>NC_091991.1:62232444-62843323 GCF_044704955.1 Pristiophorus japonicus
GGGAGGGAGGGAGGGGGAGAGAGAGGGAGGGAGGGAGGGGGAGAGAGAGGGAGGGAGGGAGGGAGGGGGGAGAGAGAGGGAGGGAGGGAGGGGGGAGAGAGAGGGAGGGAGGGAGGGAGGGGGCGAGAGAGAGGGAGGGAGGGAGGGAGGGGGCGAGAGAGAGGGAGGGAGGGAGGGAGGGGGCGAGAGAGAGGGAGGGAGGGAGGGAGGGAGGGAGGGGGCAAGAGAGAGGGAGGGAGGGAGGGGGCGAGAGAGAGGGAGGGAGGGAGGGGCGAGAGAGAGGGAGGGAGGGAGGGGGCGAGAGAGAGGGAGGGAGGGAGGGGGCGAGAGAGAGGGAGGGAGGGAGGGGGCAAGAGAGAGGGAGGGAGGGAGGGGGCGAGAGAGAGGGAGGGAGGGAGGGGGCGAGAGAGAGGGAGGGAGGGAGGGGGCGAGAGAGAGGGAGGGAGGGAGGGGGCGAGAGAGAGGGAGGGAGGGAGGGGGCGAGAGAGAGGGAGGGAGGGAGGGGGCGAGAGAGAGGGAGGGAGGGAGGGGGCGAGAGAGAGGGAGGGAGGGAGGGGGCGAGAGAGAGGGAGGGAGGGAGGGGGCAAGAGAGAGGGAGGGAGGGAGGGGGCGAGAGAGAGGGAGGGAGGGAGGGAGCGAGAGAGAGGGAGGGGGCAAGAGAGAGCGGAGAGAGGGAGGGAGGGAGGGGGCGAGAGAGGGAGGGAGGGAGGGGGCGAGAGAGAGGGAGGGAGGGAGGGGGCGAGAGAGAGGGAGGGAGGGAGGGGGCGAGAGAGAGGGAGGGAGCGAGAGGAGAGAGGGAGCGAGAGAGAGAGAGGGGGCAAGAGAGAGCGGGAGAGAGGGAGGGAGAGAGGGGGCGAGAGAGGGAGGGAGGGAGGGGGCGAGGGAGGGAGGGAGGGGGCGAGGGAGGGAGGGAGGGGGCGAAGGAGGGAGGGAGGGGCCGAGAGAGGGAGGGAGGGAGGGGCGAGAGGGAGGGAGGGAGGGAGGGAGGGAGGGAGGGAGGGAGAGAGAGAGAGAGAGAGAGAGAGAGAGAGAGAGAGAGAGAGAGTTAAGGGGCGAGAGAGTGAGTTAAGGGGCGAGAGAGAGGGAGGGAGGGGGGTGAGAGAGAGTTAAGGGGTTGAGAGAGGGAGGGAGGGGTTGAGAGAGGGAGGGAGGGGGGTGAGAGAGGGAGAGGGAGGGAGGGAGAGGGAGAGAGGGAGGGTTGGGGCGAGAGAGAGAGAGAGGGAGGGGGGGATAGGAGGGAGAGGGAGGGAGGGGGATGGCAGGAGGCAGAGCAGGTGGGAACAGCGAGGGCGGAAGACGGAGGGTGGACAAGAAAATTGTTGAAACTGGACAGGACATGTGGCAGCAGTGAACAGTTGTTTTAGACTGGAGGCGTCAGTATTAGGACCACTGCTGTTTTTTGATGTATAGTAATATTTCTAGACTTGGGTATATGGAGCATAATTTCAAAGTCTTACGAAACTCCAAAATGTGGTAACAATAAGGCATATAGTAACTGACTTAAGACCAGTTAAACGGGCAAACACGTGGCAAATTTAAAGCGGAGAAGTGTGAAGTGATGTAATTTGGTAGGAAGAAAGAAGAGAATCTAAATAGTACAATTTTAAAGGGGGTCCAGGAACAGAGAAACCTGGGGTTACAGACAGAAATCTTTGAAAGTGGCAGGCAAGTGGAGAAGGTTGTTAAAAAACAGTAAGGAATTCTTGGCATTATTAGTAGAGGGAGAGCACAACAGCAAGGAAGTTAGGCCAAACCTTTATAAAACTGTGGTTAGACCACCACTGGAATAGCATGTTCAATTCTGAGCACCACACTTTAAGAAGGATGTCAAGTCCTTGGAGGGGGTGAAGAGATTTACTGGAATGGTACCAGGATGAAGGACTTCAGTTATGTGGAGACTGGAGAAGCTGGGGTTGTCTGGAGCAGAGAAGGTTAAGAGGAGATTTGATGGAGATGTTCAAAATTATGAATGGTTTTGATAGTCAAGAGCAAGAGTTTCCAGTGGTAACCAGAGGAGACAGATTTAAGGTGATTAGCAAAAAAAAATCAGAGGCAACATGAGGACACAGTATTTTACACAACAAGTGGTTGTGATCTGGAATGTACTGCCTGAAAGGGCGGTGGAAGTAGATTCAATAGCAACATTCAAAAGAGAATTGGATGGGAAAAAAATGACATGGCTTTGGGGGAGAGCAGGGAGTGGGATTAATTCGATAGCTCTATCAAAGAGCCCACACAGGTACTATGAACTCAATGGTTTCCTTGTGTGCTTATCTTTCTAATATTCGATGACTGAAGAATCCTTACTGAGACACGCAGAGGTTAAAGCAGAAAGTGTATGTTAGAATATTTAATTCAATGTGAAATCATGGGAAGAGGGAACGAAAGATGGGATTAAGAAATGAGTGAAAGAAAAAGTAAAAAAATGTATATTTTTTCCATCTCCAACAATAATTAAAATCTGAAGGAATGAGACTTCACACTTGCACAAGTTCATTTTCAGTGTCGGAGAGGTTGTTTGGATTAAGACTTATCATGGTGTTAAATATTTGCTTACTTGAATGGACATGCCCTAACTTTTTCTGCCGTGTTTAGTGGGCATCCAGTGGCTAAGCACTGCAACTTCACACCCTTGCACATATTTCAATTCCACGTCTATCGACAAGTGTAGCGAAGATTGTGCAGGAGCAGGGTAAATCGGACAGCAACTTTCAGATTTCCGCATGATACTGCGCATGTGCGGATGCTAGAAGTTGCTGTCTGTTTGACTCAATAACGGTGAGCAGCGACAGCAAAATCTTGATCAAGATCTGCTTTCTGTGACTGTTTGTATTGTTGAAGCAATCTTTAAATTTCAGAATGTATATACTGGTGTGAGATCCACTTAACGATGATGCGCCTGTTTAGACATCTCTAACACTTCAAAGTTGATCGGAGTAGTATTTCTCTTTTATACACATGACTAGTACCATAAGATAGATACATGACTAGTATCTTATGGTACTAGTCATGTGTATAAAAGAGAAATACTACTCGATCAACTTTGAAGTGTTAGAGATGCCTAAACAGGCAGATCATTGTTAAAATGGATATCACATTCTGCAATTTAAAGATTGCTTCAACAATTTAAACAGTCACAGAAATTTCCTCTTGTGTTTTTTGAGCAAAATCCTAAACAAGTGTTTGAAGAACACGTTTACAATTTCATTATATTAAAGCAAACAAGGGAAATCGTTCTACCATAAATTTTTAGTGGTAAGGGGGAAAAAATTTAATTTAACCATGGACTCGATCTGGATCTTCTGAGTTTCAAAAGTTTGCATTCCAAAAGAGGAAACAACTTGGAAGAAATTTATATTTTTAAACCCCATCTGAAATATGCTTTTTTCCTCCTGTATAGGTCACTCGTGTAACATTCCTTGCAAGGAAAACTTAAGTTGATTTTGCACAGAAGCCCAATGGTGAGTTTAAACAACAAATGTGTTCCATTTGCCACTGTTCATTACAACCATTTGCCCTGACTTTTGCTTCTATGTGCGTGTCACCCTTTCCACAGCCGATAGTTATAACAAGAGTATAGAAAAGTGCAAGATACATGGGGAATATCTTTCATAGCAGAAAAAATCTATGAGACATTCTCTTGAAAAAACAAATCAATGGTGTTTGTCCTGGCCACATGGGACCTATAGGTTGAGAACAAGGATGATCGCATTGATGAGATGATGACATTCTGTAGCACTAAAGAGCAATTACTTACTTAAACGTCTCTTCAACTTACTCACTACTCCAAATTGTCCAGGAACTGGAGCAAGCAGTCATAAATATTGATTTAAATTTTGTGCCTTGACAACTTTTTTCCAGAAGCTTGTTGTTTTACTTAGTTGGTACTGATTAAAGTAAGAAAACATCTAAAGACATCACTGAACAAACAGCAATAGGAAAGGGAGCATCAGCAAGTCTTGTTTTATTCCTCGGTCAAACAGAACTGAAAGTCACAAAATACAATTTTAATTTATCAGGGTGATTTTCCATTAATTTCAACTGCTAAAAGATTGATAATTCAGTAAAGGAAGCAGCAGCAGAAAAAAATGCCATTAAAAGAATGGAAGTAGTGTCGTGCAATACATTGTGAATTGGAAGCAAATAACTTTTTGACAATACCCTTCATCATTTGGACGAGGGGGGTTGTGGAGTAACTTGTTTTTACCCAATACTGTTTCATTCGAACTACCATATTTCATTTGATTTGCTGTGGGATAATTCTGCTTTCATTGTTTCTGGTCACATCAGTAAATTTCCAATGAATTCAGCATTTCTTTTTAATCAAAGCTTGGTATTTGATAACATTACAGATTTCAAATGATCAAATCAGGTGTAATTTTATATTTTTCTCAACATTAACCACTACTGTTGGGGCCACAAAACATGCATAATGCTTTTGAGTTTCCAGTAAGTAGAACACAGATTATTTGGTCTTCCCTGAGTGAGGGGCTGCAATGAGGTTTAATTTTTTTTATATACTGATGTACCCATTATGCTGTCAGGTGCAGCAACACTAATCTATGTTACACATCTCATTTATATTCTATGTATTACTCTTCACTTGACATTTCTTATTTTGATAATTACTTAGTTCCTCATTTTGCTATGTGAACATTTATCTATTTGGATGCTGGAACACATTACTAAAACTGGTATCTGGCGAAGTTGGTTAACAGGCAGTTTACCCAGCCTATTTAGAACCAAACTGTTTGAAGTTTACCAGTCAAATTTCAGACAATTTGCATTTATATAGCGCCTTTTAATGTAGAAAAAACATCCCCTAGCGCTTCGTAAAAGTGTAATCAGGCAAAAATTGACACCGAACCAAAGGAGATATTAGAAACTTGGCCAAAGAGGTAGGTTTTAAGGAGGATCTTAAAGGGGGCGATAGAAAGCAAGAGCTGGGGAAAGAGGTTTAGGGAGGGAATGAAAGAGATCCTTGACAGCTGAAGACACAGCCCCCAATGGTGGAATGAAGGAAGCACCAGAGTCAGAGGAAATCAGAGTTCTGGGGAGGGAGGGGCATAGGGCTGGAGGAGGTTACACAGCTTGGAAGGGGCATGGTCATGAAGGGAGTTGAACACAGTCATTTTAACCAAACCCACCCTGCAGGAAACTCATGTATTGGATTGTTTGCCCGGAATTAAACAAAAGAATGAGAATCTTAAATTTGTGATAAGAGACATGGGTGATGAGTGAGTGGGACTTGGTGCAGCTTAGGATACAGGCAATGTTTTGGATGAGTTGAAGTTTACAGAGGGTGGAGGATGGGAGGCTTGCCACGGGAGCATACAAATAGTTGAGGCTGGAGACAGGAAACAAGGCGGAGACAGAAATAAGTTTTATTTTTGTGCATTAACAATGTAAAACAGACCTCTTCTGTAAAAACACACGAGTATTATTTTTGCAGAGATTTCCTTCATTCCCCTGGATTATACTCTTAAAATACAATAAAAAATGAAGTCCTTTAAGGATTGTGATTTTTTGTTATTTCCCTCCTTCATTGCCGCTGCATCTCCCCAACATCATTTTCTGAATGAGAAAATATCCAGGCAACTCGTCATCAGGTTTGTTCTCGTCGTAAGAATTAACACAAGAGCAGCCTTGTCATTCTGTTTTTCCTCCCTTTCGATAGCAAAATACCCATATTCGATTTAGCATCTCTACTTAAAAGTAACACTTGAGATGTGAAACTCACCATGTGAAGCACTTTAATTATTTCAGAATGTATCCATTTCAAATGTGGCTCTTCAAGGAGACACAACAGCAGAGTGGAACATCACAAACAAAAACCAGTTGAGCCCCCCCGTGATTCGTGTGCCCCAAACAATTCAGCAGCAATGTTCTTTCTGATGCTTTCCCCCCTACAATTAGCCCATTCAAATTTTCATGCATGCACGGTTTCTTCCATGGAAAAGCCAGTGAGCAGCCTGTGCATGACCTACAGACTGCTGCATGGTCACGCAGCTTCGCGGAATGTTGTTCAGCGGTGTTGCTAAAAATGATATTGCTGCACTCAAATGACAACGACTGCTTGCCCCAGATTAACTACATTTTATAAAAGTAATTTTTTTTAAAAACTTGAAATGTAGCACTAGTGTGAGAGGTAGCCATAGCACCACAAACCTAACGTGTACTTACACTGGTTACTCTACGATAGATCTGAGCAGCATTCTGGCATTCCGAGTATGGATATTCTGAAGTTGCCATCTCCAGCATACACATCCCAAAAGCGTAAACATCAACAGACTCGTCATATTTTTCTTCGTACATCTCAGGAGCCATGAACTCAGGGGTACCTTAAATTAAAAGAACGTTTCAGACTCTAACAGACTGTCTCAGAGTGAGTAGAGGCTGTCGGTACTCACCGAAGGACGACGACCTGTGGGGGAAGACAAAGCGGAGGCGAAGGAGAGCCCTTCTCAGTTACTCAGCAACCTACCAACTCATAAGTTTTCTTCTGCAAGGCATCCCGAATGGTGTATAGCACTGAGTTGATCTAATTAACCCTTTGCATTTGAATGAGTATTGCTGCAATCATTAATACTATCCGATTTATCCAGAAAAAACCCTCAAAATTTTAAATGCCCTTGGCAGCGGAAACACATCATATACAGAACAGTTCAATGCAACCACATCCTCCTTTTATTGTCCCATCTTGAAATAATTGAGAAGTGGAGGACTAGCTGGGGTGCAACCTGCATCTGATAGTCCACCAATATTCCAAAAATCAGCACGCAACAAACTTCAAACATTAACTTTATTTTCACTTCAAATTGCAACAAAAGTAATATTGATAAAATATTCCCATGTGCAAAGTTTTCAGTTTCAATTACAAGTCAATCAATTTCCACAGACTGAAAGGAAACCCATCAGCAAGATTTTCCCGTCAGCCAGGTTTTTTTTTAAAAAGGGGGAAAAAGATAGCTAATTAAACTGTATCATAGCTAATCTCTGATCAACTATGCTTCTTACACCCTTTATCAGTAACTAAGTTGCCTTGCAAATGAAAACTACTGCATAAACAAAGTTGAAACTTACAATAATTTTGATCTTCAAATCATCAGAAAGGCAACTCACCACAGCCTTTATCTATAGCACTTACCGTTCAACTGCAGTACTTTTAGGTCTACTGCAGCTGGGAAAGTAGATGTCCTACAGTTGAAAATACTTAAGAATACAGAAAATTGAGTAAAGAGGGCTCAGCAGGACAACCAGGAAAAAAAAAACAAGAGAACATGAAACCCTGTGAATAGTTTCAGATAAACTGAAACTATCGTCTAGAACAAAAATTAGGAAGTGGATGAATATTACAAGCACAGAAAAGTAGGCCACAGTTTTTCAGGGGTTCTTTCAATCCAATAAAGTGCACTTATCTATTTCAAAGTCAGATCTGTAAAATTATTTTTTTCTATTTTCGTATTCCAAAACTAACAGCCTAGTAAGCAAACTTCACTTGGTGACAATCAACTTACCGATTACACTTTTTGCAAACGATGCCCTTTTTAATGTAGCAAGGCCAAGGTCCCCAACTTTAACTGATCCAGTAGGGCCTGTAATGAAGATGTTGTCACATTTCAAATCTCGGTGGATGATGGGTGGTGTACGAGTATGAAGAAAATGAAGACCCTTCAAGATTTGACGGCACCAGCTTCGAAGGACCTTGATCTTCATTACCTTAAACCTCTTCAAATAGCTGAAATAAAGATTGAGAAGACATGATATCACAAGAAAATGTGATTCTAAATGAGTTGACCAGATATCTTAGTTCCGACAAGTTTATTCTTGTAAATGTTTAAAAAAAACATGCGAGACCAAATGCACCCATCTGCTGACAAATAAAACAGTATTTTGATAGTGTATTTCTAAGGTATGCATTGGATGTTACGTGAACAGCTCCACGTGTGGACCAGCACTTTTCCCAGCAACCAAAATTAGATAGCATTCAAAGTTCAGTCTCATCAGAGCACTTTACAGCTTAATCACAATTTTCTCGAACTGATAATACTCTTATAGTTGTGTCATACAACATTCTATTGCCTTTGTCAGTTACTTGAATACTGTTCTCAATTCTGGTGATCTTATAGAAATATACAAGTTAGTTAAGAGAATGGATGAAGTAAATATAAACTACTATTTTATGCAACAGTAAGACCTATAAAATAATTTAGGACAAATTAAGTTTTTCTTCACAGTTGTACATCGTGTGTGTTACATTCACCAAGATTCCTAGGTCTCTTTCAGGTTAATTCTTAGCTTTTTCAACATCATTCGTGGAGTACGCATGTCGCCTATTGTTCCTTCCTATGTGCAATGCTTCCTGTATTTCCATACTACATCTCATCTGTCATTTTTCTCCCCAGTTACATATTTTCTCCAACTCATTGCAGTTTGAGCTTTCCCGCCTAGTTTTTCATAACTTCAAAATGTAGCCATTTTGCACTGAATTTTTGAATCTCAGTCATTAGAATAAGTAGTGGTCCCAACACCACATTCAGTACTTAGCCTCCCAGCCCAACATGACAGCTCTGATGAGTACTCAGCATTTCCTAACCCTTATCCAATTTCTTAACCATGCCCATGGTTTACAGCTTTAAATTTAACCAACAGCCTATCATGGAACTTTGTCAACTGTCTTTTGGAAGTCTAGGTACACCATGTTGTAGGGTGTCCATAGTTTACTTGGGTTGTTACTTCCTCATAGACGTTGAGGAGGTCGATTAGACATCCCCTTAGGAATCCATGTTGACTGTTTATGAGGTTAATATTCAAATTCACTCCTGAATCAATTCCATTCTTTTACAAAGACCGCTACAGCATTGTGGGAATACCTCCAACATAATGACTGCAGTGGTTAACATAAGAACATAAGAATTAGGAACAGGAGTAGGCCATCGAACCCCTCGAGCCTGCTCCGCCATTCAACAAGATCATGGCTGATCTGGCCGTGGACTCCGCTCCACTTACACGCCCGCTCCCCATAACCCTTAATTCCCTTATTGGTTAAAAATCTATCTATCTGTGATTTGAATACATTCAATGAGCTAGCCTCAACTGCTTCCTTGGGCAGAGAATTCCACAAATTCACAACCCTCTGGGAGAAGAAATTCCTTCTCAACTCGGTTTTAAATTGGCTCCCCCGTATTTTGAGGCTGTGCCCCCTAGTTCTTGTCTCCCCGACCAGTGGAAACAACCTTTCTGCCTCTTTCTTGTCTATCCCTTTCATTATTTTAAATGTTTCTATAAGATCACCCCTCATCCTTCTGAATTCCAACGAGTAAAGACCCAGTCTACTCAATCTATCATCATAAGGTAACCCCCTCATCTCCGGAATCAGCCTCGTGAATCGTCTCTGTACCCCCTCCAAAGCCAGTATATCCTTCCTTAAGAAAGGTGACCAAAACTGCACGCAGTACTCCAGGACCTCACCAATACCCTATACAGTTGCAGCAGGACCTCCCTGCTTTTGTACTCCATCCCTCTCGCAATGAAGGCCAACATTCCATTCGCCTTCCTGATTACCTGCTGCACCTGCAAACTAACTTTTTGGGATTCATGCACAAGGACCCCCTGGTCCCTCTGCACTGCAGCATGTTGTAATTTCTCCCCATTCAAATAATATTCCCTTTTACTGTTTTTTTTTTCCCCAAGGTGGATAACCTCACATTTTCTGACATTGTATTCCATCTGCCAAACCTTAGCCCATTCGCTTAACCTATCTAAATCTCTTTGCAGCCTCTGTGTCCGCTACACAACCCGCTTTCCCACTAATCTTTGTGTCATCTGCAAATTTTGTTACACTACACTCTGTCCCCTCTTCCAGGTCATCTATGTATATTGTAAATAGTTGTGAACCCAGCATCGATCCCTGTGGCACACCACTAACCACCGATTTCCAACCCGAAAAGGACCCATTTATCCCGACTCTCTGCTTTCTGTTAGCTAGCCAATTCTCTATCCATGCTTATACATTTCCTCTAACTCCGCGTACCTTTATCTTCTGCAGTAACCTTTTGTATGGCACCTTATCAAATGCCTTTTGGAAATCTAAATACACCACATCCATCGGTACACCTCTATCCACCATGCTCGTTATATCCTTAAAGAATTCCAGTAAATTAGTTAAACATGATTTCCCCTTCATGAATCCATGTTGCGTCTGCTTGATTGCACTATTCCTATCTAGATGTCCCGCTATTTCTTCCTTAATGATAGGATTTTACCCACTACAGATGTTAAACTAACCGGCCTATAGTTACCTGTCTTTTGTCTGCCCCCTTTTTTTAAAAACAGAGACGTTACATTAGCTGCTTTCCAATCAGCTGGTACCTCCCCAGAGTCCAGAGAATTTTGGTAGATTATAACGAATGCATCGGCTATAACTTCCGCCATCTCTTTTAATACCCTGGGATGCATTTCATCAGGTCCAGGGGACTTGTCTATCTTGAGTCCCATTAGCCTGTCCAGCACTACCCTACTAGTGATAGTGATCCTCCCTTCCCATATTCCCGTGACCAGCAATTTTTGGCATGGTTTTTGTGTCTTCCACTGTGAAGACGGAAGCAAAATAATTGTTTAAGGTCTCAGTCATTTCCACATTTCCCATTATTAAATCCCCCTTCTCATCTTTTAAGGGACAAATATTTACTTTAGTCACTCTTTTCCATTTTATATATCGGTAAAAGCTTTTACTATCTGTTTTTATGTTTTGCGCAAGTTTACTTTCGTAATCTATCTTTCCTTTCTTTATTGCTTTCTTAGTCATTCTTTGCTGTCGTTTAAAATTTTCCCAATCTGCTAGTTTCCCACTAACCTTGGCCAGCTTATGCGCATTGGTTTTTAATTTGATACTCTCCTTTATTTCCTTGGTTATCCACGGCTGGTTATCCCTTTTCTTACCGCCCTTCTTTTTCACTGGAATATATTTTTGTCGAGCACTATGAAAGAACTCCTTAAAAGTCCTCCACTGTTCCTCAATTGTGCCACCGTTTAGTCTGTGCTTCCAGTCTACTTTAGCCAACTCTGCCCTCATCCTACTGTAGTCCCCTTTGTTTAAGCATAGTACGCTCGTTTGAGACACTACTTCCTCACCCTCAATCTGTATTACAAATTCAACCATACTGTGATCACTCATTCCGAGAGGATCTTTTACTAGGAGATAGTTTATTATTCCTGTCTCATTACACAGGACCAGATCTAAGATAGCTTGCTCCCTTGTAGGTTCTGTAACATATATTAAGAATGCCTACTGCCACCTTCGCCGAGCAACTGCGAATGAGCAATAATTGTCGGCCTTGCCAGTGATGCCCACATCCCTGGGAATTATTAAAAAGAAAACCAAGTATGGAAGACTAAAGAATTGTAGCTGCTTGTGATTGTTTTTTTTCAGCATTTTGAATATGGACACCATATTAGCCCGTTTCCAATATATTGGTGATCTTACAGAAATATAGAAGATAGTTAAGGTATCCAGCATCTCCCTCAATAATTGTGAGCCGTCACATATCTACTATAGCACACTTGGATAAATACCTTCTCTCCCTGTGGATGGGTTTGTTTTGAACTCTTTTAGCCAGTCTAGCCATTTTATAGTGGGCCGTAATTTGAGGCCCCTACAGACACGTAGGAGGTGCGCACGTGCCCGTAAGGGCCGCACAGGTTCCGGGAATTCGCGCAAAGCACGTACACGGAAACCTAGGCAAGACCTGCTTTTACCAGCGTAAGAGTTTTAAAAAAACAAAAATAAAATAATTTATACATTTAAAAACCCTGTATAATATGGCAAGTTTATATTTACCCCTTTAAAACACGTAAATATATATTTTTTTAAATTACATTTTTGTTTTAAATATTTAATTAAATGCCATTTAATTCATTTTAAATATGTAATTTTTTTATCATTTGATATGTAGATGTATTTTGGGGGGTATTCCATTCATTCTTCTGGGGATTCTGTATGTACGGAATCCCCACAAGCATGAATGGGGATTCCTTTCTTTTATTAGTTAGGCTGGCCCATGTGATCCCAGGGGCGCTTGCAAACCACAGGTCGCAAACCTCAAGCGCCCAAGATATGTGAGCCTCTACACGGGCACCTGGAGAGGCCCAGGACCGCGAGTCTCCATACTTCCCAGACTACCAACTACGTGGGCATTTTATTCGCTGATCAGAGGCACTTCCCCGTGGGAAGCCTCCAACCACAAATTCAGGGCCGTTGAATTTGCGAATTTAAACACTTTCTGGGGAGGGCAGTTAGTCATTTCTTCCCTTGTGAATACTTCGAAGTAATCATTCAGAATATTTATTATTTTCACGTGTACACTATGGGCTCAAAATTGGCCCACCCTTTTTTTGGCGCACTCACCGGAGATGCGCCGCTTTTCTGCGTAGAAAAGTGGTTTAAAAAATAAATAAATAAAAATCAGTCCCCATTTTGGATGCTGTCCAGCCTCTCCCGGGTCTTCGCGCAGCGTGGCCAGTCGGGTCGGCTCGGGGCGGAGCCAGCGTCCCGTGCTGAAAACTGCCGGGACATCTGCACATACGCGTTGGAGCATGCACGCATGCACAGTAGCTCCTGCCCCCATCCTTTCAGTGTGCGTGCTGCAGCGTGGGATCCGATCATCATCATCCCGGCTGCTGGTGTGTCCCGCCCTTATCCCAGGCCGAGTGGCCTACCGCACAGGCCGACCTGCTGCCTTACCGGGCTGAAGATGAAGGTAGAGTAGGACCTATTTACTTCTATTTTTTTTTGTGGATATTTTGAAAACATTATGTAAATATGTTTTGTCTCTCGTGAATAGTAGTGACCATTTGTCAAGCCTATTCACCTGGTGCTATTGTGAAAGAAGAACAAAAGTGACGGAAGAAGAGAGAAAATCTCATTTATTGAAATAGACTTTATTTCGATAATAGGGGCTCAATTTTGGCCCAGTATAATCATTGCAAACAAATAGTTCTTTAAATTAGTTGAGAGATTAGGGCAATTTAATTCAACTGCCGTTTACTTATTTTATTTCTGTAGTTTAAACTTCCATGAATGCTTCTGTTGTATAGTAAATTAACTTTGCGAAGTTTGTCATATGATGTCCTTTATAGCTGTTTGATCCTATTCAGATTCTTTAGTCAAGTCATTAAGTTCTGCTGGCCTCCGATGTACCTATTCCTGCTGATTTCTTACCTCTCCGCAAGGGTCTTCACAAGCGGCTACATACGCTGGCCTAAGTTAGTTTGGAGTAACCATTAGCTGGCCAAAGTGGCCTAACTGGTCAAAATGGGCGTAGGAGGTTGGTAACGCCCCCTTTTGAAAAAAAAACTAAAAGAATCCTAACTAACTCACTTACACTGGCAAAATTGAACGTGCAAAATGTAGATTTTTAAGATACTCCAGAAAAATCAAGTTGCTCCAAAAAAAAAACGGAGCAACTCCTGGCCAATTTTGAGCCTAACAGTACTTCGAACGTCAAATCATAAGCAGTTCAACCAGTTAGTGCAGATGCTGGCCTGGAAGTGGATAGAAGGCATTTTGTTACTGATCAGAACAAAAAAAAAATTCAGAAGCTCAGAGCCCCACCCTTTATATCAAGGAAGAGCAGTGCGGCGCTGGGAAGAAAACAAAGTTTACTGAATGGAGAGGTTTAAGAACAGCACTTCAGCAGTAGCTTGCCATTCAAACTAGCCTGGAAACTGATCAGGAACCATTCAACCTCGAAAGCATGCAGTCACTCAGTATTTTTTCTAGGATCAGATGGCTCTGGATCAGCTCCAAGGACAGTCCAAAGTTTTGGCTTCCATAAATTTGAACAGAGCTGTTCTTGTTTGGAAGAGATCCCATGTACCGCAGAACAGTTGACCGGGGAAGCAGAGATAGGGGGCTAATTTTCCACATTGCCGATTTTGGCGCAGTTGTAGAGGTACGTCAGATTTTTTAGTGGCCGACTGCACCAAAACAAAAGTTGCAAGTTTCGCCGGCATAAACTTTCATTTTATAGCGGCGCAGATTGTCCTTAAGTTCTGCGGGTGGAGCTTAAGGTCTACACTGAAAAACTAAGGATGACAGGGTAACGAGGGACACACTGAAGGGCTGAAGCTGCAAAGTGAAACATACAAGAGGCAACAAGATATAAGCAATTGGAGAGCCCCGGTGCCACTGCAATCCCAGGGCGAATGGCCCCTTCCACCGCTGCCATCACGGGCTGCTATCCCCGGCCGAATGGCGCCCCTCCCCCCCTCCGCATCGCTGCCATCCTGGGCCGAATGGCCCCCTGTGCTGCTGCTATCCCGAGCCAAATGGCCCTCTGCACTGCTGCTATCCCGGGCCAAATGGCCCCACCGCCAGCGCTGCTATCCCGGGCCGAATGGCCCCCTGCACTGCTGCTATCCTGGGCCGAATGGCCTTCTGCACTGTTGCTATCCCGGGCCGAATGGCCAAGCTCAGCAACATGTCAAGCTCAAAATTCATTAAATTGGTGGTGTAAGAGGATAAAGCAGAGGCCAGGTCAGGGTCAGGTAGGTGGTCACCAGGGATAATAGTGAAAATATGAAAGTGTGACATTGGAATTAGCAATGGCGTGGGGAATAGGATCAGGAGAGGCACTGGCATCCAGGAGTCACTGAAGCTTGCAGTCCTTGCTACATGAATTACTTCCCAAACAACTGTGTGCTATATAAACGCAACCCACAAGTGTGCTCGGTTAAGTTTTTGTAGCATCCCAAAAACCTTCATCTACATTCAATGGGCTCAGGTTTCGGCCTGAGCTGCTCCTATTTTTTGGAGCAACTAGTTTAGAATGGAGCATCTTAGAAATTGCAATTCTCGGCATTTAGTTTGCTCCAGTTCTAGTGAGTTAGAATAGTTTCATTTTAGAACAGTTTTTTTTTTCCAAAAGGGTGCAGGTCCAACCACTTACGCCTGTTTTGCAAGTTTAAGCAACGAAAACTTACTCCAAATTAACTTAGAATGGAGTAAGTGTACATTTTTGTACGCTCAGAAAAACTTTGCCTACACTTATAAATCAGACGTAGGGAACGAAAGATATGGGGGGGGGGGGGGGGGGAAGTTTACAAACATTAAACACTTCACTTTTACAAATAAAGAGCCATCATCAATAATAAATGATAAATAAATCAAATCAATAAATCAATCAAAAAAATATTAATTTTTTTTAAATCAATAAAAAATTATTTTTACTCACCTACTGCAGCACCAGGAGCCCTCCAACAGCGTGCTGGGACGGGCCCCCACCTCCCCCAGTGTCTGTGTTTCTGACAGCGAGGGGACGGTGGACGGACGGATGGGAAAGGGGTGGGGTGGACGGATGGCGAGGGGACGGGGAGAGAAAGGGGACGGGGAGAGAAAGGGGACGAGGAAGAGAAAAAGGTGGGTGGGGGGGGGGGGGGGGAGAAAGAGCGAAAGGGGGGGAGGGGGGAAGAGCGAAAGGGGGGGAGGGGGGAAGAGCGAAAGGGGGGGAGGGGGGAAGAGCGAAAGGGGGGGAGGGGGGGGAAGAGCGAAAGGGGGGGAGGGGGGGGGGAGAGCGAAAGGGGGGGAGGGGGGAAGAGCGAAAGGGGGGGAGGGGGGAAGAGCGAAAGGGGGGGAGGGGGGAAGAGCGAAAGGGGGGAGGGGGGAAGAGCGAAAGGGGGGGAGGGGGAAGAGCGAAAGGGGGGGAGGGGGAAGAGCGAAAGGGGGGGAGGGGGAAGAGCGAAAGGGGGGGAGGGGGAAGAGCGAAAGGGGGGGAGGGGGAAGAGCGAAAGGGGGGGAGGGGGAAGAGCGAAAGGGGGGGAGGGGGAAGAGCGAAAGGGGGGGAGGGGGAAGAGCGAAAGGGGGGGAGGGGGAAGAGCGAAAGGGGGGGAGGGGGAAGAGCAAAAGGGGGGAGGGGGAAGAGCAAAAGGGGGGGAGGGGGAAGAGCAAAAGGGGGGGAGGGGGAAGAGCAAAAGGGGGGGAGGGGGAAGAGCAAAAGGGGGGGAGGGGGAAGAGCAAAAGGGGGGGAGGGGGGAAGAGCGAAAGGGGGGGAGGGGGAAGAGCGAAAGGGGGGGGAGGGGGAAGAGCGAAAGGGGGGGGAGGGGGAAGAGCAAAAGGGGGGGAGGGGGAAGAGCGAAAGGGGGGGAGGGGGAAGAGCGAAAGGGGGGGAGGGGGAAGAGCGAAAGGGGGGGAGGGGGAAGAGCGAAAGGGGGGGAGGGGGAAGAGCGAAAGGGGGGAGGGGGAAGAGCGAAAGGGGGGGAGGGGGAAGAGCGAAAGGGGGGGAGGGGGAAGAGCGAAAGGGGGGGAGGGGGAAGAGCGAAAGGGGGGGGAGGGGGAAGAGCGAAAGGGGGGGAGGGGGAAGAGCGAAAGGGGGGAGGGGGAAGAGCGAAAGGGGGGGAGGAGGAAGAGCGAAAGGGGGGGAGGGGGAAGAGAGAAAGGGGGGGAGGGAAAGAGAAAGAGAAGAGAAGAGCGGGGGGAGGAGGCATCTGAATGGGAGGGAAGTCAGAGTCCTGATCTTCGCCCGGTGAGCCCATTCGGCCAGGGCTCGGGTCGGGCCCCTCCCACGCAGCCTTGGAGGCTTGGAGCTACTGCATATGAGTGCACACTCTCGCGCGCACGTGCAGAGGTCCTGGCACTGTTTTCAGCGCCGGGACCCGGCTCCACCCCCAACCACTTGTGCTGCGCCACGCCGAGCACGAAGACGTCCTGAGGAGACCGGAGAATCACCAGCTAAGTATTCGGCGTCCTTTTTCTTCCTGAAAGTTGGCGCACCTTATCGAGATGCGCCATTTTTCCAGAGGGCGGAAGCTTGGGCCCAATAAATTACAAGGCAGAATGCAAATTGGAGTCTAAGTTTTATTTTTCAAAGAACAGGTAAACGTGCCATATCTGCGAAGTCTTATTCATTTGGGGTGAGATTCACTGTTTTAGGTTTAAAAATTTAGCCTACTTTGATGCATGTCACTCCTCTGTACAATAGGTTTGCATTTATTTAATTCATAAAGTTCACTCCCAAGATTTCCCCAACGTTGGCAGCTCGAACAATGTAGGTTTAAGCCCACATTCACATTTCTAAGTCTTGGAATAAAGCAAGTGGCTTTAATCCGTGTCTAGCTGAACCGGTATCACACATCAACATTTATTTCCTTTATCAATACTGTTTTTGATTCAATCAGGTCTCGCACTTTTATTCTACACAGATGCTGGCATTCTTACCATACTTGTAAAGATGCTGTGTACTTTTTCCTACTTCTCAAATGGGAATCTATGTACCAACACACAACTGCAATACCTCACACGAAAAGCAACATGATAAAATCACTGTGCAAGTATCAAGTTAAAATGTTCTTTATTTTTGTTTGTGTTGACAGGATTCATCAGTTTAAAAGATTATTCATATATTTGTGAAGCCTGTTTGGTTGCTAAATCAACAAAGTCATACTACATCATTAGATGGGTCACAAGATTCCATTTCAAAATACATTGAAAATTTTATGCCAGCTGGTACTAAAGACATTTTCGACATTATATTTCTTAACAATACTGATTACACTTGAATTTGGCACAGTACGAGATGGTTTCAATGTAAACTGACAGGTTAGAGATATGATGGGGTGAGCCTTGGAGGGATTTGGAAACAAGGATAAGAATTTTTAGATTGAATGTTGCTCGACCAGGAGCCAATTTAGGTCAACAAGCCCGGGGTGAAGGGGATTTGATGCAAGTTAGGATACAGGCAGGGTTTTGGGCAAGTTCAAATTTACAGACGGTTCAAGATGGGAGGCCAGCCAGGAATAGTCAAGTCTAGAGGTAACAAAGACGTGGATGAGGGTTTCTCCAGCAGATGAGCTGAGGCGGGGCGGAGACGGCCAATGTTATGGAGGTGGAAGTAGGTGGTCTTGGTGATGCTAGTGGATATGGAATTGGAAGCTCATCTCTGGGTCAAATAGGGCGGCCAAGTCACGAATGGTCTGGTTCAGGTCAGACAGCAGCCAGAGACAAGGATGGAGTTGGTGGTTATGAATGAAATTTGTGGCGAGGACCGAAGACAGTGGTTAGGGTCATACCTAGAAGAATTCTAGATTGTAAAGCTTGAGCTTCCTTCATCTTTCCGAATAGCTCATCTTTTCAATACATCCATAATTTATTTTTCTATGCCACTATATGCTAGCTGCCTTTTGACCTTAGCATGACTTCTATCAAAACAGAAAATGCTGTAAATACACAGCATATTCATCAGCATCTGAAAAGGAAATCAATCTAACAGAGGACTTGGAAAAATCACACTTTTATGAAAGGGAATTCATGTTTGACAAATGTATTATAGTTTTTTATGGTGTAACTAGCAGGGTAGATAAAGAGGAACCAGTGGATGTAGTATATTTGGATTTTCAGGTGCCACACAAGAGATTGTTACACAAGATTAGGGCTCATGGAATTGGTGTAATATATCAGCATGGATTGAGGATTGGTTAATGGACAGAAAATAGGAATAAACGGGTCATTTTCGGGGCGGCAGGGGTAACTAGTGGAGGGCCGCAAGGATCCGTGCTTGGGCCTCAGCGATTTACAATCTACATCAATGATTTAGCTGAGGGGACCGAGTATAATATATCCAAGTTTGCTGACGATATAAAGCTAACTGGTCTATAGTTCCCAGTTTTCTCTCTCCGCCCTTTCTTGAATAGCGGGGTTGCTGCCTTCCAATCTGCGGGGAGCTTTCTAGAATCTAGGGAAATCTGGAAGATCAAAACCAATACATCCACTATCTCTGTAGCCACCTCTTTTAAAACCCTACAATGTCGACCATCAGGTCCAAGGGATTTGTCTGCTTTTATTCCCATTAATCTCTCCAATACTATTTCTTTTTTAAACTATTTTTTTTTCATTCCTAATTCTCACTAGACCCTTGGTTTCCCACTATTTCTGGAATGCTCTTTTATCAATTTTTTTCCCCCTCTATCAATTTCTTGGTCCTCCTTTGCTGAATTTTAAAACCCTCCCAATCCTCAGGCTTATTACTCTTTTGGCAACATAATAAGCCACTTCCTTTAATCTAATATTATTTTAACTTCTCGTTAGCCACAGTTGTATCATATTTCCTGCGGGGTTTTTATTCCTTAAGGGAATATATATTCATTGTGAATTATTATTACTTTAAATGTTTGCCATTAAGAAACTAATAAATATTGGTATTCAGAGGGAGACCTTGTGCACAAATCACAGAAAATTAATATGCAGGTACAGCCAGCAATTAGCAAGGCAAATGATATGTTAACCTTTATTGCAAGGGGGTTGGAGGACAAGAGTAAGGATGTCTTACTGCAATTATATGGGGCTTTGGTGAGACTACACCTGCAGCACTACAATTTTGATCTCCTTACTTAAGGAAGGATATAATTGCCAGAGGGGAGGCAACAAAGCTTTACAAGACTGGAGAGAGAGCTATCTTATGAGAATAGTTTGAGTAGAATGAGCCTATATTCTCTGATGTTTAGAAGAAGAACGAAAGGGGATCTCATTGAAATGTATAAAATTCTTAGCATCTACCCCATCAAGCCCTTTAAGAGGCTGTTTCCCTTGGCTGGAGAGTCTAGAATTTGGGGTCGTAGTATCAGAATACAGCCATTTCGGACTGAGATGAGAAATGTCTTCACTCAGTGGGTTGTGAATCTTTGGAATTCTCTGCCCCAGAGGGCTGTGGATGCTCACGCGATGAGAATATTGAAGACAGAAATCGACAGATTTTTGGGCACGAAGGGAATTAAGAGATATGGGGATAGGGCAGGAAAGTGGAGTTGACGTCAAACTTCAGCCATGATCTTACTGAAGGCTCGATGGGCTGTATGGCCACTCCTGCTCCTATTTCTTATGTTCTAAGTCAGTGGGGACAAGGGTGATGGGTGGGCAGAACCCGGTGCGGGATATGATACAAGCAGCAGAGTTCTGGATGAGCTAGAGTTTATGGAAGCCGAGTACTGGAGTAGTCAAGTCTGGAGGCAACAAGCATGAATCATGGTTTCAGCAGCAGATGGGGTAAGGTGGGCAATATTACGGAAATGCAAGTAGATGATTTTATGATGGAAAGGATAGTGGGGCTGATACTCAGCTTGGCATCAACAGGAGAGTAAGACTGAAGAGTCTGTTTAAGTCCGAGACAGTGCCCAACGATGTACTGCACTGTGAATTAGATGATCCTATTTTTGACAATAGAAGAGCTTGCTGGATGTATTTCTATGCTGATAATGCTTTAGTTTTTTTTAACAAAAATGTAATAAAAAAATGTAATAAAAAATATAAAGCAAGACATTTGCAGACAATGAAAGTCGTTATCCCTTTGGATGATTCAAATATGGTCAAGATAAGTTGAGAACAATAATCTAAGTAAAATTAATTCCTGAAGTAAAAGTAGCTTTCTTTAAAACTCTGTCATGACCCTTTTATTTAAAATTATATTGTCCTGTCATCTACAAATGCTCAGAATCTTTGCTGAAAGAATGGCTCATTTTTTTTGCATTTCTCCATGCAATGCATTTAGAAAAACTGATTTTGATAATGAAAAAAGCTCCATTACATTGAAAGCAACCCTGGGAATAACTGTAACTTCCAATTCAGGTACACATTACATCGCGTTTAAATGATATAGCTGCTTTCCCAAAACAAAATTAGGAGACCCGATCCACAGATTTTTTTTTTGAAAGTGTCTCAATAGAATGAACAGGACAGACTGATAAGGATTTACGTACATACTTTGTTTCTGTATTTCAAATGAATATATATTCAACAGGGGCCACTTAAGGCACACAGTTCCTTTAAAAGAGACAGCATCTACCCATAGTTATTCAAGAGTATAATGCTTTGATGTTCAAATAAGTAAATTATAAATTTTCCTAACTTACCTTAGAAAACTTGGATAAAATAAGATAAAGAGGGAAAGAGGGAAAAGGAAACACTGGAGAGCTAAGCTAACAACAGAGAATTCTAGAAATGCACATCAGATCAGTCAACATCAGAAACATAAGCCAAAGTTTAAAGTGAGATCCTTTCTCACAACTGCTTTCAGATCTTGACATGTGTGCTGTGCATTTCCAGTTTTGAAATCAAGATACTGACCGGTTTGAACAAAAATAAAATCATGCACAGCCTATATCAAAAAACTAGAAATGAGAGAGTGAGAGAACTAATAAATGATAATTCACTTTAAAATAATGAGATACACTTAACATTACTTACGTTTTTAGAGTACCCGATGTCATCAATTCTGTCACCAATACGATACATTTCTTTCCCTTTAAGGTCGATTCCCAAGAGTCATAAAATCTGACTATATTTGGATGCTGTAGGCCCTTCAACATTTCAGCTTCTTCTTTAAACCTCTGCCTTTCTGACTTCGACAACTTTCGATCCTGTTAACAATAAGACAGCGTTAAGTAAGTCTGTGCTGAAAGCAAATTTATTTTTACCTGCAGGTAAATTTAACTGTTTTTATATAGCATTTCATGTGCTAACATGCTAAAGTACCATTTCCTGTTCTTGAAGGACATGTTCACCATTATCACATTTCTCATGCTTATTAATTTAATGAATTTAGGTATACAAAAGCACAATGGACTGCAAACACTGCAGTAATTGTTCAAACAGACCCACACTGAATAAACTGCAGCATGAAGCAAAATTGTGGTCGAGAAACTTGGGTATGCATTCATATTGCCCATCAAAGTTCATCTTAACTAATTATTGACAAATATTTCCAAGATATAGGCATGAATGGAAGAAGAGCAGTCATTTTCTATATCTGCTAGTTGCCATTTATGAAGTAACCTCAGCAGAAATTGGAGCATGCACGATCAGTCTAGGTATGGTTCAAAGTATTAAGACCTTAACTTTAATGGTTGAGTGGTACAATTATATGTACATTATTTTTTTAAAAATCACACATAAACTTCCTGTGCATAAACCTTACTTCTAGTTGTCACAAAATCCATTCTTGCTTTTCCAACATTTATTATTTTAAATTGCTGTATTAACATTTCCCCCTTTAATTGAACAGCCACAATGGGCCCAAGTTTGCACCCATGGTTAGAATGGCGCACCTCACGGAGGTGCGTCGACTTTTTAAGAACAGAAACGGCGTCCATTATTTACCTTTGTATTTTCCACGCAACAGCACCAATGTAGGGCCCTGGCTTGGCGCAGCAGAACGCATGGGGGCGGAGCCAGGTCCCAGTGCCAAAAACAGTGGCAGGACCTCTGCACATGCGCGCTGGAGTGTGCGCGCATATGCAGTAGCTCCTCACCCCCAGATTCTGTGTACATGTGCTGCAGGCTGTGTGGGAGGGGCCCGAAGCACACCGCCCCTAGCCCTGGCCGAATGGGCTCCCCGCCGCGACCTGCGAGGGAACAGATGGCAATGTCTGTCATTGGAGACAGGAGATCCTGGGAACAGAAAGCCAAACAAGAAAGGGAGAAGGAGCTGGCCTCAGTCATCTTCCATCAAGGTGGAAGATGACTGAGGCCACTGAGTGTTCCTCGCATGTTTAACATTGTGTGTGTCTCTCTGATCGGCGGCCTGCTGCCTTTTCCTTCACAAAGGTAGGACTTCTATTTTTTTTTAATTTGTTACTGATTGATTGCTTATTACTTTGGTCTTGGTGCTTTAGGTGCAGGGTTCCTTCTATTTTTTATTTGTTAATTAATTGCTTATTACTTTTTGTGCTTTGTAAGTCTTGCTGCTTTCCTTGTATTTATTTTTTGTGCTTTGCTTAGTGCTTTAAATGTACTTGTGCTTCTTTAATATTGTAGTGAAGGCGTTTAGTGCTTTGGAAAATCCTCTAACTTCCCCACCTCCCCCCACCCCCCAAATCTCTGGCTACCTGCGCCTGATTTCTAAAGTGTCCGCAAGGATTTTCTGAGCATACAAAAGTGGATATATACGCTGGCTTAGTTTGGAGTAACTATTGGCTGTCTGAACTTGCTTAAATGGCCAAAACAGGCATAAGCGGCTGGTAACGCCCCGTTTGGGGAAAAAAAACTGAACTAAAAAGAAACTGAACGAACTCATTGAAACTGGTGCAAACTAAATGTGGAGAATTGCGATTTTTAAGATATTCCAAAAAAAAGTAGTTGCTCCAAAAAAAAAAGGAGCAACTCCAGTGGAAACTTGGCCCCAATGTAACTACACACTTTGGTCATTAGGCTGCCCTGTAGAGCAAATGTCAGATATGCAAAGCATCACAGGCAATTTACTAGTATTTTAAGAAAAGGGTATCAGTTGTCTAGCAACAGAAAAAAAATGCCATGATGCAACTGACGCAGCTTCTGGTTCAACTCTCTCCCTTCCAAGTTTTCCTTCCTTCTCCTCTCTCTAACCCCCGCACCACACAACAACTTGAACAAAATTTGACACCAAGCCACATAAGGAGATATTAGGACAGCTGACAAGCTTGAAGAGGCAAGTTTTAAAGAGCGTCTTAAAAGGAGAGAGGTAGTGAGGGATTTCCAGACTTTACGCCCTCGACAGCTGAAGGCCAAGCTGCCAATGGTGGAGCGATTAAAATCAGAGATGTGCCAGAATTGGAGGCAGCTGAAATCTCAAAGGCTTGTAGGGCTGGAGGAAGCTACAGAGATAGGGAGGGGTCAGGTCATGGAGAGATTTGAAAACAGGAATGAGAATTTTTAAATTATGGCATTGCTGGACCGGGAGCCAATGTAGGTCAGCAAGCACAGGGGTGATGGGTGAACGGAACTTGGTGCGGTTTACGATACAGGCACCAGAGTTTTGTATGAGCTCACGTTTGTATAGGGTGGAAGATGGGAGACTGGCCAGGAGAGCATTGGAATAGTCAAGTCTAGAGGTAAAGATATGGATGAAGGTTTTAACAGCAGATGAGCTGAGGCAGGGGCCGAGTTGGGTGATGTTACAGAGGTGGAAGTCGGTGGTCTTGGTGATGGATAGGATATTTGGTCCGAAGCCCACCTTGGAGTCAAACACAGCACCAAGGTTCCAAACAGTCTGCTTCAGCCTCAGATAGTTGCCAGCGAAAGGGATGGAGTCAATGGCTAGGAAATGGAGTCCATTGCTATGGAATGGAGTTTATGAGGACTGAAAACAATGGCTTTGGCCTACCCAATATTTAGTTGGTGGAAATTTCTGTTTATCCAATACTGGCTGTCGGACAAACAGTGCAACAAATCAGACACGGTGGAGGGGTCGAGAGATCGAACGGTCGTCAGCATATATATATAGAATCTGACATTGTGTTTCCTGTAAGCTGCACCTTGATCTGCGCGGTCTGTTTCTTTTAATGTGCGGTCCTTTTAACTTTCTGCGCACGTGCAGTATTTCCATTGGAGAAGCCAGTACATGGCTTGCGCTGGACCTTTCCCATTACTGCGTGGCTGCGCAGCTTAGAGGGAACACTGGCACCAACAATAGATCCTTAGAAGACTCCAGAGGTAACGGTGCGGGAGCAGGAAGAGAAGCCATTACAGGTGATTCTCTGGCTACGACTGGATAGATATAAATGGAACCAGGCAGTCCCACTCAGCAGGACAACAGAAGAGAATGGTGCGGTTAACCGTGTCAAAGGCTGCAGACATGTCATGGGGGGATAGTTTACCACAGTCACAGACACAGAGGATGTCATTTTTGACTTTGATAAGGGTAGTTTCATTACTGCAGCAGATAAGATGGGCACGAATTTGGAAAGCGACAACACTCAGAGAGGAAAGGGAGGTTGGAAAAAGGCCCGTTATTTGAAAGACAGAGGGGTCAAGAGTAGGTTTTTTGAGGAGGGTTGATGAAGGTAGATTTGATGGGGAGGGGACAGTACCCGAGGAAAGTTAACAACAGAAGCTAACATAGGGACCAGGAAGGGAAGGTGGGTGGTCAGCAGTTTGGTGGGAATAGGATCAAGGGAACAGGTGGTGAATCTCATGGACAAGATTAGCTCAGAGATGGGCATGATGAGTGATTGGAGAAAAACGAGAGAAAGCTGAGAGAGTTTGGGGCTAGGACAGGAGAGGACCTCAGGAGAAATTTGGCCCAGTGGGAAGCAGCAGAGGCAGCTGAATGGATGGGCTCAATCTTTGTAACAAAAAGTCGTCCATGAGCTCTTTGCACTTCTTGTTGGAGACGCGTGTGGAGGAGATGGTGGTTTAAGACAGCTGTTTGTAGTGGAGAGGAGAAGCTGGGGATTATCTTTGCATTAGTTTTGGCAAAGGAGAACAGGACCCTATAGTGCCCAGCCAGATCAGGCGATGAATGGTTAAACCAATTATCCACCACAGACATTCAAATCTGCGTCTCTTTGGCTTAAAATGAGCAGAAATGAAGGACATACCAGAGGGATCAACCAAGATGAGAGAGTAGTAGTTCTAATGGGGACAAGGGCATGAAAGGTGGATGTGATAGTGTGATTGAGCAGATCAGTAGCTGCAGAAATGTTATATGGTGACTGGAGGACCAAAGGCTAGTTGGGAATTTGAAAGTGCAGTTCTAAGTTGGGGGGGTGGGGGCACGAAGAGGAGAAATTGTCTTTTCCAAGGGTGGAGACAGATGGAATTGGGATTCGGAGGGGGTGGAAGGGTTTACAAGGAAGTGATCAGTGTTGGCTTTAGTTCTGATTGACACAATGGGAGTCACGAGGTCAGAAGGTAAGGTCGAGGGCTTGACTGTGAATATGGGATGGGGTGTTTATACGGAGGGATTTAGGGAGGATAGGGGGGCAGTGGGCTCAGGAGAGAGAGCACATGCTGAGTTGAGATGGAGGTTGAAATCACAAAGGATGAGCAGTTTCTCTGTGCAAAGACTGAGGGAGGAAAGCAGTGAAGATATCAGAGTTAGAAACTTAGCATGGTACTTAGGTGGGCGGTAGAAAAGGGTGTAAAAGGAGATGTAGGCGGAGAGACCTAGGTGTGATTTGGTGATAAGGGCTACATCGCCATCATGGTGGTTTAGGCGGGCAAGTGGTGGAGGTTATAGACAGGAGGGGAAGCTATATTAAGGGGGCAGATATCATTACCCCTCAGCCAGGTTTCCATCAAGGCAATGATATTAAAGCAATCATCCAGAAGAAGCTCATGGATGGCAAGGGCCTTGTTCACATGTGAACAAACATTCTGGAGGGAGATGTAGAGAGAGGGTGCAGGGTCAAGTGCAACAGAAAGGAGGTTGGCAAGATTAGTTCCTAACTGGAGCACTGGTCGGCAAGAGAGCAAGACTCTTCGTAAGGAGGCAGCGACGAGTGCCTCAATGGGCCCTTCGGAGGATGTCAAGAGAGGCACAGAGGGAAGCTGTAGGGTTAGCTAATAAGGAGTAACGGTGGCAGGAGAGTAGGGAGGTCGATTGCTGCTGAAGGGTTGGGGTAGAGATTTGGGAGGGTAGAGTACCCGAGAGGGGAGGTGAAAGGAGGCATGATGACAGGAGAGAGGCCTAGGCGGGGGAAACAAAAATAAAAAGGAAGATAGAAGCGATGAGCTCAGGTCTGGAGCAACAGTTAAAATGCACATGCTAATGAACACAATGAAACTCAAGTTACGTAGGTGTGGAAGATCAGGATGGATATATCCTGCATCATACAATGCAGTGCATTTACTCACTAAGCCATCAGGAGGCATGAACTTACAATTGTTGCTTACGTCTCTTACCAATGCTATCCATTCAATTGAGACTTTGACTGTACGATGCAAACATGATCACAAATAAATTTTGTACTTTGGAACTATGACAAATATAATGCACAAAAAGCTGATCTTGTGTCATCCACTCAGCTTGTACAGGCGTATTGTACCACCACACTCATCTGATTTATTTCATTCTAAACCTTTCCCACAGAAAAGCAAAATAGGTGAAATGAAACAACTGGCATGATCATATTAAATTTTTCAGTCATCAAATTCTCAGCTGAATACAAGTTAAACCTCACTCAAACTATTCTGGATCTTCATATAGAGGCAGAGGGCATGGCTAAAGTATTAAATGAGTACTTTTTATCTGTCTTCACAAAGGAAGCAGAGGATGTGAAGGTGACATTAAAACAGAAGCAGGAATTTATGGTGAGGATAGTGATAGAGAAAACATAGTAAAAAGATTAGCATTACTGAAAGTTGTTAAGTCACCTGGTCCAGACGGAATGCATCCAAGGTTGCTGATAGAAGCAAAGGTAGAAATAGCAGAGCCATTAGTCACAACCTTTCAATCTGAGTAATGCCGGAGGACTGGTGGGTTGCTAATGTTATACCACTAGCCCAGAAAGGGAAAAGGGATAAACAAGGAAAGTACAAGCCAGTCAGCCCAACATTGATGGTGGGGAAGTTATTGGAAAGGCATGGGTTAATTGAGAACCAGCATGGATTTGCTAAAGGTAAATCGTGTTTGACTAACTTGATTGAATTCTTTGATGAGGTAACAGGGAAGGTTGATCAAGGTAGTGCAGTCGGTGTTGTATATATGGACTTTTGGAAGGCATTTGACAAAGTGCCACACAGGAAGCGTGTTAAGATGATAGAAGCCCATGGAATTAAGGGAAAAGTGGCAGTATGAATGCGGAACTGACTCAGTGGCAGGAAGCAGAGGGTAGTGGTGGATGAATGTTTTTCAGACTGGGAGGTGTTTTGCAGTGGTGTTCCCCAAGGGTCAGTTTTGGATTCATTACTCTTTTCAATAACGACCTAGACTCGGGTGTAGGGATCAGCATAATAAAGTTGGTAGATGACACGAAACTTAGTAACAAATAGTTAGTGATGAGGATAGTTGTAGACTTCAGATTGACAAGACAGGATGGTGAAATGGGCAGAATCGTAGCAGATGGAGTTCAATGCAGAGAAGTATGAAGTGATGCACTTTGGGAGGACTAATATGGAAAGACAGTACACTATACATGGCACAATTTTGAAAAGTGTAGATGAGCAGAGAGACCTTGGTGTCCATATACACAAATCTTTAAAGTTGGCAGGGCAAGCTAATAATGCGGTTAAACAAGTATATGGATTGCTGTAGTTTATAAGTAAAGGAATAGAATATAAAAGCAGAGAGATCATGCTGGAACTTTATAAATTGCTGGTTAGCTAAATGCTACACTTGGCCTCAGCATACTTGGCTGGAGGGAGGGAGGGAAAGAAGAGCGGAGAAAAAGAAAATCAGCCACAGATCACGCTCCTGACTGGCATCAGAAACTGAGAGGAAGTACATAAATTGGAACGGACATGGTTGTGGTGTGGTCATATAACCTGTCAATACTCAGCGTGTGGGCAAAATACTGAAGGATCGCCAGTATTTACAGAATTATATCCAAATATGAAATAGCACCCCCAGAAAAGGAGCCTTTTACGAATAGGTTCACAATGGGGTTTTTCCCCATTAAAATGTGGGGAAAATACATAAATTCTTAATGTTATTTTACAAACAAAGTATTTCAATAGTTTTGATTTAAGGCAAGATACAAAATTGGCCCACCCCTTTTTTCGGCGCACTCACTGGAGATGCGCCAACTTTCTGCATTGGAAAGTGCTCCGGAAAAAAAAAAAAAAAATCGCTCCCCACTTTGGCCGCTGTCTGGCCTCTCCCGGGTCTTCGCGCAACGTGGCCAGTCGGGTCGGGGGCAGAGTCAGCGCCCGCGCTGAAAACAGTGCCGGGACGTCTGCACATGCGCGTTGGAGTGTGCGTGCATGCGCAATAGCTCCTCATCCCCAGCCTCTGCTCGTGCTGCAGCGTGGGACCCGATCATCATCATACCATCCCCAGCCTCTCCATGTGCGTCCCACCCCAATCCCAGGCCGAGTGGCCGATCGCACAAGCAGGCCGGCCCGCTGCCTTCCCAGACTGAAGATGAAGGTAGGGTCGGACTTGCTTCTATTTTTTATCTGGATATTTTGAAAAATTATGTAAATGTGTTGTGCCTCGTGAATAGTGGTGACCATTTGTCAAGCCTATTCACCTGGTGCTCTTGTGAAAGAGCATAAGTGACATAGGAACACGGAGAATATCTTATTTATTAAAGTAGACTTTATTTAAATAATATGGGCTCAATTTTGGCCCAGTATAATCATTGCAAACAAATAGTTGTTTAAATTAGTTGAAAGATCAGGCAATTTAATTCAACTATCATTTACTTATTTTATTTTTGTAGTTTAAGCTTCCATGAATGTTTCTGTTGTATAGTAAAGTAACTTGCAAAGTTTGTCATATGATGTCCTGTATAGCTGTTTGATCCTATTCAGATTCTTTAGTCAAGTCATTAAGTTCTGCAGGCCTCCGATGTACCTATCTGCTGATTTCTTATCTCTCCGCAAGGGTCTACACAAGCGGCCACAAGTAGCCACATACGCTGGCCTAAGCTAGCGTGGAGTAACTATTAGCTGGCCAAAGTGGTCTAAATGGCCAAAACGGGCGTTGGTGGCTGGTAATGCCCCCTTTCGAGAAAAAACTAAACTCAAAAAATCGTTACTCACTTACACTGGCACAAATTGAATGTGCAAAATGGGTATTTTTAAGATACTCCAGAAAAATCAAGCTGCTCCAAAAAAAGAGCAACTACTGGCTAATTTTGAGCCCAAAGTGGCTACATATGGATTCAAAAGCTCCTAATAAAAATTGAGTTTGCGAAATACTTAACTTTATGGCGAATGTAGAAAAAAAATTCCTTCTAATGCTTCTCGCCTGGTCACAAATAATCAGTGGGACAAAAGCAAAATACTGCGGATATTGGAAATTTGAATTAAAAGCAGAGAATGCTGGAAAAACTCAGGTCAGGTAGCATCTATGGAGAGAGAGATTTTTTATAAATAAACCCTCCTCTCCCTCAGGCCCAGCCAATGCCGTATGTTTCCGGACCAGAGGTTCAACCTGTGCAGGTATTCCAAACCAATCAAATCTGTGACCACTGGCTCCTACACAAAGCAAAATACTGCAGATGCTGGAAATTTTAAATAACAGAAAATGATGAAAACTCAGCATGTCAAGTTGAATTTATTGAGAGAGAAAGGTAAGGTTAGCATTTCACATCTTATGATCCAACGTCAGAACTAGATGTTATAAAACAAAGGTTTGTTTAGAACAGTGTTTTACAGGTTACAGATTTTTTTTTAAAGTTTTATAAGGAACAGAGTCAGGGTCAAGAGGCCAAGGATAAAGAACATTAGTACGCGATTCGATGGAGGATAGATGATTAAACAGCAGAAGAAGTGAGACAACAATTTACCCTAGTATATTGTATTCGCTGCTCACGGGTGTCCCCTACATCAGGGTGACCAAATGCAGATCGGGCGATAGCTTTGCTGAACACACCTCCGCTCTATCCACAAGTGCTACTGAGCTTCTGGTCCCTTGCCACTTCAATTCACCATTCCACATGCTCTCTGACCTCTGTCCTTTGCCCCCTACAATGCTCCAAAGAAGCTCGACACAAGCTCAAGGAACAGCACCTCATCTCTACACTAAGCATTTTACAGCTCTCTGGCATTACCATTGTCTTTCATAACTTCAGATCTTAACCACAGCTCCAGGTGATGTAAGATGGGTGCACCAGCACTTCTGGAATGGAGGAAGTTGTGGGTTGGTGCTTGGAATGGGGATCCCCAATCAATACATGGCGGGCAGGGTTGTCTGCACCCCTGGTATCCACCTGCCTTTTTCTTTCACCACACTCTCAGGCTATTAGAGCCTTCTTCACTTGATCAAATTTCCAATGCTTCCCTCCCCTTCTGCTGCAACCATTCATACATCCTCTGGTCTGGGATATATCTTTTATTACTTTAACCTCTCATTGCCTATTTTTGTCATACACCACTCTCACTTCTGTCATTTAATCATTTCCTATCCTCCACAGACTTTTTTTTTCTCACCGACCCCTTTCCCAGGCTCGGTTCCTCCTTATAAAAGCGGTTAATCTAACATCTTCCGAAATGTGCCCCGAAATGTTAACCTTACCTTTTTCCTCCCTTGACAGAGGCGCCTGACCTGCTGAATATTTCCAGCATTTTCTGTTTTTATTTCTGTATCCTATTTGCACATCAAAGCATCACATAGTTGAATATTCATGATATATACCTGAAGTGTTTTACAGATTACTATGGGGGGGGGGCGAGGAGAAAACATTCAACAAGGTAGGTGATGCCCCTTTTCAGAACAAACTAAAGCAGAAGGTCTCGTCTTCTATAAACGTCAGCTCATCCAAAACTCTGCTGCTTGTATCCTACTACTGCATTTCAATACCAGATTTACCTTTCCCATATCGTTTACAATCTGGAATACCTCCAAGATTGCCTCTCAGATGCCTCTTTCAAGACTGAAAAGCCGAAGTTTCTCTAGTCTTTGCTCATGCCTTAGATCTCAAAGATTAATACTAAGTTTTGTGGCTCTTTTGCACTGGCTCTAATCTAAATGTCTCTGAAATTTGCATTTAAAAGACCGTAGCAACTCCATACCAACCAAATATCTTGACACTTTACTCCAGATGGTAAAACTCTGTTATCCAACCTAATTTTTTACCTACAGATTTTCAAACAGGACCCCCTTACCCATCATTCTGAACAGTCCATCGAACCAGATTCCTTCATTTCAAAACATCAGTTATATCCCCTCTAAATCTGTATTTGCCAAAAATAACAATCTTGGAGCCCTAAATGATTAAGCGCTCCAATATTTATATCTTCTTGGGTTGCTCTCACAGGAGGCACCACTCCAAAGCTTGAATATATTTCATTATGTGCAGGTACCAAAACTGGACACAATACACCAAGTATTAATGTCATGGAACCTTTCACAGACTTGGGTAACAATGCTCCCCGGTGATTTGCACCGTTATTTTGGCACAGGCCGCTTTTTTTGGCCTAAGTTTAAAAATAAAAGTTTCCCCAATCAATTTGCACCAGCGTAACTCACGGCTTTGGGTGCTTGGGCCGTAGGTGGACTTGACTGCGGTGAAAAATCCTCGCACATCATGGTTGTCGGCCAGCTGTTGAATCTCCTGTACTTTCTCCATCCACCATCTATTCTTTAGGTTGCGGGTTTTTTGTTCGACCTCAGCTGTCTGTAGAGCTGCTTTACTGCTCCAGAGTTGGGTTGTTGCTTTAAGTTCAGAAATGCCCTGCGCTTTCGGTTTATTAGCTCCTGGATCTCCTGGTCATTCTCATCAAACCAGTCCTGGTGTTTCCTGGTTGAGCGGCCGAATGTCTCTTCGCAGGCACATGTTATGGTGGGATAGGAGCAGGGACCGGGAGGGAGGAGGCCATTTGGCCTGGGATAGGAGCGGGGACCAACACCTGGGGAGAGGGGACGGAGGTAAGTTGCTGTAATGTGCTTGGTAAGTTGCTGCAATGTTTAATGTGCTTGTGCAGGTTGCGAGCTGGCTGCATGTTTCATTTTCCAGCCTCAGCCCGCATTATGTCCCTGGTTACCGTGGCAACCCGATCGTTTTAGCGCAGACCAAGGCTTTACCCCCAAAATTAAACGACAGGCGAGGCTGCACCAAAATGAAGAAATCAAACAGGAAACGTGGAAGATTTTTTTGGCGTACTTGGGCCACAAAAAAAAACAGGTAAATCTTCAAGTACGCCAAAAAACAGCTTTGAGGAAAATTGAGCCCAATAAAATGACTACACATGCTTAAGGCAGTGGGTATCTAAGCAAAACTTGGAGGTGGGTCAAGAATTGGTTGGAAGAGGAAGTAGCAGGTACCAATTAAGGGAGTGATGTCAGGTTGGGGAGATATAGTGAGTGACTGCCCATTTACTTAAGAGCCTAGGTAATATGTCCAAGTGGCTAGAATCAATAGAGATAAAATGTGATAGATCTTACGCACAATAAAATGTAAGTGGACATAATGAATGGTTTTAATTAGCTAGGAGAGAGAATGAAAGAGATCTGGAAGTGATAGTAGACCTAATACTGACTATATCCAGACATTACAGAGAAGCAATTAACAAAGAAAATTTATTTTTTTAAACTGTGTTGCCAGATCAGTAGAACTTGTGTATCAAGGGAGTCATACTAAAGCTGACCAGTGCTCCGCTAAGGTCACACCCATGTTCAATTTGTGACAAAGGCACAAGTAAAACATCCAATGGTGACAAAATTGATAGGTCAAATGGACTTCCTTATCTGTACTTATTTTGTGAATTCTTTCCCAATTCCAAAGCTGGATACTCTCATGAAATACACAACTGACATTGTCCTGGAGAGCAGTCAATTTTATCTTTATGCTGGTTACACTTCTGCAAGAAAAGGAAGTAAACCATGCCTGCCTCCAACAGGTAAAAATTCCACAACATGAACAACTATTTCCAATGTCTATCCCCTCATGGTAGTGATAAGTAGCTTTTTAAATATACTGCTTCTACTGCAGCAAATAAAATCCAAATTCTCTTCTGAATCATCAGCGCAGTTTGAGATATAAATGGAACAGGTAGAAATCTTAGTCACATTTTTACACCAAATTTCCACGTGGTGTTCCAGCATTCCATGTATGCATGTTCAATTGTGTCCTGTATAGGCCAACTGTAGCGATTGTAACTCAACATGAAAATAACTGGAAAACTAACGGAACATCGGGAAAGACCACCATTGTACCATGTAGTCTTCAACAAAAAGATTATGCCCCAAGTTACTCATTAAAATACAAATAATTACAATTGAACTCAACAGCATTTCTGAACACGATGTTCCCTACTTGTGCCCAAAACTCCATTCCAACATGCAGTATGAAATAAAGCAAAACAGATGTGGGATAGCTTCTGGGTTTTCACAGTACTGAAGATAATCGAGTTCTGTTTCAACTTTACATGGCTTGGTATTATGTTCCACCGAAAGCAACACGAAAACACTGTACAAATGAAAGGCAGCTCATCAATCGCTTTTATAACTTAAGGGAATTCCTTAATGAAAATAATTGTTTGATAAGGAAGATATAAAAACAAAAAATGCTGGAAATACTCAGCAGGTATATCTGTACATCATTTGTCATGTACAGCAACAAAAAATGCACATCAGAAGATAGTGACCCTTCAATACTGTTTCTTTGTTCATCACCCTTCAATTAACGTTTTGCTCCCAAGTATGCCTAACTAGATACCAAACATATAGTCCTTGTACTTTTGGAGCCTGCATTTGAATCTGCACAAAGTCATTGTAGACTTTTTAAAGCTAAGTGAAACGCATTTGTATAGTATCAACACGATCCTAATGTGAACACAACCACAAAAGCTCAATGCTGAATTATCCCCACAAGGCTGTGGATGCTGGGTCAATTGAAACTTTCAAGACTGAGATTGATAGATTTTTGTTAGGTAAAGGTATCAAGGGATATGGATCACGGCAGGTAAATGGAGTTGAGAGTACAGAATAGCAGTACAGGCCCGATAAGCTGAATGGCCAACTCCTGATCTTTTACACAGTGAACCTACAGTCCTCGGTCAGTGTGACCACAACGGTGGTTTGTGTGGGAAGTCAATAGGTTGCCGGGGGGTGGGGGGGGCGTTCAGACACTAAATTGGGGCACAGTACATGGAGTTGAATCATGTCACATCCTTGCTGCACCCAATTTGGCTCAGTGCAAAGAATGGATGGCCAAATACAAGTTTTCTACTCTCCAGTACACACATCCCAGCTTGAGGCCCAATTATCTCACACCCACCCACCCGCCTTTTGGGGGAGATGGGGAGAGAGTAAAGAGAGATGGTTTTGGATCAGAGTTCTCCAGTCTGCTTTCCTCCCTTCATGAAGACAAGAACGGTCATAACCCAAGTCACAAACAACATCTCTTGGTGATTGTGACTGTGGTGCATTATCCCTGCTCGACCTGTCCACAGCACAGGACACATTCCTTCCATCCAGCCCAAACATTAGTTCCTTTGGGCCCAAGTTTCGGGCCGCGCCTAAAACGGCACAGCCCGGACCTGGACGCCCGTTTTTCGCGCCACAAAGTACGCCTAAAAAAAACTCACCTATTCGCCGGTTCCCTGCAGGTCCTCTGGAGCTGGGCGCGGCACAGCATAAGCTGTGGGGGGGCGGAGCCAAGTCCCAGTGCTGAAAACAGTGCCGGGACCTCTGCACATGCGTGCTACAGTGAGAGGGGCCCGAAGCAAGCAGCCCCTAGCCCTGGCCGAATGGCCTCACTGGGGCTGCGTGGATAAGGCTCACCTCCCACCCGACCGGACCAGACCAGACTTGACTCCCGCTCCCCGGACCGACCCCTGCTCTCCCCACCCCGGCGACACGACCTCTTCTCCCCCACCCCGACCCGACCCCCCCCCCCACACCCCTCCCGCAACTCTCCCCTTCCCCTCCCCTCTCCCCCCCCCCGCAACTCCCCCCTCCCCTCCCCTGCAACTCTTTCCCCTTCCCCCCCGCGACTCCCCCCTCTCCCTCCCTCTTTCCCCTCCCCTCTCCGTGACTCTCTTTCTTCCCTCCTCCCCCCACGACTCTCTTGCTTCCCCCCACCCGACCTCCGCGACTCTCTCTCCTCCCTCCCCCCACCATAAACTGCCCTCGTGACAGGTTGCACAAAGATTCTGGTTTCTAGTTGCAGGGTACCAGCCATTTCTATTTCTGCTCCTCAGCACAGCAATTATATAAAATCTGCCAATACTTAGACAGGTCTAACAATGAAGCATTGTATGCAATGACATGAGGGAAGGAGGTGGTGAGGAAAAATCTTTCCCTGAATCCTTGCAACAGGGATCTCATTTCCACATGTTTATGTTCCAGGTGGTACTGTAGCCCAGCCAGAGGAGCTTGTGCAGCAGCAGGAATTTATACAGAGAAATAACATTTAAAAAAATCCCTCAACTCATTAATAGATTTGAAAACATTTACTTCTGATTACCATCTTTTTTTTGTTAAAGAGCAGAAACAGCTCCTGATGCTATACAGTAGCCGCAGCTGGAAAGTCTGTGTGGAACAGATCGGGATGATTCACTCTCTGGGGAAGCACCCAAATGCTGCTCAATGATGCTCAAGCCCAGCTGGTGTGGAATTCGCCAGGTCAACACCAACTGCACAGCAAGCGTGACTCACACTTCTGTAGTGCTCAACCAGAAATGTTGCATGGTGCACAGCCAGCTTGAACAGAACTGATGACCTCTCTTCAATGACGACCCCCCCCCGCCGCCCCCAGTTCTCATGATAACAAATTTGTTGACTCAGCAACTGAGCCAGTGCACTTAAGGCCATCCTCGGTTTCATCCCTAGTCCAGTGGTTCTCAAACTGGGGATCCAGAGAGACTTTCCAGGGGCTCCTCAAAATAATGAGTATACCGAGCAGGGCTGGCCTTACATGGGTGATTGGGGGCTGGGGGGGGGGGGGGGTGGGGGAAACAGACGCCATGATCAAGACCAAGCCAATGAGCGGCAGCCGGAGGAGAGCTTGGTGCCAGTATAGAGGCCGGAGCGGAGTGCGGCCGCCACATGTGCAGCAGAATGGGCTGGATGCCTTACCTGGGAGGGCAGCCTGGACGGCACAAAGATCGCCAGGTAGACCCGCAGTTACCAAAGCTGGTGGTGGGCATCAAAAAGTTGATTGATGATAGTGTGGCACACTCATCTCATTGATATCTGTACGCAAGGTACCTGTTTTCTTAATGTCATTAAAACAAACACTCATATATTGAGTACTATAGAGTAGTCTGTATTATAATTTAGATGTGGGGCATCAATGATTACTAATTCATTTGAAATGGGTTCTTTCAATCAAAACAATCGAGAACCACTGCCCTAGTCTGACCTGAATTTACATATCTCAGCTCACGAGGATAAAGGATGGGGGGGGGGGGGGGGGGGGGTAAAAAAAAAACATTGGCTGATCAGGAGAACCTCCCAGGAATCTTCCAGCAATTATCCTTTCCAGTCATGAAATACTGGATCTGAATATTCACTGGCTGCCTGAGCAGTTTATAAACTATGCTTGGAATTTCTGTGGGATACTGGTGAAGTTACAATGGGAAAACCCAATAGAAATTTGATTCCAATAAATCAGATAAGGGTCCTTCTCTGGAGGAGAGTACGAATGGACATCAGGTTTAAGACAGGATCGGGCTCAACTATAATATCAAATGGGTGAGGAACTGAATTACAATCTGAATCCATGCAGACACATCCCAGCAACGATCAGGCACAAAAGGGAGGAGCGAGCGAAAAGGTTTAAAAAAAAAAACTACCACCCTTTTACGTTCGCATGATCACTTGTTCTAGCTGTGGGCACTCTGCCATCCCAAACACACCAGCAATGTCACTTCACAAACTATATGGATCACTCTCAGACACAGAGGAAGATGCCATGGCCAGAAAAAAAAATTGCAAAGCATGTCTTACAATCAACCACTTCTTTATAAATCTTCCTCGATTTCAAGGGACTGCCTATAATGGTATTTTTATAATTGTTTACCTTCTCTAATCCGGTGGAATGTTTTGACTGAAGGACCCTTTTCAAATTAATTAGTAATCAGTGACGCCCCACATCTAAATTATAATACAGATTACTCTATAATACTCTATATATAAGTGCTGCATGTGGAGTGTTTTAATGATGCTATTAATTCCATGGCATCACAGAAGTGCTTCCTTCATACTCCTTTTGCATTACTAGAGGGGCAGATTCATTCTGACAGCACGTTGCTGGCTGTTCGGGTAAGCAGACACCTCAGCCTGCCCTTGGCCAGACCCAATATGATGATTCCACATCAAATGCTGTTCATATTTTTTTGTGTTCTTCATATTAGTTACCACTAGTAGTTCCTGTCGGAGGCACCAGGCTGGTTTCTGTGCCTCTCGACAGCCTGTCCTTAGCTGGTAGCATTCCTATTTCAGAGTCATAAAGTTGTAGAAGACTTGAGAACATAGATTTGGCTAATTCTTCAATGCAGCAGTCAGGGAGTTCTGCATTGTCTGAGCAACCATCCTTAGGCTCCATCTGCCTATTCCCATGGTTCAAATTGCTATTAAAGATCCTACTGTGCTGTGTGAAGAAGACCAGGGAGTTCTGTCCATGCCTTGGCCAAGATTCTTACATTACAACAGTGCCTACACTTCAAAAAGTACTTTATTGGCTGTAAAGCACTGTGGGACGTCCGGTGGTCATGAAAAGTGCTTTACCAGCACCACCAAATACAGATGAATTGGTCATTCATTTCATTGCTACTTATGATATCGGCCACAGGAAGAAGACAGTTGAGGAGGATTCTAGCGACAACTTTCCCAGTGGCTGATAGCAGGGAGCTTCCTCTGTAGTTGCCGCAGTCGGTTTTTTAACGATGGTCACGATCACTGCATCTCTCAGATCTCCCGGCATGCTCTCCTCCCTCCAGATGAGAGAGATGAGGTCATGTATCCCCGCCATACTTCAGCACCTCAGCAGGGATTCCATCCGCACCCGTAGCCTTGTTGTTTTTAAGCTGTCTTATGGCTTTTTCTACCTCGTGCAGTGTTGGGGTCTTACCGAGGTGGTGGCAGGTAACATGCTGTGCGATGGAGTCGAGAACACTCGAGTCAAAGGCAGAGTCTCGATTGAGGAGATCTTCAAAGTGCTCCTTCCAGCAGGCCCTGACTGCCTCAGTGTCCTTGATGAGTGCTTCCCCGTTCTTGATCCAACAACGCCTCCAGTGCGCCAGTGCAGCCTTCGGTCACCTGAGGAAGAGAGTGTTTTGAAGACCAGGCGCTCAAAACTGCCACCAAGCTCATGGTCTACAGGGCTGTAGTAATACCCACCCTCCTATATGGCTCAAACTAGGACACCCTCAAGTCGCTGGAGAAATACCACCAACGATGTCTCCGCAAGATCCTACAAATCCCCTGGGAGAACAGATGCACCAACATTAGCGCCCTCGTCAAGGCCAACATCCCTAGCATTGAAGCACTGACCACACTTGATCAGCTCTGCTGGGCAGGCCACACAGTTCGTATGCCATACAAGAGTCTCCCAATGCAAGTGCTCTACTCGGAACTCCTTCACGGCAAACGAGCTAAAGATGGGCAGCAGAAACGTTACAAGGACGCCCTCAAAGTCTCCCTGATAAAGTGCGACATTCCCACTGACACCTGGGAGTCCCTGGCCAAAGATCGCCCTAAGTGGAGGAAGTGCATCCGGGAGGGCGCTGAGCACCTCGAGTCTCAAAGCCAAGAGCATGCAGAAATCAAACGCAGGCAGCAGAAAGAGCATGCGGCAAACCAGTCCCACCCACCCCTTCCCTGAACGACTATCTGTCCCACCTGTGACAGAGTCTGTGGCTCTCGTAATGGACTGTTCAGCCACCAAAGACCTCACTTTTAGAGTGGAAACAAGTCTTCCTCGATTCTGAGGGACTGCCTATGATGATGACTTATAATATTCTGCTGAGTGCATTTTGCCTATGCAACAGTCATTCCACTTCCCAAGCTGGAGTGCATTTGGGGGACTTGATTAGGCACTGTATCAATGAAAGTCATTTTCTTTCAAGCAAACAGTTGTGCCAACAGTACTCTGAACCTCTATAGCAACCCAGCAATGCAAAGGCAGCACAACTAGTTTGGTAATGTATAAATGGCATGAAAACTATCTCTGAAATAGGATTCTGTCAGCTTGCACAACTGAACAAAAATATGTATTTTCATAATCGTTCCAGAAATTGATCAAATGGTCTAACTGAAGGATGTAACCTTCCACTATTACGCTGGAATATCACTGTTTAAATCCCCACTCCTCCCATCCGAAAAAGTTAAGCCTGTGGGAAGAGGAGTAACTGGGTTTTTAAAATGGCAGCTGAACAACTGTTCTGGCCCTGAAAAACTAATTCATTTATGGAATGTCAAATTTTTCCATTAATATGGTTAATAATTACATGGTTTTTAAAATAATATATTTTGTTCAAAAAGTTTGATATTTCAGCTTCTACCTGGGGTATATCCCAATCGTTAGTTCATTCTCTTTAAAATGTAATACAAAGTAAATTAGAATCTGTGCATTTTACTTCCTGGTTTGCTGTTTGTGAGACTTCTTCAATGTGATTGGCTGCTCAGCCTGCTTGATGACATCACTGTTGCTGGACGCTGGAGATTCGCTTCATCTGGTGCCAGATTCAAATTAAGGTCGGAAGAACTGAAATTCACACCAGAGATCACTAGATCTTTGTGGACAGCTTTCTTAAAAGGTCAGCAGCGAGCGCTGTCACTTCACCGCTGACTGCAAATTCTGGGCCATTAGCTAATCTTTCACAAGGCTGCTCAGTGAGTTGAATATTTTGAAACAACAGGGATATTATTCCAAGTAGTATTATTTGGGACACTGATTTATCAGCATTTGCTGATACCACTGCTTCTTCTTCTGACCAATCCACAGCCTGTCTGTAGGTTCCGACCTTAAAGCACTAGGGTATATTAGTGAGCTTGCCAACTTATACGTCTTTAATATAAACAAATTTCCAGCTTAACAAAATTGCCTCAAAATGCTCAAATTAATTTACACAGTTTCAGATTTTATATGGCAAAAAAAATTTTTAGCCCCAAAAAATAGTTCAGAAGAGCAAGATTTTTTTTTAAATTGGGATTGCCAAGACATGGATCAGTAGTCTGTCAGCACTGAGAAAGAAGATCCTAGGGTTTGGTAGCAATAGTATTTGAAGAGGTAGGCAGCGCAATCTACGGCTGGTATGCACAGAAGGAGGTCTCAGAATATGGAAATTGGGTTAGATGTGTAACAAAGTTTCGAGTCCAGCAGGACAGGGAAGTGGGGTTGGGAGCATTGGAGGTTGCTGGAATTTGGTAGTACTGGAAGGGAAGGGTCTAGAAGCCAAGAATGAAAGAAGCCCAGAAAGGATCTGAATTATCTTCACCCCTTTCCAGCCATCTGTTACTACTGCTTCTTTTCCTGACCAATCCACAGCCTGTCTGTAGGTTCCTACCTTAAAGCACTAGGGTATATTAGTGAGCTTGCTAACTTATAAGTCTTTAATAAGCAAATTTTCAGCTTAACAAAATTGCCTCAAAATGCTCAAATTAATTTACGCAGTTTCAGATTTTATATGGCAAAAAAAGTTCTTATGCCCCCAAAAAAATAGTTCAGAAGAGCAAGATTTTTTTTTAATTGAATGTCTACGGGAGTGGGTTGTCATTATCAACATGGACAGCAGCCAATCAGGAGAAATCTTGTAATTCAAGCATCTTGCAACTGGGTTTAGATTTACTTGGGGAAATAAACTGAAATCTTCTTCAAAGCTGTAACTGAGGAAAAAGTACATTCTCAATAAACATAATTCTGCAATACCTGGAAAACTGAACATATTAAATATAAATTTTATAGTATCAATTCAGATTAGCATCGAAAAGGCATTAAAGTGAGCTGGCAGTGCAACTTTATATGCAGATGATTTAAAAACCAACAAGGCCAAGCAGACAGTATGGGTTATATATTCAGTGGTACTGCAGCTTTGAAACCAGAAGAGGGAGGTGTGGAGTGGGAAATAAACTGTGCCATTGCTACAGTTTTAAAAATAAAAACATTGGGATAAAACCAGCAGGGGAGATGAGAGAGCAGGCGAAGATTTTATATTTAAAAATAGACACAACTTGAGAATGGAAGATTTTTAAATTAATTTAGGCGAAGGAAGCGCACTTGGCTGTGGAAAACAAATGCAAAATGGAAAATAAATGCCCCACTACCACTGAACAGAACCTCAGGTCCTCTTCACAGAACACCTCAGTCATGATGGATTGGCGATCATGCAAGAACTCCTGATTCACCCCTCCCACCCCGCAACAATTGTCTGTACACTATCAAGTCCTTAGGTCCTCTTAACGTCCACTCAGCTAGACCGAATGCACTGTTCATCTGCGTCTATATCCATTCCCTTCTCTCAAGGCCAAGCCTGACAGCAACTCAAAATTATTAGGGCGTAGCTATTGTCCACTGACAAGTAATTAACACCTAGCCCCGCCCCATTGAGCAATAAATCACATCCGTGTACAGTCCCCACACACAGGACTCAATCTTGGCCAGGAGTTGCTCAGTTTCTTTTGGAGTAACTTGATTTTTCTGGCGTAACTTAAAAATCCCCATTTTGCACATTCAATTTGCACCAGTGTAAGTGACCGAATTACGATTTTTTTAAAGTTTCGTTTTTTTGGTCAAAAGGGGGCATTATCAGCCACCTACGCCAGCCAGTTCTGCCCATTTAGGCAACTTTGGTCAGCTAATAGTTACTCCAAATCTACTTAGGCCAGCGTATGTGGCCACTTCAGAAAATCCTTGCGGAGAGTTAAGAAATCAGTGCAGGTGGCCATTCGGCCAAGGATAGGGGTAGGAGGCCAGCAGAACTGATAGAAATCATCCAGGCAGAAGCACTATCAGTTCTCCTGCCCGTTCACAAAGTTAATTTACTATACAACAGAAGCATTCATGGAAGTTTAAACTACAAAAATAAAAGAAGTCAAAAGATAGTTAAATTAAATTGCCCTAATGTCACAACTAATTTAAACAACTATTTGTTTGCAATGATTATACTGGATCGATTGCACCGGGAAGCCACTTGGCCAGGGCTAGGGGCGGGCAGGAGAACCAATAGTTCTCCTGCCCACCCCCCACCCCCAGTCCTAGATGATTTCTAGATGATTAAAGCTTCAAATCAACTACCCCTATTCACAGCAACATTTGGCCGGCATCAGGTCCCACACAGCGGCTGCAGCAAGACACGGAGAGGCTGGGGGTGAGGAGTTACTGCGCATGCACGGGCACTCCACTGCGCATGTGCAGACGTCCCAGCACAGGACGCTGGCTCCACCCCCAACTCGACTGGCCACGCTGCGCGACCACAGGGAGGTGGCCGGAGAGCAGCCAAAGTGGGGAGGAATTTTTTCGCCGCACTTCTGAACGGAGAAAAGCGGCGCATTTCTGGTAAGTGCGCCAAAAAAAGTGGTGGGCCAAAATTGAGCCCATACAGAGCAGTATAACTGTTCTTGGCACACCACGACACCCTGTCTCCCCAATAGCAGCCCAGGACATTATTCCAACCCCCAAAGAGCAGCAAAACCAATCCTGATATACCACTACAAACCCCCGCCTCAGCAAATGCAGCCCGAGAATATCAGATGCACCACAGCTCAGCATCTCCCCCCACCGACCCCTACCCTCACTTGAAAAAATCCAACCCTTTGATGGCACAATGCCCAAATCTACTCTCTGGAAAGGAAGGATACTCACTCACCAAGCCTGGGAAAATGATTGCCACCCCCATGGTGAGCAAACAGCCAGAGTTAGAAAGTTTGCTGCCAACCCCCACTTGCCTCTCGAACAAGATTGTTTTCACAAATCCTTGATCTTTTGGAGAAGAGAGGCATCATTGAGAAACACATAAAAAGTAACTTTTTCCAACTGCATCAACGCACTCACAAAGGAATAACAACAATGTTTTGGTTCAATGGCATTCTCCATTAGAGCTAGGTGTACATCTCGAACCTTTCAGGAGTTTTCATTTAAAACTCTAAATTTAAACATGAATTTACCTTTGTTGGGCACCAAATCTTTTTCAAGCATATTTCTATATTAGGTGAAGAAGAAATTTTAATTGTCAAATCGATAATAGAACTTTATTTGGTGATTAAGGTTTGTTTGGAACAACCAAGTTTGTAATTACAATCCTTAATATGATGGGTATCAGCTCGCAAAGCTCAGTAAATTATATAGAAACACTCAAAAATGTTTTTATATGGAATGAGAACACATACTGCATTTGATAAGAACTGCAAAGGATGAGGATTGAAGAGTTGAAGTAAAACAAATGCAGGAAAGGGATTTCGATAATTATTGGTACACTTTTGCTACAGATACCTTAGGCTGTCCGTAATTACACAAGTGCACAGTATTTTTATAAATACTGCATTTAACAACTAACCTGGAAAACTGTATTAAAGTCTGAAGAACTATAAGGTGGTTGTTTAAAAAAAAATCTACAACCCTATTTTACTGAATTTTATTACTCAACTGGCAATATTCAGGCACCAAAATCCCATAAAGTTGCTATAAATATACCATTAAATGACTTCAAACAAGAAACTTACGAAAGATGAGCTAGGCAACACTTTAATCAGTTTTCTCTCTCATTCCTTCTGGTGGAAAACAACTCATGCTGGTACTTTTATCAATTTAAATAAAGTGTACTAAAAACAGAAAATACTGGAAATACTCAGGTGAGATAACATCCATGCAGAGAGAAACAAAGTTAACGTTTCAGGTCGATGACCTTTCATCCGAACTGGAAGTTAGAGATGTCACAGATTTTAAGCAAGTACAAAGGTGGGAGGGGAGGAAAGAACAAAAGGGAAAGTCTCTGATAGAGTGGAAGGCAAAGGACAAAAGGGAAGATGGTGTAAGGGAAAAGGTGGCGGTAATGAGACAAGTAAAGAAACAAGAGATGGGTGTCGGGGGGTGTAAATGGCAATAGCAGAATCATTACCAACAGCTGTTGTCTGGAAAAAAAAAATGGGAGCAGCTGTTGGCTGAAATTGCTGAACTCACAATGTTGAGTCCAGAAGGCTGTAAAGTACCAAATTGAAAGATGAGGTGCTGTTCCTCGAGCTTCCATTGAGATTCATCAGGACAGTGTCAGAGGCCAAGTGTAGGGAGCAGCGTGCGGCGGACCACTGCAGGGAGCAGCGCGTGCTACAGCAGGAGAGCGAAGGCTGACTGCAGTGCGGGCAGGTACAGCAGGAGTGGCGAGGTCGGGGCGAAGGAGCGGCAAGAATTCGTAGAGGGATGTGATCGACGCCCAAGAGAGGTGCGAGTTTGGGGCCCCAGAAAAGGCAAGGGCCCAGTGGCAGCACGGGCCAGCCCACACTGCGATGTGTGCGCGCACTAGGTCCGTGCAGCAGAGCTGGTCTCCAGTCGTCTTGGTTAATCCTCGCCACTGGACCAAGACCTAGGCTCTGTCAAGCCCGTGTGGTGGCTGGTGTGCAACGGCCACCAGACGTTAAAAAAATCCACGCACAGGCATCTTCCAGCCTTCAAGATGTAGTTCGGGATCCGGAATATTAGATCCTTCATTGAAACACCTATGAACTCATCCCTTTTCGGCGTGGAAGCAAGTCATCCTTGTTTTGAGGGACTGCCTATGATGATGATGGTAGAAGGCCCTTGTTCCGCCAGAGACACAAATACAAGGCATCGTGGCAACACCCTCGCTCCAAACACTGGCACTTGCTCGACCAGGTCATCGTCCGAGCCAGGGATCGCAAGGATGTGCGCATCAACCGCGCCATGACAGGAGCTGACAACTGCTTGACGGACCACTGCCTAATCCGATGCGTCATCGACATCAACATAGCCCCAAAGCGGAGGGGGCAGCAGAAACAGTGCTACAAAAAAGTCAATGCCGGGGCACTTAAAGACCCAGCTAAGAGAGCCTTATACAGTCAGCGCCTCACAGCTAACCTGGCGTGCCTTGATGACCCCCCCCCCGAGACACAGAATGCCCACAGCGCTTGGTCTGCCCTCCAGGCCTCCATAACCAGTGCCTGCAAAGAGACGCTCGGTCACTCAACCAAGAAACACCAGGATTGGTTTGATAAGAATGATCAGGAGATCTAAGAGCTAATAGATCGCAAGCGCAGAGCATTTCTGAGCCTTAAACAACAACCCAACTCAGGAGCAGCAAAGCAGCATTACAGACGGCTCAAGGCTAAGGTCCAACAAAAAACCTGGGACCTAAAGAACAAGTGGTGGATGGAGGAAGCACAGGAGGTACAGCAGCTGGCCGACAACCATAATGTGCGAGGATTTTTCATCACAATCAAGGCCACCTATGGTCCAAACACCCAAGGCCCCACCACACTGCTGGCCAAGAACGGGGAAACACTCAAGGACACCGAGGCAGTCAGGGCCCGCTGGAAGGAGCACTTCGAAGATCTCCTCAATCAAGACTCTGCCTTTGACTCGAGTGATCTCGACTCCATTCCACAGCATGCTACCCGCCACCACCTCAGTAAAACCCAAACACTGCACGAGGTAGAAAAAGCCACAAGACAGCCACAAGAACAAGGCGGCTACGGGAGCGGATGGAATCTCTGCTGAGGCACTGAACGATGACGGAGAGGCACTACAGGCATGAATACATGACCTCATCTCTCTCATCTGGAGGGAGGAGAGCATGCCGGGAGATCTCAGCGATGCAGTGATCATGGCCATCTTTAAAAAAGGGGACAAGTCCGACTACAGAGGAATCTCCCGGTTAACAGCCACTGGGAATGTCGTTGCTGGAGTCCTCCTCAACCGTCTTCTCCCTGTGGTCGAGGAGCTCTTCCCAGAGTCAGTGCGGATTTCGTCCCCTACGGGGCACAACGGACATGATTTTTGCAGAGCGACAACTACAGGAAAAATGCAGGGAACAGCGCCAGCCCTTATACATGGCCTTCTTCGACCTTACAAAGGCCTTTGACACTGTCAACCACGAGGGTCTATGGAGCGCCCTCCTCCGTTTCGGATGCCTCCAAAAGTTCGTCACCATCCTCCACCTGCTCCACGACGACATGCAGGCCGTGATCCTTACCAACGGATCCATTACAGACCCAATCCACGTCCGTACCAGGGTCAAACAGGGCTGCATCATTGCCCCAACCCTCTTCTCAATCTTCCTCGATGCCATGCTCCACCTCACATTCAACAAACTCCCCGCTGGAGTGGAACTAAACTACAGAACCAGTGGGAACCTGTTCAACCTTCGCTGTCCAGGTCCAAGACCACCCCAACCTCGGTCGTTGAGCTACAGTACGCGGACGACGCCTGCGTCTGCGCACAGAGGCTGAACTCCAGGACATAGGCGACATATTTACTGAGGCGTACGAAAGCATGGGCATTACACTAAACATCCATAAGACAAATGTCCTCCACCAGCCTGTCCTTGCCGCACAGCACTGCCCCCCCAGTCATCCAAATCCACGGCGCTGCCCTGGACAACATGGACCATTTCCCATATCTTGGGAGCCTCTTATCAACAAGAGCAGACATTGAAGATGAGATTCAACATCGCCTCCAGTGCGCCAGTACAGCCTTCGGCCGCCTGAAGAAAAGTGTGTTTGAAGACCATGCCCTCAAAACTGCCGCCAAGCTCATGGTCTACAGGGCACCTGTATGGCTCAGAGACATGGACCATGTACAGTAGACACCTCAAGTCGCTGGAGAAATACCACCATCGATGTCTCCGCAAGATCCTACAAATCCCCTGGGAGGACAGACGCACCAACATTACATCCTCGACCAGGCCAACATCCCCAGCATTGAAGCACTGACCACATTCTATCAGCTCCGTTGGGCAGGCTACATCGTTCGCGTGCCAGACACGAGACTCCCAAAGCAAGCGCTCTACTCAGAACTCCTTCACGGCAAACAAGCCAAAGGTGGGCAGAGGAAACGTTACAAGGACACCCTGTAAGCCTCCCTGAAAAAGTGCAACATCCGCACTGACACCTGGGAGTCCCTGTCCAAAGACTGCACTAAGTGGAGGAAATGCATCCGGGGGGGCGCTGAGCACCAAGTCTCATCATCGAGAGTAAGCAGAAATCAAGCGCAGGCAGCAGAAAGAGCATGCGGCAAACCTGTCCCACCCACCCGTTCCCTCAACAACTATCTGTCCCACCTGTGACAGGGACTGTGGTTCTCACATTGGACTATTCAGCCACCCAAGGACTCACTTCAGGAGTGGAAGCAAGTCTTCCTCGATACCGGGGGACTGCCCATGATGGGGAGGCCAAGTAAGCAAATTGAGATCACCACTATCAAAACCCAGCTGCTCTCTGGATTGTCAGCATTTAACAAAAACTTTCCTGTACACAGTATTTATTTGTTTACCATTGATACTTGGCACTTCCATTTCAAATTCTTGGTTTTCAATATTATCAAAAGATATACTTGTTGGACGGGTCAACCCCAAAATCACACTGCAATTTGCAATATTTCACTTGTAGGACTTTCTTTTTAAATCATTATGGTAAGCAAAATACATAAGATTTAAGTGATTCAGAAAACTCTCACGGACAAGGTTTGAAACAAAGTTTGTCAATTCTAGTACGAGGAGTATATTGCAAGGCAAAAGGTACAAAGCAGCTTCCTTCTTCGCCAATCTGCTGTTACCCCACAAGACAGCTCAGGTAAATTAGTTTAATAATACCAAACAATACATCAGCAAGATGATTTTTTCATACTGTAAAGAAAAAAAACGTTGCATTTATGTGGCAACACATTGGCCCAGAATTTGCGGTCCTGATGATGGCAAACACGGTGAACTGGCAGCACGCGCCGTCATTTTTCCTTTGAAACTGATCGCAACTTCAGGATTTAGTGGATGTGTGGGCTAATGCAGAAATCCTGAAGTTGTGGTCAGTCATTCACTGCTCCTCCACAGGCTGTGCTGTGCACCCACCCCCACATAGAGGCAATCATTGAAATCTCTCAAATCATGTAACAGATGATAAGTTTGGCTCTTCCGCAAAATTATGCTGTTAAATACCCCTTTAAAAAGTTAGACCCAAAACGATCATGTGTAATTGGGGTTTTAAAAGCGTAATGACTGCTAAACAACAGTTATGGCTCGAAAAAACTAATTTTTATTATGTACAGTGTCAAATTTGCAGATGACACAAAACCTGGAAGTATCGTGAACAGTGAGGAGGATAGTGAGCACATAGACAGACTGGTGGAATGGGCAGACATACATAGATTAAATTTAACGCAAAAAAGTGCAAGGTGATTCATTTTGGTAGGAGGAGAGGCAATATAAACTAAGGGGTACAATTCTAAAGGGGGAGCATGAACAGAGACACCTGGGGTATATGTGCACAAATCGTTGAAGATAGCAGGGCAGGTTGAGAAAGCAATTAAAAAAGCTTACGGGATCCTGGGCTTCATAAATAGAGGCAGAGAGTACAAATGCAAGGAAGTTATTATGAGTCTTTATAACAAGTATTTATATAGCACCTTTAACAGTGAAATGTCCCAAGGTGCTTCACAGGAGTATTATAAAATACTGGTTCAGCCTCAACTGGAGTATTGCATCCAATTCTGGGCACTGCACTTTAGGAAGGATGTGATAGCCTTCGCGAGGATGCAGAAAAGATTTACAAGAATGATTCCAGGGATGAAGGACTTCAGTTACATGGACAGACTGGAGAAGCGAGGGTTGTTCTCCTTAAAGAGAAGGTTGAAAGGAGATTTAATAGAGGTGTTCAAAATCATGAGGGATCTTCTAGACAGAGTAGATAGAGAGAAACTGTTCCCATTGTTGGAAGAGTCGAGAATCAGAATACACAGATTTAAGGTGAACAACAGAAAAAAAGGGAGACTTGCATTTATATAGTGCCTTTCACGACCACTGGACGTCTCAAAGCGCTTTAGAGCCAATGAAGTACTTTTGGAGTGTCGTCACCGTTGCAAGGTGGGAAACGCGGCAGCCAACTTGTGCACAGCAAACTCCTGCAACAGCAATGTTATAATGACCAGATAATTTGGGGGGTTTTTGTTATGTTGATTGAGGGCCAGGGCAGCAGAGATAACTCCCCTGCTCCTCTTCTCCACCTGAGGGGGCAGACGGGGCGGGGCCTCTGTTTAATGTCTCATCCAAAAGATGGCACTTCCGACAGTGCAGCACTCCCTCAGCACTGCACTGGAGTGCCAGCCTAGATTTATGTGCTCAAGTTCCTGGAGTGGGACTTGAACCCATAACCTTCTGACTCAGGCAAGTATGCTCCCCACTGAGCCACAGCTGACACGAGGGAAAAACTATGTTACACAGCGAGTGGTTAGGATCTGAAATGCACTGCCTGAAAGGGTGGTGGAAGCAGACTCAATCGTGGCTTTCAAAAGGGAATTGGATAAGTATCTGAAGGAAAAAAATTGCAGGGCTACGGAGAAAGTGCGGGGGAGTGGGACTAGCTGAAATGCTCTTGCAGAGGGGCGGCATGGGCTCGATGGACTGAATGGCCTCCTGTGCTGTAACCATTCTATGAAATGTGTCCATTTTAACAAAAGTTTACATTTAATATAACTTTTCAAAAAAAAAATATATTTTTTTGTTTGTTCATCTTTATTTCAGATTTGTCTTTTCCCCATGCGAGAGCCCTAATCTTTGTTTCGCTCTCTAACATTTTTTTTAAAAGTTAGAATTTTAAGAGTTTCCTTGTTCACTGCAAGAATTCTACATTTTGATTAGCTGCTTAGTCTGCTTGTTGATACCACAGCAGCTCGCACTTTACTACACTGATTTGAATGACACGTTGGAAAACCCAAACTTCGACAGAGATCGCAAAAGCATTGTGCAAAACTTACTTTGGGGCCAGCAGCGAAAGCCTTCGCTTTGCTGCTGACTGCAGATTATGGGTCATTACATCCTCAGGGCATCTCTAAGGGCTTCACAACTAATAAATTATTTGAAGTCTATTTGCTATTCTTATGCAAGTTCAACATCAATTTTGTACATAAAAAAGTTGGAAGTTGACAGAAAGAAAATGGCAACTGATCACTTCAAAATACTAAAATTATACGCTTTCTGCACAGGTAAATGTACTGTGTGATACGTGATACTCAGTCATACAGATCATAAATCTGGGTTGGTTTACTTGATGTCAGCAGGGTAGCAACAGCAACACTACAGCAGAACTCAGCACTCCCAGGTCATTTGTAACCCAGCCCATTCATTCACCATTGGCTCTTGCAATCTTGTTGCTCAATATACCTCTGGGTCTCCATGTACCATCATAGGCAATCCCTCGAAATCGAGGAAGACTTGCTTCCACTTTAAAAGTGAGTTCTCAGGTAACTGTACAGTCCAATGCGGGAATTACAGTCTTTGTCACAGGTGGGGCATGTCGAGTGTTGGGCCGCACTGATTCCGGGCTAGGGTGAACTGGAGAGTCATCAGACATTCGTTTATCCCGCAGGGGGAGTCTCTGAGACAGCCCACCAGCTCATTCTTGACGGCGAAGTCAACTCCGGAAATGCAGCGTTCTTCTTCTGGTTTGCTTTTCCAAAAGATGATGTAACCACCACCTTGTTCTTTGAGCTGTCCTTCCTCTGCCCGCAGGGTCTCACTTAGGGCGGCGATGTCAACGTTGAAGCGTCTGAGTTCCCGGGCAACGATAGCAGTGCGACTTTATGGTCCGTCACTGTTGGGGTTGTCCATGAAGGTCCGGACGTTCCAGGTCCTGAACTTCATTTTGAAGGGTGAAGAATGCCTGCGTGAGAGTTCTTTTAACATGGGGTGGCCGTTGCGCACCGGCTACCACACGGGCTTAGCAGAGCTCGGTCTTGGTCCAGTGGCAAGGGGGACCAAGACGACTGGAGACCAAGCTCTGCTGTGTGGGCCTAGATGTTGGGAAATCCAAGGTGTGGAGGGTGAAGGACTTGAGGCAATGCTTCATTCTCCCAGGGATTACTCCCCGATTAAGGGCAAACACTGGGGGGGCCCCGTTCACGTCTCCATGCATGGCATGCCCAGGTATCAGGCTGTAATTTACTTTTTCATGCTCTCTAGTGAAATAAAATCTATTTTAAACATCCCTGACAAGAGCTTTAATACAAAAGAGAACTTTTAATGATGACTAAATCACATTAAAAGGCCAGTTGAGAACAGGAAAAAATGCAAGTTGAGAACAGGAATATGGAGGAAAATTTTTTTAACAGGCATTATTACTCAGACAAAAAAAGCATTTGTAACCAAGGACAAATCTGGAGTTGCCATGGAACTAGTGGAACCAACCAGCACTGTCTTGAGATAAAACCCTCATTAAACTGCAACAAATGACACGCATGATGAAGTAATACCACTAAACTTTGAAGCAACCATGAACAAGGAGAAAAGCCATGCTTGAATGAGCCAATCAATCATTGAGGTGTACACGTGAGAACCACAAGAAAAGTCTGAACACAAAAAAATAACTGACAAGACCAAGTTTTTTTTTTAAAAACTGTAGTCGGCCAGGATAAACGTATCCTGATCTAACAAAGAAAAGACGCCTAATGATGAACAGACTTCACGTAATCATCGGGTTTAGCCACCAGGAACGTGAAGACTCCAGGACAGGTTAAGTTGGGTTCTTATTTAATCCATCAGTTAGTGGTTAAATAAAAAATCTCAGGTGTATCATGTAGTTTTCTGTTAGTGGATTCAGGTCAACAAACCCAACTCTAACACCTAATGTGGGAGGTGTGAAAGTCGATAATAACCTTATACTAGTAAAGGATAAGGGAATGTTCAGCGAGGGCAGTCCTAACAAATATAGCAAATGAAAGAGCCTGTTTTTTTTTTAAAAAACTGTTTAATAGAGCAATTGCTTTAGTTTATTTTTCCCCTTTCTCTTCCCATAGATAAGTATCTGGCCTCTACTTTGTAACTGCTTTGTTGCAATCAAGAAGTCACGACAGAAAACAGCACAGGATTCCCAAGTGGCTCTCAACATCTGGAGACTTAGGTTGGCACTTTGAATTCTGCCTTTTCCAGACAAATTTACAATGCATAATTGTTCACACCAATTATCAGGACCAAATTTCCAAGATTAACTTTTTGGTTATTGTTATCAGTTATTTGCCATTTCAGCCCAGATCCGATGATTTTAATATTTTTATACAATTACGCAATTATGATGAATATTTGAAGAATGTAGCTGGTGGTTAGCATTTCAGTTAGTGCACAAGTTTTGTTTTTGATTAAAAAAAATATCTAATAGTACTTACAGACTGAGGATTAGAAGGTAGCAAAAGCAGATTGCTCTTGGCCTAGAAAACAACTCTGAACACACTGGAGCTACAGTCCCCACAAACAGGTTCTCCCAATTCAGGATGAAGGTTAATAGTTAACAAACCACTTAAAGTATATTTCAACCAGTGGGTCAAAACTATCAAAGCTGAAAACACAACATTCACCATAAATGTAACCCTTCCAGTTTGTTTTGAGAATCTTTTCATTTACAGCATTCCATAAAAGCATTAAAGGAACCTTTCTGTGGCTTCTCCCACGGGTTTAAAAAATAAATGCCAGGTCTCCATTTTCCAGTCGATAAAGAATAATGGACAATTAACCAGTTGAAAAGTATGAATAAGGATATTGGAACCAAGTTTGCTGTAAAATCCCAAGGTTGAACAACCTGCAAATGCTTGATGTCTTGGTGACGTGAAGAATGGCCACTTGTGTTAGTTACTGGAAGGCTACTGACACTCTGGAAACTGTATTCCTGTGGAGTGTCTTTGGAAAAGCAAGAAAATTAAGATGTTTTTCTTGGCGGGAGAGAAGAAGAATGGTTGAATGGCGGAGCAGGCTCGAGGGACTAGATGGCCTACTCTTGTTCTTATGTTCTTATGAAAGTAGAGAGGAACATACAGCATTTAGAGGAGGGCAGAGATTTTTTGTTGGGGGGAGTTAAGAAGGGAAAAATAATAATAAAGGATGAAGATTCACCTACAGTTGGAGTTCACACTGGCCAGTCACACCAGTGGAGGCCATGGAGAAGTCAAGAGTCTTGGTGAGAGTGCTCAGCATCTAAGGATAATGGAGGGGCGCCCGTTTTTCGCGCCGGAAAAAAAACGCGCGATTCTGGAGCGCCCTGCAGCTCCATGTCTGCTTGGCGCAGCGCCCAGGGGGGGCGAAGCCTACCACTCGCGCCGATTTTCTAAGTGGGAGGGGGCGGGTACCATTTAAATTTTTTTTTTTCCTGCCGGCAACCCTGCGTGTGCGCGTTGGAGCGTTCGCGCACGCGCAGTGTGAAGGAAACATTGGCACTCGGCCATTTTTGTAGTTCTTTGTAGCTGTTTAATTTTTGAACATTGTTTAATAAAATCACATTGCCCTTCCATGATCAGCACTGAGGCTTCTTGCAGCAGTGAGAAGGCTGCAGGAAGCCTCAGAAAGTTGAGGCAGCTGCCCGCCGTCTGGAACGGCTCTCCCATCCCCCCCCCCCCCCCCCCCGGCTGCGGGCGGGCGGTCGGTCGGGCCCGCACTCCCTCCCTCCCGCCGTTTGGAACGGCTTCCTGCCCCCCCCCCCCCCCTCCTCGCTGCAGTCGGTTGGTCGGGCCCACACTCCCTCCCTCTCTCCCCCCCGTCTGGAACGGCTTCCTCCCCCCCAACTGCGGTCAGTCGGGCCCGCACTCCCTCCCTCCCTCCCTCCCCTCCCCCCCCCGCTGCGTTCGGTCGGGAGCACACTCACTCCTCCTCCTCCTCCTCCTCCTCCCCCCCCCCCCCGCGCCGTCTGGAACGGCTTCATCCCCCCCCCCCCCCCCCCGCTGCGGGCGGGCGGTCGGTCGGTCTCGCACTCACTCCCTCCCTCCCCGCCGTCGGGAACGGCTTCCTTCCTTCCCCCCCCCCCCCCCCCCCCCGCTGCAGTCGGTCGGTCCCGCACTCCCTCCCTGCCCCCTCCGCCCACCGTCGGGAATGGCTTCCTCCTCCCCCACTGCCATCGGGAACGAACGGCTGCCTCAACTTGAGGCTTCCTGCAGCATTCTCCCTGGCTGAAGCACTTTCACACAGGTAGGAAGATGGTTTATTTAATCTTTTCTTTGCTTATAAATTTTTATTCAGGTTGGATTTATTTGTATAATATTTGTATAAGTATAAATAAGGATTTATTATAGAATTTAATGTCTTCCCTTCCCCCCCCCCCCACCCCCCACCTCGTTCTGGACGCCTAATTTGTAACCTGCGCCAGATTTTTTAATGTGTAGACAAGGTTTTTTCAGTTCTACAAAAATCTTCACTTGCTCCATTCTAAGTTAGTTTGGAGTACGTTTTCACTGTGGAAACTTTGAAATCAGGCGTCAGTGGCCGGACACGCCCCCTTTTGAAGAAAAAATTCTGTTCCAAAGTGAAACTGTTCTAACTGACTAGAACTGCAGAAAAAAAATCTGGAGAATTGCGATTTCTAAGATAGTCCGTTCTCCACCAGTTGCTCCTAAAAATCAGGTGCAAATCATGTGGAAACTTGGGGCCAGAGTGGGGGCCGCGGGGAGTAAATAATAGAAAAAAGAGATTTGGTTTCTGGCTAAATTTTCAATTTAAAAAATGAAAACAGATCCTACTTGACTGAAAGGATGAAATGTACTTTTTTTACGACATGTTCTCTGCACCCAATCAGTAATTGGTCCAGCTCTCTTTTGAAGGTTTGTTGAAAGTCCACACTCATCATGCAATCTGATAACTTGTTCCAAAGATCTACTATCCTCCAGGGAAAAAAGAACTGCCCAACATGTAACCTTGTTCTACCCTTGCGAAACTTATATGCACAATCCCTGGTCTTACCCAATCTATTAAATTGAAATAAGAACACTATCGAGTTCTTCAACTATTCTAAAACCAAAAGGGTTTACAGGATAGGCCACATATAGCAGACTGGAGATATGTGCAGTTTAGCAGAAGCAGTTATGCAGGTTCTGCAATTTATCAGCATCAGCAGGGGTTCCTCAGGCTTTGGTAGCATTGGGGGTGGTTCTGCATTACGGCAGTGTTGTGTCAGAAGACCACAGGGTTTGGTAGCATTGGGAGGTGGAATGTGGCATTTAGTGAGGTATGGGAGCAGTAGATCTCAGGATCCATCAGTACTATGGGCAAAGGATCACAAGGTCTGAACACTAGAGGTACCAGTGTCTCGGGCTCTGCAATCTTTGGGAGAAAATGGCAGTATCTGAGAGAATAGCAAGCAAAGGGTCCCAAGGTACATCAGCACAAGGTGGTGATATCACTGCTAGAATTAAACCTGGGGAGTGGGGTATGCAGAAAAAAAAAAGACTGGGTAGATTTAGGATGGGATTCAGAGCAGGGTCAGAGCACTGGAGTATGAAACATAGCCACCAAATTCTGACAGCACTGAAGTAAGAGAATGTAGTCTGTGGGGTCACAACCCAACCCGGCATGTTGCTGGCCATCTGCTTGAACGGATTCATAAAAAGCACACGTGTCGTAGCATCAAAAGCCTCAAGTAAAAGTTCCTTATTTAATGGACAAATATCTCACAATATGATTTTTTGTGAATGTTTATATAAAATATATACACACACGCACACATACAGGAGGTAGATTTTCCAATGAGAAAAAAATCAATTCTTTGCTTTAGCAAAGAATGAACAGAAGAGTCAACTGCCATTTGTGTGGCTTTATGAAATAAAACTTCGTTTAAAAGAAGCAATGGCAAAAATTTATACACTAACTGAAGAAGAAAAAATAAAATTTGTTAAGGTGCATTCTGGAAGCACCGAGAAGTCAAGTAGTCAGAAATCTTGTCAAACCAGTGAGAAATTTCTACTGTTGGTGTGTAAACAATTGTGCTGACTGCTCATCTCCCTGAAGCTAAAGAGATAGCTTTGGGCAAAACCATTAACATTAAGACGAAGCTTGAGAGATCGGCTGTGGCCTCCAGTAAAAATTTTATTGAAGACATTAAGAGACATGCAAGGCTGTTCTGTGGGTAAAATTTACTGTTATTCTGAAATACTTGATCTTTTCATGTTTTTATTTTGTTCAAAACCTTATTTTGGATGTTGGAGGTTTGTTGGTGGAAAAAATTGCTGAACATAAGATTTTTTTCTTTTAAGCTACTTAATTGATTCAACCACTTATTTCTTTGATTAGTGGCTTGTCCTAACCGGTCATTTCTGTAATTTTTTGAAATAGATGCCCACTGGTAGTTTTCTCGCCAGTTCCCTTATTTTTGATTTGTATGTTGCTACATTTCAGATTTGATCTGCTGTTTTGCTTTGCAGCCAGTCAGAAAAATCACAAGAGTTACATTTGCACTATATGCAAGACTTAATTGCAAATCTTCTGTGGCCTTGCTCACGCCGGAACAAAGGATATGCTGTTCCATACTAGATAACATTATCAAGACAACTGATTTATGGTGATTTAGTGAAATTGAGTTTTTAATTACAAAAGTATCAAATTGTGAAACAGTATATGGAAATTATAAATCACTCGCCTTTACTAGAATATGTATGTTTACCGACATACTGAATTTTGTGGCTTTTTTAAAAAAAGTGCAGAACATACAGGAAGATGCCCCCGGTTGCAGCAGCAGAGGAAAAGATGCAATAAGGTGGTTTTAGTGGGAAGTTGGTCCAGATGTCTGAAAGCCGTATGAGGACTATTCAGGTGTTGGAGAGTGAAAGGGGTGTTAGAGAAGGAAAGCCCTTGGGTCTCAGTCGTGAAAGTGGGATCCAGGTGTTGCGAGTGGTGTTGAGTGTGTGGGTTGCCGGGGGGGGGGGGGGGGGGAGGGGGGGTGGGGATAGGCGGCAGTGCTGCAAACCCGATCTTGGAAGGACTGTTGAGTATAGAATACTGGAAGAGGAATCTCAGATTTGAGACAGTAGGAGTAGAGTTGAAGGGGAGGAATGTGCAGGGTCTGAGAGCACTGCAAGTGATGTTTTAGATCTAAAAGCAATAGGAAGTGGATGGTGGAATTTTGGAGCAACAGACTGGTTCAGAACATTGGGGAAGTGATCTCCAAGGTCTGAAACCCCCCCCCCACCCCCACACTGATGGTCATATAATGCTAAAGGCTTGGAAGCAAGCTACAAGGGTCCATGACAAATGGAGAGAGGGATTTTGGTGTCAAGGTATATAACTATTAGAGATAAGGATGAGAGAATCCTGGGATGAGTGTTGAGGTCTGGAAGCACGTTTCAAGGGAAAGGTAAGTTATCATAAATTTTCCCACCACCTCACAAAAATTTTCTCCGTAACAGAACTGGGAAGCCACTTTTTCTTATTTAAAGCACACAGTCTGCAGTAACAGCCAACTGTCTACGTACCGTAACTACCTAAAACACAGTTATCAGCCCAATGCTGGGAAAGCCGTTGCTGGTCACCAACCTCCCAACCGGAGCAAAGCACTATAGGTGAGCTCCACATCATCACTCACGATCAAGTTCCTTAAAGCAGTAATGTGCTTTAAATAAGAGTCAGTTCCCAGGACATGGTCATGCAGATGTAGTGCTTTTCGAGAGTGAGTCGGCAATGGAAAGGAGGAGAAAGACCACCACTGTGGTCCACTAAAATGGGAGTGGCAGCAAGAAAAAGCATCAGGCAAGACACCTGACCGAATGCAGGCCTCCTATGCTGATAAAAAAAATGTCCAAATCAGGTTTCAAAATGCATCTTAAAAAAACATTCTATACAATCTGTATGGATACAGAAAAGATGTTCAAAGACTTCAATTTACAGCCTAACATAACATGACTGCTTTACTGACTTCATAATTTACAAAGGCCGAAGTAGACAGTCGTCATATGTAACCCTTTACAAAGTGCAGCAATTTTACTCACTATGAAAGCCTTAACCTAATCATTTGGATCAAACAGTGCATGCATTTTGAATGGCTGACAACTTACTGAACCAAATACAAGTTGATGTGACTTAATAATGGGGAACTGGGTGGTACAATTTGATTAATACTGGCCTTCTGGTATTTGGATTCAAATCCAGACCTGACAAATGGCATGAAAGTCTCTTGCCTCAGGTAAAAGTCCTATGTAAAATGAGTCTGGGCAGGCTCAATCCAGTTCCTATTGGGGAAAATCCCAATACCACTTCAACAGGCCCACGGTTGGCTGGTATGGGAAAAGAAAGTGCAGTGAGCAGTGCACTTCGGAGTTTGGGGACAGAAGGAAGTCGACTCCAATTGTGGCTGTACTATTCCTGACCTGGAAGTTCGAACACAGAAACTGGTTCACTGAAATGCAAAGTGTTTCTTTTTCGAACACTGACATCCCTCCCCTTGATGAGCCATACCATAATGAACAGATAATAAAAAACAAGAACATAAAATAGGAGCAGAAGTAGGCATTTGGCCCATCGAGCCTGCTCCGCCATTCAATAAGATCATGGATGATCTGACCATGGACTCAGCTCCACTTCCCTGCCCGCTGCCCATAACCCTTTACTCCCTTAAATCGCTCAGAAATCTGTCTATCTCCGCCTTAAATATATTCAATGACCCAGCCTCCACAGCTCTTTGGGGCAGAGAATTCCATAGATTTACAGCCCTAAGAAATTCCTCCTCATCTCAGTTTTAAATGGGCGGCCCCTTATTCTGAGACTATGTCCCCTAGTTTTAGTTTTCCCTACGAGTGTAAATATCCTCTCTACATCCACCTTGTCGAGCCCCCTCATTATCTTATATGTTTCAATAAGATCACCTCTCAACCTATCTTCATGTCAACCCCCTCATCTCCGGAATCAACCTAGTGAACCTCCTCTGAACAGCCTCCAATGCAAGTCTATCCTTCCTTAAATAGAGACCAAAACTGCATGCAGTACTCCAGGTGTGGCCTCACCAATACCCTGTACAGGTGTAGCAGCACTTCTCTGGTTTTATACTCCATCCCCCTTGCAATAAAGGCCAACGTTCCATTTGCCTTCCTGATTACTTGCTGTACCTGCATACTAACTTTTTGTGTTTCATGCACAAGGACCCCCAGGTCCCTCTGTACTGAAGCACTTTGCAATTTTTCTCCATTTAAATTGTAATTTGCTTTTCTATTTTTACTGCCAAAGTGGATAACCTCACATTTTCCCACATTATATTCCATCTGCCAGATTCAATGACCCAGCCTCCACAGTTCTTTGGAGCAGAGAATTCCATCGATTTACAGCCCTCAGAAGATCCCTGCAGCACTCCACTAGTCACTTAGCTTGTCTACAGCCCTCTGCAGATTTTGTGTCCTTAGTTTGCTTTCCCGCCCATCTTTGTATCATCAGCAAACTTGGCTACATTACACTCAGTCCCTTCATCCAAGTCATTAATATAGATTGTAAATAGTTGAGGACCCAGCACCGATCCCTGCGGCACTCCACTAGTCACTGTTTGCCAACTGGAAAATGACCTATTTATCTCTGTTTTCTGTTAGTTAGCCAATCCTCTATCCATGCTAATATATTACACCCAACCCTGTGAACTTTTATCTTGTGTAGTAACCTTTTGTGACACCTTATCGAATGCCTTCTGGAAATCCAAATACACCACATCCACTGGTTCCCCTTTATCCACCCTGCATGTTACATCCTCAAAAGAACTCTTGCAAATTTGTCAAACATCATTTCCCTTTCATAAAACCATGCTGGCTCTGCTTAATTGAATTATGCTTTTCCAAATGTCCACTACTTTGTAGTCTCATCCGTTATGGAAATGGTAAAATGCAAGTTTGAGGAACAGAGACAATGATGTTTCACTTTCTAACTCTTACATGTAGAATGCCTGAACCACAGTGAGGAAAATGCTAAACCAAAATATAATACCATTTCACAATTTTACACTTAGCAATTTCAGTTGACACCCGCTCAGGGCTCTCCCTGAAGTCACTAATAATAGTAAATGTACGTTTTGAAAAAACACTTTCTATATAATGCTAATTTTGTTTTGAAATCTTTGCTTTCATCTTTGAAAATCAACATAATTTACAAAAATCACTGACTCCTGATAGTTCCTTGGATGCAAAGTGCTCTCCAACACCTCATTCTAACTGCATTCTTCATGAGAAAATCTGGATATTTAGCACCCGTAGAAATTCTGCAAGCATTGGAAGTACCATAACCTATGGAATTCCAGAAAAGCACATTTCCCAAGACATTACTATAGCACTCAAACAATATCCATGAACCATTTTATCCCTCCCCGGGAAAAACAAAGAGGCTGGAGAGCAGAGCAAAGAAGGAGGAGGAGGGGGGAGGAAGAGAAATAGGAGGGAGGGAGGGAGAAGGGGAGAGAAAAGGACGAGGAGTGGAAGGGAAGGGAAGAGAGGAAGATTGTCAGGTGGGGGTTTCTGCCTTAAATCGAGGTTGGATTTTTGTATTTACATTCGGGAAATTTCCTAAAGTCAAATTATTGTTCCCTCATCAAAGTTGCTTAAGTGGGCTGTTGAGCAGGTGATCAGTTTTTTAGTTTCCTCTTCAGAGCACTATTTCTACATCACCAGTTTACTGGAGGTCAATTTAAATGCGTAAAAAGTACAGTAAATTCAGTTGAGGAACAGATGTGCAGTTACATCCCAATATCCAAAAACTGCTGCTCCCAGTTGTGCCGCTCCACCATTAGCTTTATTAGAATGATATTTTGCTGTCAGCCTCACCATTGGCACGCAATGAATGTCGTGAAGTTGCTGTATTTGCACAGTAGATATGAACTAAACTCGTCACAGAAAGTCAAATCATCACAAACTTGCCCTTTTAACAATGTGGTAATTGTTCATTATTGCCAACCAACTTCTCTGGTACTGAAAATGATCTATTCCAAGTGTGATGTTTCATTCCTTCAGGTGTTGTTGGACATTTTTTGTTCATTCAAATTATTTGTTCTTTGTCTCTTTTTCTCTCTCAATCCAATCTTTGCTTCCCTCCATTTATTTTTTCCTGTACCTGATTTGACATTGAATTCACCCACTCTAACTTGTACTTCCACTGTTTATTTCTGAATCCTTCAATCTGACTAATATACAGTAGGTTGCCATTTTCAATCGGGTCCAAGATGCCCCGTTTCCCTCATTATGTAGTAATCAGCTAGTACTTTCAGCAACTTCAGGGGCAAAAGTGTTTTGAGCTGAAAGGTGCAAGGGAAAGTCTAACTAACAGCAGACTCCGTTAGATGTCCTCCAACCGCAAAATCAGGCCCAATATGCAGTGATCATAGCGCCACCTGCAGGCACCATTACCTTTCAAATGTTGCAACCAAATAATACCAAGCTGAAGAAGTGCTGTTATTGTGATGGTTAATGTTCAGGGCCCAGGAGAGGCGAGAGTTCGGAGCCCAGAAATGGCATGGGCCCAGGGGCAGCACGGGCCAGCCCACATTGCGATGTGTGTGAGCACTAGGTCCGTGCAGCAGAGCTGATCTCCAGTCGTCTTGGTTAATCCTTGCCACTGGACCAAGACCTAGCTCTGTCAAGCCTGTGTGGTGGCTGGTGTGCAACGGCCACCACACGTTAAAAAAATCTACGCAGAGACATCTTCCACCCTTCAACATGTAGTTTGGGACCTGGAATGACAGGTCAGTCATATGAAACACCTGTGAATTCATCCCGTTTTGGCGAGGAAGCAAGTCATCCTCAATACGAGGACTGTCTAAGAAGAAGTAGTAATGTTCAGTAATAAGTTTGGCATTAGGTTCCACTTTATCAGCTGTGATCTGGTACACCTAAGGCTTTCCAATCTGCAGCCCCAGACATCAATAGTTCAGCTGCTCTTCCAAACATTTTTGGTGTATTTATGGCCTACTCCTTTTTGGTCTCTGGCTCCTCTTCTCATTTACAATACCAATGTGGCAGCAAGGAGCCCTAGTAAAACTGAAGTTAATGGGAATCAGGGGAAAAACTCTCCACTGGATGGAGTCATACCTAGCACAAAAGGAAGATGGTGTGGTTATTGGAGGTCAATCATCTCAGCCTCAGGACATTACCACAGGAATTCCTCAGGGTAGTGTCCTAAGCCAAACTATCTTCAGCTGCTCCATCAATGACCATTCCTCCATCGCAAGGTCAGAAGTGGGAATGTTCACTGATAAATGCAGTATTCAGTCCCATTCGCAATTCCTCAGATAATGAAGTAGTCCATGCCCGCGAGCAGCAAGACAGGCTTGGGCTGATAAGTGGCAAGTAATAGTTACATAAGAACGTAAGAAATGGGGGCAGGAGTCGGTCATACGGCCCCTCGAGCCTGCTCCGCCATTCAATATCATGGCTGATCTGATCATAGACTCAACTCCACTTCCCTGCCCGTTCCCCATAACCCCTTATCGTTTAAGAAACTGCATTTCTGTCTTAAATTTATTTAATGTCCCAGCTTCCACAGCTCTCTGAGGAAGCGAATTCCAGATTCACAACCCTCTGGGAGAAGAAATTTCTCCCCATCTCTGTTTTAAATGGGCTGCCCCTTATTCTAAGATCATGCCCTCTAGTTCTAGTCTCCCCCATCAGTGGAAACATCCTCTCTACATCCACCTTGTCAAGCCCACTCATAATCTTACATGTTTTGATAAGATCACCTTTCATTCTTCTGAATTCCAATTAGTAGAGGCCCAACCTACTCAACTTTTCCTCATGTCAACCCCCTCATCCCCAGAGTCAACCTAGTAAACCTTCTCTGAACTACCTCCAAAGAAAGCATATCCTTTCGTAAATATGGAAACCAAAACTGCACACAGTATTCCAGGTGTGGCCTTACCAATACCCTGTACAGCTGTAACAAGACTTCCCTGCTTTTATACTCCATCCCCTTTGCAATAAAGGCCAAGATTCCATTGGCCTTCCTGATCACTTGCTGGACCTGCATACTATCCTTCTGTGTTTTATACACAAATACCCCCAGGTCCCCCCTGTACTGCAGCACTTTGCAATCTTTCTCCATTTAAATAATAACTTGCTCTTTGATTTTTTTTTCTGCCAAAGTGCATGACCTCACATTTTCCAACATTATACTCCATCTGCCAAATTTTTGCCCACTCACTTGGCCTATGTCCTTTTGCAGCTTTTTTAATGTCCTCCTCACACATTGCTTTTCCTCCCATCTTTGTATTGTCAGCAAACTTGGTTACGTTACACTCAGTCCCTTCTTCCAAGTCGTTAATATAGATTGTAAATAGTTGGGGTCCCAGCACTGATCCCTGCGGCACCCCACTCGTTACTGATTGCCAACCTGAGAATGAACCATTTATCCCAACTCTCTGTTTTCTGTTTGTTAGCCAATCTCCTATCGATGCTAAATATTACCCCCAACCCCATGAACTTTTATCTGGCACCTTGTCAAATGCCTTCTGGATGTCCAAATACACTACATCCACTGGTTCCCCATTATCCACTCTGTTCGTTGCATCCTCAAAGAATTCCAGCAAATTTGTCAAACTTCCCCTTCATAAATCCATGCTAACTCTGCCAGACCAAATTTTGCTTTTCCAAATGTTACTGCTTCTTTAATAATGGACTCCAACATTTTCCCAACAACAGATGTTAGGCTAACTGGTCTAAAGTTTCCTGCTTTTTGTCTGCCTCCTTTTTTTGAATAGGGGCATTACATTCACAGTTTTCCAATCTGCTGGGACCTTCCCAGAATCCAGGGAATTTTGGTAAATTACAACCAATGCATCCACAATCCCTGCTGCTACTTCCCTAGGATGCAAGCCATCAGGTCCAGGGGATTTATCTGCCTTAGTCCCATTATCTTACTGAGCACTACCTCCTTAGCGATTGTGTTAAGTTCCTCCCCCGCCCCTATAGCCCCTCGACTATCCAGTGTTGGAATATTGTTAGTGTCCTCTATACTTGATACAAAATACTTGTTTATAGAGTTTCTGCCATCTCCCATTAAGTAATGAGTTCCCCATTACTAATTCCCCGGTCTTGTCCTCTAAGGGACCAACATTTACCTTAGCCACTCTTCCTTTTTATATACCTATCGAAACTTTTGCTATCTGTTTTTATATTTTGTGCTCGTTTACTTTCATAGTCTATCTTCCCTTTCTTAATCATTTTTTGTGTCATTCTTTGCTGGCTTTTAAAAGCTTCCCAATCTTCAGTCCTCCCACCAGTTTTGGCCACTTTGTATGTCCTTGTTTTTAAAATCGGATACCGTCCTTTATTTCTTTAGTTAGCCATGGATGGCTTTCTTTTCTCTTGCACCCTTTCCTCCTTACTGGAATATATTTTTCTTGAGAGTTGTGAAATATTTCTTTAAATGTACACTGCTGTTCATCAACCATCCTACACTTCAATCTGTTTTCCACTTTAGCCAACTCTGCCCTCATACCTTCATAGTCTCCTTTATTTAAGCTTAGTATGCTAGTTAGAGATCCACACAACTGCCAGGCAATGACCATCTCCAATACGAGAGTCTAACTACATCCCCTTGACATTCAATGGCATTACCATCGTCGAATCCCCCCCGCCCCCGAAAAAAACTATAATCAACATCCTGGGGGCTCACCATTGACCAGAAACGCAACTGGACCAGCCACATAAATAATGTGGCTAGAAGAGCAGGAGAGGGGCTGGGTATTCTGCAGCGAGTGACTCCCCTCCCAACTCCCCAAAGTCTCTCCCACCTCCTGCATGACACAAATCAGGAGTGTGATGGTACACTTTCCATTTCTCTGGATGTGCAGCTCGAACAACACAAGAAGCTCGACACCATCCAGGAAAAAGTAGCCTGCTTGATCGGAACCCCATCCATCACCTTAGGCATTTACTCTTCCACCACCGGCGCAACGTGGCTACAGTGTGTACCATCTACAAGATGCACTGCAGTAACTCGCCAAGGCTTCTTTGACAGCACCTCCCAAATCCGCAGCCTCCCACCTTGCATCCGCCTTGCATCAACCAAAACTATGCTGCCAGTGTCCTAACTTGCACCAAGTCCCAATCACCTGTGCTCATTGACTTACTAAACGACCAGGGAAAACAAACAACGTGCATAGTCCCGACCACCAAATTGGGTAAAATCAAACGGCAAGAAAATGCCTGGGGTAAACCTTGGGGCAAGTGATCCCACACCCCTTGATCATGTGAAAAACAGGTTTTAAATGTGTAAGAGATATCGCAAAATGCAACTGTTGTGGGGTGGGGCTGGGGAAGGAAGAGAATGGCTTCCAGAGTTTGAAGACCGACATGGTAGCAACTAGTGGCCAAAGCCTGCACCTACATTAAAACTGGCAGTAATTATTTACAGAGAGGCTGAATTTGTGGGCCCTACAGGTGTGTACAAGGTGCGCACGTGCCCGGAAGGGCCCCACAAGTGCCAGGTTTAGGCATGCACTGAAACCCGGGACTAGCAATTTGTTAAGAATCCTCGTGACAGATCGCACGCATCTGAAAGAAAAGGGCCTCTGCAGGCAGAGATTTGGGCTATTTGCTCAACTTCTGCCCAGCGAATGCCCTTGAAATTCTTCTGCCTGGTAAAAGGCGTAAGGCCTGATTTTACCAGCGCAAGAGTTTTTTAACAATACAAAAATAAAATGTTACCACTCATTTATACATTAAAAACCCTGTCCATTAAGGCAAGTTTATTTTTAGCCCCAGTAAAACAATTTTTTTCCAAAAAATGTTTAAAATAATTCAATGGCATTTTAATTAATTTTAAATATGTCATTTTATTTCCGTACAAACGGAACTCCCCAAAAGTACAAATGGGGATTCCCTTCTTTTATTGGTTGGGCAAGCCCACATGATCCCAAGGGCGTTTGCAAACCACATGCACCCCTGGGATACATGGGCCTCTACGCAGGCCTACGCGTAGAGGCCCAAGAGCGCAAGTCGCCGAACCTCCCGGACCACCAGATAAATGCGTAGATTTTTTGCAGGTTGGAGGCATCCGCCCGCAGGAAGCCTCCAACTGCAAATTTTGAGCCAAAATGTTTATATGGGCAGTTTCAGTGCTAAATTTTAAAAAGATGACTAAGAAGCATGTGCCATGTACATATTTTTTTTTTTTTTTAAATAGATATATCTTTATAGATACATCTATCGATAGCTCTTGCATATGCACACTTTCAGTGCCAGTTTCTCATTTCACAATGTCACTTTTTAAGTCAATGTTTCACAATGTCACTTTTAACATGAAAATGCAAAACCTAAGCTTCACCTCGATACTTTATCTCAGAAGCTGGAGAACATTAAACCACATCTGTACATTGAGCTTGCTGAGTTTTCATAATTTCCAACATGCAATCTTGTGCACAAAAGATGAAAGTTGGAAGGGTGTGTCTACTCATGCTGTGAGAAATTGAAAGTTTCTTTGCTTTTCGAATAGACTGAAAGAAAATGGAGATTAAATAGTCAAAGCTTTATTTTAGGCAAGTCTACGATTTATTTAAATTTATATGAACAAACACCACCTGTGATTGTGGTTTGTTGGCTGATGGTTAGAAAACAAAAGATTATTTGGAGAGAATGGATTACTGTTTATTACAATTAATAATTTAGTTTTTTTTTTTAAACTCTCATCTGTACCACTTTTAGGCTTAAGGAGCATTTTAAAACTGGAGTAAATCATAAACTTTGGGGTAAATTTATATGTTTATGGAACTTCTTTAAAGACTATAAATCAGAAAACTCACTGGTAGTGCACAAAATTTTCTCCTTTATTCTCCTGGCACACACCTGAATTGTATATCAGGAAATTGAAGCCCTCCAGCTCATGATTTTTGAACCATTAATTTAAGCAGAAAACTTGTATGTAAATACTTTAAGGCAGGAACATAAAGACAGGAATTGGTGATGATAGCAAAAGTAGTAATCGGGTACGTGAGGGCACAAAGGGTGATTTGTTGGGACCTGATGTTTTGATAACGACCAATAGTTTGACTCCCATTCTCCTGGTACCAACCCCCCACCCCACCCCTGCTCCCCCACCCATCCCCTCTCCCAAGCTCCCACTCCGCTGCCATTTCCCCCCCCACCCCCAGTCCGCTCTCTCTTCCTTCGGCATCTCCCCATCCTTCCTCCTACCCGCCCCTTCCATCCCTCCCCTCCCCCCCCCCCCTTCACCGTCAGAAACACAGGCACTGACAAAGAGAGAGAGAGAGAGAGAGAGAGAGAGAGAGAGAGACTAACAGAGACAGACACACTGACAGAGACAGAGACACACACTGAGGGGGGGGGCCCATCCCAGCATGGAGTTGGAGGGCTCCCAGTGCTGCAGTCGGTGAGTAGAAATGTAATTTTTTATTTAGATTTTTTAACTTTTTTATTTTTTTATTTAATTTTTTTTGTTTATTTATTGGTTGTTTTATTTATCATTTATTATTGATGATAGCTCTTTATTTGTAAAAGTGATGTGTTTCATGTTTGTAAACTTCCCTTCGCCACCCCCACTCGTTCTCTACGCCTGATTTGCAACCTATGCCTGATTTTTTTTTTTTTTAAAGTGTACGCAAGGTTTTTCTGAGCTTACAAAAATCTACACTTACTCCATTCTAAGTTAGTTTGGAGTAAGTTTTCACTGCCTAAACTTGCAAAACAGGCGTAAGTGGCCGGACACGCCCCCTTTTGGGGAAAAAAACTGTTCCAAAATGAAACTGTTCTAACTGACTAGAACTGGAGCAAACTAAATGCCGAGAATTGCAATTTCTAAGATACTCCATTCTAAACCAGTTGCTCCAAAAAATATAGGAGCAACTCAGGCCAAAACTTGACCCCATACTGTTAGATCAAGGCATCCGTTGATAGCGTTTTATTCCATTTAATTGTATATGATGAGAACCAATTCAAACTGAGTCACAATTATCCTACAAAGCAAATATTTAACTCAGTAAACGCCATAGCAGAAAACCCATCCTGAAAAAAACACAAGTACAAAGTAATTGATTACTGAAACATTACGCGATCAAGTTTTAGCAAACCAAACATGTCTGTAATTGTACAACTATATTCAAGTTATTATAGTCTCTAAAATCACCCAGGTGATTTTTAAAAGTACCATTAATAAAGCAGTCTTATGAACTGGCTGTACTTCGTGCACAAGGGGTGGACAATAACTTTTATGGGCACTTTTGACCAAAAACATCTAGGTTACTTAACACATCGTGAATATTACCTATTTTGTTACACTCCCCATAACAAAGAAAATAACAATGCTCACCACTATCATAGTTAGTATGCAAAATACACTTTTCTGACCAATAGTTTTTCTGAAATTGGGAGACTTAATTTTGTGTCTCATCTCCTTTTCCAATCTCTCCAGACGGTGTTTCTGACTTGCCTTTAGTTGGTCAAGATTGGCCCATTGAGCTGCCAATCAAACCTACCACACTGGATCAGAAAACTTCCTCCCGTGGCACCTTCATGGTCGAATCAGACAATTCCCTGCTGTGCTGAATGAAAAGGCAAATATTCTAACATGTCTGTGAATCCATACTAGAATGATTTTAACAAACCCCCACTTGTCTCAAGCCAACATGATACGGGGTAAATGCCATTTGTCCAGCCGGTTTGTCTGGGTGTAATTCCTATGTGCTAAATTCTAAACTACATTACCAAAAGCTGTATGGTATGGGTTCAACCTCTGCTGGAGATGAATTTCACTTAATAGTAATACCGTAAAATTAAATTCATAAAAATGTCTTCGTTCAAATAGTCAAAAAATCCAAAATGCGACAGGTGCTATCTGACCAAGGCCCAACATCTTCTAACTTATACTCAAGTGATCCAAGCAATATAATTAAATACTATTAACTTTGTTCATTTCTGCTCCACATGTCATTAAGTACTGTACACCAACAAATGTTCTTCATCCATTTACTAACAAAGTAAGTCTGGGGGGGAATAAAAAGGTTATCACATTTTCAGGAAATTCAAGCCTAAATATTCTTGTCACAGGGGATCATAGCAAGATTATTTAAACATGGTTTAAGCAATGCAGCTGTTGCAACTATGCAATAGAAATATTTCCCGACACAATTGTGTGAATTCGTAACCATGGAATTGAGAACAGTGAAATATTTCCAAAGTTCACAGAGATTACTGTACAGAGAAATTTAATTTTCAAGTTTCATCTCAAGACCTTCCAAATTAGTATTACATCAGGCGATAAACGTGGTTAATTTTTTTGCAGGGCAAGAATTTTACATATTTAAAATTTTGGTGCAGTTACAATTTGTTTTTAAACTCAAACATGAAGCCGAAACACACTGCCTCAAAAAAATTTGTCTATTAACAAACCTGGGCTGCTTACATTAGTAGCGATCTTCAGAGATTTCTTACATTCTGCTGATTTACAGGATATTATCTCCATTCCATGATGTACATAGAAACATAGAAAATAGGTGCAGGAGTAGGCCATTCGGCCCTTCGAGCCTGCACCATCATTCAATAAGATCATGCCTGATCATTCACCTCAGTACCACTTTCCTGCTTTCTCTCCATACCCCTTGATCCCTTTAGCCATAAGGGCCACATCTAACCCACTCTTGAATATATCCAATGAACTGGCACCAACAACGAACTGGCACCAATTCCACAGGCTAACAACTCGGATTGAAGAAGTTTCTCCTCATCTCAGTCCGAAATGGCTTACCCCATTGAACACAGAATTCCCAGAGGTACTGTTATACAACATACATTTCTTCACACCACAGTAATAAACAAAAATCACAAAAAAGTGGTTCCAATTTAGCTCGAGTGCTTTGAACATGACGACTAGTAATCTTTTTTCAAATTGTACCCAAGCTGTTAGTAACCATAACCTGCCATAGGCTTGGGACACCCAAAAACACATACAAGCAGTGATCCATAAACATAAATGGCATACTAGTTAATATATCTCATTACAGCACTAAATTGCTTTCCAATACACACAAATTACTCACAAAATATACAGTAATATGTAAACATAACTCAGCATATCAGCATCCTAACTACTTAAGTTGCATCTCAATTCTTTATAAGACATGCAATCAGGTGAATAAATTCAAATTAATTTGAAATTCCTCAGCTAATCTAAGCAGTCCAGATGTCTTCGAGTGTTATGCATTCCTCCACCATTTGTCACTGGCCTAAAAACAAATTACCTTCCCTCCAAACAATAACCAGCATATCCTTCCCGTGTTATTTTCATCAATTGCAGATATTCAAAAGAATTAAAAGTTGATCATTCAAAATAAATTACACAACAAAATCCACAGGTGATGCAGCACAACGAATTTAATTCAATATGGCAGAATGGCAAGAGAAAGAAAGGATTTATATAGCACCTTTCATGACCACCAGATGTCTCGAAGCGTTTTACAGCCAATGAAGTCGCTTTGGAGTGTAGTCACTGTTGTAATGTAGGAAACATGGCAGCCAATTTGCACACAAGCAAGTTCCCACAAACAGCAATGTGATAATGACCAGATAATCTGTTTTTGTTATGTTGATTGAAGGATAAATATTGGCCAGGACACCAGAGATAACTCTCCTGCTCTTCTTCGAAATAGTGCCATGGAATCTATTACGTCCACCTGAGAAGAACAGACAGGGCCTCGGTTTAAGATCTCATCCGAAAGACTTAAGTCCCTCAGTACTGCACTGGAGTGTCAGCCTAGATTTATGTGCTCAAGTTCCTGGAGTGGGACTTGAATCCACAACCTTGTGACTCTGAGGCGAGAGTGCTGCCCACAGCCACAGTTGAACAAAATCCACAGGCGATGCAGCACAAGGAATGTAACTGAATGTGGCAGAATGGCAAGAGGTGGAATTGCAATTACAATTCCTGTACAATAAGTAGTCTTGACCATATATTTAAAAGAATGCCTGGAAGTCAGGCCTATTATTTCCTCAAAGGAAGCTCAACATAAAGGCTAATTAGCCAGACTGTTCGAGTACACCTCCAGACACATAAGTAATAGAGCAGATCTTCTGTTCACCTGAAGAAACCCTGTGGAAGGCAGCCATCAAAAGGTAAAAGTAGGGGAAGAAATTTAGTGTGTGCATGTGTATTTTATACACACACACACATTGGTTGTTCGATGGCAGACAAGTTTCAAATACGTGGTCGTCAATATTTCAACTCTTTCTTCAAGGGAAGTGACTCGAATGGCTAAAGGAATAGTTGGTAGCTTAAACCATGCCAGAAAATTAAACCGAACACTGCCTTTTAAAATAATATTTTACATACACATTTGAAAGCCAGACATGAAGAACCAGACACCCAAAATCTAGAGTGACTGCAGTGCACCATGTGACATTATAACCATTCATTCTCTTCCAGGAAAGGCTTTCACCACTGGATACTACTGCCACTACTGCATAATTTTAAAATGGCAGGGTCATAAGATCTCACAAAAAAGCAGTAATTAGTGTTGGTATTTTAAAAGTTCATGGGTTCCCTTCTACATCCTACTCAAATTTCTGCACCACACTAGAAAAAAAAATATTTTTGTAATATCGGTGAAGTTTCCAAGAACAGAAAATGTAAGAGTCAGAATGTCTATAGCCACTTAATTGCCTTTTATATTAAAAAATGAAGATTTTGACAAGTAGCTGCAGAGCAATTAAACTCTTCATGAACTCAACCAGTGTTCACTTATCAATGAGACTGTGATCTTAAAGGAACAGAGCAAAATAGATCAGAACATAAGAATTAGGAGCAGGAATAGGCCACTCGGGCCCTTGAGTCTGCTCCGCCACTCAATGAGATCATGGCTGATTTTCTATCTCAACTTCCACTTTCCTGCACTATCCCCATATCCCTGGATTCCCTTAATATCCAAAAATCTATCGATCTCTGTCTTGAATATACTCAAAGACTGAGTCTCCACAGCCCTCTGGGGTAGGGAATTCCAGAGATTCGTAAGTGAAGAAGTTTCTCCTCAACTCAGTCCTAAATGGTTGACCCCTTCTGAGACTGACCACATTGCTGTGGGTCTGGAGTCACCAGACCAGATAAGGTCAGTATTTCCTTCCCGATTAGTGAACTAGATGGATTTTTAATCCAGAAGTTACACCATTACTCACACAGGTACTAGCTTTTTAAAATTCCAGATTTTTTAATTAACTGAATTTAAATTACTCAAACTACTATGGTGGGATTTGAACTTGCGTCTTCAGATTATTAGTCCAGGCCTCGGGATTACAAATCCAGATTATAACCACTATACTACCGTTCCATTGTGCTTCACATGCCTTAATGCTCCTTATAACAGCCTATTACTGACATACTATTAGAAACACCATAGGTGATCCACTAATATGGAGTCATATTTTTAAGTGTGTCCACAGCACACAAAAGTTACATTTCCATAATTTAGCTTCCAAGAAACTGGAGCCATGGAAAATCACTTCACTTATCTTGATTAACTGGTTGACCACTATCTTCTCCTGTCCCTCACCACATTTTCACAAAGTTCTTCCACATCCTCTGATTCAACACAAGCAACACTATGGGAAATCAGCTTGTGTTTAAATCGTAACTACTCATTCAAGATTTTGAAAACAAACACTTTGCTTCAAGGATTTAAGTACTTAATGCACCATAGACATTGAATGTTTTGTATAAAATATACATTGGCCTTACATTCAAACTCTATTTTTAATACCTCTAAATTGCCATCCAATATTCTGCACAACTGCTTTTACTCCCAGATTACATCAAAATACATTACAGGTATAAGTATATTGGGAGGAGAATATCAATTTAATTATGTAGCATCCTGCAAACTACAACTGTATTTGTTTTAAATGTCAACAAGAACAGAATACACAATTAATATAGGACAAAAAATAAAAATAAACAGCAATTCAATCTACACAAGTCCTTTTTGTACTTACTATGGAAAATTCAAAATATCTTATAAACAAAAGCAAAATGTAAAAACAGTGACCACATTAAATATAAATAGTATTTTTTAGTGGAACTTTCTAGCAGAACATAAAGTTACTCCAATAAACAGAAAATGCTGGAAATATTTAGCAGGTCAAATATGATTAACATATCAAAACAAAGTTACTATGTACGATGTATGACTGGAATAAACCTCCAAGTTGCACCAACTATTGTCACAAGAACTTCAGTAATTGACATATTGTAAAAAGAAATAACAAATATCTTGTTGGAAACAGGACTGACAGTTAGAAACTAAGCATCAATTAATTGGATGTCCAATTTAAAATTCACTGCTGCTGCACGGGTTTCCCAGAGTTCAGGAAACCCGGCAATCAAAGGGAAGCGGGAGCTGCGAGCTCCCCAAGGTAAGTGCCATTCTCAGCACATGGGTCAAGAGCAGGAGTGCTCACGCCAGCCGCTCAAGAAAGCCTTCGGCCTCCCCCCTCCTAGCCCAGTCTTTCCCCCTCCTAGCCCCAGCCCCGATTGTCAATCTTCCAACCCCCCCCCCACCATCCCAGCCCAGATCGGCGACCATTTCCCCTCTCCTCCCAACCCCAGTTGACCTTCCAACAGCCGGCAAGGATGTCCATTTGGCTGGCTGCCAAGCAGGAAACTGATCAAAAAAGAGAGAAGATCCTACCATCAATTTCGGTAGGACCTCAATGCCCCCGGCCGCGTCAAGTTCTTTGGCCCTTTTTGGCCTCACCCTCCCCAAAAATTAATCAGAAGGTTGTGGGTTCAAGTCCCATTTCAGAGACATGAGCATATAATCCATGCTTGCAGCTCACTGCAGTGCTGAGGAAGTGCTCCACTGTTGGAGGTATCATCTTTTGGTTGAGACGTTTAATGAGGCCCCATCTGCCCTCAGGTGGATGCAAAAGATCCCATGGCACTATTTGAAGAGCAGGAGAGTTCAGCCCGGTGTCCTGTCCAATATTTATCACTTAACCAACATCACCAAAAGATTATCTAGTCATTATCTCATTGCTGTTTCTTTCGTGTGACCTTGCTACGTACAAATTGGCTGTCGCATTTCTTGTGTTACAACAGTGACAACTTTTTTTGAAGTATTTAATTAACACTTGTCATTTCTTACCACTGCACATTAATAACCCAAAAGTAGTAAATATACACATGAACAAGGCACACCGCACAACCCCTTGCATGGATTACCACATCAGTGGTGCATAGTGGAAACTAACCACACAATCACAAATGTTTACTGAAGTTTTGGACTCCACTTAAAAACTCAGCTATAAAGCAGTAAGTTCTAAGCCACACAGACCAGGACTAGGTGTAATACCCAGTCTATACCAAGTTAGCCGATTTCAGCTATGGTGATGGTAGCACCCTTCAGCACCCCGTGACAAGGGGGAGAACAAGAGGTTCCCAATTCAGATTATAATCTAGCAATCCCCATTAGGATTGTTTTTGTGCAGAAGTCTATGTGATGGCACCAGCCATGGTCAAATCTGCCAACACTATAGGTTTACACAGGGAAAATACCAAAAGGCCATCATCAAAACTAAATCTGAGCAAGGAACGGTTGAATGAAAATAAAAAAGCCAAATAACTTTTATCAGAATGTAAGTTATCAGTACCTTGATCAGTATCTACAAGATCAGTTTTCTCTACTTTTAAAACTATGCTTCTATGTGGCAAGTGTCAGGGGATTCATTGCCACATCCCAATTTATGTTTGCGGTATATTACACATCACCTTTGGTACTATTGACTCCTTCGACAGGACCAGCACCGATGCAACAGGGAATTATTTAAATAAAGAGGGCAATCTTCTTAATGACGAATACAAACACTACCTCCAACAGAAGCATGAAATTTACCTGCAATTCACACCACGCGACTTCCACTGTCGTTTCTGTGTCTAGACCTTTATAGACGGTTTTGAAAGATCCTCTCCCAATTTCTATGTCAAACTTCAAAAACCTCCCGTCAGGGGAAGTTGCCACAGCTTTTGTCTCTATTTCTTCATTATCCTCCTGCGCCTTCCTCTCGAGATTTCTTGCCTCTTCCGCCTCTCGGCTCTCAGCGCTATCTTCTTCACTGACTTTCGACTCGACTTCCTCCTTGATTGGGACAGCTTTTTGCTTTTTTCTGTCTTTGCTGACAGTGCTGCTGCTGGTTGTACTCCCGACATGATTGCAAACATAGACATCGGGTGAAGGGACGGGGGCCCGAGGTGGCTTATCGCCAATTCCTGCCACTGTGCTTCCGTCTTTCGTACTGCCATCAACGCAGTTTTCTTCGGCAATTACAGGAACTGCAGCAGTGACAGGGTCAACAGCCACTGCTTGTACTGGAGGCTGAGTTTCGTTATTATTAGTAACACTGCTTATTAGTATAGTTGCATTATCTGATTCGGGCGGAGAAACGATAATGCAAGTCTTACTGGGCAGATGATCCAACGCGGTCACGTTGGAATCGCAAATCACACTCCTCCTGATAAAACGTTGGTGCTCTGCTTTGCTGTCCTTGTCCATAGTATGTCTCCGCCTCCTGAGGGCGTTGAACTCTTCCTTTTTTCTCAAACTTACTCCAAAACGTTCCCCTATTGTCGTATCCGAACTGGAATTGGTACCATTTTTAGGCGGGCGCAGTAAAGACCCAATCTTGTCTGCGCTTTCCGACATTGCCACAAAAATGCGATTCTCAACAGGGTTCAAAACCAAAAAAATTGCAGCGGTTTCTCTTTAGAACAAGATTTCAACGCGAGACACAAGTCAAGCGACTGATGGAAATGCAAATAAAAAAATTACAAAAAAATAGTACCAACTACGAATAAGAGACAAATGCAAACCGATTTTTTTTTTTAAATCAAAATAATACCATACTATTTTTTGTGCAAAGGGTCGGGTCCCTGGAACAGTGGCGTTCCTTTATAAAAAATAAAAAGGAGACACACAATATTGTCCAACTCAATCAGTTGCGATGCAGCAAGATAAACATGGACCATCCGATGTGATCCATCCATCCTTAATTAAAAATCCCGAACAGTTTTCATTCCTTTCAAATGGGAGATAATGAAAGAAATGTAAAATGAAAAAAATCCGACGATGGAAATCGAGCCAAAATAGTTCCTTTCTCTCGAATAAACTCCAAAAGTTGTATTTTTTGAAACTGCCAAAAAAAGAGGCGCAATCAACGCAACAATCCGTTTCACAGCGATGCAGCGTCTGTTCCCTCAACAGCAGAACAATTCCAGTTACGGGGAATATGTTGAATCGTTTTTTTAAACAGCGATGATGTACAGCGCCACAACTGTTCTGTCGATGTCTATAAGGCTCTGCTCTTCCAAGCTTTCAAAATGGATGCGATAAATGTATATAGTTTTTTAAAAAGTCAGCAAATTGAAGCAGGCAAGAACAGTCCAGGCTGCCAGACAGAGTAGGCCTGGAAGCAACAACAATGGATAACCCCAGGGTAAGGTCGAGTTGCCCGGGGAGAGGCTCTCACTGCAGTCCCGTCCACATACGTAACATCCCGGCTTCTGCTCTTCCCTCTCGCTCCCACTGGAATTTATTTTTCAAACAACAAAAAGAAAAATCACCAACACTTTTCCGCTACGGACAACTAATAATGAATACGAGCCCGGGCCCCCCGCGGCGGAGGAGGGGGGGGGGTGGCGAAGATAGGTGCTTAATCCACCTCTCCGCTCCACGATACACACGCTCTTCTTCCCAACTGTAAATGGCGGACACACTGTCTTTCGCTTACTGTCTGGGACTTACCGAGAAGCTCAGCGCTCGAGCTCAAGGTAGCCAATTCACATGCGTGCCGCACAGCCAACTGGGAAACGTAGTTTTTATTTTTCAACTGACGACGACGTGGTTTAAATTCAATTTAAACCACGCAAGAAGAGAGAACTACAACTCCCATCATGCAGCGAAGACTTTTCAGTTGGTTGGCGTTTATTTATTCCTCCTACTTTGCGTAGAACGAGCTGCAAGCACGTTAAGACCAGTACGTGATTCGGACAATAGGGGGAAAAAGGAGGGAGGAGGCGAGGCTGCTTTTTAAATCCTTAGTCATTCATTTTCCAGCCTTGATTCTTAAAGGGAATATACTTTCTTAATGAAAGAAATATGCAATAACCTCCACCCCCCAATTTTTCTTAAATACGCAGAATTTAAATGACATAAATCGTGCGGAAATACATCGTTGCGTGATGGCGTGATATTGAAATTCTCTCCTGGATGGCCCACCGCCCCAAATTCAAAGTGACCTCAGTTCACCATTCGAATAAAAAATATAAATCTGAAATAAAAAAACATAAAATGCTGGCAACACACCGCAGGTCATTGCGCCTGGAAAGAGAATGACAGGTTATAACATTTAGGGTGTGTGCCATTGATCAGAATTCATCTTATTCCAATTTCTGTTTGTTCCCAGGGTCCGACAACTGGTCCTCATTACAACCACTTAACTGGGTATTAATGCACCATCACAGTGGAAGAAATTAAAATAAATGTTTAAATACTGGAGACAACTCTGATCTTTCTCATTAACTTGCTCACTCAATGCTAATTTCTTGATGTAGATACACTGCCCGGCCACAGTGCTAGACTATGGGCCAAAGTTGGAAGATGGTAGTACACGCAAGATGTGTGCAACGTAAATGCATGGTCATGTCATTACAGTGGGACTTTAAAAAAAATCCACTGTTTTAGTTAGGCTAATTTTGCCCCCCCCCCCCCCTTATAAATCTCCCAGTCAAAGGGATGCATCAGTGGCCTCCTACCTGGCCAATACTGCAGGAAAGTACATGAGAACTGACAAGTCTACAGCAAAGTGTAAGTCTTTTTTGAGGAGGGTCAATGAGGGTAGTGCGTTTGATGTACAGGTAGTGTATATGGATTTCAACAAGGCTTTTGATAAGGCCCCACATGGCAGACTGGTCATGAAAGTAAAAGCCCGTGGGATCCAGGGCAAAGTGGCAAGTTGGATCCAAAATTGTCTCAAAGGCAGGAAGCAGAGGGTAATGGTTGTTGGATGTTTTTGTGACTGGAAGGCTGTTTCCAGTGGGGTTCCGCAGGGCTCAGTACTAGGTCCCTTGCTTTTTGTGGCATACATCAATGATCTAGACTTGAATAGAGGGGGTATGATTAAGAAGTTTGCAGATGATACTAAAGTTGGCTGTGTGGTTGATAATGAAGAAAAAAGCTATAGACTGCAGGAAGCTATCAATCAACTGGTCAAGTGGGCAGAACAGTGGCAAATGGAATTTAATCCAGAGACGTGTGAGGTAATGCATTTGGGGAGGGCTAACAAGGCAAGGGAATGCACATTAAATGGTAGGACACTGAGAAGTGTAGAGGAACAAAAGGACCTTGGAGTGCATGTCCACAGATCCCTGAAGGTAGCAGGCCAGGTGGATAAGGTGGTTAAGAAGGCATACGGAATGCTCGCCTTTATTAGTCGAGGCATAGAATACAAGAGCAGGGGGGCTATGCTTGAACTGTATAAAACACTAGTTAGAATGTGATTGCACTGGAGAGAGTACTGAGGAGACTTCCAAGGATGTTTCCAGAAGTGGAGAATCTTAGCTATGAAGACAGATTGGATAGGCTGGGTTTGTTTTCCTTGGAACAGAGGAGGCTGAGGGGAAACCTCATTGAGGTGTATAAAATTATAGGGGGCCTAGATATAGTGGATAGAAAGGGACTATTTCCTTAGCAGAGGGGGTCAACAACCAGGGAGCATAAATTTAAAGTAATTGGTAGGTTTAGAGGGGATTTGAGGAGAAATTTCTTCACCCAAATGGATGTGGGGGTCTGGAACTCACTGCCTGAAAGGGTGGTACAGGCAGAAACCCTGACCACATTTAAAAAGTACTTGGATGTGCACTTGAAATGATGTAATTTGAAGGGCTATGGACCGAGAGCTGGAAAGTGGGATTAGGCTGGATAGTCTCTTGTTGGCCGGCACGGACATGATGGGCTGAAATGGTCTCCTTCCGTGCTGTAAATTTCTATGATTCTATGATTCACTTGATGTATCTCAAATGGCCCAGTTGAGGTCAGAAGCTCCTGAAGTGGATGCTGCCTGACACAAACTCATTCTATAACACTGTATTACACTACAAGATTGTTCAGACAAATTTTCAAAATTGGGGATCCATGAGACACCGTGGGCCATCAGCAGCATCAGAATTGTGCACCACCACAATCTGTAACCTCATGGCCCTGCATATCCCTCACTTTGCCATGACCATCAAGTCAGGTGACTAACCCTGGTTCAATGAGAAGTGTAGAAGAGCACCAGGCATACATAAAAATGAAGTGCCAACCTGCTGAAGCTACAACACAGCACTATATGCATGCTAAACAGTGGAAACAGCATGCGATAGACAGAACTAAGCTATGCCACAACCAACGAGTCAGATCAAAGCTATGCAGTCCTGCCACATCCAGTCGTGAATGGTGGTGAACCATTAAACAACTAATGGAAGGAGCAGGCTCCATGAACAGCCCCATCCTCAATGATGGTGGAGCCCAGCACGTGAGTGCAAAAGACACGGCAGAAGTGTTTGCAACCATTTTCAGCCAGAAGTGCCGAGTGGATGATCCATCTTGACCTCCTCCTAAGATCCCCACCATCACAGAAGCCAGTCTTCAACCAATTCGATTCACTCCACATGCTATCAACAAACAGCTGAGTGCTCTGGATACAGCAAAGGCTATGGGTGCTGCCAACTCCCGGCTGCAGTGCTGAAGACTTGTGCTCCAGAACTAGCCGTGCCTCGAGCCAAGCTGTTCCAGCTACACCACTAGCATCTACCCGGCAAAGTGGAAAATGTGTACACCTTGTGCACAAAATGCAAGACAAATCAAATCCAGCCTATTTCCACCAAAGTTCCCTCTAAGCTGTGCAGCTGTCTGCCAGTCCTGCAGAGCCTGGGACCAGCTTTTCCAATGTAAAATTTTGCGCATGCGCATGCGCAAAACTTTGAGTGGGCTACACAGCTCATTAAAGGGACTGCTCACCCAAATTTAAAATTAAGAGGAACATTGATTACCGCCCCATCTGCCTACTCTTAATCATCAGCAAAGTGATGGAAGGTTTCATCAATAGTGCTATTAAACAGCACTTACTCACCAATATCCTGCTCACCAAAGCTCAGTTTGGGTTCCACTAGGACCACTCGGCTCCAGACCTCATTACAGCTTTGGTCCAAACATGGACAAAGAGCTGAATTCCAGAAGTAAGGTAAGTGTGACTGTCCCTGACATCAAGGCAGCATTTGACTGAGTGTGGCATCAAGGAGCCCTAGTAAAATTGAAGTCAATGGGAATCAGGGGGAAAACTCTCCTCTGGCTGGAGTCATACCTAGCACAAAGGAAGATGGTTGTGATTGTTGGAGGCCAATCAACTCCACCTCAGGATATTGCAGCAGGAGTTCCTCAGGGCAGTGTCCTAGGCCCAACCATCTTCAGCTGCTTCATCAATGACCTTCCCTCCATCAGATGTGGGGATGTTTGCTCAAGATTGCACAGTGTTCAGTTCTATTCGCAACTCCTCAGATAATGAAGCAGCCTTTGCCCGCATGCAACAAGACCTAAAGAACATTCAGGCCTGGGCTGATAAGTGGCAAGTAACATTCTTGCCACACAATTGCCAGGCAATGAAAATCTCCAACAAGAGAGAATCTAGCCACCTTCCCTTGACATTCAAATGAATTACCATCGTTGAATCCCCCATCATCAACAACCTGCAGGTCAAGACCAGCCACATAAATCCTGCTACTAGAGCAGGTTAAAGGCTGGGTAATCTGTGGCGAGTGACTCACCTCCTGACTCCCCAAAGCCTTTCCACCATCTATAAAGCACAAGTCAGGAGTGTGTTGGAATACTCTCCACTTGCCTGGATGGGTGCAGCTCCAACAACACTCAAGAAGCTGGACACCACCCAGAACAAAGCAGCCTGCTTGATTGGCACCCCTTCCACCACTTTAAACATTCACTCCCTCCATCCCCGGCGCACCATGGCTGCATGTACCATCTACAAGATGCACTGCAGTAACTTGTCAAGGCTTCTTCAACAGCACCTCTCAAGAGTTGTAGAGCTGAAAGAAGTTACAAAAATAGGGATGGACAAGGTCATGGAGGGAAGCTTTGGGGAACTAGGAGCCAATGTAGGTCAGAGAGGACAGAAGTGATAGGTGAGCAGGACTTGGTGCAGAATAAGGTACACCCAGCAGAATTTTAGATGAGCTAAATTTTACAGAGTATGGAGGAGGGGAGGCCAGCCAGGAAAGCATTGTATGCTTGAGTCTGGAGGTGACACAGGCATGGATGTGGGTTTCCTTAGTAGATGGGCTGAGGTAGGGGTGAAGGCAGGCAATGTTGCAGAGGTGGAAGTTGGCAGTCTTTGTGATGGAGGGGATATAGGGTCAGACGCTCAGTTTGGGGTCGAATAGCACAGAAATGTAATGAACAGTCTAGTTCAGGCTGAGCTAATGGGCAAGAAGAGGGAAGGAATTGAAGGCAAGGATACAGACTTTATGGCGACGATAAAAGGCTTTGGTTGTGTCCATTTTTTACTGGAGGAAATTGCAGCTCATCATCAACAACCTCGATGTCGGACAAGCAGTCAGACAACACAGAGGCAGTGGAGGGGTCAAGAGAAGTGGTGGAGGTACAGCTGGGTGATGTCAGCATGCATGTGTGGGGGGTAGGAAGAGAAGCCATTGCTGGAGATGCACTGGCTATGATTGGAAGGTAAGAGTGGAACCAAGTGAGGCCAGACCCACTGAGCTGGAAAATGGAGGAGAGATGTTGGAGTAGGATGGTGTTGTTGTCCATGTCAAAGGCTGCAGAGAGGCTAAGCAGGATGAAGAGTGATAACGCACATGGTGACAGTCACAGAGGATGTCATATTTGACTATGGATAGAGCTGTTTTGGTTCTGTGGCGAGGGCAGAAACCTAATTATGGAGATTCAAACAGGGATTTGTGGGAAGGATGAGTGCAGATTTGGGAGCCCCAGAAACCCTCTATATATTGTTAGGGTTTGTGGTCCTGGTCTTCAAACACTCTCTTCCTCAGGCGATCATAGGCTGCACTGGCACACTGAAGGCGTGTTGGACCTCGTCATCGATGTCTGCCCTTGTTCTCAGTAGGATCCATAGGTATGGAAAATACCGGCACCAAGCTCGTGGTCTACAGAGCAGCAGTGATACCCAACCTCTTATATGGCTCAAAGACATGGACTATGTACAGAAGGTGCCTCAAAACACTGCAGAAGTACCACCAACGCTGCCTCCGCAATATCCTGCAAATCCATTGGCAGGATAGGCGTACAAACATCAGTGTCCTCACTCAGACCAATATCCCCAGCATCGAAGCACTGACCAAGCTCGATCAGCGCCACTGGATGGGCCACATCGCCTGCATGCCTGACACGAGACTCTCAAATCAAGCGCTCTACTCGGAGCTCCAACACGGCAAGCGTGTCCCAGGTGGGCAGAGGAAACGCTTCAAGGACACCCTCAAAGCCTCCTTGAAAAAATGTAACATTACCACTGACACCTAGGAATCCCTGGCCCAAGACCACCCAAAGTGGAAGAAAAGCATAAGAACATAAGAAATAGGAACAGGAGTAGGCCATATGGCCCCTCCAGCCTGCTCCGCCATTCAATAAGATCATGGCTGATCTGATCATGGACACAACTCCACTTCCCCGCCCACTCCTCTTAACTCCTAACCCCCTTATCGCTCAAGAAATTGTCTATTTCTGTCTTAAATTTATTCAATGTCCCAGCTTCCACAGCTCTCCGAGGCAGCAAATTCCACAGATTTACAACCCTCTGAGAGAAGAAATTTATCCTCATCTCTGTTTTAATTGGGCAGCCCCTTATTCTAAGATCATGCCCTCTAGTTCTAATCTCCCCCATCAGTGGAAACATTCTCTCTGCATCCACCTTGTCAAGCCCCCTCATAATCTTATACGTTTCGATAAGATCACCTCTCATTCTTCTGAACTCCAATGAATAGAGTCCCAACTTACTCAACCTTTCCTCATAAGTCAACCCCCCCATCTCCGGAATCAATCTATTGAGCCTTCTCTGATATGTCTCCAAAGCAACTATATCCTTTCGTAAATATGAAAACCAAAACTGTATGCAGTACTCCAGGTGTGGCCTCCCCAATACCCTGTACAGCTGTAGCAAGACTTCCCTGCTTTTATACTCCATCCTCTTTGCAATAAAGGCCAAGATACCATTGGCCTTCCTGATCACTTGCTGTACCTGCATAATATCCTTTTGTGTTTCATGCCCCCAGGTCTTGCTGTACTGCGGCACTTTGCAATCTTTCTCCATTTAAATAATAACTTGCTCTTTGATTTTTTTCTGCCAAAGTGCATGACCTTACACTTTCCAACATTATACTCCATCTGCCAAATTTTTTGCCCACTCACTTAACCTGTCTATGTCCTTTTACAGATTTTTTGTGTCCTCCTCACACATTGCCCTTCCTCTCATCTTTGTATCGTCAGCAAACTTGGCTAGTTTCCACTCAGTCCCTTCTTCCAAGTCATTAATATAGATTGTAAATAGTTAGGGTCCCAGCACTGATCTTTGCGGCACCCCACTAGTTACTGGTTGCCAACCAGAGAATGAACCATTTATCCCGACTCTCTGTTTTCTGTTTGTTAGCCAATCCTCTATCCATGCTAATATATTACCCCCAACCCTGTGAACTTTTACCTTGTCAAATGCCTTCTGGAAGTTCAAATAGACCACATGCACTGGTTCCCCTTTATCCACCCTGCTTGTTACATAGAAACATAGAAACATAGAAAATAGGTGCAGGAGTAGGCCATTCAACCCTTCTAGCCTGCACCGCCATTCAATGAGTTCATGGCTGAACATGCAACTTCAGTACCCCATTCCTGCTTTCTCGCCATACCCCTTGATCTCCCTAGTAGTAAGGACTTCATCTAACTCCCTTTTGAATATATTTAGTGAATTGGCCTCAACAACTTTCTGTGGTAGAGAATTCCACAGGTTCACCACTCTCTGGGTGAAGAAGTTTCTCCTCATCTCGGTCCTAAATGGCTTACCACTTATCCTTAGACTGTGACCCCTGGTTCTGGACTTCCCCAACATCGGGAACATTCTTCCTGCATCTAACCTGTCTAAACCCGTCAGAATTTTAAACGTTTCTATGAGGTCCCCTCTCATTCTTCTGAACTCCAGTGAATACAAGCCCAGTTGATCCAGTCTTTCTTGATAGGTCAGTCCCGCCATCCCGGGAATCAGTTTGGTGAACCTTCGCTGCACTCCCTCAATAGCAAGAATGTCCTTCCTCAGGTTAGGAGACCAAAACTGTACACAATACTCCAGGTGTGGCCTCACCAAGGCCCTGTACAACTGTAGCAATACCTCCCTGTCCCTGTACTCAAATCCCCTCGCTATGAAGGCCAACATGCCATTTGCTTTCTTAACCGCCTGCTGTACCTGCATGCCAACCTTCAATGACTGATGTACCATGACACCCAGGTCTTGTTGCACCTTCCCTTTTCCTAATCTGTCACCATTCAGATAATAGTCTGTCTCTCTGTTTTTACCACCAAAGTGGATAACCTCACATTTATCCACATTATACTTCATCTGCCATGCATTTGCCCACTCACCTAACCTATCCAAGTCACTCTGCAGCCTCATAGCATCCTCCTTGCAGCTCACACTGCCACCCAACTTAGTGTCATCCGCAAATTTGGAGATACTACATTTAATCCCCTCGTCTAAATCATTAATGTACAATGTAAACAGCTGGGGCCCCAGCACAGAACCTTGCGGTACCCCACTAGTCACTGCCTGCCATTCTGAAAAGTACCCATTTACTCCTACTCTTTGCTTCCTGTCTGACAACCAGTTCTCAATCCACGTCAGCACACTACCCCCAATCCCATGTGCTTTAACTTTGCACATTAATCTCTTGTGTGGGACCTTGTCGAAAGCCTTCTGAAAGTCCAAATATACCACATCAACTGGTTCTCCCTTGTCCACTTTACTGGAAACATCCTCAAAAAATTCCAGAAGATTTGTCAAGCATGATTTCCCTTTCACAAATCCATGCTGACTTGGACCTATCATGTCACCTCTTTCCAAATGCGCTGCTATGACATCCTTAATAATTGATTCCATCATTTTACCCACGACTGAGGTCAGGCTGACCGGTCTATAATTCCCTGTTTTCTCTCTCCCTCCTTTTTTAAAAAGTGGGGTTACATTGGCTACCCTCCACTCGATAGGAACTGATCCAGAGTCAATGGAATGTTGGAAAATGACTGTCAATGCATCCGCTATTTCCAAGGCCACCTGCTTAAGTACTCTGGGATGCAGTCCATCAGGCCCTGGGGATTTATCGGCTTTCAATCCCATCAATTTCCCCAACACAATTTCCCGACTAATAAAGATTTCCCTCAGTTCCTCCTCCTTACTAGACCCTCTGACCCCTTTTATATCTGGAAGGTTGTTTGTGTCCTCCTTAGTGAATACCGAACCAAAGTACTTGTTCAATTGGTCTGCCATTTCTTTGTTCCCTGTTATGACTTCCCCTGATTCTGACTGCAGGGGACCTATGTTTGTCTTTACTAACCTTTTTCTCTTTACATATCTATAGAAACTTTTGCAATCCGCCTTAATGTTCCCTGCAAGCTTCTTCTCGTACTCCATTTTCCCTGCCCTAATCAAACCCTTTGTCCTCCTCTGCTGAGTTCTAAATTTCTCCCAGTCCCCAGGTTCGCTGCTATTTCTGGCCAATTTGTATGCCACTTCCTTGGCTTTAATACTATCCTTGATTTCCCTTGATAGCCACGGTTGAGCCACCTTCCCTTTTTTATTTTTACGCCAGACAGGAATGTACAATTGTTGTAGTTCATCCATGTGGTCTCTAAATGTCTGCCATTGCCCATCCACAGTCAACCCCTTAAGTATCATTCGCCAATCTATCCTAGCCAATTCACGCCTCATACCTTCAAAGTTACCCTTCTTTAAGTTCTGGACCATGGTCTCTGAATTAACTGTTTCATTCTCCATCCTAATGCATCCTCAAAGAACTCCAGCAAATTCATCAAACATGACTTCCCCTTCATAAACCCATGCTGACTCTGCCTGACCGAATTTTGCTTATCCAAACGTCCTGTTGCTGCTTCTTTAATAATGGACTCCAACATTTTCCCAACCACAGATGTTAGGCTAATTAGTCTATAGTTTCCTGCTTTTTGTCTGCCTCCTTTTTAAATTGGGGTGTTACATTTGCAGTTTTCCAATCTGCTGGGACCTCCCCAGAATCCAGGGAATTTTGATAAATTATAACCAATGCATCCACAATCCCTGCCACTACTTCTCTTAAGATCCTAGGATGCAAGCCATCAGGTCCAGGGGATTTATCTGCCTTTAGTCCCATTATCTTACTGAGTACCACCTCCTTAGTGATTGTGATTGTGATACTATTGAGAGCCTTCGTGTCATGTTTGCCACTCATGGTCTGCCCGACATCATTGTAAGCGACAACGGACCTTGCTTCACTAGTCTGGAGTTTCAAGAGTTAATGAAACTCAATGGTATCAAACATGTGAGGTCAGCACCATTCAAACCCGCATCTAATGGTCAAGCAGAGCGTGCTGTCCAAACCATCAAGCAGAGTATGAAACGTGTAACTCAAGGTTCACTGCGGACTTGCTTGTCATGCATATTGCTTAGTTACAGGTCAAGACCCCACATGCTTACCGGGGTCCCCCCTGCTGAACTATTGATGAAGAGAGGTCTCAAGACCAAGCTCTCTCTTCAACCAATCATGTTGAATACAGAAGTCAAAGTCAGCAGTGGCATCATGATCGCGCTGCTGTGTCACGCGACATTTCTGTTAACGATCCTGTGTATGGACTGAATTATGGTCAAGGTCCCAAGTGGATCGCCGGTACTGTTATGGCCAAGGAGGATAACAGAGTGTCTATCGTCAGCTCAAGAATGGGCAAACATGCAAGAAACATGTTGATCAGATAAAGCTGCGGCACATGGATGAACCGGAACAGTCTGAGAAAGACACAATCAGTGACCAACCAATCTACCCTCAGTCATCAGAGGACTCCGCTGTCATCAATGAATCTGGATTTTCAATCACTGATATGGTCAATGAATCTGGACTTTCAATCCCTGACATGGTCATTGCCACTCCCATCAGACTGGCTACCCATCCCCCAGTCATAACAGACTCAGAACGTTCGCCTAAGGCTGGAGTTGAACTGAGACAATCAACTCGGGAGCGGAAAGCCCCGGACCATCTCAATTTGTCAAAAGACAAATATCTTAAAGGGGGATATTGTCATGTATGTATGCTTGGGGTTACTAGCCACCAGGTGGCGCCACCTTTGGAGGCCATTGCACTGTATGCACATGTGTGCGGCCCAGGTATAAAAGGCAAGCCATCATGTAATGTAATCACTTTGGGCCCTAATAAAGCATAGCTAGGTTTGTACCTGTGTTAGTTTACAGTATTCAGCCGATCGAGTTATTACATACATAACAGTCAGGCAGAGAAAAAATATATTTTTGTCATCGGGATGTTTTAAAAGAAATGGCCTGTGCTTTTTTTTTCTTTAGAGGAACTGCACAGTTGAATACATCAATATTTTCAAAATCATTATTTAAATATTGTGGTTTTCAATTCGAGCTGCTTGTTACCGTTTTCAATGAACTTCCATAATACTATGGTAGTGAATGGAAGCAGCAGCAGCTGTTCCACTATCACAGGAGTGATTGTGTGTGAAACAGGGAGAAATAGCTTGTGACATTTATTCACAGCAACCATTACAATATCCGATGTGAGCATTGCTCGAAGTATCACAAGGAAACTCAGCAAGACTGAGAACTCAGTGTCGAATCACAAACATTGTACAATAACAATAATACAAAAGCCATTGTTCTAAAGGAAGGAAAAACAAAAAGCCGAACAGACTGATGCAGCATGCTTGAACCACATATTTCCTGTGTAGAGTGTGGCAAATAACCATCTACCGTCTTGCAGCAAACCGTTACAGTTAGTCTAAGTTGCTATGCTGCATTTTTGACAGAAAATGTGTGCCTCATTAATACTATCTGTATTAACAGGCTTAGTTTTTAGGTAACTTAATAGATCTGGCAAATAATTTTATTGATAATTAATTCAAACTCCAATTTAGTATATTGAATTAAGTAGAACTGCCCAGTTTATATTACTAACTCTCCAGTTAAAATGCTTCTATTTTTATATTGTGCTGCCTTTCAAATTAATCCAGAGGAAATCTACCCAGGGATAGATTTGATTGATCCTGAGACTTTTGTGCAGCATTGTATGACAGTTGGAGGCAACATTTAGGCAGACCACCAGATTGTGCTAACTTATTTAACAATACAAATGAGATACTGCTGTGAGATTAATTCTGATAAAGTCAAAAAATGTTTAAGATCAACATTTTTCTACTGTAATTTTAGCTCATGGTAATTTGAAAACAACTGTCAAACCCAGTTAATCAATGCCTTGGAGTTTTGTGTGTGAAAACCCAGATCTACTGTAACAAACATTTGCATTTATATAGCACTTTTAATATAGAAGAAAATCCCAAAACATTTCACAGGAGAGGGAAAGAAGCGAACAGCAAGCTCTTATGGGAGGTGACTGAAAGCTTGGTTGAAGAGATGGGTTTTGAGAAAGTTTTTAAAGCAGAGAGGCAGAGGGATTTAGAAATGAAGTTCAAAAAAGGCATGAGACAATTGAAATGTGGCGGAGGGAAGCGGGCATGCACCGGAAGCCAGAGTCAGAGGACTGAAGAGCATGCATGTCTGAAGTAGATTGTCATAAGGCATCGGCACTGTTGCTGCTGAGTCAGAAGGTTGTGGGTTCACGTCCCACAACCAGAGACTGAAGCTCAAATTCTAGGCTGGCACTCCAGTGCAGTACCAAGGGAGTCATCATAGGCGGTCCCTCGAACGAGGATGACTTTCTACCACAAGATTTCACAGATGTTTCAATGAAGGACCCGATGTTCCAGTCCTGAACTCCAATTGAGGGGGTGGAAGATGCCTGTGCGTGGATTTTTTTAACATGTGGTGACCGTTGCACATCAGCGGGCTCGACAGAGCTAGGCCTTCATCTGGTGGCAAGGGGTGAACCAGGATGACTGGAGACCTGCTCTGCTGTACGGACCTAGTGCGCGCGCACATCGCAGTGTGGGCAGGCCCGTGCTGTCTCTGGGCCCCGTACCCTCATTCGCCGTACTTTCGCCCACGATGTTCCAGGACCCGGCGCTCCAGCTCTATTTATAGCCCCGACCTGCGGTGGTGTTCTCACACAGGTCGGGGCGGCCCATGGTGTTCCAGGGCCCGGCGCTTAAATAGACTAGGGGAGTACTGCCTCATTAGAGGTGTTATCTTTTGGGTGAGATGTTAAATCGAGGCCCCGCATGCCCTCTCAGGTGGATGTAAAAGATCCAGGGCACTATTTCGAAGAAGAACAGATGAGTTCTCACTGATGTTCTGGCTGATATTTATCCCTCAAACAACATCACTAAAAAAAATAGATTATCTGATCATTATCATATTGCCGTTTGTGGGAGCTTCCTGTTTGCAAAATTTGCTGTTGTGTTTCCTCTGTTAAAACAGTGACTACACTTCAAAAGTACTTCACTGTCTGTAAAGCAGTTTGAGATATCCTGAGGTCGTGAAAGGTGCTATATAAATGCAAATCTTTTTCTTCTTTGATTCCTGTTACATTTCCCATACTGTAAACAATTGCAGAAGTGGCAGAGATAATAGAGCAGGCTTAAGGGAGAATGAATATAGCAAAGTTTGAGGCGGTTCATTTTGGTGACCACTTATTCCTTGGAAAATAAGAAACTAAATGGGGTAGAGGAGCAAAAGGATCTAGGAAAAAAGGTACATAAACCACTAAAAGTAGCATCACAAGTTGATACAGCCATAGAGTGTGCAAATAAAGTACATTTATAAAGAAATAGAATAAAAAAGCAATAAGGTAATGTTAAATTTACATAATAAGAACATAAGAAATAGGAGCAGGAGTAGGCCATAAGGCCCCTCAAGCCGGCTACGCCATTCAAGACGATCATGGACTCAGCTCCATTTCCCCGCCCGCTCCCCATAACCCCTCATCCCCCCCATCGCTCAAGAAACTGTCAATTTCGGTCTTAAATTTATTTAATGTTCCAGCTTCCACAGTTTTCTGAGGAAACGAATTCCACAGATTTACAACCCTCTGAGAGAAGAAATTTATCCTCATCTCAGTTCTAAATGGGCAGCCTCTAGTTCTAGTCTCCTCTACCAGTAGAAACATCCTCTCTACATCCACCTTGTCAAGCCCCCTCATAATCTTATACGTTTCGATAAGATCACCTCTCATTCTTCTGAATTCCAATGAGTAGAGGCCCAACCTACGCAACCTTTCCTCATAAGTCAACCCCCTCATCCCCAGAATCAACCTAGTGAACCTTCTCTGAACAATCTCCAAAGCAAGTATATCCTTTCATAAATATGGAAACCAAAACTGCACGCAGTACTCCAGGTGCGGCCTCACCAATACCCTGTGCAGCTGTAGCAAGACTTCGCTGCTTTTATACTCCATTCCCTTTGCAATAAAGACTAATATTCCATTGGCTTTCCTGATCACTTGCTGTACCTGCATACTATCCTTTTGTGTTTCATGCACAAGTACCCCCAGATCCCACTGTACTGCAGCACTTTGCAATCTTTCTCCATTTAAATAATAACTTGCTCTTTGATTTTTTTCTGCCAAAATGCATGATCTCACACTTTCCAACATTATACTCCATCTGCCAAATTCTTGCCCACTCACTTAGCCTGACTATGTCCTCCTGCAGCCTCTTTGTGTCCTCCTCACACATTGCCCTTCCTCTTATCTTTGTATCGTCAGCAAACTTGGCTACGTTATACTCAGTCCCCTCTTCCAAGTCATCAATATAGATTGTAAATAGTTGCAGTCCCAGCACTGATCCCTGTGGCACCCCACTCGTTACTGATTGCCAACCAGAGAACGAACCATTTATCCCAACTCTCTGTTTTCTGTTTGTCAGCCAATCTTCTATCCATGCTAATATATTACCCCCAATTCCATGAACTTTTATCTTGTGCAGTAACCTTTTGTGTGGCACCTTGTCAAATGCCTCCTGGAAGTCCAAATACACCACATCCACTGGTTCCCCTTTATCCACCCTGTTCGTTACATCCTCAAAGAATTCCAGAAAATTTGTCAAACATGACTTCTCCTTCATAAATCCATGCTGACTCTGCCAGACCAAATCTTGCTTTTCCAAATGTCCTGTTACTGCTTCTTTAATAATGGACTCCAACATTTTGACAACCACAGATGTTAGACTAACTGGTCTATCATTTCCTGCTTTTTGTCTGCCTCCTTTTTTAAATAGGAGCGTTACATTTGCAGTTTTCCAATCTGCTGGGATCTCCCCAGAATCCAGGGAATTTTGGTAAATTACAACCAATGCATCCCCAATTCCTGCCACTACTTCTCTTAAGACCCTAGGATGCAAGCCATCAGGTCCAGGGGATTTATCTGTCTTTAGTCCCATTATCTTACTAAGCACTGCCTCTTTAGTGATTGTGATTGTGTTAAGTTCCTCCCCCCATAGCCCCTTGACTATCCACTGTTGGAATATTGTTAGTGTCCTCTACTGTAAAAACTGATACAAAATACTTGTTTAGAGTTTCTGCCATCTCCCTGTTTCTCATTACTAATTCTCTGGTCTTGTCCTCTAAGGGACCAACATTTACTTTCGCCACTCTTTTTCTTTTTATATATCTATAGAAACTCTTAATATCTGTTTTTATATTTTGTGCTTGTTTACCTTCATTGTCTATCTTTCCTTTCTTAATCATTTTTTTAATCATTCTTTGCTGGCTTTTAAAAGCTTCCCAATTTTCTGTCCTCCCACTAGTTTTGGCCACTTTGTATGCCCATGTTTTTAATCGGAGACCGTCCTTTATTTCATTATTTAGTCACGGATGGCTATCTTTTCTCTTGCATCCTTTCCTCCTTCCTGGAATATATTTTTCTTGAGAGTTGTGAATTATCTCTTTAAATGTACACCACTGTTCATCAACCGTCCTACACTTTAATCTATTTTCCCAGTCCACTTTAGCCAATTCTGCCCTCATACCTTCATAGTCTCCTTTATTTAAACTTAGTACGCTGGTTAGAGATCCAACTTTCTCACCCTCTATCTGAATTTGAAACTCAATCATGCTATGATCACTCATTCCAAGTGGATCCTTTGCGAGGAGATTGTTTATTAATCCTGCCTCATTACACAGGACCAGATCTAGGATAGCCTGCCCCCTGGCTGGTTCCATTACATACTGCTCAAGGAACCCGTCCGTTATGCACTCTTATGAACTCTTCCTCAAGGCTACCCTGACCAATTTGGTTTGTCCAGTCAATATGGAGGTTAAAATCATGATTATTGCTGTTCATCATCATCATAGGCAGTCTTGCTTCCACGCCAAAAACGGATGAGGTCACAGGTGTTTCAATGAAGGACCTAATATTCCAGGCCCTGAACTACATCTTGTTTAAACCACACTTGGCATACTGTGCACCGTTCTGGTCTCTATACGACAAAAAGGATATTGAAGCACCGGAGAAAGTACAAAAAAGATTTACAAGGATTACCAGACGAGAGGATGCAACTATCTGGAAAGATTAAACAGGCTGGAGCTCTTTTCTCTGGAAAACAGAAGACTAAAGGATGTTAGAGATGTTTGATGGGCTGAATGTAGAGAAACTGTTTCCACTTGAGTGAGTCCAGAACAAGGGGGCATAAATCATAGAATCATTACAGCACAGTCGGAGGCCATTTGGCCCGTTGAGCCCGTGCTGGCTCTCTGCAAGAGCACTTCAGTTCCTCCCAGTTTCCCGCCCTTTCCTCGTGAAAATGAGATAGCCATTAACAGATCAAATAAAGAATTTAGGAGGAATTTCTTGGTGAAATTTTAGAACTCACTGCCACATGAAGTTGTTGAAGCAGATACCATTGACACATTTAAGGAGAGGCTTGATGCATACATGAGGGAAATGGGAATAGAGGAATACTGGGATGGGCATGGTGCAAAGAGATAATTTGAGTGGGAGCAGGCTCATTTGAGTATTAACACCAGCATAGACATGGTGGGCTGAATGGCATGTTTCTGTGCTGTAGATTATATGTAATTTTATGGAAAGATTATTCCTTTTTAAGATATTTAAGCCCCCTCACAGAAGACCAACAGCAAATATGCCCGAAGCAGTTGCAAGGCCATCTCAGGAATCAGCACTAGGATGTACAGACCTATTTCAATCCCAAGTGCACCATACTGAGATCCAGTAGCCAGGCAGCACACTTAGTCCTTCCACTGAGGTGTCACTTAAAAGAACTCACTAAGAAATAAAGAATTAGCATTTATACAGAGCCTTTAACATCATCAGCACATCCCAATTGATGAAAACATTATCACAATCACCAATATTATCCAATATATCTGATATTTTTACTTTGATTTCCAAGCAAATCTACTCTTTGGTAAGCCTTTCCTTTGTTCCTTTCCTTCCCCAGAGCGCTGAACAAAATACAGAGCTTAAATTCATTATCTGTGCACCCTAGTTTTAATCCAGTATATAAATAATCACAAGGCATAACCAAATATCACTGGTTTCCTTTGGTGAGTACAATTTCTTTCTTTTTCCTATTGTTTGTTTTGAGACTTAGTCGGGGAAAGTTACATCCACATTCTTGTAGCACATTCGAATAATGTGTTTGAAAAATGTTTTAATTTCATACTGTTTCTTATTCATTATTTTGCAGTTGTAGGTTTGCCTACCTATTTGTTGTTTTTCATTTGGTCTTCATTTTATTTTTGAAGTGAAACCTGGCCTCACATTGTCAATCCCATTTATTCTTTACCCCACTCAATTAAAGTAACAAATCTTCTGGACATCTCCACCAACTCTGTATTAATGAGCTGTATCGACCAGAAACGTCTTTGGTTTGCTCTCTGATTTGTTTTATATTAGTTAATCTGTACACTGCGAGTACTGTTCGCATCACCATCCCTTGAGTAAGGGAGGGGAAACATCAGCCAGGGTTCCTGCTCCTGATTTATATCCAATAACAACTATTGGTTAGGATATGTGTGAAAAACAGCTGAAGACAGAAGTGGGCTTAGTTGTCATGATCTTTCTTGACTTCCTGAATTTGCACAAGAATGGAAAGTTGGACATTCTAAACTGCACTGTAGACTTTCTGTAAAACAAATGGTTAATCCTTGAATTTTGCAAAACTGAAACACTGACATAGGATCTATACATCCTGTTGTTATCAGAAGGTCAATTGATATAGTTTAATGATGGCTGGAGTCTGAATGAGATCTTTCAAGGTTGCAGAATCGTGAACTGAATCATGTGTTATGTGTCCTGCAAAATGAGAAGAAAGAATCTTGCAAACAATTGGGATTAGAGTCCCGGTGTCCTGGTCATGGCTTGAGTACTAGCAAGAAGAAATGTAGCCTTAATTAAACTAATTAATATCTGGAGCCATAGATTGACTAATGTCCATCCAGTTGAATGACAGCTTGTAAGGGATCCATGTGACAGAATCAGTTCTCTTCATTGTGGTTAATAGTGCTCCTGTCTGAAAAGATGAATTGTGTTTTCGCTACCCCCAATGAAAAGAGTTTTACAAGAAAATTCAAGGGTTTCAGGAAATGCAAGGGTTTCCATGAGTGTTTCCACAAAACTCAAAGAAAGTGTTCAAAAGCTCTCCAGAAAGGGCAAAGTTAAAAGAAATTATAATTTTTTTGGAATCAATTCTGCAAAAAGCAGGAGACTGTTAAGATCAAACGTTTTAAGATTGAGAAATATGTTTAATTAAATAGAAATAAATCTTTAGCAGCTGAAAATCCATGGCGGTTCTGGCAGACTCCTGCCGTAACTTTGGAAGGAGTTTTCCAGAACAGCAGCAAACTCAGCCAGCACCCACTCATCCCTAAATGGCCATCAACAGGGGCCCCTAAACTGCGAGTCAGTTCAGTTGGGACCTGGCGTATGATCAACAGCAACAACTTATTGATATAGCATCTTTAACATAGTAAAAAGCCCCAAGGCGCTTCACAGGAGTGGTTTAAACAAAATTTGTCACTCTGCCACAGAAGTACAAATTAGGGCAGATGACCAAAAGCTTGGTCAAAGAAGTAGGTTTGAAGGAGTGACTTAAAGGAGGAAAGAGAGGTAGAGAGGCAGAGGGGTTTAGGGAGAGAATTCCAGAGCTTAGGGCGCAGGCAGTTAAAGGCACAGCCACCAATGCTTGAGTGATTAAAATCAGGATGCTCAAGAGGCCAGTATTAGAGGAGCGATGATATCTTGGAGGGCTTGGGATATTAGAGGAGCAATGATATCTTGAGGGGTTCAGGGTATTAGAGGAGCGATGATATCTTGGGGGGTTCGGGGGCTGGAGGAGATTACAAAGATAAGGAGGGGCGAGGCCATGGAGGGATTTCAAAACAATTAAAAAAATTTTAAATCGAGGTGTTGCTTGACCGGGAACCAATGTAGGTCAGTGAGCACAGGATTGATGGATGAACAGAACTTGGTGCAAGTTACAACACGGGCAGCCGAGTTTTGGATGACCTCAAGTTTACATAGGGTAGAGCATGGGAGGCCAGCCAAGAGTGCGTTGGAATAGTCAGGTCTGGAGGTAACAATGGCATGGATGAGAGTTTCAGCAGCAGATAAGGTGGAAATAGGCGGCCTTAGTTATGGCGCGGATATGTTGTTGGAAGCTCATTTCAGGGTATAATATGACATCATGGTTGCGAACAGTGTGGTTCAGCCTCAGACAGATGCAAGGGAGAGGGACTGAGTCAGTGGTTAGGAAACAAAATTTGTGGCGGGGACCGAAGAAAATGGCTTCGGTCTTCTCAATATTCATTGGAGGAAATTTCTGCTCATACAGTCCTGGATGTCAAACAAACAGTCTGACAATTTAGAGATAGTGGAGGGGTTGAGAGAAGTGGTGATGAAGTAGAGCTAGGTGCCATCAGCGTATATGTGAAAACTGACGCTGTGTTTTTGGATGATGTCATCGAGGGGCAGCATGTAGATGAGAAAAGGAGGGGCCAAGAATAGATCGTTGGGGGACACCAAAGATAATGATGTGGGAGCAGGAAAAGAAGCCATTGCAGGTGATTCTCTGACTACACTTAGATAGATAAATCAGTGCAGAGAAAAAGCGTATCTCAGCAACAGGGGCAGATGTTGATCCAATTAGGGTTCCAAGTTAGGATTGGGATATGGAGGAGTAGACCTGTCACTGAGATTGTGAGTCTTCCCACTTGGCACATGTATTGCACATAATATCCCAAGTGAGGTCTGACCAGTATAACCACTGCAGAATTTTCTGGCTATTTAGCCCAGCATTCTATTTGCTTTTAGAATTGTTTATCCATATTTTCTCAACATTTAAAGTGTTCCATCTATTGTTATTTCCAGAACTTTTTACTTCTGTGCTAATGTTCTTTCCTTCAATGTGCAATATTTTTCATTTGTCAGTATTAAATTGAATTAGTCATTTGTCTATCCTGTTACATGAAACAACAAAGGTTCAAGCAGTGTTGTGACAGCTGCAGTATTTCTCATCACTTCCTCTGAGTCTGAGAACACGCCTCTCATGAGTACTCTGTTTCCTCTTTTTTATTCAAGTTTCTTATTCAGAACTACATTTAACCCTGGATTCCTTTGGACTTTACTGTAATTAATAGTCTACTTGTGGGACCTTGTCAAAAGCCTTCTGAAAGTCCAAATAAACTAAAATGTAGGGACTTCCATTGTCGATTATTCATTCTTAAATAAATCAAAATGATTTGTCAAGCAGGACCTTCCCCTTTTAATTTCATGCTGTTACTTATAAAGCTATTTCTACATAGATTCTCGTCCAATCTGCTTTTTAATATAGGTTCCATTGTTTGTCCTCTTTTTAACTATAAGTACTACCTTTCCCTTCTTCCAATCCTGTGGATCCTCTCCAATAACCTGTATCTTTCATTACTATAGCCACTGTCTCACAAATTTTACTCCCTAGTCTCCTTTAGCATTCTGGATATATGTTTTTCAGTCCGTGTTAATCTTCAGTGCTTTTAACTTAAATACCTCCTCATTGATTTCAAAAAATTCAATGATATTCATTGTACCACATTAATTGGATTTAGCTTAGGCAGGTGGACTTCATCTAATCTTAATCAGATGTGATCTGCTTGATCTTCCTCCCTGCTGCCTAATTAGATAACATTGATAAGTTTTAAAAGGCTGTCACCCATATTGTCCTTCCCAGATGTGGTACGATGCTTAGTAGCACGTGCCCCAGACTATCTTTGCCTTCCAGCTGAAGTATGATACAGCTGAATTATGATATGTATTGAAGTGCTTTATGTCATTTCTGAGAGATGTGATGGAGTGCTATATAAATGCAAGTCTTTCTTTCTAGCAATTAGTGACTCATACTGTCCCCACTTCTAGCTCCAAGAAAACGTACATGGTGAAAGGCTCAGACCATTGCACTTTCCTGGTTGGAGTATGATATTTGTTGGGAACAGCTCAGAATGTCCCACTCACATGACTGCAAGCCACTAATGTAGAATCCTCTGAAAAGGATGGTTTTAGATGCAGCTGTAAAATAGCATTTTCAGGATACAAGCTTAAATTGGAGCATTGCAGCACAATCATTTAAATACTTGAGTTACAGTTTACTTAAACTTAATTTCCAAATAAATGAAATAATGTGAAATCCCCACTAAATCTACATTAACTATTATCTCTAGCTCTTCTTACAGTTCTATATCCACTGATAGCTTTGAATTACAGATAAAGTTACAAATCATTAATATTTAACTTCATCTGTATCTGTGTGCAAATGGGTGGAACAACAAGGCACCATTTTAGTGTTTGGTGAGCCATCCTGGAAGTGGCATAGTGGGTAAAGATACTGCCCAGCATAAGTACATGAGCCATACAGACCTTGTTATGTTTAGAATAACTCCACAAGACTGTATATCTTAAGCTCAAATTGTTGTGACCTTGGTCTCTTTATTGTAACTCCAGAGTGAGGAGGCAGCATGGTAGACTGCCTTTTATATCTGCTTGCCCAGGGTGTGCAGGTGATCCTTGGGTCTCCCACAGGTGCGTCCCCTGGTGGCAAGTCTTATACATTGGTAAGGTTTACATACATAACAGACCTGAAAGTCACAAGTTCAATCCTGTATGCCTTATTAACTGATCTCAGCTGCAGCGGTGGGAATCCAGCCTAGCTTCCTGCCCTGTTTGCTGTCGATAGTAGATGAAGACAGGATTAAGTTGTGGTGTAATTGTCTTCGGTGCCCTTCACAAATTCCCTAGCCACCGACACCATCCCTCTCCCTGGCAAATGTCTGAGGATGAACCAGACAGTTTGCAACTTTGGTGTCGTATTTGATCCTGAGATGAGCTTCCGATCACTTATCCACGCCATCACAGAGGCCGTTTATTTCCAATTCCGTAACATTACCTGACTCTGCCCCTGCCTCAGCTCATCTGCTGCTGAAACCCTCATCCATGCCATTGTTACCTCTAGACTTGACTATTCCAATGCAATCCTGGCTGGCCTTTCATCTTCCACCCTCCATAAGCTTAGGCTCATCCAAAACTGCCGCTCATGTCCTGACTCATACCATCCCGTTCACCCTTCACCCCTGTTTTTGCTGACCTACATTGGCTCTTGGTTAATCAATGCCTCGATTTTACAATTCTCATCCTTGTTTTCAAATCCCTCCTTGGCCTTGCCCCTCCCTATCTCTGTAGCCATCTCCAGTCCTATAACCCTCTGAAATATCTGCGCTCCTCCAATTCTGGCCTTTTGTGCATCCCCAATTTTAATTGCTCCTCCATTGGTGATCGTGTCTCCAGCTGCCGAGACCCTAAGATTTTGGATCCCCTCCTCAAACCTTTCTGCCTCTCCTTTAAGATGCTCCTGACATCAGATGTTGGAAAAATGCTGGATTCCTCAGTAAAGAAGTGATAACAAGGTACTTAGAAAATCATAATAAGATTAGGCAGAGTCAACATGGTTTTATGAAAGGGAAATTGTGTTTAACAAATCTATAAAAACATTTTGAGGATGTAATTAGCAGGGTAGGTAAAGGGGAACCAGTAGATGTAATATATTTGGATTTTCAAAAGGCATTCGATAAGTTGTCACACGAAAGGTTGTTACACAAGTTAAGGGCTCATGGGTTTGGGGTATATGTTAGCAATGATAGAGGATTGGTTAAAGGACAGAAAACAGAGAGTAACAATAAACTGGTAATTTTCAGATTGGCAGGCTGTTACTGATGGGGTGTCGCAAGGATCCGTTCTGGGATTTCAGCTATTTACAATCTATATTAATGGCTTAGATGAAAGGACTGAGTGTAATGTATCCAAGTTTGCTGATGATACAAAGCTAGGTGGGAAAATAAGCTGTGAGCAGGATACAAACAGTCTGCAAAGGGATATAGACAGGTTAAGTGACTGGGCAAGAAGTTGGCAGATGGAGTACAATGTGGAGAAATGTGAGGTTATTCAATTTGATAGGTAGAATAGAAAAACAGAAACATTTTTAAATGGTGAGAAACTATTAAATGTTGGTGTTCAGTGGGAATTGGTTGTCCTTATACACAAACAGTTAACATGTAGGTATGAGCAAGCAATTAGGAAGGAAAATGCTATGTTGGCATTTAATCCAAGGGGGTTGGAGTAGAAGAGTAAGAATGTCTTGCTGTAATTGTACAGGACTTTGGTGAGACCACAGTTGGAGTACTGTGTACCTAAAGAAGGATATACTTGTTTTAGAGGCAGTGCAACAAAGATTCACTAGGTTGATCACTGGGATGAGATGGTTGTCCTACGAAGAAAAATTGAGAAGAATGGGCCGATACTCTCTGGAGTTTAGAAGAATGAGAGGTGATCTCATTGAAACATGTAAGATTCTAAGATGGCTTGACAGGGTAGATGCTGAGAGGCAGTTTCCCCTGGTTGGAGAGTCTAGAACTAGGGGGCTTAGTCTCAGGATAAGGGGCCGGCCATTTAGAACTGAGATGAGAAGCAATTTCTACACTCAGAGAATTGTGAATCTTTGGAATTCAAGGCTGAGATCGACAGATTTTTGGACTCTAAGGAAATCAAGGGATATAGAGATCTGGCGGGAAAGTAGAGTTGATCTCAGCCTTGAATATACTCAACGACTGAGCATCCACAGCCTTCTGGGATAAAGAATTCCAAAGATTCACCATGATTTTGCTAAATGCTCTAAGGGCCATATGGCCTACTCCTGCTCCTGTTTCTTATGTTGCTCAAATTTTGTTTGAAAATGCTCATGTGAAGCACATAGGAACGTTTTACACGTTAAAGGCGCTTTATATATTCAAGGTGTTGTTATAGTTATTGTAATGGTCCAGTGGTTGAACATCCTGTTGAATACATAGGCAGCAAGGCCACTTGGGTGAAATACCAGACTAAGCTGCTGTCTGTGGAACTATACTCCAGCTGGAGACAGTGCTTTCAGGGGATGAGGGGAGAAAATTGGAAAAATATGTATTTGGCATTGTTTTCGTTCAGTGAAGCAGAAACTCCGTAAAAGTGAAATGAGAATGCATTTGGATGCAAATTGTGTTGACTATTCGTAAACGAATGGCAAGTTTTTGCCAACATATTTTCATGAAGACACTGAAGTCCTTTAAGTATTTAACGTTAAGTCTTAGCAAGCTGTTGATCCGACGTATTGGTTTGGTGGACACGAGCGGCAGTTCGAGTCACACCCTTGATGGATAGCGTGAGAGCTGAACAAATACTGAGAAATATATTCCAACCTTCAGAACTTTTTGGTGGGGGCAGATGTTCCGAATTCTTTTAATTCAACCCTTAAGGACACTTGGAGGCGGGGGAGGGGGTGTCATCAGCCCAAATAAAATAAACCTAACAAAAAGTACCATCTTTTTAGAGAGACACAACTAATGACACCCACATCATACACAAAAAGCAAACTTTTCAAATTAAATCATATTATTTACAGTATCGACCAGCAGTCTGATCAATACACCGGAATTAATAATCCTGTAATATTTGATTTAGACTTATTTCAAGAAACATTTTGTGAACCAGACGTTTTTTATCTATCAAAAATGTGTAGTTATTATTATGTAACCCGCTCCTCTCTCCTCCCGAGAATCGCCCCCTATTGACACTGGATCCCATTACATCAATCACAAGGACACTTGTTCAGCGGCCGGTTCTCCACCCATCGCCTCGAAGGTCAGATACGTTTAACGTAATTCACTCCCAGATCTATTGACCGATCACGAGAGGGGCAAAAAAGTCACAAAAAAAACAATTGAAGTCGAAAAGAAACCATGAGCACTTCAACGGCCAGGTCCAGTGAGCGCACCGTGAGTAACCGCTCGGCACACATTATTGATGGAGTCGGTGTATTCGGTTCGCCTTTCCATCCATTCCCTGTTGAATTCACCAAGTGCAAGTGTGATTGATGGGATTTGCAGGCCCCCGCCATCCTGCGAGTTGGAGCCGGGGAGCGCCCGCCGGCTGGCTGGGTGAAGGGGATCCGGGGGCGATCGGGAGAAAGGGCTTCTCGGTGATGTCCAGTCACTGTGCTGGGCAGAGTCCCGCTTTCACTGGGTTATGGCCTGGCTACGTGGCAATAATCCCCCTACCTCAGTGTGTTATTTACTGCCACTATATGTGCTAAGATTGTCGAAGGCGTCTTTTGTGGTATTAACTGTGAGCGGGAATTCCATTTTTGGGAAGTTCCAAACAACCTCAGAAAACTGGCGGATAATTTCACTCAAATCTTTGCATTTGCACGTCGCAGCGCTCCATTCACTTTGCTCGGGTCTGACTATTTATTTGCGGCTTGCTCAGCAATAACGAAAAGAACAGCTTGAATACGATGACAGCATCATGAAGTCAAGTCGCGAGTGGTTTGGGCACGTTATCCCTTATCCTGTCATGTGCTATCCATCAGTGCCTTTGGTTTATGTGTGGGAATTTGCCACGCTGTGAAGTTATGACTAGAGCGATTTAAATTTGAGATTAAATTCCAAAAGCACTGGCAATAAAAGCTCTGAAATATCAGGTGTTTGTGCTGACGCTTACTGTGTGTGTAGATGCACATGAGTCACTTTAATCCCTTTCTGAAGCAGTTCACTTCAACCAAATCACTTCACATTTAACGGCACGGAGATTTCAAGAAGTCAGACGAGTCTCCCGTTAACATTGATTCTTACCAAACAGTAGAAATTCGGATCATCGTAATCCAGAATAGTCGCTATTTGGGAATAATTGGATATAAATAGGGGATCGACCGGCATTTGAGGCGTGTTGCGTTGCCTCTGGTGACTTTTCCCTTATGTCGCTAACCTGTGCTCTATGTATGGGATGTGGTCAGTATTTGTTCAATGTGGTTTAAAGCGCGGTCTTCGGCTCTGTCTGTTGTGATGCTGTCAGGTGACGTACTCCAGTATAATCTGCGTTACTCCGACACTGGATTTCGGAGAATTCTCTGTGCACTAGAGTCACACACAAACAACATTGGGGAGGCAAAAAACTGCGGATGCTGGACTCTGAAATAAAAACAGAACATGCTGGAAATCTCAGCAGGTCAGGCAGCATTTGTGGAGAGAAACAGAGTTAACGTTTCAGATCTGTGACCCTTCGTCGGAACTGGAAAAAGTCCGAGAGGTAACAGATTCTTAAGGAAGTGCAGAGGCAGTAAAAGGGGGAGGGCAGGAAAGAACAAAAGGGAAGGTCTGTGATTAGGTGGAAGGTCGAAGAGGTTAAGAGATAAAAGGAATGACTGGCAAAAGTGAAATGGTAATGGAACAAGTTAAGAAACAAAAGATGAGTCGAAATGGGTTGTGAATGGCAGAATCATCACCAAATGCTGGGAAGGAGAAAAAAGGGGAGGTTGTTAAAAATAAGGGAAAATATGGGCAGAGGTTATGGTCTGAAATTGGTGAACTCAATATTGAGTCCAGAAGGCTGAAAAGTGCCTAAACGAAAGATGAGGTGCTGTTCCTCGAGCTTGCATTGAGCTTCATTGGAACAGTGTAGGAGGCCTAGGATGGAGAGATCAGAGTGGGAGTGGAGCGGAGAATTAAATTGACAGGTGGCCAAAAGCAGGTGAAACAATGATTTAATTGTACTTCTTTCAACTTAGTATACCGTATTTGCTGCTCATAGAAACATAGAAAATAGGTGCAGGCTTAGGCCATTCGGCCCTTCGAGCCTACACCACCATTCAATATGATCATGGCTGATCATGCAACTTTAGTACCCCATTCCTGCTTTCTCTCCATACCCGTTGATCCCTTTAGCCGTAAGGGCCACATCTAACTCCCTTTTGAATATATCTAACAAATTGGCCTCAACAACTTTCTGTGGTAGAGAATTCCACAGGTTCACAATTCTCTGAGTGAAAAAGTTTCTCTTCATCTCGGTCCTAAATGGCTTACCCCTTATCATTAGACTATGACCCCTGGTTCTGGACTTCCTCAACATCTAACCTGTCCAATCCCGTCAGAATTTTACATGTTTTTATGAGATCCCCTCTCATTCTTCTAAATTCCAGTGAATAAAAGCCTAGTCGATCCTGTCTTTCTTCATATGTCAGTCCTGCCATCCCGGGAATCAGTCTGGTGAACCTTTGCTGCACTCCCTCAATAGCAAGAATGTCCTTCCTCAGATTAGGAGACCAAAACTGTACACAGTATTCAAGGTGTGGCCTCACCAAGGCCCTGTACAACTGCAGTAAGACCTCCCTGCTCCTGTACTCTCATCCTCTCGCTATAAAGGCCAACATGCCATTTGCCTTCTTGACCGCCTGCTGTACCTGCATGCCAACTTTCAATGATTGATATACCATGACACCCAGGTCTTGTTGCACCTCCCCTTTTCCTAATCTGTCACCATTCAGATAATATTCGCTTTCCTATTTTTGCCACCAAAGTGGATAATCTTACATTTATCTATACTATACTGCATCTGCCATGCATTTGCCCACTCACCTAACCTGTCCAAGTCACCCTGCTGCCTCTTAGCATCCTCCTCACAGCTCACACTGCCACCTAGCTTAGTGTCATCTGCAAACTTGGAGATATTACATTCAATTTCTTCGTCTAAATCATTAATGTACATTGTAAATAGCTGGGGTCCCAGCACTGAACCTTGCAATACCCCACTAATCACTGCCTGCAATTCTGAAAAGGACCCGTTTATTCCTACTCTTTGCTTCCTGTCTGCCAACCAGTTTTCTATCCACGTCAATACATTACCTCCAATACCATGTGCTTTAATTTTGCACACTAATCTCTTTTGTGGGACCTTGTCAAAAGCCTTTTGAAAGTCCAAATACACCACATCCACTGCTTCTCCCTTGTCCACTCTACTAGTTACATCCTCAAAAAATTCTAGAAGATTTGACAAGCATGATTTCCCTTTCATAAATCCATGCTGACTTGGACCAATCCTGTCACTGCTTTCCAAATGCGCTGCTATTACATCTTTCATAATTGATTCCAACATTTTCCCCACTACCGACATCAGGCTAACCGGTCTATAATTCCCTGTTTTCTCTCCCCCTCCTTTTTTAAAAAGTGGGGTCACATTAGCTACCCTTCAATCCATAGAAACTGATCCAGAGTCGACAGAATGTTGGAAAATGACCATCAATGCATCCACTATTTCTAGGGCCACTTCCTTAAGTACTCTGGGATGCAGACTATCAGGCCCTGGGGATTTATCGGCCTTCAATCCCATCAATTTCCCCAACACAATTTCCTGACTCATAAGGATTTCCTTCAGTTCCTCCTTCTTGCTGGACTCTCGGTCCCCTAGTATTTCCGGAAGGTTATTTGTGTCTTCCTTAATGAAGACAGAACCAAAGTATTTGTTCAGTTGGTCTGCCATTTCTTGGTTCCTCATTATAAATTCACCTGAATCCGACTGCAAGGACCTACATTTGTCTTCACTAAACTTTTTCTCTTCACATATCTATAGAAGCTTTTGCAGTCAGTTTTTATGTTCCCTGCAAGCTTACTCTCATACTCTATTTTCCCCTTCCTAATTAAACCCTTTGTCCTCCTCTGCTGAATTCTAAATTTCTCCCAGTCCTCAGGTTTGCTGCTTTTCCTGGCCAATTTATATGCTTCTTCCTTGGATTTAACACTATTTCTAATTTCCCTTGTTAGCCACGGTTGAGCCGCCTTCCCCGTTTTATTTTTATGCCAGACAGGGATGTACAATTGTTGAAGTTCATCCATATGATCTTTAAATGTCTGCCATTGCCTATCCCGTCAACCCTTTAAGTATCATTCGCCAGTCTATCCAAGCCAATTCATGTCTCATACCATCAAAGTTACCTTTCTTTAAGTTCAGGACTCTAGTCTCTGAATTAACTGTGTCACTCTCCATCGTAATGAGTAATTCTACCATATTATGATCACTCTTCCCCAAGGGACCTCGCACAACAAGATTGCTAATTAATCCTCTCTCATTTCACAACACCCAGTCTAGGATGGCCAGCTCGCTAGAAACATAGAAACATAGAAAATAGTTGCAGGAATAGGCCATTCGGCCCTTCGAGCCTGCACCACCATTCAATAAGATCATAGCTGATCCTTCACCTCAGTACCCCTTTCCCGCTTTCTCTCCATACCCCTTGATCCCTTTAGCCATAAGGGCCATATCTAACTCCCTCTTGAAAACATCCAATGAACTGGCATCAACAACTCTCTGCAGCAGGGAATGCCACAGGTTAACAACTCTCCGAGTGAAGAAGTATCTCCTCATCTCAGTTCTAAATGGCCTACCCCTTATCCTAAGACTGTGTCCCCTGGTTCTGGACTTCCCCAACATCGGGAACATTCTTCCCGCATCTAATCTGTCCCATCCCGTCAGAATCTTATACATTTCTATGAGATCCCCTCTCATCCTTCTAAACTCCAATGTATAAAGGCCCAGTTGATCCAGTCTCTCCTCATATGTCAGTCCAGTCATCCCTGGAATCAGTCTGGTGAACCTTCGCTGCACTCCCTCAATAGCAAGAACGTCCTTCCTCAGATTAGGAAACCAAAACTGAACACAATATTCCAGGTGATGCCTCACCAAGGCCCTGTACAATTGCAGTATGACCTCCCTGCTCCTATACTCAAATCCCCTAACTATGAAGGCCAACATGCCATTTGCCTTCTTCATTGCCTGCTGTACCTGCATGCCAACTTTCAATGACTGATGAACCATGCACCTCCCCTTTTCCTAATCTGACGCCATTCGGATAACATTCTGCCTTCGTGTTTTTGCCATCAAAGTGGATAACCTAACATTTATCCACATTATACTGCATCTGCCATGAGTTGGTTCCTTGACATATTGGTCTAGAAAACCATACCTTATGCACTCCAGGAAATCCTCCTCCACCGTATTGCTACCAGTTTGGTTAGCCCAATCTATATGTAGATTAAAGTCACCCATGATAACTGCTGTACCTTTATTGCACGCATCCCTAATTTCCTGATGGATGCCATCCCCAAACTCACTACTACTGTTTGGTGGTCTGTACACAACTCCACTAGCGTTTTCTGCCCTTTGGTGTTCCGCAGCTCTACACATACAGATTTCACATCATCCAAGCTAATGTCCTTCCTTACTATTGCGTTAATCTCCTCTTTAACCAACAACGCTACCCCACCTCCTTTTCCTTTCTGTATATCCTTCCTGAATATTGAATACTCCTGGATGTTGAGTTCCCAGCCTTGGTCACCCTGGAGCCATGTCTCCGTACTCCCAATTACATCATATCCATTAACAGCTATCTGCGCAGTTAATTCATCCACCTTATGACGAATGCTCCTCGCATTGAGACACAGAGCCTTCAGGCTTGTTTTTTTTTAACACTCTTTGTCCTTTTAGAACTATGTTGTAATGTGGCCCTTTTTGATTTTTGCCTTTGATTTCTCTTCCCTCCGCTTTTCCTTGTTTCCTTTCTACCATTTGCTTCTGCCCCCATTTTACTTCCCTCTGGCTCCCTGCATAGATTTCCATCCCCCTGCCATATTAGTTTAAACCCTCCCCAACAGCACTAGGACATCAGTTCCAGACCTGTCCAGGTGCAGACCATCCAGTTTGTACTGGTCCCACCTCCCCCAGAACCGGTTCCAATGTCCCAGGAATTTGAATCCCTCCCTCTTGCACCATTCCTCAAGCCATGTATTCATCTTAACTATCCTGCTATTTCTACTCTCACTAGCATGTGGCACTGGTAGCAATCCTGAGATTACTACCTTTGAGGTCCTACTTTTTAATTTAACTCCAAGCTCCCTAAATTGTAGGACCTCATCCCGTTTTTTACCTATGTCGTTGGTACCTATATGCACCACGACAATGGACTGTTCACTCTCCCCCTCCAGAATGCCCTGCAGTCGCACCAACATCCTTGACCCTTGCACCAGGGAGGCAACATACCATCCTGGAGTCTCATTTGCATCTGCAGAAATGCCTATCTATTCCCCTTACAATAGAATCCCTTATCACTATAGCTCTCCCACTCTTATTCCTGCCCTCCTGTGCAGCAGAGCCACCCATGGTGCCATGAACTTGGTTGCTGATGCCTTCCCCTGATGAGCCATCTCCCCCAACAGTACCCAAGGTGGTATATCTGTTTTGGAGGGAGATGACCGCAGGGGATCCCTGCACTACCTTCCTTCCACCGCTCTTCCTGCTGGTCACCCATTCCCTATCTGCCTGTGTAACTGTTACCTGCACTGTGATCAACTCACTAAATGTGCTATTCACGACATCCTCAGTATCGCGGATGTTCCAGAGTGAATCTATGTACAGCTCCAATGCCGCAATGCGGTCTGTCAGGAGTTTCAGCTGACACACTTCCTGCACACATAGTAGTCAGGGACACTGGAAACGTTCCTGATTTCCCACATAGCACAGGAGGAGCATGACATGGGTCTGGGCTCTCCTGCAATGACAACCCTTAAATTAACTTAATTTGGCAACAATGCCAAAGGTTACCTACTGATAAGAAAAGAAAAAGAAAAAGATAAAATACTCACCAATCCACCAACCAATCACTTACCCGCTTGGTTGTGACGTCACACTTCGATTTCTTTTTACTTTTTTGTTTACTTTCTGCCCCTGCTGCAGCTGGCCTCCCGATCTGCTGCCGCTCCAATTTGTTGCCGCCGGCCTTTGTCCTCTCGCGCTGCTCCGCTCTCGCGATGCTGACCTCCCGATGAGGTTTCCTCTACATTGGGGAGACCAAACACAGATTGGGTGACCGCTTTGCAGAACATCTCCATTCAGTCCGTAAGCCTGACCCCAAGCTTCCAGTCGCCTGTCACTTTAATTCTCCGCCCCACTCCCACTCTGATCTCTCTGTCCTTGGCCTCCTACATTGTTCCAATGAAACTCAATCAAGCTTGAGGAACAGCACCTCATTTTTCGTTTAGGCACTTTACAGCCATCTGGACTCAACATTGAGTTCAACAATTTCAGACCATAACCTCTGCCCATTTTTTTGCTTTATTTTTTACAACCCCCTTTTTTTTCTCTTTCCCATGGCACCTGGTGATGATTCTGCCATTCACACCCCATCCCGACTCATCTTTTCTTTCTTAACTTGTTCCATTACCATCTCATTGTTGCCCATCATTCCTTTTGTCTCTTAACCTCTTCTGCCTTCCACCCAATCACAGACCTTCCCTTTTGTTCTTTCCTGCCCTCCCCCTTTTTACTGCCCCTGCACTTCCTTAAGAATATGTTGCAGCTCGAACGTTTCCAGTTCTGACGAAGGGTCACAGACCTGAAATGTTAACTCTGTTTCTCTACACAGATGCTGCTTGAACTGCTGAGATTTCCAGCAGTTTCTGTTTTTATAACATTGGGGAGTAATTTGCCCTGGGGCTTGCTGGTGGAACTTCTACCGGCGTGGTGACATTGCCATGTTTCATGTCTTCATGTTTGTGATGTGCATTTTACTCCAATCATCATTTTGCAATGCATTTGATGGAGTCTTGCACCTAACGTTGCTGTTCATACTCAAGGGAAAAAAAAATGTAGTGGCTGCTCAAAGGAACCGTGCTGTCGCTTGGAGGCTACACATCTGTGACACCAGTTAATTTGCCAAAGGTCCATGTTACATTGGTGACTATGTTCACATTCAGGACTAGACTGAATTTTCCATAAGCAAACTCAGAGTTTTTTGAACCAAAACTTTTGAGTCTTTATTCATTGCCATGTAGGAGTTGACACAACTCAATTCTACCTAGTGAATTGTTTGATGGAGAATACATGAGTTACCCACTACACTCACTCAGAACATCAGAAGACAGAAAAATAAGACTCCACTAAGACTTATAAAAAATGTAAATACAAAAGCAAAGTTTGCCAATATATTAATATAATACAATAACCAAGCTTACACTATATATGAATTGAGTTGAATGTTTAGAATAAAATAAATGGAGTCCAGAATTTGTACAATACCTCCCAGCAAGTTCTGGTGATAATTCAGCGCGAGTTCCTTTCACCCTCAGGTAGAGTGTATAGAACACTGAAGTCATCGAACGGTCCTGAACTATTAGGCTGACCTTTTCTTTAATGACAATTCTTGCCAACTTTGTTGCTCTGATAGCTAATTGAATCAATTATGTTTTACCCCCTTCAAAATAAAACCTTGCCCTGTCTGTCCATGTTAACACTCCATTTACAGCCCCCTTTCCTCTCCTATATCCTCAAACGAGCTGTTGTATCCCACATCTTTGCCCATCTTCCCTGCAACTTCCTGTTTGAATCTCTCATTCAGATTTCCTTAAACCTCTCCACCTTTATACTTCCCTCTCCTCCTTTAAGACCTTCCTTAATTCGACCAAGCTTAAAGTCACCCTCCTAAACTCTCCTTTAGTTTGGTATCCATTTTCCTTGCACCTCTGTGACGTGCGTTGCAAAAAATTTCTATGTTAAAGGTACCTTTTAAATACAAGTTGTTGTTGTGACAATGATGCCCATCTGAAATCTCATGTTACAATGGATTTTTTAATTGGTATATTTACTCTATGGAATTTATTTAGAAAAATGACAAATAATGTTAACCATTTTAACCATTTTAAAATTTTGGTTGACAAATTGGTAGTGACTGTTGGCTGACATAATAGCCAACTTGTTTTTGACAGGAATTCAAAATCATATTTTCTTCTGCCTTCATTTTCTTTTACCCAGGAGGAATGCAAATAACATCCCATTGAATCAAAGAAAGTTATTTTTTGAGTCAGGTGAAGTATCCCTGCATAACAGAAACATTTTTAATATAGAGCTTGGAGTCCCCTTTTGGAACTGTTTCAAATGTGAAATGACCTATATAGAATATACATGTCTTGAAGGACAAAAACTCTCCTGTTACATTTGACTTACCAAAAATGTTACTTAAACCGTGAGTCCAGTGTCCAGGTTTTAAGCTTTACAGCCCAATTATTTATCCTTGACTGTTGTGCAAGGACAAATATAATGAGAGCACTATTATACTGATCACCAGATAGCCCAGAAGCAGGCATGCCCTACTGGTTTATAACTACTGGACCATGATCATTTGAAAAGTGTGGTTTATTTTTTATATATATATATAATCTTGGGGATTCAATTAACTTTTTCCAAAAAGGTTTCCAAACTTATAGCTTGCCACTCCTTTTAAAATGAAGAGTCTCCAGAGAGTCCAGCTAGATACTTACTAAACTGGGTAACACATAAAAAACTTCTGTATACTACACCATAAGATAATAATTCACAAGAGACCTTTCAGGCACACTGCATGGTTTGACATTTCATTTTCTAACAGGACTGTGCCGTGAAATAATGCAAAATGAAAGTTATCATTGTAATGAATATTATTTACATGAAAAAGTGTTTTGAATGCCTGGCTTAAAAATAATGGTACAATAATATTTTGTATACGTCTGGATTTTACCTTGATGCACATTGTACATGCTATGTAAAATTACAGCTTTGACATTTTGTAATATGGTTCAAGCCAACAATTTGTGCTCTTCCCACAAGCATACCCATTTCATTGAACTAACAGTAATTTCCTGCCTGGATTTCAAAGCAATTTGCAGGGTTTTCTGTAGTCAAATGGGAAGAATTCCAGTCACGAATGACAGATTTTCACCTCCAGGTTTCATTGCTGAACTGGTCAAGCATCAGCAGCTCTCTGGAGTACTGTAGCCCACCTCACTTAGGTATTGGATTAGCGAATCTGCCACAGTGCATTGAATTAGTTCTGAACTTTCATCGCCACTTGTCATCTTGAAGTCACTTTGATCCCAGAGATTCCACTTATCTCCTTCTCTTCCCCCCTCTTCCCCCCCCAAGACAATATTGATAAGTCGGGTTATCCAACAACTGACAAGTGTGAGTTTGAACCCTCACAAGATGGACAGCAGGTACCATGAATGAAGCAAGCAGTACGGTTACAGTGCAGCTCACCATAAAATGTACAAGTGCTTGACCACCATCCTCCTAATCACATCAAGGAACAGTGGTTCTGACAGTTGAATGTGCAGAGCAACTGCTTGCTTCTCTGCAGCACATCATCGTAGGCACCAAGCCCTTGAAATATGAACATATGGGTAATGTCTTCGAACAGTTGTTTACCCCAGTCTTTGACTTCCTGACTTTCCTCATCAGTGTAGTGGAAAAACCTACACAGGCCAACTAGCAACATGCCAACCACCTTAATGTCCTAGTCATACAAGTACAGTGTCACATATCTGGTTTCTCAGGCAGCAAATACTTAATTCATGTCCTCCTGTGAGTTGCTTTGCAACGAGATGTGCCTGCTATGAATAGCTCTCCACTGTACTCAGTGAAGGCTGAGCCCGTCCTGATTGCAGCCTTTTCCTCTTGTTGCCACAAATCCACCTCTGCTACATGGGCCAAGAAAATTATTTCTCTTGTCTGCCTGGGAGTTCTAAACCATGAAGAAGAACTGTTTGGCACATGTTTTACATGGCACAGGATTAAATTGCATTGGCACTTTCCTGTCACTGAAGAAAGACAAGAAAGATCAAAGTGCCCTTTGCTCGGTCTCAGTATATTCCTGAAGGACTGTGTCCAGGTTGAACTTGGCATCCTCCAGGGGCTAATAAAATCAATCATTACCTCTGTAATCAATTCTTTTGAGATCTTCTCTTAAGTTGTCTGAAGCCATTGTAGCCCATTTGTGGTACCCACCACCACATTCCATTGTTTAAGATGTTGATTGAATAATGCATGCGATCTCTTGGTGAGCCCACCAGTCACAACATATAATCTGTAAAAACAAGCCTTGTAATTAAAAAAAAATGAATCTACAATAAAATACAAAATAATTGGTTCTTTAGAAGAAGTGTCAGAAAAAAACAATGGCCATAAGTGGAAACAATTCTATCATAAAATATGTACATTTAGTGGATAAGGTGCTCGGTGTTGATTAAATGAAGGGAAGAAAGTGATGAATACAATTCTCATACTACTTAGCAATTTGTTGCTGACAGCGCCTCCAAAGTCAGGAGCAAACTGAATGTGAACAAGGTGGTGATTGCTTTGCTAGACACACAGTGCATCACCAAATAGATGACTTCAACCCACAGCTCTGATTGTAGTGCTGTCCTCAACAGAAGCATTCGTGCAAAGTGGCTTGAAGTTGGAGGTGAGAGAGCAGAGATTGCCTCTGTGTTTTGGTTGCCAGTGGACTGAACAACTGAAATGTTTCTGCCCACCTTTGTACAAACCAATTGTTATTTTGCGATCACTGACAAATGCATAACATCCCAACCTCTGGGGAAGGTACCGGCCTCATTGTTTATGGCTTTAAAACAACAAAGTGTATCTGGTTGCTGTAGGAACCACCACACAATAAAAGTGGGGTGCTTTCTACAGCAGCAGGAACATTGTCTAGTATTACAAAACAGCTACAGAAGGTGTGTTTCTAAGATAAATACATTTCAGCAATGATTCACCTGTTGATAATGTGCAATCTTTGCTCAGGGTATTACTACCTCTTGATGTCATCGAAGTATTGCTATTTTCAGTTTTGCATTTGACTGTTGGGATAAATTTTTCTCACTAAATGCTCTAATACAGTGAGATGTATTGGTTTCTTGTTTTGTTCCAGAGGGTGTAGAATATTTTTAATTACAGAATTACACATGTAGTAAGGGTGTGACTGCCCAATAAATAGATCCATTTAAATTAACCACACCTGTATCCTGGCCACTTAACCCTGTTCCACACTGTATGCCGATGATGCAATGATATTGTAGTTCAGACAAAATGATATAAAAGTGACCGTGTGAATGAAGGACAATTAGAATCTCTCTTGATCTTGCTGTGAAAATGAAATGGTGGGGCGGGGGCGGGGCGGGGAGTTATTTGTCGTAACACAATTTCAAACTCTGATTGGGTATGCACATACAAACTGCTCAAATAGTCAGAAAGCAAATAATGGATACTGTGAATCTAAAAAAAGGAAGTTCTCCACAGCTGGGCTAAGATGTTTCAAGGTTTAATCAGAATGCACTGTTGCCTTCAAGACCCTTTGCAGCCTTCCGGTTGAAGCCTGTGACATGTAGGATTACATTGTCCTGTGAGTGTGATTCCTATACCTGTTTGGTAGCTGAGGTCACATGGAGCGCTTACGTATTGAACCACTGGGACAGCTAGTTGACTTTTAATTCTCATTTCGGTCTCGTGTTTTTAATTTTCAACATTACTTTGTGCAAGTGATATATATTTCCTATTTGCTTGCTTGAAATCACATCTCTCCTTGTCCATCCTCACAATGGTATTGACTGCTGTCACGAAGAAGTCCACACCTACTTCTGTATTTTCCCAACAAGCAGCTGGATAAATAAAACAAAACCCAAAATTGTATGCATCTCTGACAGATGTGCCGACTTTATTTTATTATACTTCGCAAATTAAAGTGGTTTGGAAGTAAGAATGTCAGTCATTGTGGATCATGGTGGTACATAATAAGGTGATTTAAATAATATGCCACACTTCAAATTTGGCAGTGTAATGCAGGCTTTGCTCCAGCTTAAGTATCTTGTGTTGTGGGAAATGCAGTCAGGCAGGTACAATAGAAAGCCTCAAGCAGTCGACTCAGGCTTCTTTGTCACAATGATAGTTGCTGTCTTAGACTGATACAGTGAAACCTATGTAGGAAAGGCAGTTGGTAGGGTGTCAACGCAAGATATAACTCTGTGTTTTGGGATATCATAGCTAATTTATGATGTTTCTATGAATAGTCCACTTTCAGATGACAATTTTCAAGAAAAGAAAATTACAGTCAGCTTTAATTCCTGTGGATATTAAATTCAAAAACATTAGATAGAATAGAATGTCTAATAGGAATAGAATTTCCTCCAGTTGCACATTGGAAAACCAAAACCAAAACCAAGAACTTTTCATCCCTTGCCACTGACTCCATCATTCTCTCTGGTTGCTTGCTCGGCCTCAATCAGACTGTACACAGGTTTTGTGTAATGTTTGACGCATGAGATATGCAATGGTAATAGTGCAGTAAAGCAATTTTTATACCTGATATTTCTGACTGATGAAAAACATCACACTAAATTAGCTGAGACTAAAACTAATAATTGATATTCATTAAGAAGTAAGATTAAACATAAGCAAGAGCAAATCAATATTCAGATAGATTATAATACTTCAGTTTATTTTATACTGTTCCCAAACAATAAAAACGTTATTGCCTTAGTCATTCTCTTCAGTAATTTTTGACTGTACTTCTGTTACGAAAGGTTTTACATGGGACTGAACCTCATGGAGTACCTTACTAGCTCCGGCTTATGTCATCATCATAGGCAGTACCTCAGAATCGAGGAAGACTTGCTTCCACTCCAGAAGTGAGTTCTTTGGTGACTGAACAGTCCAATACAAGAGCCACAGACTCTGTCACAGGTGGGACAGACAGTCGTTGAGGGAAGTTGCCGCACGCTCCTTCTGCTGCCTGCGCTTGACCTCTTCACATTCTCAGCGCTGAGACTCGAAGTGCTCAACGCCCTCCCGGATGCACTTCCTCCACTTAGGGCTGGTCTTGGGCCAAGGACTCCCAGGTGTCAGTGGTGATGTCGCACTTTATCAGGGAGGCTTTGAGGATGTCCTTGTAATGTTTCCGCTGCCCACCTTTGGCTTGTTTGCCATGAAGGAGCTCCGCATAGAGCACTTGTTTTGGGAGTTTCGTGTCTGGCATGCGAAGCTGATCGAGTGTGGACAGTGCTTCAATGCTGGGAATGTTAGCCTGGACGAGGACACTGATGTTGGTGCGCCTATCCTCCCAGGGGATTTGCAGGAGACATCATTGGTAATATATCTCCAGCGACTTGAGGTGTCTTCTGTACATCGCCATACAGGAGGGCGGGTATTACTACAGCCCTGTAGACCATGAGCTTGGTGGTAGATTTGAGGGCCTGGTCTTCGAACACTCTTTTCCTCAGGTGGTCGAAGGCTGCACTGGCGCACTGGAGGCGGTGTTGAATCTCCACATCAATGTCTGCTTTTGTTGATAAGAGGCTCCCGAGGTATGGGAAATGGTTCACGTTGTCGAGGGCCGCGTTGATAACTGGGGGGCAGTGCTGTGTGGCGAGGGCGGGCTGGTGGAGGACCTTTGTCCTATGGATGATTAGCGTAAGGCCCATGCTTTCATATGCCTCAGTAAATACATCAACTATATCCTACAGTTCAGCCTCAGAATGTGTGCAGATGCAGGCGTCGTCCGTGTACTGTAGCTCAATGACAGAGGTTGGGGTGATCTTGGACCTGGCCTGGAGGCGGCGTAGGTTAAACAGCTTCCCACTGGTTCTGTAGCTTAGTTCCACTCCAGCGCGGAGCTTGTTTACTGCGAGGTGGAGCATGGCAATGTGGAAGATTGAGAAGAGGGTTGGAGCGATGACGCAGCCCTGCTTGACCCCGATCCGGACGTGAATTGGGTCTGTAACGGATCCATTGGTAAGGATCACGGCCTGCATGTTGTCGTGGATCAGGCGAAGGATGTTGACAAACTTTTGGGGGCACCCGAAACAGAGGAGGGCGCTCCATAGATCCTCGCGGTTGACAGTGTCAAAGGCCTTTGTAAGGTCGAAAAAGGCCATGTATAAGGGCTGATGCTACAAAGATCATGTCCGTTGTGCCCCGTAGGGGACAAAATCCACACTGTGACTCCAGGAGGAGCTCCTCGGCCACAGGGAGAAGACGGTTGAGGAGGACTCCAGTGACAACTTTCACAGTGGTTGATAGCAGGGAGATTCCCCTGTCGTTGCCGCAGTTGGACTTGTCCCCTTTTTTAAAGATGGTCACGATCACTGCATCTCTGAGATCTCCCGGCATGCTCTCCTCCCTCCAGATGAGAGAGATGAGGTCATGTATCCGCGCCAACAGCGCCTCTCCGCCATACTTTAGCGCCTCAGCAGGGATTCCATCCGCTCCCGTAGCCTTGTTATTCTTGAGCTGTTTTATGGCTTTTCCTACCTCGTGCAACATTGGGATTTCACTGAGATGGTGGCGGGTTGCATGCTGCAGGATGGAGTCGAGGACACTCGAGTCAAAGGTAGAGTCTCGATTGAGGAGATCTTCGAAGTGCTCCTTCTAGCGGGCTCTGACAGACTCGGTGTCCTTGTTGAGTGTTTCCCAGTTCTTGGCCAACAGTGGGGTGGGGCCTTGGGAGTTTGGACCATAGCTGGCCTTGACTGCGATGAAGAATCCTCGCATGTCATGGCTGTCGACCAGTTGTTATATCTCCTGTGCTTACTCCATCCACCACCTGTTCTTTAGGTCCCGGGTTTTTTGTTGGACCTCAGCCTTGAGCCGTCTGTAATGTTGCTTTGCTGCTCCCAAGTTGGGTTGTTGCTTGAAGCTCAGAAATGCTCTGCGCTTGCGATCTATTAGTTCTTGGATCTCCTGATCATTTTCATCAAACCAGTCCTGGTATTTTCTGATTGAGTAACCAAGTGTCTCTTCACAGGCACTGGTTATGGAGGCCTAGAGGGCAGATTAAGCGCTGTGGCATTCAACATCTCAGGGTCATCAAGGCATGCCAGGTTAGCTGTGAGGCGCTAGCTGTATAGGGCTCTCTTAGCTGGGTCTTTAAGTGCCCGACATTGACTTTTTTGCGGCACTGCTTCTGCTGTCCCCTCTACTTCGGGGCTATGTTAATGTCGATGATGGATTGGATTAGGCGGTGGTCCATCCAGCAATCGTCAGCTCCTGTCATGGCGCGGGTGATGCGCATATCCTAGCGACCTCTGGCTTGGATGATGACATAGTCGAGCAGGTGCCAGTGTTTGGAGTGAGGGTGTTGCCACAATGCCTTGTATTTGTCCCTCTGGCGGAACAGGGTGTTGGTGATGAGGAGATCATGTTCTAGACATTTTGTCAAGAGTAGGCTCCGCCGGAATTGTTTTTCCCTACCCCTTCTCTGCCAATCACGCCTCCCCAGAGGGCTGTGTCTTTGCCGACCCTGGCGTTGAAGTCACCTAGGAGGATGAATTTGTCACCCGTGGGGACACGGGACAGGGATGTTTCGAGGTTAGAATAAAAACCCTCATCCGTTGCATCGAGTGTTGGGGCGTATGCACTGATGACTGTGGCGCATTGGTTCCGGGATAGGGTGAGTCGAAGAGTCAAGAGGCATTCGTTATCCCCGCAGGGGGAGTCTTTGAGGTGGTCGACCAGCTCATTTTTGAAGGCGTTTTCTTCCTCTGGTTTTCCTTTCCAGAAAAAGGTATAACCTCCACCTTGTTCCTTGAGCTGGCCTTCCCCTGCCCGCCGGGTCTCGCTTAGGGCGGCGATGTCGATGTCAAAGCGTCTAAGTTCCCGGCAACTATGGTGGTGCAGCGTTCCGGCCTGTCGCTGCTGGAATTGTCCATGAGGGTCCTGACATTCCAGGTCCCGAACTTCATGTTAATGAAGTAGAAGATGCCTGTGCGCGAGTTCCTTTAACGTGGGGTGGTCGCTCCACACCGGCACCCACATGGGCTCAGCTGAGCAAGGTCTTGGTCCAGTGGCAAGGGGGTCCAAGACGACTGGAGACCAGGCACTGCTGTATGAGCCTAATTGCCTACGACAAGATGCAGGCCGTAAGCTCGGCGCCGAATAGCGCCCTTGAAAGTAGGTGGCCCGAGGCTTGGTTGGGGGCAGGCATTAGGAAGGTCAGCTGTCCGCTGGAATTCCGAGGGATGTTTTAAAAGTTTCTTCCAAAGTTTTCCAAAGTTATTTAAAGTTTCTCCAGAGGTTTCAAAGGAGAGATTCTCCAAGTTGTTTAAAAGTTTAGAAGTTTTCCCAAATTGTTTAAAAAGTTTCTTAAGTTGATTAAAAGTAGATTAAAAGTTGATTAAAAGTCTAAAATGTAAATCAGGAGTAGGTTACTCCCCTGGCACTGCTCCATGGGCACCACCAGCCCTCTGTTGTCCTGGGCGGGCCCCGAAGTCCCTTCGGCTGGTTAAATGCCGGCCCCGGAGTCCCTTTGGCCAGTTAAACGCCGACCACGGAGTCCTTTCGGCCAACTCGGAGCCAGTCTCGGCAGCGACCCCGGAGTCCCGGCGGCCCAATCTGCGGAGGTGAAAGCAGCTGGATGTAGTTTCCTGTGTTGTCCTGGGGAGTTGGTGAGGCCCTGAGGTTGGTGAGTTGGAAGGTCGGCGAGTCGGTGAGGCCCTGAGGTCGCCAATGTAGTGAAACAGCAAAGTAGGAAAACGCTGCGAAACAAAGGCTACCAGTCCAGGTTACATGGTTACTCTTCCCTTGAAGTTCAAACTCGGCCAAAGGAAGACTAAAAAAGAAACCTCCAGAATTTATTAAAAAAACTGTCATCCAATGTAAGCATAAGAACAATCTCTCAGAATCTTGACTTGAGCAGATGCAATGAGAAAAGGTTAATTGATAACCTTGTAATAAAGGGACCTTCAGGGAAGAGTGACCATGATGTGATAGAATGTTATATTAAGTTTGAGGGTGATTTAGTTAAATACAAAACTAGGGTCTTAAATCTAAACAAAGCAAACTACGCAGGTATGAGGGACGAGTTGGCTAAGGTAGATTGGGAAATGACATTAAAAGGCATGATGGTAGACAAGCAATGGCTAGCATTTAAAGAATTAATACATCATTTACAACAAACATACATTCCTTTAAGGCACAATAACCCCACAGAAAAAGTGGTTCAACTGTGGCTAACAAGAGAAGTTAAAGTTAGTATTAGATCAAAGGAAGAGGCGCATAATGTTGCCAACAAGAGCAGTAAGCCTGAGGATTGGGAGGATTTTCGAATTCTGCAAAGGAGGACCAAGAAATTGATAAAGAAAGGGAAAATAGAATATGAGAGTAAACTAGCGAGAGACATAAAAACAAATGATAAAAGCTTCTACAGGTAGGTAAAAATCCATACAGGCTGAGACAGTAGAAATTATAATGATGAATAATGAAATGGCAGAGAAATTAAACAAATACTTTGTGTCTATCTTCATGGAAGAAGACACAAAAAACCTCCCGCAAATAGTAGAGAACCAAGGGTCTGGCGAGAGTGAGGAATTGAAAGAAATTAATATTCGTAAAAAAATAGCACTGGAGAAATTAATGGGACAGAAAGCCGATAAATCCCCTGGACGTGATGGTCTACTTCCTAGGGTTTTGAAAGAGATGGCTATAGAGATAGTGGATGCATTGGTTGTCATCTTCCAAAATTCCATAGATTCTAGAACGGTTCCTGCAGATTGGATGGTCGCTAATGTAACCCCGCTATTTAAGAAAGGAGGGAAAGAGAAAATAGGGAACTACAGACCAGTTAGCCTGACATCAGTAGTAGAGAAAATGCTAGAATCTATTATTAAGGACGTGGTAACAGGGCACTTAGAAAATAATAATAGGATTGGGCAGAATCAACAGGGATTTATGAAAAGGAAATCATGTTTGACAAATCTGTTAGAGTTTTTTGAGGTTGTAACTAATAGAATAGATAAGGGGAACCAGTGGATGTGGCGTATTTGGATTTTCAGAAGGCATTCGATAAGGTGTCACACAGGAGATTATTAAACAAAATTAGGGCTCATGGGATTGGGGGTAATATACTGGCATGGATTGAGGATTGGTTAACGGACAGAAAACAGAGAGTAAGAATAAACGGATTATTTTTGAGTTGGCAGGCTGTAACTAATGGGGTGCCACAAGGATCGGTGTTTGGGCCCCAGCTATTCACAATCTATATCAATGATTTGGATGGGAGGACTAAATGTCATCTATCCAACTTTGCTGATGATACAAAGTTAGGTGGGAATGTAAGTTGTGAGGGGGATGCAAAGAGGCTTCAAGAGGGTACAGCCAGGTTAAGTGAATGGGCAAGAATATGGCAAATGGAATATAATGTGGAGAAATGTAAAGTTATCCACTTTAGTAGGAAAAATAGAAAAGCGGAGATTATTTTTTAAAAGGTGAGAGATTGGGGAATATTGGATCTCAGAGGGACCTGGATGTCCTTGTACACGAATCACTGAAAGTTAACATGCAGGTACAGCAAGGAATTAAGAAAGCAAATGGAATGTTGGCCTTTATTATAAGAGGATTTGAGAATAAAAGTAAAGACATCTTACTGCAATTATATCAGCATTATCATCATAGGCAGTCCCTCAAAATCGGGGAAGACTTGCTTCCACTCTAAAAGTGAGTTCTGAGGTGACTGAACAGTCCAATATGGGAATTACAGTCTCTGTCACAGGTGGGACAGGCAATCGTTGAGGGAAAGGGAGGGTGGGACTGGTTTGCCGCACGCTCCTTCCGCTGCCTGCGCTTGTTTTCTGTATGCTCTCGGCGACGAGACTCGAGGTGCTCAGCGCCCTCCCGGATGCACTTCCTCCACTTAGGCCAGGGACTCCCAGGTGTTGGTGGGGATGTTGCATTTTATCAAGGAGGCTTTGAGGGTGTCCCTGAAACGTTTCCTCTGCCCACCTTGGGCTCGCTTGCTGTGTAGGAGTTCTGAGTAGAGCGCTTGCTTTCGGAGTATTGTGTTAGGCATGCAAACAATGTGGCCCGCTCAATGGAGCTGGTTGAGTGTGGTCAGTGCTTTGATGCTGAGGATGTTGGCCCGATCGAGGAAGCTAACGTTGGTACGTCTGTCCTTCCAGGGGATTTGTAGGATCTTGCGGAGACATTGTTGGTAGTATTTCTCCAGCGATTTGAGGTGTCTACTGCATATGGTCCTAGTCTCTGAGCCTTACAGCAGGGTGGGTATCACTACAGCCCTGTAGACCATGAGCTTGGTGACAGATTTGAAGGCCTGATCTTTAAACACTCTTTTCCTCAGGTGACCGAAGGCTGCACTGGCGCATTGGAGGCGGCGTTGAACCTCGTCGTCGATGTCTGCCCTTGCTGATAATAGGCTCCCGAGGTATAGAAAGTGGTCCACGTTGTCCAGGGCCACGTCGTGGATTTTGATGACTGTGGGACAGTGCTGTGTGGCGGGGTCAGGTTGGTGGAGGACCTTTGTCTTACGGATGGTTAGTGTGAGGCCCATACTTTCGTACGCCTCAGTGAAGATGTTGATTATGGCTTGGAGTTCAGTCTCTGAATGTGCGCAGATGCAAGCGTCGTCGGTGTACTGTAGTTCGACGACAGAGGTTGGGACGGTATTGGATCTGGCCTGGAGACGACGAAGGTTGAACAGGTTCCCACTGGTTCTGTAGTTTAGTTCCACTCCAGCGGAGAGCTTGTTGAGTGTGATGTGGAGCATTGCAACAAGGAAGATCGAGGAGAGGGTTGGCGCGATGACACAGCCCTGCTTGACCCCGGTCCAGAAGTGGATTGGTCTGTGGTGGATCCGTTGGTCAGGATCACGGCTTGCATGTCGTCGTGAAGCAGGCGGAGGATGGTGATGAACTTTTGGGGGCAGCTGAAATGGAGGAGGACGCTCCATAGTCCCTCGCGGTTGACTGTCAAAGGCCTTTGTAAGGTCAAAGAAGACCATGTACAAGGGTTGCTGCTGTTCCCTGTATTTTTCTTGCAGCTGTCGCGCCATAAAAATCATAGCCGTTTTACTCTGTAGTGGATCATATCTGCACTGTGACTCCGGGAAGAGCTCCTCAGCCATAGGGAGAAGACACTTGAGGAGGATTCTAGTGACAACTTTCCCAGTGGATGATAACAGGGAGATTCCTCTAGTTGCCGCAGTCGGACTTGTTCCCTTTTTAAAAGATGGTCACGATTACTGCATCGCTGGGATCTCCCGGCATGCTCTCCTCCTTCCAGGTGAGAGAGATGAGGTCATGCATTCGTGCCAATCGTGCCTCTCCGCCATACTTTAGTGCCTCAGCGGGGATTCCATCCGCTCCCGTTGCCTTGTTTTTCTTGAGCTGGCGGATGGCCTTTTCTACCTCATGCAGGGCTGGGGTTTTGCTGAGATGGTGGCAGGTAGCATGCTGTGGGCTGGAGTCGAGGACACTTGAGTCAAAAGCAGAGTCTTGGTTAATGAGATCTTCGAAGTGTTCCTTCCAGCAGGTCCTGACTGCCTCAATGTCCTTGATGAGTGTCTCCCCGTTCTTGGCCATCAGTGGGGCTTGGGTGCTTGGACCGTAGGTGGCCTTGACTGCGGTGAAGAATCCTCGCACATCATGGCTGTCGGCCAGCTGTTAAATCTCCTGTGCTTTCTCCACCCACCATCTATTCTTTAGGTCGCGGGTTTTTTGTTGGACCTCGGCCTTCAGCCATCTGTATTGCTGCTTTGCTACTCCCGAGTTGGGTTATTGTTTTAGGTTCAGAAATGCCCTGCGTTTGCGATTTATTAGCTCTTCGATCTCTTGGTCATTCTCATCAAACCAGTCCTGGTGTTTCCTGGTTGAGTGACCGAGCGTCTCTTCGCAGGCACTGGTTATGGTGGTCTGCATCTCGGGGTCATCAAGGGTCGGCAGGTTAGCAGTAAAGCATTGGCTGTATAGGGCTCTCTTCACTGGGTCTTTGAGTGCCCCGGCATTGACTTTTTTGCGGCACTACTTTGGGGCTATGTTAATATTGATGATGGATCGGATTAGGCGGTGGTCCGTCCAGCAGTCTTCAGCTCCTGTCATGGCACGGGTGATACGCATATCCTTGCGATCCCTGGCTCGAACGATGACATAGTTGAGCAGGTGCCAGTGTTTGGAGCGAGGGTGTTGCCACGATGTCTTGTACTTGTCCCTCTGACAGAACAAGGTGTTAGTGATGACAAGGTCATACTCTAGGTATTTTGTCAGGAGCAGGGTACCGCTTGAATTGTTTTTCCCTACCCCCTCTCTGCTGATCATACCTCCCCAGAGGGCTGTGTCCTTGCCGACCCTGGCGTTGAAGTCGCCGAGAAGGATCAGTTTGTCGGGACTGGGATTTTTCGAGGCTGGAGTAAAAACCCTCTTTGGTCTCATCTGTTGCATTGAGTGTTGGGGCGTACGCACTGATGACTGTGGCGCACTGGTTCCGGGATAGGGTGAGTCGGAGAGTCATGAGACGTTCGCTAATCCAGCAGGGGGAGTCTCTGAGGCGGTTGACCAGCTCATTCTTGATAGCGAAACCGACTCTGTGGAGACGGCATTCTTCCTCTGGTTTGCCTTTCCAGAAGAAGGTGTAACCTCCACTTTGTTCCTTGAGCTGGCCTTCCCCTGCCCGCCAGGTCTCGCTTAGGGCAGTGATGTCGACATCGAAGCATCCAAGTTCCCGGGCAACTATGGCAGTGCGGCGTTTCAGCCTGTCGCTGAGGGTCCTGACGTTCCAGGTCCTGAACTTCATATTGAAGGGTGGAAGATGCCTGTGCGTGAGTTCTTTTAACATAGGATGGCCGTTGCACAACTGCTACCACACGAGCTTAGCTGAGCAAGGTCTTGGTGCAGTGGCAAGAGGGTCCAAGACGACTGGAGACCAGGCACTGCTGTATGAGCCTAATTGCCTACGGCAAGATGCAGGCCGTAAGTTCGCCGTTGAGCAGCGCCCTTCGCTGAGATGGTAAGTGATCCGAGGCCGAGCTGGGGGCAGGCATTGGGAAGGTCAGAGGACCATTTTGTGGAAGGAAGAGAGGTCAGGGTGTTCAGAGTGGAAGGAGGAGAGGTCAAAGAGGGCCGAGTGACCACAGCCATTGTGCTCACCACGCGCTGGAGGAAGAGAAGCCAAGTTGTCGATGGAGGAAGAGGCCCGGTCATTGATGGATGAGGGGAGGCCCGGTCATCGCCGATGGGTGGAGGCCCGGAGGGAAGCCTCGCGCGTGAGGTAGGCCCAAACCTGTTTTTGAGGCTGGTTAAAGGTTCACCACCGTTGAGATCGCCGGGGGTCGCTTGGAGCAGCTGAGTCGTCCGTGGGGAGCGAGAAGCAAGGGTCCAGCTGGAGGGACTTGGCAGCGAGGAGGTCGGCCTGGAAGGTAAGCCGCAGTTGGTGGGTGGGGAATGGGCATTAGGCCCTTGCAGCACGGTTTAAGGGGTAGGTAGAGTACTTTGAGGGTCGGCGTTAGGACTAGAGGGGGCTTAGACAGTGACGGGGGGAGATTTGAGGGAGACAGAGGTAGAAGATGGCATCACATGGTCAGATGAGGGCTTGTTTGGGGAGAGCTCCCTCGGGAGCTGATATCCCATCTGCCATCTTGGATCTTGCAGTTATATAGGGTCCTGGAGACCACACCTGGAGTATTGTGTACAGTTTTGGTCTCCTTACCCGAGGAAGGATATACTTGCCATTGAAGGAATGCAACAAAGGTTCACTAGACTAATTCCCGGGATGGGGGATTGTCCTCTGAGGAAAGATTGAGTAGACTAGGCCAATATTGTCTAAAGTTTCGAAGAATGAGAGGTGATCATATTGAAACATACAAAATTCTTACAGGGCTTGGCATGGTAGATGCAGGGAGGATGTTTCCTCTGACTGGGGAGTCTAAAACCACAGGCTGGATTTTCGGCTTTGATGTTTTTGGGGCGTTAATGGCGGCGGGGCGGTAAGGTTTGCGCCCGGGAACAGTTTGCACCGGAGCTAAAGAACCGGGCCGGGACCTCTCCGAGAGATGCTTGGAGGGGGAAAAGAAAACTTTAAAAAAGCCACTAAAACACTCCTGAAACATTGCCCAAGCCACCATAACACAAATTGCAAAACAAATTGAAAGAAAAAACAATCACACATGCCTTAGGAATCCATTACTCAGCTCTCCGGTGTCAGTATCGTTGGACTACCTGATTTCCCAGGCGTTCACTGCGGTGTGCGCTTCGGGGCATACGGGTCGGGTAAGAGTCAAAACTCGCGCCGGTGTCGCAACCAGTGGCGTTGCACAACGATGCAGCTCTTCCGGGTGATGCTGCTCCGAGCCGCCGCAAAACCGGACCCGAGGATCACTGCGGGGCGCTGGAACACCTCACCGCCACCATTGCCGCTGCTCCGGGATGAAAAATGGAGCGGAGAGGAACCGAAAATCCGCCCCCAGGGGTCACAATCTCAGAATAAGAGGTCGGCCATTTAATACTGATGAGGAGAAACTTCTTCACTCAGAGGCTGATGAATCTTTGGAATTCTTTACCACAGAGGGCCGTGGAGGCATAGTCTGAGTATATTCAAGGTAGAGATCAATATATTTTTGGATATTAAGGGAATCAAGGGACATGGGGACAGTGCAGAGAAAGTGGAGTTGAGATAGAAGATCAGCCATGATCTCATTGACTGGCAGAGCAGGCTCGAGGGGCCAAATGGCCTACTTCTGCTCCTAATTCTTATGTTCTTAGATCACATGTTCAGGATGAAGCAAAACTGAAGTTTTGCTCTCAGGACCTTTGATGGGACGATCACTACAGAAGTCTATAATAATTAAAAATGCAATGAACTAAGTGTGGCAGTTGTGAGTCTGGTGATTAATAATAAGTTCTATCACTTGGATGGGCTTTGTATCTTCTAACACTTGTTAAACAACCATCATCAGGGAATGGTAGTGTAGTGGTTGTGTTATTGGTCTAGTAATCCAGAGGCCTACACTCATGATCCGGAGATATGAGTTCAAATCCCATCATGACAGCTGAGGAATTTAAATTCAGTTAATTAAATAAATCTGTAATAAAAAGTTAGTATCAATGAAACTAGTGGACTGTCATAAAAACCCATCTGGTTCACTCATGTCCTTAATCTGCCTCCTGGTCTATATGTGACTCCAGACCCACAGAATTTTGGCTGACTCTTAACTGCCCTCTGAAATGGCCTAGCAAGCCACTCAGTTTTTCAAGGGCAATTAGGGATGGGCAATAAATGCTGGCCTTGCCAGCAACATCCACATCCTGTGAATGAATTAAAAAAAAAAAAAAACATTTGTGATTCATCCATCTTTAAAGTAGGCATTTACATAGGAGACTTGTTCATATATTCCCCACTGTCCTCCAATACAAAAACATGAAGACCACAGAAAATCTCTTAGAGGCTATTTTTGAACATTATTGTGCTGGAGTAGCTACAAAATTCTATTAAAAATCTATAATTTAGAGATTCTTCAAATCCATCACATTAAATGGAATTTGTAATTTTGTTAGTACTATTGATTTTGTTTTTACAGTGCAAACTGTTGGGAATGAAAGCTTTTCAGTACATTACAAGAAGAATCAAGTCTTGTTTGAACTAAGAAACTACATAGAGGGAGGAAGAGGGAGGACAGAAAGAGGAGATATATGGACTCCAGCGTTGGATGCTTTATTTATTTAACCATGCTGCTGACAGCATCCTGACTCAGTGTTGCTGCCTTTGGAGATGCTGAAAAAGCTTTCATGACACCACATAAGCAAGAATTAAATTTTTGCAATTCATCTTTGCAGTGTGTCATTTAAGCAATGATTCCTCTGTAAACAGATGACATTTTCTCATTTTATAAGTAGCAAACCGTTTTATTTTACACCTTCTAAGTGATCACTCTTCTTCAACCTCCTCCGTCTAAACCTTCCTCCAATGGAAGTGATTGATTCCAGAATAGTTATCTAGCCTCATACTATCATTACTCTTAATAAGGCCTTGTATGTAGCTGTTCTCTAGCCTCCAGAAAGAACATAGATGATAATGCAAACTTGTTGGTTTTGCATGTTGAAGTATCAACATTGGAGTAGTATTGCTTTGCTTGACAGTTTGCCAGATGGGGTTTTGACCCCACTCATTTTTTGATTTCCCAATACTGGGCACGTTATGTAGAGCAGGATTGTGTGGGATCCATGCTTTCCACCAGGAGGAGGAAGATTAGAGGGGGGATCTCCAGTTGGTCTATCTAGCAGATGGCCAATAGTCGCATTGGCAGAGGGTTTAAAACAGGCTGCTCACTCTTCTGTTTAGCTGCAAAAGGTGCAGGGGGTGAATAAGGGTAATAAATGGGGAGAAGAGAGAGTATTATTATAAGAGAATATTTAAGTTCAAAACATGGCTAGATGCCAGTCGCAGTTAATATTAAAGATTGTGGTCGACTGAATATATCCACTGTGTGTTGAAGTGCATTAAAAAATATATTGATTCACTGGAGGATAAGTATGGTCAATGTGAGTGATGCTAGAGAATGGAATACTCTTCCACCTTAGCACGATCCAGCGCTCTGCTGTCAGTTCAGAAACAGATTGAAGCACCCTCTTCTCCATGCCAATAATGTGTCAAAACTATGAAAGTATCCATGCCTGCAAATGTCAGAGAAAAGCATCCCTGCTGAACCCACTTGAATGTTTCCATTTACCACATCAGATTTTTACTTAAGAATTTGTGAGCACTAAGAAGTGGGCTTAGACCAGCTCAAACGCATTTTATGTGTGACCCTTACAGTTGGCAGTGGCTGATTTAATTCCATTATGTTATTGGATTCAAACCTATATGCCTGTAGTGATAGGGTCAATGTGCTAACCTGTTGTGCATGCCATCCAGTTGCTATAAAACGTAATTGCAAGTCACATTCTGCTGCAATTTTGCAACGAGTAATTCTGCCTCTGCATCAAAAGTGAAAGTGCTGCTACAATAACAATGAGAACCTACATTCAACAGTGTTGGTATTTGCCACTTCCCCCACAAAGCTAAAACCAATAACTTATTGAAGCCAATACAAAAGCAAAATACTGCGGATTCTGGAATCTGAAATAAAAACAGAAAATGCTGGAAATCTCAGTGGGTCAGGCAGCAGCTGTGGAGAGAAAAACAGATTTAAGGTTTCAGGTCGATGACCCTTCATCAGAACTGGCGAATGTTCGAATGAAGATTCTTAAGCAGCACTGAAAGGGGAGGGGAGGAAAGAACTAAAGGGAAGGTCTGTGATAGGGTGGAAGACAGGAGAGATTAGAGAAACAAAAGGGATGATGGGCCGACTTGAGATGGTAATGGCATAAGTTAGAAAAAGGTTAGTCTAGATAGGGTGTGAATGATGGAATAATTACTTATTGAACCCATCTAGATGCCGAAGCTCTGAACAGAGGTTTCTGCTTTTGCAAAAACAAGAGGCTTATTCCATCTTGTGCTGATGCAGATGGGTTTGTGATTATGGTTTTCTGTTCTATGAAACTCAGTTTTGAGACACTCTTTTGTGCCTTAGCCATTAAAGGCCGATTGGATGGATCGCTTCTGAAATCAAGACACCATTGTGACAGCTGTGAAATACAACAGAAAAGATACACCGAGGAACATGCAGCTACCAGAATCATTCATGAGCATGCTACAAATATCTTGAAGCACTGTCGGGAACAGAAAATATGCACTGCAATGTCATATAGTCCTGTTTTAGGAGTGAAGGGGGCCGAAATTATCCCATCTGATAAGGCCTCTGGCCGCCAGAAAGTGGCAGCTATGGGGTGGCGTGGAATGGCCACCGACTCTCCGTGGAGGGGCCGCCATTTGGGAAATTACCCTTCGTGAGTTTTGGAGCGGTGTCCGGGACTGCTCTGCCTGTTTTCCCACCGCGGCATGTACGTGCCGACCCCTTACCGACTGGTGGGGTCCCCCTCGCGAAATTGCCCTCGGGAAATTGCCCCTTTCCCGGTATTGCCCCACAGGAGCAATGCTGCCGCCGGTCGGTGCCGCCAACAGCTTTTGTTGTCAGTACACTCTCTCTGGCATGGCGGCCCGGCCGTCCTTAAAGGGGAGGGCGCACGGCCACCATGTTATTTTGTTTTTTGTCAGCCGATTGCGAGGTCGGACCGATAAATTATGGCCGTGGGTTCGTCCGGGCCACCAACAGACAACCTGCCATCCCTCTTTGGCGCCAGGCCGCTGGCCTGGCCGAAACCCTTTCTGGTGGCCCAGTGTTTGACACTAAAGTGGCTGCAGAGTTCGGCATTGGCCTTCCCCTTTAACTGAAGGGGAGAGACGTTGTGACGTGCAAGCGCTGATGACTGACACCCTCGGCTACTCAGCCCCGCCCCCACTTCTGTCCCCATCATGATGATACTTGCGCTCCATTCGAAAAAATCTCCGAGGTGCTTAATTTCGACGGTTAGACTGCCCTAATGCATGGGGTGGCCAGAACACATCGAAACCGGTAGGTGCGCCTCATTTCCAGCGGTGGGCAATTTCAGCCCCAAGAAGTTTGTATGAAATCCAATGCTTTACTTTTTTTGTTGCGATTCAATAAGCATTTAAAATTGCTAATAAATGGAAGTGAACTAGATGCTTAAGAAAGGTGCACATTAGTGCTCTATCTTTGTTAAGAGAGAAGATCCATTGTTCAGTTTTTGACTGATGTGTGTTTGACTTACTGTGTGTGTGTGTATTTGTTTGTGTGTTTGAAGGTAAGGGGAGAGGAAGCATAAAAAACTCGCTACAACTATTCTCTACTGATTCTTTTTATGAGGAAGTTTGTAGCCCTCTGTGCCTGATGTGCTGCCGCTGGTTACCTATTCTCCCCTTTAATCCCTTCCCTCGACTTTTCACAGGTGGAAGTTACCCTCATCATTTAGAGTGTTGACAGCAGTAGAACAGTACTGTCTCACAGTGGCTAAATATAGCTGGTACTGCAGGCGCAGGGGTTGATCTCTATCGTGACAGATTTAAAAATCATTGTACACTGCTACTTTCACAGCTCTGCTGGGAATCTGTAGGTTGCTCACTAATTGTACAGAATGATGCAAGTCACACAACTTCAGAACCTGTTCACCTGTGTACATTTCAGCAATGTGTCAACCTCTGAGGAACATGTGAGATTCACTTGGACATTTTGAAGTAAATATCTATTAATCTTTTAAATAACTGACCAATAAAAAGATAAAGGTTTTTAACTGAAATAAAACAACAACTTTCAACAAGATAAAAAGGAGATTAGAAAGACGAAGAGAGATATTACAAATTTCAGGTATACACTAGATATTCTCTAAGATTCAGCATCAATGTTCCTGCTAAGCTGCGTGGCCTCGCAGTGGTCTGAAAGTCCCGCACAGGGCGCTCACTGGCTTTTAAATGGGAGAAAATTTGAATAGGCCACATAGCCACTTAAAGAGACCCCCCAAAAAATGAGAGGGAACATTGTTCAACATCATCGGTCTCTCCTGAAAGCAGGCCAGTATGATCAAGAGTTTACCTTCATTGCCCAATATCTAGTCATACAATAAAATCCCTCGTGGGTGAACTCGTTACTGTAATTTTGCATGTGGCCACATGTGTATTTCTCCTAGCTTCTGGAAAGCAAACTGATAAACACTCTAGTGAGATGAGGCCAATTGTAAACCAACAAACCGATTTATTTTATATGAACGCCAATTTATTTTACAATTTTCCTTCTGTTAATAGGCTAAATTCAATTTACAGACTAGCAAAACCCCTGAAATGAGTTATTTCCAACCTTGGAAAACAGAGTTCACTCCTTCTGTGGCTGTTTCCACAGCAAATGCTTTATTATTTTCACTGCAGATTGGCCCTGTCTCAACTTGATCAGGAACCAAAGACTTGACCTTTGGCACTCCTCCAACTCATTGTATCTAGATTGGGCAGTTGAGCTTCCATCAAACTTACTACTACTCTGCGAGGTGAGGGCTCCTGGCAGCTATTCCCTGCTGTGATTAAATGAATGAAGCCATTTCAACTTCTTGTATATGAATGCAATTGAAATGTATTAACAACCCCCATTGTCTCAAACTGGTATGGTCTGTGAGAAATTTCACTCTTATCAGAGAATTTATCCGGTTCTGACTACTTGGACACAAATACTTTCCAAATATATTGTGTGTTGTGTGGATTTATGTGCTAAATTTAACTTAGTACTGTAGCAACATCTTGATCTGTTATCCTGAAATTCCGCCGAGGCCAATTAGTCAATAATCTCAAAATGTGCTGAGAGGGTATGAAGAAAGACTGGCAGGTAATCATAAAGGAAAATAGCAAAAGATTTTATAAACGTGTCAGTAAAAGATAGTTTAAAAAAATAGGGCTGATTAGAGACAAAAAAGGAAATCTTCTCATGGAGGATGAGGGAATGGCAGAGATACTAAATATGTTCTTGCTCCAGTTTTAACAGAAGAGTGTGATAGTGGGAATGAAGAATGAAGAAAGAAAGACTTGCATTTATATAACACCTTTCACGGTCACCAGACGCCTCAAAGCGCTTTACAGCCAACGAAGTACTTTTTCAATGTCGTCACTGTTATAATGTGGGAAGAGTACACGAGGAGGAAGTGGAGCAATTAGATAGCATAACTTCAGATAAGGAAGTAGCATTGAATGCAAAATTAGAAACAGAACCAGGCCCTGATGGGGGTTTGCATTCTAGAATGCTGAGGGAAGTCTTTCAAATATCCTTGGATATGGAAATTGTGTCAGAGTATGGTTAACTGTGATGAGGACTTCAAGAGCACAAAAACAGGTTAGTAGGTTAGGCAGATAGAGGATTGCAAACTTTTGTTCAAGAAGGGAGAAAGTGACAAACTGGGTTACTACAACCAGTCAGCTTAACATTGGTAGTGGCTAAGCTTCCAGCGGAGGATCACCTTAATACTCACTGAGAACGTCATTGGTTAATTAAGAACAATCAGTGTGGATTTGTAAAAGGCTAGTTATGTTTAACAAATTTAATGAAGGTTTTGTGGAAATACAGTGGATGTCCTGTTTTAGATTTTCAAAATGTGTTTGTTCAGATGCAGTATCGGAGACTTGTTGATAAATTTAAGGTACTATGTGCTAGAAATTCATTGCAGCCAAGGAATGGGTGGTATCACTAGAAAAGTTGGAGAATTAGCGCCAGGCGCAAATGCTTTAAACTGCGTGAAAAATGCATCCTTACCATTCAAAAAAATGATTGGAGTCCTAAATCAAGCCTTAAAACACATGCTCATTGGTGTTACACTTGAAGGGTGGACCAATATCGAGGGCAGTCTAATTGCAACTCATCATTGTCACAGGCTTTTTCACTACTTAAAGGGGAGGTTCATTGATCCTGCAGCACCTTATTCTCAGCATTGCTGGCTGTGCAGCTGCATCAGCAAGGAGAAGAAGACCAAGGAGAAGGAACCGAAGGATTGAGCCAGGTATGCTCATTGCAGGTACCCGCCCCAGGGAGCGAGCCCGCAGATTCTCCGATGAAGCATTGGAAGTGTTGGTGTTCGCTGTGGAGAGACAGAGGACGGTGCTCTACCCGGCCAATGACGGGAGGTCCTTGCCACAAGTCTTTCGCACCAAGTGGAGGGAGGTAGCGCAGCAAATCTCGTGAGGTCAGTGTAGGGAAAAATGTTAAAAAGTCAAATTTTAAAACTCTTTATCTGAATGCATACAACATTCGTATCAAGATAGATGAGTTGACGGCACAAATAGATATGAATGGGTATGATCTGATAGCCATTACAGAGACTTGGTTGCAAGGTGACCAAGGCTGGGAACTGAATATTCAGGGGTATTTGACATTTCGGACGGATAGGCAGAAAGGAAAAGGAGATGGGGTAGCTCTTAATAAAGCATGAGATCAGTGCAATAGTGAGAAATTAGATTGGCTCAGAAGATCAAGATGTAGAATCAGTTTGGGTGGAGATAAGAAATAATAAGGGAAATAAGTCACTGGTGGGAGTAGTCTACAGGCCTCCTAAAAGTAGCTACACTGTAGGACAGAGTATAAATCAAGAAATAATGGAGGCTTGTAAGAAAGGTACGGCAATAATCACGGGTGATTTTAATCGTCATATGGATTGGACTAATCTAATTGGCAAAGGTAGCCTTGAGGAAGAGTTCATAGAGTGTATTCGGGATGGTTTCTTTGAACAATATATTGTCAAAGCCAACCAGGGAGCAGACTATTTTAGATCTGGTAATGTGTAATGAGACTAGATTAATTAATGATCTCATAGTAAAGGATCCTCTTAGGAAGAGTGATCATAGCATGGTAGAATTTCAAATTCAGTTTGAGGGTGAGAAAGCTAGGTCTCAAACTAGTGTACTGAACTTAAATAAAGGCAATTACAAAGGTATGAAGGCAGAATTGGCAAAAGTGAACTGGGAAAATAGATTAAAGGGTAAGACGGTAGATGAGCAGTGGCAAACATTTAACAAGATAGTTCATAACTCTTAGCAAAGATATATTCCAGTGAGAAAGAAAGACTCTAAGAGAAGGATGAACCATCCGTGGCTAACTAAGGAAGTAAAGGATGATGTCAAATTGAAAACAAAACAATACAATGTTGCGAAGAATAGTGGAAGGTCAGAGGATTGGGACATTTTTAGAAACCAGCAAAGGACGACTAAAAAAATAATAGAGAGAGAAGATAATTTATGAGAGTAAACTAGCAAGAAAGATAAAAACAGACAATAAGAGCTTCTACAGGTATATAAAAAGGAAGAGAGTAGTTAAAGTGAACGTTGGTCCCTTAGAGGATGAGACTGGGGAATTAATAATCGGAAACAGGGAAATGGTAGAGACTTGGAACAAATATCTTGCGTCGGTCTTCATGGTAGAAAACATTAAAAGCATCCCAATAATGGATAATCAAAGGGCTATTGGGAGGGGGGAACTGAAAACAATCACTATCACTGGAAAAAAAGGACTAGGCAAACTAATGGGATGACAGGTGGATGTCCCCTGGACCTGATGGCCTGCATCCTAGGGTCTTAAAAGAAGTGTCTGCAGGGATAGTGATTGTAATTGTAATTGGTTGTAATCTACCAAAATTCCCTGGATTCTGCAGAGGTTCCAGCGGATTGGAAAACCGCAAATGTAATTGCCCCTATTTAAGAAAGGAGGAAGACAGAAAACAGGAAACAATAGACCAGTGGGAAAATGCTGGAGTCCATTACTAAGGAAGTAGTAGCCGGACAGTTAGAAAATCATAATACAGTCAAGCAGAATCAGCATGATTTTATGAAAGGGAAATCATGTTTGACAAATTTGCTGGAGTTCTTTGAGTTCTTACTGCACAAGATAAAAGTTCAGGGGTTGGGGGTAATATATTAGCATGGATAGAGGATTGGCTAACTAACAGAAAACAGAGAGTCGGAATAAATGGTTTATTCTCTGGTTGGCAACCAGTAATTAGTGGGGTGCCACAAGGATCAGTGCTGGGACCCCAACTATTTACAATCTATATTAACGACTTGGAAGAAGGGACTGAGTGTAACTTGGCCAAGTTTGCAAACGATACAAAGATGGGACGAAAAACAATGTGTGAGAAGGACACAAAAAATCTGTAAAAGAACATAGACAGGTTAAATGAGTGGGCAAAAATTTAGCAGATGGAGTATAATGTTGGAAAGTGTGAGGTCATGCACTTTGTCAGAAAAAAATCAAAGAGCAAGTTATTATTTAAATGGAGAAAGATTGCAAAGTGCTGCAGTACAGTGGGACCTGCGGGTACTTGTGCATGAAACACAAAAGGATAGTATGCAGGTACAGCAAATGATCAGGAAGGCCAATGGTATCTTAGCCTTTATTGCAAAGGGGATGGAGTATAAAAGCAGGGAAGTCTTGCTACAGCTATACAGGGTATTGGTGAGGCCACACCTGGAATACTGCGTGCAGTTTTGGTTTCCCTATTTACGAAAGGATATATTTGCTTTGGAGGCAGTTCAGAGAAGGTTCACTAGGTTGATTCCGGGGATGAGGGGATTGACTTATGAGGAAAGGTTGAGTAGGTTGGGCCTCCACTCATTGGAGTTCAGAAGAATGAGGGGTAATCTTATCGAAACATATAAGATTATGAGGGGGCTTGACAAGGTGGATGCAGAGAGGATGTTTCCACTGATGGGGGAGATTAGAACTAGAGGGCATGATCTTAGAATAAGGGGCCACCCAGTTAAAACAGAGATGAGGAGGAATTTCTTCTCTCAGAGGGTTGTAAATCTGTGGAATTTGCTGCCTCGGAGAACTGTGGAAGCTGGGACATTGAATAAATTTAAGACAGAAATTTACAGTTTCTTGAGCGACAAGGGGATAATGGGTTATGGGGAGCGGGAGGGGAAGTGGAGCTGAGTCGATGACCAGATCAGCCATGATCTTATTGAACAGCGGAGCAGGCTCGAGGGGCCATACTCTTGTTCCTTTTTCTTATGTCCTTGTGTTAATTCATGCAATATGTTTATCAATACATTTCTTAATGGTGTTTGGAAAATGTTGTCGTTTCTCTCAATTCACCTTTGCACCCAGGAGGACGTTGGGATATTGCATGAGATAAGGGATTGTATGCTGGAGATGTGGTGAGCTACGGGGATCTGGGGTTTAATTCATGTGAATTGGAGTCAGATGAGCTCCTCCAGAAGGTTGATTGTCTTGCTGCCTCCTCCCTCCCTCCTGTTCCTCCTCATCCTCATCTTCATCCTGATCCTCCTTTGCCTCGTCCTTCTCCTGAGGTGGTCCTGCAATCCCTGCTGGCAAGGGCTGCGCCCTCATGATGGTCAAGTTGTGGAGCATGCAGCAGACCATCATGAAATGGGACACCCGCTCTGACAAGTACTGGAGGGCTTCTCCCGAGTGGCCAAGGCAGTGGAACCATTGCTTCAATAAACCGATGGTCTGCTTGATGATGTTCCTGGTGGCGGCTTGGCTGTCATTATATGAATGCTACGCACGAGTCTTGGGATTGCGGAGAGGAGTCATGAGCCAGGTGGAGAGTGGATAGCCCTTGTCTCTGAGCAGCCACCCTCGTGCCTGACATGGTGGCTGGAAGAATGCTGGCACACCAGTCTGGTGCAGGGTGAAGGCATCGTGGCTACGGCCAGATTAGCCAGCATTGACATTGAGGATTCGCTGTGTGTGGTCACACACCAACTGCACATTCAGTGAGAGGTAGCCCTTGCGGTAACGGAAGATCTCAGGATTGTTATGCGGTGCCTACAAAGCCATGTGGGTGCAGTCAATGGCACCCTGCACCATGGTGAAGCCCGCTTTCCTGGCAAAGCCACATGCACGCTGGTCCTGCTTCTCTCTGGTGATTGGGAAGCCAATGTAACCCCTTCTCCTGCTGTAGAGAGCCTCAGTGACCTGGATGCAGTGATGGACGGTGAACTGTGAGCTATGTCTCCTGTTGCAGACTGTAAGGGTCTGCTGGTAAAGGAATTGAGGTCCACAGTGACCTTGACTGCCATTGGGAGAGCTATGGTTGCCCTGGTCTGAGGTTGGAGGTCTGGTTACAGGATGTGGCAGAGTTCTGTGACCATCTCCTTGGTGAAGCGAAGCCTTCTAATATACTGCTCCTCGCTTAATTTGTGAGGAGAAGTGCTCTCGGATACCCTCGGAGGGTATGGCCTCCTGTTGAGAGTCCTGCTGGCACCACTCCTCCCTCTGCGCACAAGGTCCTGTCTTTCTCAATGCCTACGCTCCCTCCACCATAGATCCTGGAGGGCGAGGTGGCATGCCAGTACAGCCCCCATTGCTGTTACCAAGTGTAGCATTTTGAATCTTTGAAGAATAAATGTAGCTACATTTTAGTTTCCAGAAGACTCATGATACAAAAGAACCTTCAAAATATTGAATGAACTGTTGCAGTGGGTGAAACTAACAAGAAACCACTGAAACTGCACCAACCTGACAGCTGCAAGTGATTAGTGATGATCCCTTTAAATAACCGCCCTGGAGCCAACTTCTTGGTGCTGCACGCCAGCTCTCCCTGTCGGTGCTTACGCCAGGTGGTGAGGTAAGTGGCGAGAATCAATTTTGAAAATCGAACGGCCAGTGAGCATTGCACATTCAGTGATGTCACAATCTACCTGGCGTTAACATTCCCTGTGATACCTCTTCTCGGCAGCACAACAGGAGCGGGCCCCCGTGATACTGGTCTAGTGCCCCATTCGTGCCATGTACTGACACTAATGCGAGGCGCTACGTGTATAAATTTTTCTCCCATTGTGTTAAAGGAAATGTGGCTGCCATCACAAAGCCAGGGCGGTCCCGCACATGATGAAAGAAAAAGTTGAGCTCGAATTGGACAGGCTACAACACAAGGGGGTCATCTCACCGGTCAAATTTAATGAATGGGCCAGTCCCATTGTTCCTTTGTTAAAGAGCGACAGCACTGTCAGGATTTGTGGAGACTACAAGGTCACGATCAACCGAGTTTCGAAACAAGATCAGAACCCGCTACCGAAAGCTGATGACCTGTTTGCAACGCTAGCCGGGGGAAAATCGTTCACCAAATTGAATCTAACGTCGGCCTACATGACACAGGAACTGGTTGAATCACAAAGAAACTTACGTGCATCAACAAGCACAAAGGACTGTTTATTTACAACAGGTGCCCTTTTGGCATTCGTTTGGCGGCAACCATATTTCAGAGAAACATGGAGAGCCTATTGAAATCCGTCCCCAGGACCGTGGTATTCCAAGACAATATCCTAGTCACAGGTCGTGACACCGTCAAGCACCTGCACAATCTAGAAGAGGTTCTGTGTCATCTGGACAAAGTGGGACTCAGGCTGAAACATTCGAAGTGCATTTTCATGGCACCAGAGATCGAATTCCTTGGACGAAAGATTCTGCAGACGGAATCAGGCTTACAGACGTGAAAACAGAGGCCATCAAAAATGCGCCCAGGCTCCAGAATGTGACGGAGCTGCGTTCATTCCTGGGTCTTCTCAACTACTTTGGTAACTTGCTACCCAAATTGAGCACAGTTTTAGAGCCTTTGCACAAGCTGCTCAGGAAAGGAGACGACTTGGTGTGGGGTAAACTTCAAGACAGAGCCTTTGAGAAGGCTAGAAATCTGCTGTGTTCCCACAAGCTACTGGCACTGTATAACCAATGCAAGCATCTAGTTTTGACCTGTGATGCATCGACCTATGCGGTCGGCTGCGTACTGCAGCAAACCAATGAGTCAGGCAAACTACAACCAGTTGCATACGCGTCTCGAAACCTGTCCAAAGCGGAAAGAGCCTACGGCACGGGAGAGAAAGAGACTTTAACATGTGTTTATGGGGTAAAAAAAATGCACCAGTACCTGTTTGGGCTTTACTTCGAGCTGGAAACCGATCACAAGTCGCTTATATCGTTGTTCTCGGAACATAAAGGTATCAATACCAATGCGTCGTCCTGCATCCAGAGGTAGGCACTGACATTATCTGCCTATGATTATGTCATTCGCCATAGACCAGGCACCAACAATTGCGCTGATGCATTGAGCCGGTGACTGTTGCCCACTCCGGAGGTGGAAACGCCAATGCCCGCAGAGCTACTCATGGTCATGGGTGCCTTTGAGAGTGAATGGTCACCTGTCACTGCTCAACAAGTTAAGACCTGGACCAGCCAGGATCCGACCCTATCGGTTGTAAAACGTTGTGTTCTTAACGGGGACTGGTCGACCATCCACAAGGAAATGGGTGATGAAACCAAACCGTACAGCCGTCGCAAAGATGAGCTTTCCATCCAGTCCAACTGTTTACTGTGGGGTAATCGTGTTGTAATGCCCAAGAAAGGCAGGACGGGATTTGTATGGGAGTTACATAGTACACATCCCAGTTTTGTCATGATGAAGGCCATCGCCAGGTCCCATGTTTGGTGGCCTGGCATTGACTCGGACTTGGAGTCATGCGTGCATCAGTGCAGCACATGCATGCAGTTAAGCAATGCCCCAAAGTCTGTGGTCATGGCCATCCAAACCGTGGTCTAGAATCCACATCGACTTTGTGGGCCCCTTGCTCGGTAAAATGTTTTTTGTGGTGGTGGATGCATACTCCAAATGGATAGAATGTGTAATCATGTCATTCAGCACTTCCACTGCCACCATTGAGAACCTGAGAGCCATGTTTGCCACACATAGACTGGCAGACATCGTTGTCAGCGACAACGGACCGTGTTTCACGAGCCTGGAGTTTCAAGAGTTCATGAAACGCAATGACATAAAATACGTGAGGTCAGCCCCGTTCAAACCCACGTCCAATGATCAAGCGGAGTGGGCAGTTCAAACCATCAAGCAGAGCCTGAAACGCATAACTCACGGTTCCTTGCATACACACCTGTCACACATACTGCTCAGTTACAGGACAAGGCCACACACGCTCAACAGAGTCCCACCTGTGGAACTATTGATGAAGAGAGGCCTCAAAACCAGGCTCTCTCTAGTCTATCCTGACCTTAAAGATCATGTCGAAACCCGGCGTCAACGTGAGTAGTGGTATCACGACCGTGCTACAGTGTCACTCGACATATCTGTAAATGACCCAGTGTATGTACTTAACCATGGTCAAGGGCCCAAGTGGCTCCCGGGCAATGTTACAGATAAGGAGGGTAACCGGGTGTATATGGTTAAGCTCAAGAATGGGCAAATGTGCAGGAAACACATTGATCAAATCAAGCTAAGACACAGTGACGAACCGGAACAGTTGGAAGAAGACACCGCGAGCTTAGATGACCAACCAACTCACGTCCAACCACCAGAAGAACCCACTGTGGTCAACGCCCAGCCCCAAGTCGTGAGAGACTCGGAAAGCACTGGAATTGTACTGAGATGGTCAACCAGGGAGCGAAGGGCTCCAGACTGTCTGAACTTGTAATATGGACTTGTGCCAAGAACTGGGGGTGGGGGAAATGATGTAATGTATGTACATAAGGTCTGCCCACCACCAGGGGGCATTACCGTCGGAGGTCCTAGGATCATAGGTACACTAGTGCTGAGCCCAGTCTTTACCTGAACTTCACCTTTGTATCTTCACTTGTGGAAGCCATTAAAGACTGACCAGGTTATATCTAGTCACTGGCTCACAGTACGAAGTTCATTGTATCATTTCATACACTACAAAGTTGGCTAAAGAACAGAAAATAGGGATTATTGGTTAGTGGATGTTCTTCAGACCGAAAGAATGTAAACTGTGGTGTTACCCCCAGAGATCAGTGTTGGGACCACTGCTGTTACATGTTTTGAATTCAGGTATAGGGGGCAGAATATCAACATTTGCAGATGAGATAAAAAGCGAGCATTGTTAACTGTGACAAGGATTTCAAGAGCATATAGATAGGTAAGTAGGTTAGGTAGATTTACATTTCTAGTGCTTGCAGTGTTTTAAAGGTTCAGGCAGCATTGCCACAGTTCTCTGTCTCTGGATGCCTCAACTAATGGGGTGAAATCGCACCAATGTGGGTATTTGTCTCAATTATGCTCTAGATTAAAGTGTCTGCTTTGGTCAACAAAGCACTTAAAAGATCCCCATCGTCTTGTAACACTGGGTGTCTGTTGTATACAGATCTGAACCGCTTCCAGCATTACTGAGGTGATAATTATGGAGTGATGTCATGCATATGCCAACCTTTCATCATTATTGCCTTAAATTTGTCCACCTATATTTAGGCTAGGTTGACTGACAGAAATGGTGCTGCAACATAGAACAAACAAGAAAATAGGCAGGGATCCGATGTAACATGTCCTTACCCCAGAATTTCAAGGAATACCCACAGTAACACTGAGGAATACCTTAATTAAAGTATCCTCTACCTTTTACTGGTTTTTGTTGTGCTCTTGATAAATTTGTTCAAATCCACCCAATCATTTTTATTTTTACACACAAATGTCTTCTTTGCTCCCAGTCAGCAAGAGTAAGACCTCATTTACTGTGATAAATTGCAAAAGAGAAAGGAATAAGGCCAATAGCAATAAGTTAAAGAAAGGGTGAGCTCCCGCAACAGAGAATTCAAATTGTTACCGAGGCAAGAGACATCAGAATTAGAAATCTAAAAATTCCACAACCAAGTATCAAGATCACAGTTGCGTAAAGCCCGTGAAGATGCCAATATCATCCTGTCCCAACATATTTTGGAAGTTTTATTCCCTTCCTGCAGTGTTGGTAGACATAAGGTAGAGCACAGGCAGCTCCAGACAAATGATCCCAGCGTTGAATGGCTTTGAACCAAACCACTTCCTTGTCACTCCACCCCTAGTCCAAATGTTAGATGTTCTTCAATCACTCCTTTTAAATCCTAGATGCAAAAATATAGTTAAAGCTCCTCCCACTGGTGGTGCCACATTTTAACATTGAGTTTGTTTCGTGTAGAAGTGGATTTTGAACAAAATCATAGCAGACTGAAGAAATGATTTTCTGGGCTGTAAAGCACAGATTTGCCGGTTTACAGAAGATTTGATTGTACCTTCTCTTTGCTGCTTCTAGCCATGCAACAGCTACAGAGCTGCCTTCTTTACATTCTGTCTAGTTCTGTTGATTGATGTTTAAAATGAATACTGCAGATATCTTCGCAGGAAAAGTAACGGAGCCAGCCCAGCTCAGGAAGTGAGTTTGACACAGGCTAATTCTAGCCACTTGGACTGTTTTGAGCCCAGCAATTTGTGTACGGATGACGTCTGAATTTAACATCATAAGAAAAGAATATTCAGCAACAAAAGTAAAATCTTACCAGTTACAATTTTTACAGCTAGTTTTAAAAGTTGGTCCGATACTGAGGCATCCCCCTTCCCCCTCCTCTCTTCACCCTAACCTCGTCTCGCTTCCCTTCCCTCCCTTTACCTTCTTCCCTTCCCCCTTCTTCCACTCTTCCCTTTCTCTTTCCAATTCCTCTGCTCTTTTCTGGCCTTGGCCTCATTTTTACTTTTCTCCTTTCAGTAACTCTCCATACAGCATACTTAGGGGCCTAAATTGCCCCTTACCTTAAGGCCTGTTACTGCCGGAAATCGGCGGCCACACTGCGGAGTGGATTGGCTGCCGATTTTACGTGGAATGGCCACCATTTTGAAAGTTCCGCTATCCCGACAGTGACCCGCTCCTCCCACTACCGCTCCAATGCTGCTGATCTGTCCTAAGTGCGTCATCACCACCGATGTTTACCCCCCCCCCCACCCCGATCGTGAAATTCTGCCGAGAAAATCTTGCTGCCGCTGCTCAGTGCCACCAGCAGCTTTTTCTGCCGGTGCACTGCTTGGAGTGCTTGCAAAATGGCGGCATGGCTGCCATTAAAGGGGAGGACTTACTGTCGCGGCCGCCATCTTAAATTTCTTTGTCGGCCGACTGCCATGTCGGGCCGACAATTATGCCCCCGGGTTCAGCCGGGCCGGCAACAGGCAGTCTGGCACCCCCCTCTTGGGTGCCAGGCCGTTGGCCCGGCCGAAAGCCTCCCTGGTGGCCCAGTGGACCTAACTTAAAAAATGGCAGCAGCTCTCCTCTTTAAGTGAAAGGGAGAGACGTGGTGATGTGCCAGCGTGATGACATCATCAGCGCTACACTGATGACTGACAGCGGCGGACAGTCCTCCCACCCCCAACTTCCGCCATTCTAGCTCACCACTGCACCTCTGCCCCCATTATGACTGACTTCCGGGTTACTGGGGAAAAAAAAGCCCAAGAGCGGAATTTCGCTCAAGAGGCCACCACATCCACCACGCCGGTAAAACAGCTGAAACAGGGTAGGTGTGCTGCTATATCAGCGTGGGGTGGGCAATTTCATCTGCATATTGGCAAGTTGTAGAACGTCAACCTGAAAAGCTCAAGTTAATCCTTTCATGTCTGCAAGGTCCTTTCTGCTTTCAAAATCATCATCATCATTGGCAGTCCCTCGGAATCGAGGAAGACTTGCTTCCACTCCTGAAGTGAGGTCTTTGGTGGCTGAACAGCCCAATACGAGAGCCACAGACTTTGTCACAGGTGGGACAGACAGTCGTTGAGGGAAGGGGTGGGTGGGACTGGTTTGCCGCACGCTCTTTCCGCTGCCTACGCTTGATTTCTGCATGCTCTCGGCGTTGGTAGACTCGAGGTGCTCAGCGCCCTCCTGGATGCACTTCCTTCAAAATACACCCACCATTGCTTACATTATAAAGCTCAGATTTTCTGTAAATGTCTAATTTAACATTATAAGGTAGACTCCACAAATGTTTCATGGTTCACATTATCGCAAAGTATCAGGGTTGTAGCAGCCCTGTGACCTGTATCAATATTTTGCAAACTTCTATGGGCAGTTAATGTCTGCAGATAAAGCAATTAGTTCAGAAAGAGAAATTATTTCTGGATATTCTTGTTTTCATGTTTTGCCTCATAGTTCTGTATCTATAATTAGGGACATGAGACCACTGGAGAGCCATTTGTACATGTGTTTCAGCTTCTTTTATTTTTGTCCCTCTCCTCGCCACTCCCCTCATTGAAGATAAGAACATAAGAAATAGGAGCACGAGTAGGCCATTTGGCCATTCAATAAGATCATGGCTGATCTGATCTTGGCCTCAACTCCACTTCCCTGCCCACTCCCCATAACCTTCTATTCACCTTTCGTTCAAAAATCTGTCTATCTCCACCTTCAATATATTCAATGACCCAGCCTCCACAGCTCTCTGGGGTAGAGAATTCCAAAGATTTACGAACCTCAGAGAAGAAATTCCTCCTCATTTCCATTTTAAATGGACGGCCCCTTATTCTGAAACTATGCCTCCTAGTTCTAGATTCCCCCATGAGGGGCATCCACCCTTTCAAGCCCCTTCAGAATCTTTCAATAAGATCACCTCTCATTCTTCTAAACTCCAATGAGTATAGGCCCAACCTGCTCAACATTTCTTTATAAGACAACCACCTCATCCCAGGAATCAATCTCGTGAACCTTCTCTCCGATGCAAGTATATCCCTCTTTAATGTACGCAGTACTCCAGGTGTGGTCTCACCAACGCCCTGTACAGTTGTAACAGGACTTCCCTACTTTTGTACTCCATCCCCCTTGCAATAAAGGCCAACATTCCATTTGCTTTCCTAATTATTTGCTGTACCTGCATGCTATCTTTTTGTGTTTCATGTACAAGGATCCCTCTGTACCTCAACATTTTGTAATCTCTCCCTATTTAAATAATAATTTGCTTTTTTATTTTTCCTACCAAAGTGGATGACCTCATATTTTCCCATATTATACTCCATCTACCAAATTTTTGCTCACTCATTTAGCCTATTTATATCCCTTTGCAGATTATTTGCGTCCTCCTCACAACTTGCTTTCCCACCTATCTTTGTATCATCAGTAAATTTGGCTACATTACACTCTGTCCCTTCATCCAAGTCATTAATATAGATTGTAAATAGTTGAAGTCCCAGCACTGATCCCTGTGTTACAATTTGCCAACCTGAAAATTGCCCATTTATACCGACTTTCTGTTTTCTGTTAGTTAGCCAATCCTCTATCCATGCTAATATATTACCCCCAACCCCGTGAGCTCTTATCTTGTTCAGTAACTTTTTATGTGGCACCTTATCGAATGCCTTCTGGAAATCCAAATACATGACATCCACTGGTTCCCCTTTATCCACCCTGCTTGTTACATCCTCAAAAAACTCCAGCAAATTTGTCAAACATGATTTCCCTTTCATGAAACCATGCTGATTCTGCTTGACTGTATTATGATTTTCTAAATGTCCTGCTACTATTTCCTCAATAATGGACTCCAGCATTTTCCCAATGACAGATGTTCGGCTAACTGGTCTATAGTTTCCTGCTTTCTGTCTCTCTCCTTTTATTAAATTGGGATGTTACATTTGCGGTTTTACAATCCACTGGGACCTCTCCAGAATCGAGGGAATTTTGGTAGATTACAACCAATGCATCTACAATCTCTGTCGCACTTTTAAGACCCTAGGATGTACGTCATCAATTGGCATCTGATTACTACCTTCCCACAACAGCATGACTGATATCAAAGCCTCTGTGTGTGTGGAATCACTGGTAAAAATGGATGTCATATCACTGCATGTGTCCCAGCATATGCCACTGCAGTCATTTTCCAGTATTTTGGCTCTCTTGTAGGAGTGCAATCCAAAATAGGAAAAATGGAGAAAAGGGATGTTTGACAAATAGTGCCTCTTTAAATTATTTCAAAAATAAAATGCTGGATTTTGAATTGTTTAATGTCTTGTTTTGTACATCTTTATTTGAGGTGGTTGGAAGTTGTACAGAACAAAACAAAATAGAACTCGTGTCTAAATACAGATTAGAATCTTGTGCTTCGCAAAGTCTGGTTATATGTTTGGCGGCAGCTAACACATGATTCATGCTACTGTTGTTTTTGTTTGTTGTTTCTGTGATCAGTAAATCCCAGAAGTTTGTACAGTACTGCACTTTCCATTCAATTAGATTAACAGATGTACCCAGACATTGATCTGTACATCCCCACAGGCAGAGGTCTGGGAATAGGTCACCTTGGACATGTGCAATGCTGTTCACACCTAAGGCTGTGGGGGCGGGCTGGGTGGAAGGGGATGAGTGGAATGAAAAGAAAAATAAAATATTAAAATTGGATAGTAAATTTAAGATTGTTCCCAAATTATTCAGGATCGCACATAGAACTGGAAACAGAAAATCCCCTTTCCAACAGAGTTCAGTTTCAAATGATGTAATCATCCAATAACAAGAGAATTGCATATTTCACAAATTACCTCTCCTATTTTTGGCCTAGATTTCTGCTTACACTGTAATAATCTCATATTTAAAAAAAACATGGAACTGTATTTATTTTTCAGTTGAGTTGTGTCAAAATAAATTGATTTTGAACCAAAACGAGTGAGAATCAGATAGACTGTTTCTATTTTAAGATCTTTTATGGTTCTGAAAACAAATGATCCTTACTGACTGGCATCCACTTTTAATTCTTTTATTCCATTTATCAGGATTTTCCCCATTTTGTATTGCCCACCTACTGAAATTGTTGAATTTCTAGTTGGAGTGATATGGTACAACATGTGCAGTGATGATGTGTGTGGTTTTTGACCCCTGTCTTACTGTTTGTGGAAAGGTAGAATGCAGTATTTGCCCACATGGAAGAGGAAAAGATGTCCCAGTTCATCGCGGCACTTGCCATTTTTTCAGATCAGCAATGACAGGCCTGGGAGCAGGTTACCTGTCGCCAATCATAGTTGCAGCATTATCCTTCCCTCCAGTTGACATGGAGAGAGGAAATGCGAAGGAAAAAATGTAACTTGCCCCTTTTTAGGAAACAAAGCCATCTTTACAAGTCATGTTGCATTTATACCCTAGTTTCTTTTCCTTCTCTAACCTCCTCTCCTGAAACTGCTTGCTCATACTAGGATCCAGTATACAGTTGTCGGCACCTGTACCTCACCTGTACCTCACTTAAGTGTGAGTCTTTACAGGAAGTCTTGACCTGCTATTCGATTGAAAGGGGTGCATCGTGGCTCAGCTTGATCCTGTCCTTATCAAATGTTCACACAACTGTGTTTTTCCACCAGAGGTCCCTGATTTATTTTGTTTACCACTGAAGCCAGTTGTAGCACCCCAACTTGATTAACATGAACTGAGGATCAAGCCTGAAACCTCAATGGCCCATATAGTTCCGCATTACATTCAGTGATGCTTCTACCTACTAAGATCTGCTGTCTTGCTTTGTAAAGTTGTTTTAACATGTAGTGTTTTAATGAAATTTTGATCATGTTTGTCAGGTTTTTAGTTCAAATTTTGTGTTCGCTACAGGAAACGTTTCTCTGCCACGGACATGGCCAGACACAGATCTGTAATTTCACACGCGTACACACTCAACCTTCTTGCAACAGGTCATCTGCCCATTCCTCTGTTTGGAGAATGGTGTCTGCTGTGGGAAGACTCAATGATGTTGCAGAAAAATACCTGATGTCCCCTGCTAATCCAAAAGTTCATAGTCTGCAATCTATAGCAGCATTTTTATGATAGAAAAAACTTACACAGAGATCTGAAACAAAGATTTAGGCTCCTATGAAAGAAACGCAAAGATTTTGAAAAAAGACCAGCCTTCCTCTGCCACAGACTGTTCATCTTTGTGCAGATCAACCCAATGAATATAACTAATACATTGGAGTCCAGATCCAGATTTGTCTTAAGGCCTTTCCTTAGGTGCCAAGCTTTTGAAATGTGCTTATTTACTGCTGATTTGGAAATGGAACAAGAAAACAATTCCCCACAATTTTGTATCGCTGTCCTCCCTATAGATAGAGAAAATTCCAGAACACTTCAAGATGAATGGCAGTGTGAGCTGTTGATTTATCTATTAGCCATAATGGGGCTCTTTCTAAGAGGCCACTGAACCACGCAACTAATGGAAAATATTAAACCTTGCATATGCATGAGACCTCCTAATTGATAGTCAGTATCTGGGACAAGGCGAACTGTAATCACTGTAACTTTGTGTGCTGTATTAGGATCTGATGTAATCACTTTATTGGCTTTCAGCTTATAGTCTGTAGCTTCAACTCTGGTGTTGGAGCAAGTTACTGGTAATCACTGCATTTAGCTTTTTTCAATTCTATAGGTGTGTGACAGGAAATCAGTGCTTCTTAAATTAGGCAAATGCAGGTAGATAAAGCCATAAACAGACCAGGACCATTTTGTGTTTTATATATTGAGTAAAAGAGTAAAGAAATAATAATAAATGTACACAAAACATGGGTTAGGCCACAGTTAAAACAATATATGCAGTACTGGCACTCCATTATAGAAAGGACATTAAGACTATAGAGAGCACACAGTGTAGATTCATTGGGGGATGTAAGGGATGGGAAACTCCAGACATGATGTCCTCCTCCAGTACCTAAACTTCTATAGTTATCTGTATTGCCCATGTAAACCTGTGATGCAAAGGCATTCCTCCTTTCAAAAAAAGCTGAGTGAATACCAGTCAGAAATTAAGTTCTGAAGTTCCTGGAAATATATCCTCAAGGATACTTGGGTCAGGAATACTGAAGTCATGTTATATGATGGTTGGTACTTTTGTGTCTGGATTGGGGACCTTCTTGATCAAGTTGGGGCAGATGTGCAAACCAAGTTCCATTAAGCTGTAAACAGTGGCTGAATTTGCATTTCTTATCCTTATTTAATCTACAGATTTTGTAAAAATTCTGTCTTCTCTTAAGCCCCACGGAGGTACAAATTACTTGGATCTAGTACTATATACGTGGTCTTCCAACACCGTTAAATATTTTGGAAGTCTGTAGTGTTACCACTTGCTTCCTGCTTAGGTTTTGCCCAGATCCAAAATATTGTACCCAAAGTAATATTTGAAATACTCAATTTTGCTCTGACGGTTACATTGCCCTCCCAACTTGCTCTTCATAAGTCTGAGAAGAACACCAACCTACTATATTGTCAAGAAGCTCTCTATTGCTACATGGACCAAACAAAGAAGTTGGGATTTAACATTTTAATCCTGTATATAAGAATAAGGCCTATCATCCAAATATGACGCTCATTGATTATAATGCCTTTAATGTAGAAAAATGTTCCAAAATACTTCACAGAGGCATAATCAAAAAATGACACTGAGCTAAAGAAGGAAATATTAGGGGGGGTTGTGGGGTGACCAAAAGCTTGGACAAAGAGGTGGATTTTAAGGAGGGTCTTAAAAGAGGAGAGGGAGGCAAAGAAGTGGAGAGGTTTTGGGTAGGAATTCCAGAGTGTGGACCCGAGGAAACTGAAGGCATGCCTGCGAGTAAAGGACCAAAGGGAGGGAAGATCCATAGGCGTCCCGAGTCAGAAGAGCAGAGATTCTTGGAGGTGTTTAGAGAGAGCTAAGAACACAAAGGGATTTAAAATTAGTATGAGAATTTAAAATTGGAGGCGTTATCAGATTGCGAGCCCAAACAGATCATCGAGGACAGAAACAATGAGTGAATGGGACTTGGTGTGGGATCAGTTAAAGGCAGCAGAGCTTTCGGAATATAGGCTAAAATCTCCACCCATTCATTGTTAATGGATGAAAAATCTAGGCCCAGTTCTGGATTAAATTTTGGCCAAGGGGATGGACACTCTTATTTTCTCATTGCTTACCCCATCTAAATGCTCTTCAATTAAAGGAATCGTTTTTAAAATGAATGTTCGAGTACTCCCTTCCCGCACACTTTTCCCAGCTGGTCTCAACCAAGCTACAGTACTATATAGCTGACAGCTCGGAGGTGCGCTGAAACACCCTGCGGTGGCTGAATTTTTCTTACCTCCCTCCATGTTGAGTAGAACATGGTCCTCACTTGAATACTTTTCCATCGTGGCATAAGTAATAGGGGGAAGTCACTTTGTGAAGCTTAAGGGTCTGAATCCATATCCTTTCCTTAGAACAGCACTTTAGCACACTGGACTGGGCCCTCATGTTGACTCCTCATTTTAATCATATAAAAATTAAAGTTGAGTATTTTATCTGTTTCATTAATGCAACACTAACTTTCCATTTGCTTTAATCCCCCATGTATTAAACTTTGTGTTCGAATGTCCATGTAATACCCTGATTTTTATTATTAAGAAAAACTCTTAAAAGAGCATTAATGATTGAAGTATGTCATGCAAATATATGATTCTTTTTTTATATATGTTAATATGTTGCATTGGTAGCTTGTTCAGTGCATGGTTCACTTTCTTGCCCACAGTTGGCTCTGCCTAGTAATCATTCTGACCTTTCTTGGCAGTGAGACCTTTTATTTTAAATGGGTTAATTCTTTCATTAAAATAGTGGAGAGAGGCTTTCAATAGGAGCTGTTCTTCTGCTGTGGAAGCAGAATATTGTAAAGATACAGTTAATTCAAAGGCAACTTTTAATTAATGTTTGTCTGTCTGCTTTAAGCTCTCCCTATTTGTAAATAAAAATAATAGGGGCTTTCTCATTGAGATGACTTCACCCCACCTCAAGCACTTCACAGAACATGTGGAGTCCTTTCTGACAGACACGTTTCCCCTGTAACTGGCACCTCCTGTAATTTATGATTAGTCGTAGTCTCGTGTACCATGTAACATGGGTTGTGCGCATTGCTAGGTTGGTGTCCTGTTGTCTGTGTTTGCCCTTTGGGTAAACTGTCTCGCTTTGCCAGGATTCTGGGGTGTGCTGTCCTTGTCTCTATAACTCCTGTCCTTGTCTCTACAACCACTGGCGAGCTCGAGCAACTCCCCCACTGAGGAACTCACACTGCTCTCAGCTACTGTGCTAATTATGTGACCACCTGCATCAGCCTTTCAGCAGACAAGACACACAAGACTACTTTGTCAACGATGTGATGTGCTGGCCCTCATCGTGTTACATCAAGCGCCCCGATGAACTGATAACAGGATAAAAAAACATCACATGAGCTCAAAGACTGTGCTGCAAGGTTACTGCTTTCTGCCTCCCTTCACAAAGCCTTTCAGCACTGTGTACCTCGACCAGTCCTGCTCAGTTCACACTCCACAGGTTCCCCATGACAGTCTGCGATGACTTGCTAGCACTCCGCCTGCATCTGCTGTGTTTAGAGTTAATGCACTGAGCTACCAGTGCTCACCCAAAACTTTCCCAACAGACTGGTTCTCTAACCTTGTTCAAGCTAATGAAGCCTCTGCCTCTACACAATGCTTTTTTAAAAAATTTAAAAATATACTTTATTCATATAAAAATTTGTACAGTACATTCAAAAGCAGTTCAGTACATTTAGCTGCGGTCAGCAATCCCATACACTACATTTGGGTACTGACGGCAGTTCCGTTCGATACATTTCCTTGCTTTTCATTTCAAGTGATGCTGCCAGTATCCACTGCAGCCAACTGTGTTGATCCTGCACAGGTTTAGCTCTGTATTCCAGCCTCAATCTGTCTCCTATTAACTGCACAGTTAGAGATACACTAATATTCAAATTGCTCCCAACAGTGAATCATACCGCAATGATGCTAAAACTTCAACTTCTTTTCTACTCAGCCAGAACAGACAATCTAGGTATAGTTTGGCCAAGAGTAAAAGAAAGAAAGACTTGCATTTATATAGCACCTTTCACAACCATCAGATGTCCAAAAGTGCTTTACAGCCAATGAAGTACTTCTGAAGTGTAGTCACTGTTGTAAGGTAGAAAACACAGCAGCCAGCTCCCACATACAGTAATGTAATAATGACCAGATAATCTGTTTGGGGATAAATATTGGTCAGGACACCGGGGATAACTCCCCTGCTCTTCTTTGAAATAGTGCCATGGAATCTTTTATGTCCACCTGAGAGAGCAGACGGGGCCTTAGTTTAACATCTCATTAGAAAGATGGCACCACTGACAGTGCAGCACTCTCTCAGCAATGCACTGAAGTGTCAGCCTAGATTTTTGTGCTCAAGTTGTTGAAGTACAGCTCCCGTTCATAGACTGGAGAAGCTGAGGTTGTTCTCCCTGGAGCAGAGAAGATTGAGAGGAGATTTAATAGAGGTGTTCACAATCATGAGGAGTCTGGACAGGATAGATAGAGAGAAACTGTTCCTATTGGCAGAAAGGTGGAGAACCAGAAGACATGGATTTAAGATGATTGGCAAAAGAATGAAACATAAGAAAAAACATTTTTACGCAGGGAGTGGTTAAGATCTTGAATGCACTGCCTGAAAGGGTGGTGGAGGCAAACTCAATTTTATCTTTCCAAAGGGAATTGGATAAGTATCTGAAGGAAAAAAATTTGCAGGGCTACGGGGAAAGGGCAGGAGAGTGGGACTAGCTGAGAGTCAGCACAAGCTCGCCGGGCCGAATGGCCTTCTTCCGTGTTGTAACCATTCTATAATTCCTTGATTCGAAAAGTCTCTGGAGTGGGACTTGAACCCACAGCCTTCTGACTCAGAGGTGAGAGTGCTACCCACTGAGCAATTGGCTGAGACGTCTTTTTCCCCACAATACTATGAATGTGGACACTCCTTCCCTCTAAAAACTGACCACTCCATGCCAAATCTGGGTGTACGAGTATCAGACTACATCCCATACATTGGAGTCACTGCACAAATCCCGATGATCTCATATCATTGAGACTGGATTCTCTTCTACGATGCCACTCAAATTTGGCAAGAGATCAGTGGCAAATCGAGAAAAATTCGAGCAGAGAATATTTAAAGGCGCTTTGTGAAACTTGCTGAGAATTTATAGTGAAATAATGGATTTCCCTCTGTGAATTCCTTTGTTTCTGCGCTTGAGGAAGAGGACAATGAGGACATGGAGGAAGAAAGATTGGAAACCAGGAAAGTGTGGCAGTGCGCACACAGCCAACACCCAACTGGCAGGTATCTGAGCCACAGGTTCTGCAGAGCTCGAGTTTTCTTAAAGGCAGTGTCTTGGGAAATCAGTATTTTCCTCCTGATACCACCATGGAGATGTGCCAGCTGTTGGAACCTCTTTCCACCAGGAGCACTGCCTTGTCTGCGGCTGTGACGGTGACATGTATGCAGCTTGATGCTTCCAGCATTTTCCTGATGTCTTGGACCTTCAGTGATCTCGAGGACTGTTACACAACTGTTCCTCGTGGCCTTGTAATGTTGGTGGATTCCTCCAACTTTTCCACCACATGAGAGGAGACTGTTTCTACTGAGATCTATGCTCCTCAATCATTGATCTATTAAAGACTGGGCCTCCAAGGGCAGTCATCTCTGCCCCTTCTGGGGAGAGACAGCTGTTTTCTCATAATTCCCTCCCAGCTCCTCCTCCTCACTGGTGCTCTGTGATTCATGCATGATCTTCCCTCTGTCTCAGCAATGCCCTCGTACTGAGTGGATTTATCTCGTTTGCTGCAGGAGTGTGTGAAGTGGTATGATGGAGGAAGGGTCCCTCTGGAGGTGCCAGCACCTGTGATGGACACAAGAAACATTCATTTTTATAAAGTGCTCTCTGATTTGTGAATCAGAAGATGTGACCGAGCAATAGTAGGAGGCCTTTCAAGTCATCAGAAAGTGTGCAGGCAGCAAAAACTCACAGTTGTGTCAGCGCTCCTTCCCATTCCCAACCTGAACCTGACAGCTCTCCTGTAGCTCCTCCATCTCCACAGGCTCCATGTGTCTGCCCAGCAGCCACAGAGCTTTCTCCTCTTGCTGAGATGCCTGATAATCAACATTCCCCTACTGTGGCAGTCTTTTGCCTTTGGTTGTGCACACATTTCTCCTTTGCAAAGAACGCACAGATTTAGACATACTCTAGACTAAAAAGAAATAACTTGAATTTATACAATTCACAATGTGTTTTTTCACCAAGATGCCTCTTGTGAACTTGCTATCCGTTGCAGATAAATGCAGCAGTCAATGTTCCAGTGCAACTTTCTCTGTCCGTGTCTCTATCTCTTCCTTCTGAGTGGCTAGCTCTTTTTGTGGCGACTTCACTTGCAGCAACCTTTTAACGGCCGTAGCCTGGCTCAATTTCTCTTTCTCCCAGTGATGGAGTCAGGAATGGTTCTTGCTGAAATTCTGCCCTGCGTACTTAACGAGGCCCACTCCCAAGGAAAATGCAATTAGATGCCACCCTGCCCTGGAAATCCCCTCAATTTCAGTTGTAGAAATTATAACTGTGTTGAAAGCTGAATTGAGGATGCATAGTGATCGCAGTACTTTTATGACAAAGAAGCCTTTCATGGCACAAATGTTAAACTGCCTTTCTTTCAAGATGGCCCCAGTGGGTCAGAATAGATATAATGAATTTGCCTACTTCCCCTCTTCTGCAAACACCTCGGAAAGAGTCTGACCCAGGCATACATGTCACCTTTTGACAGTTAATTTGTGAATGCAGTAAAACAGCGATAAGCAAAACCATTGAGGGCAGATGACTTATTGAAATACGGATGAATTAGGAGAATTCTGGCTGTTCTTCTGACAGAGAGAGCAAATGAACCCTTTTCTGGATATAGCAATCTTTATTTCACATTATTCTGCTTATCTAAAGTTACATCAAAAATGTGTTGTAGAGAAATGTTCCCTACTTGGTGCATGATGGAAGCCCTGCTTCCACTAAAGGGTGTGTTGCTCATGGGAAATGAAAGCACTCCTTTGCAAATATTGTACAGAGCTTCAAGGGGAGAATTCTATTTTTTTTTCTAAGGCGCTGAACAACTTCTCATGTAGCTGGTGCTATGAGATCCATTGCTTCGATGGTGAATCTTAAACATCAATTTTCCAAACAATGTTAACTTTCGCCAACTGGCAGTAGCCTTCATGTCAATGTTCGCTACACTTGAGACTACAGTCTGTGGGTTCTGTAACCAGGAGACCAGGCCTCTCATGCTCTGCACATCTTTCAACAAGGTTTTGATTAAACATCTAGTTGGTTCAAAAGGATGAATGGAATGGTGGTGTCAGAGCGATAATATATAAAATTGTGTTTATAATCCACATCGAATCATTTGACTATATTGCCGATCTGAATCATGGAGTAGCAGGGTCTTTGTCTCACGAATGGTTTTGGCACAGGCTGCTTGTCATATTCTCAGTTGGGACTAGCACTGACAGAACAAACAGGTGGGGACAACTATTAGCAAACTATTAGCAAAGCCAAGAGCTTCTATCACGTTGAAGAGACTAGATAATATTGTCAAGCTATTTCATCTTGTCCACAATAGTAGAGCCAGAGGACATTGCCTGTGCTTGAAGGGAGGTCATTTCAAAATTAATCTGCAGAAATTGGCCCCAAGTTTCCACATGCGGCAAAACAGGCGCCTGAAAAAAAACGCGGTATTCTCGAGCGCCTTGCAGCTCGATGTCTGCTTGGCGCGATGCACGGGGCGGAACCTATCACTCGCGCCGATTTTGTAAGTAGGAGGGGGCGGGTGCAATTTAAATGAGTTTTTTTGGTGCCGGCAACCCTGCGCGTGCGCGTTGGAGCGTTCGCGCACGCGCAGTCTGAAGTAAACATTGGCACTCGGCCATTTTAAAAAGTGCTGCAGAAAAAGTGAAAATTTGTTTATTGGACCCTTGCAAAGGCTTGCATTTTAATTTTCTTGATATTTCTGTGTGTGAGGGAGTGCATTCTGTAATTAAAGATAGACTGTGATAAACGGGACACATGCACTTGTTTGAGACTATTCAAATTCTTTGTAGCTGTTCAATTTTTAACATTTTTTTATAAAACCACATTGCCCTTCCATGATCAGCACTGAGGCTTCTTCCAGCTTTCTCCCCCTGCCGTCAGTCGATCCCGACGGCAAACCGCTGCCTGAAAGGCCTGCCTGAAGCACTTTCACACAGGTAGGAACATGGTTTATTTAATCTTTTCTTTGCTTATAAATTTTTATTCAGGTTGGATTTATTTGTATAATATTTGTATAAGTATAACTAAGGATTGATTGTAGAATTTAATGACTTCCCTTCCCCCCCCCTCCCCCCCACCTCGTTCCCGACGCCTAATTTGTAACCTGCGCCTAATTTTTTAATGTGTAGACAAGGTTTTTTCAAGCCTACAAAAATCTTCACTTGCTCCATTCTAAGTTAGTTTGGAGTACGTTTTCACTGTGGAAACTTTGAAATCAGGCGTCAGTGGCTGGACACGCCCCCTTTTGAAAAAAAAATTCTGTTCAAAAGTGAAACTGTTCGACCTGACTAGAACTGCAGAAAACTTAAATGTGGAGAATTCCGATTTCTAAGATACTCCGTTCTCCACCAGTTGCTCCTAAAAATCAGGAGCAAATCAGGTGGAAACTTGGGGCCAATATTTCAGTAAGCAAGTGGTTAATCTATAGAACAGGCTCCTTAGGGAGGTGGTGAGAGCAGTTAGTGGTGATTCTTTCAAACGCAAATTAGATTTTTGAGGAAAAATAACATTTTGGATTACAGTATTTGAGTAATTTAAGACATGACAAATGCTTAGGAGGAACAGGTGACTTTGGACCTATGGTTTCCAAAGCTCGCCACTGCTGGGTTTTTCCTCAAGTCATGTCTGGGCCTGTTTTATAGACTCATGGATAGAGATTGATTGCTATGGTTAGTCAACAACTCCATTATCATTGTATCATGTCACTACCAGGATGGCCTTTATTTTCTAGTCATTCCTATATTTCTAAATTGCTATGCAGCATACATTAAGGTTGTTGTGACTGAGTTGATCAAATGGCCATGCAATTTTGTAATCAGCAATGCCAAATGCTGACTTGCTGTAACATAACAAATTGTGTATGTATGCATGGTTGTGGCCCAATATCTCCACTCAAGCAATAGTAGCTATTTTGTGTGGATGAAAGACTGTCCAGCAGCCATTGTGTGTTTTTTCTAAATAAATTTAATATAAATTCATTTTACTCGTTTTTGATCTTTCCACTTGACATTTAACACAAAGATTATAGGCTGAAGTTTTATCTTGCTGTAAGCTGCAAACAAAAAATGGAAAAGGGAGGAACATTGGTATTTGTCCTTCCCATGTATATCCCTTGGCAAAAAATTGTTATTTTGCCTTGTCCACACAGATAGAGCAGACAAATGTTGGAATATAAACTATTGATGACTTGAGTACACTAGAAACTATGGACTCAAATTTATTCCTGCTTTGCAGTGAGTTTGGGACATAAGTACAAGATAACAGCAATTTGTGAAGTGCATTTTGGGGTGGGACCCATTTCTTCCCTGTATTGGCTGTGCCAGGATTTCATTGTGGTTTATGTACCTTTCATATGTGCACGTTGTACATGTGTGCTGCCAGGTGATTTAATGTATGAATGTGAGGATGACGAGTGTAGGGATGGCTAAAACTCATGACATTTGGCCCAATGCACCAAGGGTATCTTCGAGCGAAAAGGCGTATCTGCTGCCAGCGTTAACTGATGCCGATGGAGGCACTTTACTTTGGTGCCTGCAGCCTGGAGAAGCTTTGAAAAGTGATTGCTTAAGTTATAGGAGAGATTTTAGAGCTTAATTTTTAGTTGTACCTGGACAGAGGCAGCTGACCCTGCTGAGGCAGCCTGAGGGCCTGTAAATCTATCTGTATATCTCCCTCTGCCCCTACCTCCTCACCTCCCAAAACCCACCCACAATAAAAGGTTCTGACTAACCATTATGGAATTCTCTTGTTTTCTATTTTAATGGAGGAGGAAGAGGAGAATAAGTACAGGAGGGAGGAAAGGAGAGTTAAACACCATTTGGAGAAAACGCACCTGAAAAATATATTCTTCCCCCCCCCCCCCACCCACCCAAAGAGCTTACCAACTGCACAGATATGGCAAAGGTCTCAGTGAGGAGCTCTGCATGAGAAGAGTGTGCTCTACCAAAGAGTGTAGCGGAGAGCTGTGCCAATTACTACATGAAATCCTGCAGCCACGACCATCTGCCCAGACTGCTCTGCCTATGGCTGTAAATGTTACTCAGTGCCACTGCCACATCTCCCCATATGATGCTTTTTAGGTTTCCTTCACTTGGACACCCTGCAGTTTTTCTCCCCTTCACCACATTTCATCCTGGGGTGTCTGAAGGTTGCTCTTATTAACATTTTGGGTTTCTTTTCTCTGTGTCCTTTCAATGTCCTGCTTTCTTCTTTGACTGCTTCTACCTACTCCTTCACTTGATGACATTCTTTAAAGGTGCCACTAAATCTCACATGAGACATCTATTACAGCTACGTACCAATCAACTGAGCATTGCAAAAGGTTTATTGATTTTCTGCTGTTTTTCCAGCATGCTGCTGCAAGTTTTAGTAATTCTACAGCAGGGTCAGCGTTGGGATGGATGTCCCATTGCTGCAACGCATCATCAGGGCAAAAGGCCCTGTGGAATTTTCCTCTATTTCATTAGAGGAATCGGGCAGTTGATTAATCCTGTACTATTTCAGTTGATTAATCCTGTACTATTTCAGTTGATTAATCCTGTACTGAGACCATGGTTCAAATCCAGGAAAGAGTGGTGAAATGAAAATCTTCCATTACTGGTTCTTTTCAATGTTTTCTTTCTTTTTCCCCTCACCCATCTCCCCACGCTCCAACTGGAGCACATAGCTCTGGGATAAGATACACGATCAGCCCTCTTCCATTTCCTCCCTCTCTGCTGAGGTGAAGCAACCCCACCATAGTGTGCCATTTGGAACTGTCTCTTACTGGAACATTATGCATTATGTGGAGCAAAATCGTAAACATGTTTACAAAGAACAAGTTTATGATTTGAGACACATGGTGCAGGGAGGAAATCTTTGCTATGGAGAGCACACAAAAAACGTATTGTGCTTTCATTTGGTCAGATTATGAAATCCAGTAAATGGAGTTTTGCAGACTGTACAGTTTCAGGGACTTGTGGAAAATATTGTCACCTCATCAAGGTGAGTAGATGATATTTTCCATGTTTAATGTGTGTGCTACAGAAACTCATCTCTCAGCAACTAATTTTTTAACTCACTGGGGAACTGAGTGAACACACAAGAATACATTTAGAGTACATCCTTAAATCACCTTTATTTAATATATGAGATGTGATTATTGAAGAAAAAATGGAAATGTCACTCGCTTTCCCCTTTCTACACTTGTAGAAAGAATGTACTTATGACAATTTCACAGATGACTAAACAGTGGTAACATTTAAGAACAGAAAAATTATATCTTCTTCACTCCAAACTCCCTCTCCCCCTGGCCGATTTGGTTCCATTGAATGTTGTTTTGCTGTTTTAGCTAATGTGTCCCAATTTCTCCCTTTCCACTAACAGTGCAGTCATGAGCTTCACTGTATTATATAATTAAAAATGTGTGTAAACTACATTTATTTGCAAAGAGTATGTATAAGACAGCACAGTAATCAAAGTGGATTGTGATAAACTTGACTAAGTTCACATGTTACACCATATGAACCATGTACTTTCTCATTGCTGTTTGTGGGATCTTGTTCTGTGCAAATTGGCTGTCACACTTCCAACATTACAACAGTGATTACACATCAAAAAGTACTTCATTTGCTGCAAAGCATTATATAAATGTAAGTTGTTATATAAATGCAAGTTCTTTTTTTCCTTTACTTTGTGATTTATTGCTATTTTGAAAAATTGGCATGGGTAGGGGTGGGGATAAGGAATAAATACGTTCAAATATTATTTTTGTCTTTGACCATCATGATCATTAGTCAGTCGCATGGATGGTTTTGGAACACCACTTTCTCTATGGTCACTATTCGTGCTGCTCTGTGATGGACTGAAGAATTATATGGAGCTAATTCTACCGTTTATCGGATCATAGCAAATCAGCAGCCTGTTTTATACCTCACCTGATTTTCTTTTCTATTGAGGTATAAAATAGGCTGCCGATTCACTATTACCCATATTTCACCCAGTGATGAAAGTTAAAATTACCTTCAATGTTTTCATAACCTTGACTGTTCTAAATTGTCTGCTTCTCAGTTAAAACATGCTCACTGTTGAACAGGTATCATTTTGAACAAATTACTGTAATTTTCCCTTAAAACCTAAAAAGAATTAAAAAAATATGTATTGGGGTTAGGAATGGCCCCTGTTGTTAGCAAGTGGGCGAGGTTATGATTTCATCCTGGTATTCTCTCCAATGTGGAAAGTGTGTAGCAGAATGATAAAAGAAATGAAAGACTTGCATTTATGTTATACCTTTCATGACCAATGAACATCCCAAAGCACCACAGCCAATGAAGAAAATTCTTTGCCAAAAGAATGTGGAACTTGATACCACAGGGAGTGGTTGAAGTGAATAGTATAGATGCATTTTAAGGGGAGGTTAGACAAGCATATGAGGGAGAAGGGAATAGAGGATTATGCTGATAGATTGAGATGAGGCTCGAGTAAAGCATAAACGCTGGCATGGACTGGTTGGGCCAAATAGTTTGTTTCTGTGTCGTATATCCTATGTAATCCTATGTAAGTACTTTTGGAATGTCGAAAATGCGGCAGCCAATTTGCGCTCAGCAAACTTCCACAAACAGCAATATGATAATGACCAGATAATCAATTTTTTTTGTTATGTTGATTGAAGGATAATTATTGGCCAGGACACCTGGGCTAACTCCCCTACTCTTCTTCAAAATAGTGCCATGGGATCGTTTCCGTCCACCTGAGAGAGCAGACGGGGCCTCGGTTTAACGTCTCATCCAAAAGTGCAGCACCCATTCAGTATTGCACTGGAGTGTCAGCCTAGATTTTTGTGCGCAAGTCTCTGGAGTGGGACTTGAACCCACAACCTTCTGATTTAGAGATTTAGAGGGTGCTACCAACTGAACAAGGAGCAACTATTGACATGTGTTTCTGTACACCACTGTGTTATTCCTTTAAAGGTGGTTGTTACTGCTCTGGGGAGGGAAAACCTGAAAGTACAGAGCACTGCAATGCCATTTTTGCGACAGGGATATCAGCCCTTCTTGCTTTTGTCAACGGAAACAAGAAGCTCTCTTATAACCTCACAGAGGATGATGCTGGTTTATGTATAGAATTTGAGTGTTGGACAGTATATATGAAGCATGCTTAGCCTTTAATCAAGGCAAGGTATGGCTTATTTCTGATAAACATATAGGAGGGATATTCGAGCCATGGAAAGTATACAGTGATAGTTCGGCGAAATGATTTCAGGAATGCGAGTTTATAATAAGTCTTGAAAAATTAGGGCTTTTTTCAAACTGGAACAGGGAAATTTGGGCAGGAATCTAATAGAGGTTTTCAAAATTATGGACAGTTTTGAGAGAGTAAATAGTAAAAGATTTCCATTAGTTGTCAATCAGAAACAAAGAGAATTATCACGAGCAGAATTAAGTGATATAGAAGAAATGTTTTCACATAGAGGATTAATAGATTATTGTGGTAGGGACTATGACATAATTTAAAAGGGATATATGTTGAAAAGGAGAATATAAAAAGATACAGAGAAAGGGTTGGGAATGGGAGTAGAGTGGCTAGCTCCAGTTGAAGAACTCGTCTAGCTGTAGCAGGCTAAATGGCTTCACTCTGTCTTGTAATTTTAGATTCTGTGGTTTTTATTTCATTATTTTAAGTTTGGTTGTAAACTCATCTGCATGATTGTATGAATTTGATTTGTTATTCTTTTCTTCTTTGTAGCTGTTCTTAAGATCATTCCCCTTCAAGGTACAATTACCTGATGGAAAGGCAAAATGAGGGCCATTCGGTTTAATGTTTTGCTTTATTTTTGCAGTGCATAGTGATTGAGATAAATCCACTTCTCTCTCTAGTTAATCCGTCTGCTTTGTTCAACACCTTCTGCTGATGATGCAACACAACCTCCACTGATACAGCTAATATAACTACAAATTGTGGGCAAGAGTCCATGTCGTGAAACTCCATGACACAATGGCCATATCAATGTGCAACATCACAGAATTGCCTCGACATTATGTTAAATCTTGGGTGCAGCAATCTGCAGAATGTGACAGAGCCACATGCAAACTGCTGTGTTGTGCCAATTCCTTCATGGTGGTGGTAGGGCTGGAGAAGAATGAACATTAGTTGTTTTGAGTATTTCCTTCATTTCCATTTCCTTCTAAACCCAGCTGAGACAGAGTAGCTCTTACAAGCAAGTAATAGTGAGGCTCCTATACTCTCTCTCTCTCCCACCCTCCTCCAATCACTTAGTTATTCATGAAAGAGTGTCCCAATCCACATTATGCTTTGGTTCTCTCATGGTGCCATACTGTAATATAGTTATTTTGTACAGAAATGGAGCAGGCATTTAGACACTCAGTGATGATTTGCACCATTGAAAACATAAATTCACAGCAGTTTTTTAACAGTAAATTCCTTTTTGAACAATTTCATAGTTTTAGCCCTCCAAGAAAAGTTTTTACTTGTTATTGCCTATCTCTTGTTTTGGAAATAGTTTTACTAGAAGTACAATGTTGCACAAAAAACCTCCATGCATAATTCTTCCAAATGCAATTATTGAGAAAATGTATTTGCACAACTAATACCATTGAAAGATTATTTTTCTCTCTTGGTTGATTGTGTTTTAATGTGCTTGCATGTTAAAATGTATGACTTCACTTGCACAGCAAACTTTATTTCATATACTTTTGATACTTCTCTTTGAAAGTAATTTTGTCCTGGAGCAAGCAAGGTGTGAATGTCTGTAAGTGATTGAGTCACCCTGTTTTAGGGCAGGTGTTGTCAGACAATCTGAATGACTCGGAATTTATGGTTAATAACTCATCAGTCTTTTCGAAAACTGAGCCAGATAATTTTGTTTCTCACAGTAATAGAAACATCTATTTGATTTATATTAATCTCTGTTATGGTAATCTTTTTAAACAGGCTAGAATAGCTCAGTGAAGTGATGATTAGCAGCACGTTTGTTACTAGAACCGTTGGGAAATTATTTGTTGCTTGCAGGATTGAAGATATTGACATGCTCCATTTTTTGAGTGCTGGTTCTTCGCTGCAATTTCACTCTGTACAGTGACTCCCGAGGCCCACTCTTAGCTTTCTCTATCTGGGAGCTGGGAGGCAAAGCATTTAAGACTTATTTCCTCAACTTTCTATTGCAAAGCATGATTCCAATATAGCACCCAAATATTTATTCTTCTAATATTACCTGGCTCTGCCCTGCCTCAGTCTGTCTGTTGCTGAAACCCTCATCCATGCTTGTGTTACCTTCATACTCAACAATTCCAATGTTCTCTTGGCCGGCTTACCATCTTCCACCCTCCATAAACTTGAGCTCATCCAAACCTTTGATGTCTGTATCATAACTCATTCCAAGTCCTGTTCACCTATCACTGTGTTCACTGACCTACATTGGCTCCTAGTCCACCAATGCCTTGACTCATTTTCAAATCCCTCTATGGCCTCACCCCTCTCTATCTCTGTAACCTCTTCCAGCCCTACAATCCTCTGTGAAATCTGCATTCCTCCAATTCTGGCCTCTTGTGCATCCCTCATATCCTCATCAGCGGCCGTGCACTGTTAGGTCCCAATTTCTGGAATTCCCTCCCTAAAGCTCTCCACCGCGCTCTCCTCCTTTAAGATGCTCCTTAAAACCCACCTCTTTGACCAAGCTTTTAGTCAGCTGTCCTAATATATCATCAGTGCTAACAGCTGCCCTTCCATGTACAGAAATGGAGCAGACATTTAGACACTCAGTGTTGATTTGCACCATTGACAACGCAAATTCACAGCAGTTTTATAACAATAAACTGCCCTTTCATACTGTACACCACTTGCTAGGGCAAATTAGCAGTACATAAGAACATAAGAACATAAGAACATAAGAAATAGGAACTGGAGTAGGCCATATGGCCCCTCGAGCCAGCTCCGCCATTCAATAACATCATGGCTGATCTGATCATGGACTCAGCTCCATTTCCCCGCCCACTCCCCATAACCCCTTATCCCCTTATTGTTTAAGAAACTGTCTAGTTCTGTCTAAAATGTATTCAATGTCCCAGCTTCCACAGCTCTCTGAGGCAGCAAATTCCACAGATTTACATCCCTCTGAGAGAAGAAATTTCTCCTCATCTCAGTTTTAAATGGGCGGCCCCTCATTCTAAGATCATGCCCTCTTGTTCTCGTCTCCCCCATCAGTGGAAACATCCTCTCTGCATCCACCTTGTCAAACACTCCCATAATCTTATACATCTTGATAAGATCACCTCTCGTTCTTCTGAATTCCAATGAGTAGAGGCCCAACCTACTCAACCTTTCCTCATAAGTCAACCCCCTCATCCCCGGAATCAACCTAGTGAATCTTCTCTGAACTGTCTCCAAAGCAAAAATATCCCTTCGTAAATATGAAAACCAAAACTGCACGCAGTATTCCAGGTGTGGCCTCATCAATACCTTATAGAGCTGTAGCAAAACTTCCCTGCTTTTATACTCCATCCCCTTTGCAATAAAGGCCAAGATACCATTGGGCTTCCTGATCACTTGCTGTACCTGCATACTATCCTTTTGTGTTTCATGCACAAGTACTCCCAAATCCCGCTGTATTGCGGCACTTTGCAATCTTTCTCCATTTAAATAATAACTTGCTCTTTGATTTTTTTTCTGCCAAAGTGCATGACCTCACACTTTTCAACGTTATACTCCATCTGCCAAATTTTTGCCCACACACTTAGCCTGTCTATGTCCTTTTGCAGATTTTTTGTGTCCTCCTCACACATTGCTTTTCCTCCCATCTCTGTATCATCAGCAAACTTGGCCACATTACACTCAGTCCCTTCTTCCAAGTCGTTAATATAGATTGTAAATAGTAACATCAATCATACTCACGGACGCTGCAGCTCATAGCTGTTTATACTGGCTAGGTACTCATTAGCTAAATTTTTGGGTCACCAACTGTGAGTTGGTTTGTTAGGAAGTCCTACTGTGGAGTACATGTACAAGGACAGTCTGAACAAGACATTTTCCCCACAAGCTATATTTCTGCATTGTGGGAGTACCTTCATCACATGGATTGCAACAGTTCAAGAAGGTGGCCCAGCACTTCCTTCACAAAGACAGCTAGGGAAAGGCAATAAATGCTGGCCTTACCAGCAATGCCTATATCCCAGGAATGAATTGAAAAAAAAACCCAGCAGTATACTATTAATCTGTGCAATCTTAAAGCATATATAGTGTTGGCCAGAAGCTTGTGGATAAAATGCTGCAATAAGTTTTGAATAACATTATCTGACGATCTCCGTGTTTTTTTTATGTTTTGTAATGTTCAGATTGAAGGCCTTTTGAGGAGTCAGAGATATGAGAGGTTGAGAGTGAAGGGAAACTGAGTCACTGAGGCCCCGATATTTACAGGGAGGTAAGAAGGGAGCAGGGACAACTTTTAGCTGGCAGGAAACCTGGAAATATGGGGAACGCGGATGTATTACCAAATTTAACGGCGGGACCCTATCTGAAATTTGTTTCTTCGTTTCCCGCCCAGCAGCTGGCAGCTGGCAGCAGCCGGGGACCGTAGAGCAGGGAGGGAGGAAGAGATCACTGGGGGGGGGGCCGAAGTATCGATCGCGCAGGGGGAGGGGTTGCCGAAGTGTCGATGGGGGTGGGGGTGGGGGGGCGGGGTTGCTGAAGTGCTAGTCGCTGGGGTTTGGGGGGGTGGGGGTGGCGAGGAGCTGAAATGCCAATTACGAGGTGGGTAGATCACGGCAGGTAACCCTGGGGGGGCCATGGGGGGAAAGCACTCCTTCTCCTCCTAGTCCACAAGCAGTGCTGGAAAAGCACTGAGCTGCTGAATCTGGTTGTTCTCAGCTTCTCTTCAGCTGCCGGGTTTCCCAAACCCTGAGAAACCTGGCCCACAGCCATTGAATCCGCATGGCTGCTGGAATCTGAGTCACGAAGACTCATTTAAATACTAAATTCCTGATCCGCCTCCCGAGAGCAGGTTACTCCCCTGACCCCTAACCCACCCCGGTTAAACCTGAAGCAGGCGCAATCGCGGTGGGTTGGTGTCGGGTTTCCCTCATTCAAGAGTTGAAACTATCCCCCGCAACGCTGCCCTCTCCCACCTGTCCTGGGAGGTTAAAATTCCCCCTGTAAGTTCTGAAAGTTACATTATCACCCTGGATCACACTAAATTGAGGACATTCATGGATGATGTGGGTATACAGCTGCAGTGAAGTTTTAAAATGAACCACATTAAATTGGTGCCAGAACTGGATGTTATAACCAGAGCCAACAAAGAACAGTGGGTGAACCATTCTATGTTACTTTCTTTTGAGATGTCATTCATGTTTGTGCTTTTACCACATTTCTAGAAGTCAAATATATTTTTTTAAATATTTTAAATTAATCCTCAGTTCTCAGGAGATTTGCTTAATCAAGGGTGAGTAAGCAGCTCTCTGAATAGTATTCGACCATCTCTTCAGTGAAAAAAATCATTTGATTGCAGTTACCTTATCCAACTGTAAAATAAGATTAACTAGCATTTTTCTGTTTTAGTCATTTTTTGAAAGTGCCACAATGAGAGATTGGTTGCTGTATTTCTACTTACTCAATTCAAAATTCTCTCCCAGATCACATAACCCAGCTGCATTTATTCAATCAGTCAAGTGAATAAGTAATCGGAATTTTTCACTGTGACCTAAAATATGTTTATTCAAGGACAGGTTTTGGGAATGAGGCTTGTGATTGTAAAGTCATGGTAGACTCGGTCTGTAACTGCCTGAGACTGTTGCCCAGCATAATGTGGAACAGCAGCACAAGGGACCTTACTTAACCTGCACCACAGAATTTGTCAACAGACGTTCCTTCAAGCAACAAACCCCTGACAACAAAGAGTAAATAGTGGCAAGTACGTAAACAGAAACCAATCCTTTCACACACCCTCAAGCTGGTCAGTATTTTGTAGATTTGAAATGGTGTTCAGTCAACAGGAATTTCTGTTCATTGACAAGCTACTTGTCTGATTAGCAATGACCAAAGCCAACAGGCAATGAGGGAGTGAAAGAGAAACCTGCTGTGAGAATTATCTTTATCAAGTTGGTACAGTAGTAGATAAGTCCGATATGACTTTTTTCAGTGGCCCTGAATGAGAGAAATGTACTCGCAGTTAGAAATGTACTCCATTTCTACAGTAATATCTGAACTTTAAAATGCACAGATTGGCTGACTGGTGATTTGTTCAGCTATGGGGGCTAGGGGAGCAGTGGAACTGGGGAAGGGAGAAATAGGAGTAAAGCGGGAACATATGAAAGCAGAGACTGGGGACAAGAAACAAAGTTGCAAAATACTACGGGCCGATTTTGCTAAAAAAGTAATGATGCGTGGCGCTATTAATGCACAAATCGGGCGGAAATCTGTGGCGAGGAAGAGCTAGCCCGTGAATTGAGAATCACCGTAGGTTGCTGATTGATTTGCGTTGCTCCACTGTTAGCTTCACGAAAACGCCATGCTGCGCTTAACCTCCCCGTGATGTTCATGACGTTTCTTACATTTGCACATTGATTGATCATTATGCTCATCACAGAAAGTTAAGTCTGCTAATTAAAACCTTAAGTATTCCTTTAACAACAGGATAATTCTTAATGACTGCCCGATTTTGCAGGAGCAAGGCATCTAATGGGGCTTGCCATTCGTTACATTTGCCCCTGCACCCTTCCGCTCAGATTTTTTTTTTGCCCACTTAAGTTGCTGGAAGTGTGAGCTGATAACGGTGTCGTGATGGAAACAGGACGCCTCAGCAGCACTACGCACTGGGCCACATAGCACATAGCATTGCTGCGTTGGAGGCAGGACATCTGGGACCTGATTGAACAGGGCATCTCCTTAACCAATGAGATTTAAAGATTGGAAAATGAAGAATGGAAGGACTGAAAAGAAGGGTGAATTAAAGGGGTGAATTCAATGTTAAATCAGGTACCAAAAGATAGGGAAAGAACGATTGTATTAAGAGAGAGAGAAAAAAAAAGTTAAAAGTAAAAATGACATTTTTTTTAAATCTACTAAAATAATTCATAACCTTTTTTATTTTTCCTTTCCTACTCATCCAGTTCCATGGGTGCAGGTAGTGCTCTCCCTCAAAGTGGCTTTTCTTCATTTTGTTCATGCAGTGAGTATCGACGAGCTATTCGACACATAAACAGGCACTTTGTAGCGGGGACACCAAAACTGTTTGGGAGAGAAATTGGGATCCTTTGCGCCAAATGAGTTTGTGACCAGGCGCGGCATTGCTAATGATTTCTGCCATATTGGGCAAGAGTTTAGCGGCAGTGCTACGGTATTGCGCCCCAATCTCCTTTATCTGGAGATCGTGACGTCATCGCCGTGTGCAATGCCCCTTTAGTGCCCAGGCCCCGAAATTGGCTTTCGCCCTGATAGCTGCACCGGATGATAACAGTGACAGCTTCAGGGAATGCATATTGGGCGGCCGGCCACTACCGGGGCGAAAATTAAAGATGAGGTGGCCGAGTGCAGAAAAAGAAATAATTACCTTTTTGTTGCCGCTCCAGATGCGGTTGCTTTGCAGGATCATGGCTGCGATCACTCAGCCCGTCACTCTGCTTTAGTGTGGGTTGATTGCACGGCATCCCCATTCCCCGGTAGTCCAGGTAGGTACCTTTTTCTTTTGCAGAGTCGGCAGCATGGGCCCTTCCCTTTAATTGATGGAAGAGCCCCTCGGACACGGCAATGCAATGCGGCCCAGTACGTAGCACTGCTGAGGCGTCCGCCCCGTTAGCGCCCAGGAAGGAGGTTGAACGCTTGATTTAGAGCCCCACTTCCTTTTGGGGCAGTAACCCTAATTTATCGAAAGGGGCGAGACTTCTGCGCCTGCTGCTAAGTCTCGCGCCTCCCGACGTTACTGCCCCGACCGGGGCAATACCGAATTTCTAGGCCTTTGTATTTTCTCCAGCTGCCTGGTCTTCTGACACCGACACTAATTGTAGTGTCCACACTGTGACCTGGTTTAGAACAGCAGAGTTCTGAATTTTGGACCTTTCTCAGTATGTCTTGATACCACCAGGTGGTGCATTTACCTGTTGAGAAAATTCTCCATATGCGAGTGTCATTCACAGGACAGGGGACAAGAAAATGAATTCTCCTCTTTTTGTGTTCAACCTTTTGGTCCGGTTTTTTGAGGGGCAGATCAATCAAACCTTGTTCTTTATGAGTGACATTCATTCAGTCATTCATTCATTTTTGTCGGCCCGGAATCTCTGGGGTTCCTGCTTCTGCATCAGAAATGCAGTGGAACTGCACTTACATCCAAGGAAAGATGGTGATCCTATCCCAGATCGCGGGGATGGGGTCATTTAAAAAGGCAGGGCGCGCCTCCCTGGCCTCCACAATTATAGGCTCACTATTTCCTGAATTTTAATTATAGAATCATAGAATGGTTACAGCAAAGAAGAATGCCATTCGGCCTGTTGAGCCCATGCCGACTCTGGGCTCGTCCCACTCCCCTGCCCTGCCCCCGTAGCCCTGTAAATTGTTTTCCCTCAGAAACTTATCCAACTCCTTTTTGAAAGATAAGATTGAGTCTGCCTCCACCATCCTTTCAGGCAGTGCATTCCAGATCCCAAGCACTCGCTGTGTAAAAATGTTTTTTCTTACATCACCTTTGGTTCTTTTACCAATCACCTTAAATTTGTGTCCTCTGCTTCTTGACCCTTCTGCCAACGGGAACAGTTTCTTTCTATCTACTCTGTCCAGCCCCTCTATCAAATCTCCTCTCAACTTTCTCTGCTCCAAGGAGAACAACCCCAGCTTCTCCAGTCTATAGGGCTCGATTTTCCCCAGTTATCTGCACCATTGTTTTGGCGCATGCCACTTTTCTTGGCCTAAATTAAAATATCCAAGTTTCTGCAAAGATTGTGTGCCAGCGTAACTCAGTTACGATTTTTTTAGGGTTTTTTTTGCGTCATAGGGGGCGTAACCCGATGTCTGCGCCAGTTTTTCACATTTAAGCAAATTTGGCCAAATTACATTTTTCCTAGGACAGCGTATGTGACCACTCCCAAAAAACCTTCTGGGCATTTAAGAAAAACCAGCACACATTAAAAAATCAGCGCAGAAAGACGCCATTGTTTTTATGCGCAGTTTTGGAGGGAGTTAAGAACACATTATGGCCCCAAGTTTCCACACGCGGCGAAAAAGGCGCACCTCAGAGCTGGGCGCCTGTTTTTCGCGCCGAAAACGGCGCCGGAAAAAAAGTGCGGTATTCTCGAGCTCCTTGGAGCTCAATGTCTGCTTGGCGCGTTGCACAGGGGGCGGGTACAATTGAAATGAGGCTTCTTGGTGCCAGCAACCCTCCGCGTGCGCGTTGGAGCGTTCGCGCATGCGCAGTCTGAAGTAAACATTGGCACTCGGCCATTTTTAAAAGTACTGCAGAAAAAGTGAAGATTTGTTTCTTGGACCCCTGCAAAGGCTTGTATTTTAATATTCTTGATATTTCTGTGTGTGAGGGAGTGCTTTTAGCAGCACTGCTGAATAAATCACCTGCTGAAATCAGTGAGTTCAGCTTTTCACTGCTAAACTTGCAGAACCGGTGCCTGCAAATTAAGGACTGTGTGTTTGGAGAAATAAAAGTGCCAATTCAACTTTGCAATGGATCAACGTCCACCAAGAACAAAGAATTTCTTGCATGAGGAAGCAAACCATTGCATAATATGTGGTGCACCCATTCTGCAAATTTAAATATAAAGATGTCGATGTGGCTGCCTCTCCCTGTCCAAATGGCCTCAATCAGCCCCCCTCACAGCTCGAAGGCTGCTGCTGTTCTTTCTTCGGCTCCCGACCAGCCACTGACGCCGCTGCAATCCCATGGCCGAATGGCCTCAAGTCCGTCCGGGTGCTGCATCTTCGCAGGGAATGAAGGCCTGCCTCAAGCACCGCAGCTCAGCTCGCAGGCTGCTTGCTGCCGCTGCCGTGGAGACCGACGCCACACCACTGCCTGAAAGGCCTGCCTGAAGCACTTTCACACAGGTAGGAACATGGTTTATTTAATTTTTTCTTTGCTTATAAATTTTTATTCAGGTTGGATTTATTTGTATAATATTTGTATAAGTATAACTAAGGATTGATTGTAGAATTTAATGACTTCCCTTCTCCCCCACCTCGTTCCCAACGCCTAATTTGTAACCTGCGCCTGATTTTTTAAAGTGTAGACAAGGTTTTTTCAAGCGTACAAAAATCTTCACTTACTCCATTCTAAGTTAGTTTGAAGTACGTTTTCACTGTGGAAACTTTGAAATCAGGCGTCAGTGGCCGGACACGCCCCCTTTTGAAAAAAAAATTCTGTTCCAAAGTGAAACTGTTCTACCTGACTAGAACTGGAGGAAACTAAATGTGGAGAATTCCGATTTCTAAGATACTCCGTTCTACACCAGTTGCTCCTAAAAATCAGGAGCAAATCATGTGGAAACTTGGGGCCTAAATATGCATCATGAAGCTTAATTTTTCAAACTTAAAACGCAGAAAATGGAAGTCTAATGTAATTCTTTAATTTTGGATTTTTTTCAAAGTGCCACGCCACCACCGAACTTCTCCAAACCGGGCTCGAGGGTCGGAGCGTCGGCCGGCAGAATCGCTCCCTCGTCCGGACACAGGGGCTCGGCTGCAAAAGAAGCCCTGGGGGAAGTGGGGGGCGTGGAAGCTGAACTGAAGGGATGAGAACCCTTACACTATGCAGCAACATCAAAAGAAGCCCGGGAGGGGGTTTTGCCGAGCACTTGTGTCCGGGTGAGGGAGCAATTCTGCCGGCTGACTTTCGAGCCCAGTGAGGAGATGTTCGGTTTGTGGTGGGGTGGTACTTTGAAAAAAATCAAAAATTAAAAAATTGCATTTGGACTTCGTTGCCCCAAATGTCCTCATTTGAATGCCTAGCTTCCTGTTCTAAGCAAGCTTATTGTGCATGTGCAGACCTGGGTGAGGTCCATACTAGGGCATCGACTTTGGGGAGAGAGAGAACAAAGAAGCTTGACCTGCTGTTTTGAGCTACTTGCAAAGGTACAATTTAATTATGGGGGCAATATTGACAATGCCATACCTCGTGCAAGCCTTCTGCATGATGGTGCTGCGGAGGAGACAATTGATTCAATGTCATCGGAGGAACCTCAGAGCACATAGGATGATGGGCAGGAGGCCTTACCCATGTCGGGATATCGAGATAGGCGTTCATACCTGCACTTGAATGAGGCAGACTGTGTGAGAAGGCTGCACTTCTGCAAAGAAGTTGTAACCGAGATCTGTGAGTTAGTTAAAGCAGACCTGCAACCTAGAAGCATCAGGAGTGAAGTGAAGGTTACAGCTGCACTTTCATTCTATGCTTCTGGATTATTCCAGGCCACAACTGGCAATGTGTGTGCCATTTCTCAACATGCAACACATATCTGCATTTGGTAGGTGACTGCTGCACTGGAGGAATGACTACATAAAGTTCCCCATGACCGCCCATGCAATGCGTGAAAGAGCTGTGGATTTCTCCAGGGTTGCTGACTTCCCAAAGATACAGGGCTGCATTGATATTACCCACATCGCCCTGCGAGCACCTTTGGAGGATTCCGAGATGTACAGGAACAGAAAAGGCTCCGTTATTGTGCAGCTCGTGTGTGACGACATGCATCACATCATGTCAGTTGATGTGAGATACCCTGGGAGTACCCATGATGCATTCATCCTACACGAGAGCGCTATATCTGCCATGTTTCAGCAGCAGCCAGAAGGACGGAAGCTGACCGAGAATATAACATGTGGCACATTGCGACGCGCAGCATAATAGAGAGGACCATTGGCATCTTGAAGCAGCGTTTCCGATGCCTGGACCATTCCGGAGGCTACTTGCTGTACTCTCCTGAGATTGTCGGTCAGTTCACTGTTGTGTGCTGCATGCTGCATAAGTTAGCCATCATGAGGCAGCAGCAGCTGGTAGTAGAAGACCCACCTGAGGTGAGAGTGACTGATGATGAGGAGGAAGATGCAGATGATGATGATGATGAGGAGGAGGAGCCATCAAACTACCTGAACCCGGAGCATGATGGCAGAGGAAGGCAGGTCGCAGTGCCCTTTTAATGATTGCTCGAGCCTTGTGCCAGCAGCTCATCCATGAACACTTTGCTGCCTGAAGGCTCAGCGGCAAATATTCCAAATGGACCATGTTTATGGTTTGGACCTGTTCAGTAATGTTGTGTTATGTTAATGGAACAAATAATGGAAATGATTCTTCTTTACTTCAAAAAGTTGTGTTAATAATGGAACAAATAATGGAAATGAGTCAGTTATAATTTAAAATATATTTTTTTCGAAAGTTCAACAAACACTTGTTTGTACTTAACTTAACTTTAATAAAAATATTCTCGTATCAAACTTTAAAGTTTTCAGTTAAGATAATTTACAAACTTTAAGATCACTTACAAACTCTATGATCACTTAAAAACTTTAAGATTACTTACAAACTTTTAAACTTGTAAATTTACATAACTTATAAAAAAACTTTTAAGTTGAGAACAGTTACAACAGTAACAATAACAAAAACAGCAAAGAAAGGCTGCACCCATCTCTCCTCCACCTTATTCTAAGACCGCCCGCTGCGCTTGGTCTTGTTGACTCCACCCCTGCCCACAGGTGGTGGTACAGCGTTTCTCGGGTTGATACAAAGCTTATTCTTTCGAACATCTCGGGTAATGCGCACTTCTTGATGGTGGGGGGGGGGGATTGGGGGGAGGGGGGCAGGTGGTAATATGGAAGGCCCAGCTTAGGCCTCTTCAGAAGCTGGTCTGGGGATTGGAGTGGGAGTGGCAGTTGATTCTGTCAATGGGCACCGGGTCTGGGTGTGTTCCTTTATTGCAGCAGCTAACTCCGACATTCCCTCCCTCATGTGCCCTGACAGTGTCTCAACTACCTCCAACATTCCCTCCCTCATGTTTGCCGACAGTGTATCAGCTACCAAGACATTCCCTCCCTCATGTGCCCGGACAGTGTTCCCGTTTCTCGTGAGAGTATTGTTACTTCTCCCGACAGTCCCGATACCTCATCACCCACCCCACTGATGGTGTCCAGGAGTGATCGGGTAAGGTCAATGCTCTCTGCACTCATTGCCATCATCTGAACCACATCTGTTAGATCCTGCACCTCAGGAGAGCGCGGTCGAGCTCTCCTTCCCCTCCTCACCCTGGGTGTGGCTCGCTGCATCCCACTGGGATCCGCAGCCTCGGACGGTGGGGCCCTGGGTGTGCCTCACTGCATCCCATTGGAATCCCCAGCCTCGGACTGTGAGCAAGCATGGAATGTCACAACACCCGTACCACTCAGGAAAGGGCCTGGCACCTCAATGGGTGGCACCTGGACCTACTCCAGAGTGAGTCCAACAGTGAGGGTTTCATCCATCCTCTCCCCCTCCCCCTCACCCCCTTGGTCTGGAAGGTGGGATTGGAAAATGTTCTCTTCAGGCTCGTCCGCATCTGAATCTTCTTATGCATCGGCTTCAGCCTCATCAGGGTTGGCCTCAAGTTCTGCAAAATATAACAGAACAGATAAATGGTTGGCAACAGAGGAGGAGGCAGGGTGGGTAGCATGAGTAGGCTCACAGCACAGGCAGCGGGCTCATTTGAAGGACCATGATGAATGATAGCACATTGCATCAACCGAAGCGTAGCTAACGGAGACATCCCCATGGACCGAAGCATGGCTAGCCCGCGCAGTACTTAACTATTAGCAAAGCCAGACTGTGGAATTTGCAGGACTTACCCTCTCCCTCGAGTGTGGGCCCAGCTTGTGCAGTGTTGATTGCTTTTCTCCAGGCAGGACCCATCAAAGCAGCGACCCTGTCTTCCAAGGGTGTCAGTGGGTGCAGATTTGCCGGGCCTTCTCCTGTTCGAGTTCTTTCCCTTTTGTTGTGTGCCACCTTGCTCTGCAAAAATGAAAATATTACTTTTTAGAGAGGGTATCTTTCTGCTGGGTGGGACATATACAGATGGTCACATTTACAATTGCAATTCCAGTGAATAAATGAAAAATATTACTTACACTAACTACTTGACCAAGGTCCTGACACTCCTTTTTGCACTGGCCTCCAGACCTCGGGGTGGTCACCATTGCATAGTAATCTTCTGCAAATTGGTTCCAGCGTTTCTTTATTTCATTTGGTGAAACTTTTATGTGACCTCTGCTGGTGTCCATCTCGTGCCATCTGGCCTCAATTACAGTAACTACTGCCTCTACTTCATCCTGTAAGAAATTCTTGGTCTTTGAGCCGCATTGCATATTGTATTGCAGCTCCGATTTTTCCAATGAGAATTAAAGTTCTCACACACAATTGACTCTTTAAAAATGGCCGAATGCAGACCGAGAGCTGTACTGGGCATGCGTGCTCATAGCAATCACGGCAAAACCATCGTTTTTTTCCCGCACATGTGCAGAAGGGGGAGGCATCATTTTTTCGGTGCAGACATTAGGCTCCACCCTCCCGAAGCTAAAGGACAGGCAGCGCGGCACCAATTTCAAAAAATAGAACGGGGAAACTTGCTAGTTATTTCTTTGAAGTAGTCGGGGCCATAAATAAACGGGTGTAACTCTTGCAATATGCCAAAAAACAGCATTAGGGAAAATTGAGCCCTATCAATGTAACTGAAGTACCTAATTCCCGGCATCATTCTCGTAAATCTTTTCTGCATCTTCTCTAAGACCTTCATATCCTTCTTAAAGTTTGGTGCCCTGTATTGGAGGCAGTACTCCAGTTGGGGCCGAACCAGTGTTTTATACAGGTTCATCATAATTTCCACACTTTTGCACTTTATATCTCTATTTATGAAGCCCAGGATCCCGTAAGCCATTTTAACTGCTTTCTCAATCTGCTCTGTCATCTTCAACGATTTGTGCACACATACCCCCAGGTCTCTCTGTTCATGCACCCTTTTTAGGATTGTACCATTTAGTTTATAATGCATTTCATTCTTCCAAATTAATACATCGTTTTTTTTTTAATGTACTGTACTTGGAATCTCTATTGACTTTTGCAACCACAACCAATACCGTCAGTGTGCCTTTAACTTGCAATTTTCTTCAGGAATGAGCAGTTGTTTTTAGCTGAATATACTGTGTCAACATGGTCAAGTTTAGTCTGTTACAGATTTAACCACCATGACTTCACCCTTGTGTATACATCTGTTTCCTGGCTGACATGGATCTCAATCGACTGTGTAAATCATTATTTTTGCACTCTATTCAACCCTATCTCAAGCATTGGAAGCAGATAGATATTGCAGCTAGGATTGTGGTGTAAAGTTCTCTCTGGGCATATACATGGTGTGTTGAAATGCAGCAAACTGTAGGTTATTGTCCCAATAAATCACTGCAGGTCACAAAGACCAGCGAGGCTGTGTTGTCTTGATTTCCACAACCCCTCCTTGAACTTTACAAGATAGAAAATGACAGCTGTAAAAATTCAGACACACGAGCCACTGATGTAATCAGCCATAAATGTCATAATCTGGATTTTATTGAATGATTTTTGCTCCCTTAAGGTAAGAGTTTACTGGGACTAGAATATTTTGAACTTGTTGGCTGTCATTGTCCAAGTAGAGCACTCCCAGGTCAGATCGAGAGTAATGCTCCATATTCTTTATTCTAACAAAGAATCTTAACCTGAACTTTGGAACAACAGCCGCTAGGGCAGTGATACTGAAGTGTAACCTGGGGGCCACTTGTTGACCTGCTCTTCAGCTGTGGCCATTGGCAGATTTCCTGTGTCATATATCTTAGGGATTCCATTCATACTCTGCCAGCTTTAGAATATTGACAAAGTTAATCCCTCTCCTCCAGCTCGTCAGCTGAGAGAATATTATAAGGAGGCACATTTATTGCAGCATGAAAGGGATCTATTAAATTTGAGGGACTGGCAGTTTTAAGGAATGATTGTAGAGACATGCAAATGATCACTGTCCCTATAGCCTCATGAAATGACACTGTTGATTTATGCTCAATAATGATAATATTTGTGCTATAGATGTGCACCCACAGGGAACGGCCCAAACCCATTTCACATAGAACCCTCGCAGCTACCAGAGACAAGATACTTTCACCTCTTCATTCTGGGCTGAGTTTGAGATCAGGTTTCAGAGGTGAAATCAATAGACCCACTGGGGCAGTAAAAGGTAATGGCCAATTTTCTGGAGCATATCCAATGGCACACAGACAGCACGTGCCCGAGGCTTACCCAAGATTGGTTTCATGTCCATAAAATTGGGTGAGCTGCTGGTGCCTGTCAGGCCTCTAGAAGCAGCTTGTCCATTTCAAGAGGATCAATTTCGGGCCACAAGCCTCATCAGCAGAATACCTCAGGTATGTCCTAGGGAGGAAGGAGAACAGGAGAGGGGGGCAGATCGCAGGCTGGAAGAGCACTTCAGGAGTACCGTGGAACCAGGATGAGCACTGCTGCTCTTCCAGTCTCCATGTCAAACTTTAAAAAAAACAAACTTTTTTGTTGGTGACCAATTAGATTCCTCGGGTTCAACACCAGCCAATTTAGGAGAGGGACCCTAAAACAGGCATTGGCCCCTCATTTACATGTGCAAGGCGGCCTGACCTGTTTTGGGCAGCTGCCAGGGATGCCTCTGCAGTGCTCAAACCAATATGCGCCGGACGTATTTCCAGTGCTGTTTGGGTGCAGGAAATTAGATTGCATTTGCCCGCAATTAATATTTTAATGAAAATTTAGGCTTATTTTAATTTAGAGTAACAGAGGACCGGGGAGAATTCCATGTATGCATGTGCTCCTGAGTTGTTTTTAGGTCTCTGAAAAACAAGCCTGAGGGGTTCAGAGCAGTATTTAGATGATTCTGTGAGGAAGCAGTCTGTTTATTGGCCCAGATTTTCCTGTCAAAATAACAATGAGGCTAATGGTGCTCACCGTTATTTTTGCACAAATGGTGCAGCAACTTCAGGTGAGGGGTAGATGTGCAGTTAAGTTCAAAAATCCAAATGTTGCTGTCTGAGTTGCACCGCTCTACTGTTAGCTTTGTAAAAACAGCATCTCACTTTGTGCCTCACCATTGACGTGCATTGAATGGTGTGAAGCTGCTGTACATGTGCAGTAGATATAAACAAAACAGACCACAGAAAGTCTTGTCCAATCCAGTCCGCATACCCTTTTAATAATGTGGTAAGTGTTCATTATTGCGAATCAATTTTTCTGGCACTGAAAATTAACTATTACAAGCGTGGAGTCTCATGCCTTCAGATTTTAATTGTTGTTCAAAATTCTCAAATTAAAATTTTTTTTTTTTTCCTTTCGGTCTTTTTTCTTTCTCTCTCTCAATCCATCTTTCTTTCATTCTCTTTAGTTCTCTTTCTGTACTCAATTTGATATTGAATTCTCCCACTCTAATTGGCATTTCCTTCTCAGTCTTTGCGCTGTTAATTTCACAATCCTTCAATCTGATACACAGTTGCACGCACTGTTCCTTCAGTTCCCAGATGTCCTGTTTCCCTCACCGCGACGTCACCAACTCGCGCTTAATTTGTCAGTTTTAGTGCCCCTTTAATAAGGGGGCACTTGATTTAAAGTTTTACAAAAATAGTTGTAGAGCTGTTGAGTTGGGAGTGGCTTAGCCAGTCACGTGATGTTCACAAGGCTCACTGAAACCCCAGCCAGTTGGGGTATCCAAGATAAGGCAGGTGGTTGTGAGCCTGGTGGATGAACTGGTAATGTGTAGTGTGATTGTTAAACCTTTTGCTAATAAACCAACTAGTTATTAATAGCAATGTGTTGCTATGAATTCTTAAGCAAAGAACCCATGAAGCAAATACATTACAAATGGTATCGGTGAGTTGCTGATATCTATACCCCAGCAGGAGCCAGCATTTTCAGGACTTCAGGAAATGAGGGACTAAAAGGGGAGAAAGTTGGACAGAAACCTTAATATTTGAAAAAAGTCAACACCATTCAAGTGAATATTTCTGTGAAATAAAGAGAAACCGAAAGCTGCTCAAATAATTTTATCCACGTCCTTTGAATTCAGAAATCTTATTTTGTTCACTCCTGCGAAGTGAATATTTTTATGAACAGTTTTACATTTATGAAGCAATTTATGAGTCTACACAGTGAAATCAACATCACTCATAATTGTGAGCATAACTGACGTACAAAAGGAACAGCTGGATCTGTCTGCAGTGTATTGCTCCATGTCCCTTCAGTGCCCCGTTGACTGCTAGTTTGTGCCTCCTGTTCTGCAATGTATGCAATTGATAGTTTCAGATCCATCTGGCACTGCCTCAACTCAAAATGTATCAGTATTTAAAACAAATCTGAGGTCTGGGTGTTACGTTGCATGAGGATACTATTTTTTCTCTTCTGGGACCAGGGTTCAAATTCCGTCTAGACTGAGGGATGAAAGTCTTCTCTCACTGCCAGCTGTAAGGGTCCAAATAAAACAAATTCAGGACCATCTTAATCCAGGACCTGTTGAGTAAGAGACTATAGCACAGACCTCCCAATGGCAAAAAACAGATGCTCTCCAAAAATAGCTTATACTGATAGGGGTGTGGTAAATGGAAATGGCACACGGGTGCAGGAGGAGGCTTCTCTCCTAAGGCGGGGGCTGGGACAGGGTGCAGTGAACTTAAATAAAAGCAGAAAATGCTGGATATTCTCAGCAGGTTAGACATGATCTGTGGAGAGAGAAATAGAGTTAATATTTCGGGTCAGTGACCTTTCATCAGAACTGGAAAAAGTTAGAGATGTAACAGGTTTTAAGCAAGTGTAGAGACTGGGAAAGTGGAGAGGGGAGGTAAGAACAAAAGAGAAGGTCTGTGATAGGGTGCAAGGCGGGAGAGATTAAATGACAAAATGTGGAGGTAATGGGTCAAGTAAAGAAACAAAAGTTGGGTCTGGAGGAGCTGCAACTGACAACAGCAGAATCATGACCAGTACTTGCTATCTGAAAAAATGGAAGCCATCATAACTACTGCTCCCATTTTTTCAGAATATAGGTGTTGGCAATGATTGTGTTGTTGCCATTTACTCCTCTAGACCTATCTTTTTGTTTCTTTCCCCCCCCCCACTACCAACCTGTTTTACCTTCCTGTTTTGTCATTTAATCTCTCCTGCCTTCCACCCCATCACAGACCTGCCCTTTTGTTATTTCCTCCCCTCCGCCTTTCCCTGCCACTGTACTTGATAAAAACTTGTTACATCTCTAACTTTTTCCATTTTTGATGAAAGGTCACTGACCTGAAACGTTAACTCTGTTTCTCTCTCCACAGATGCTGCTTGGCCCGCTGAGTATTTCCAGCATTTTCTGTTTTTATTTCAGATTTCCAGCGTCCGCAGTATTTTGCTTTTGTAGTGAGCTTAACTCTGTATCTCACCTGTGGAATTCTGACCTTGGAATGCTTGATGCTGACGCCCCTATTTAAAAAAAAAAGAGGCGGACAAAAAACAGGAAACTATAGACCGGTTAGCCTAACATCTGTCGTTGGGAAAATGCTGGAATCCGTTATTAAGGAAGCAGTAGCGGGACATTTGGAAAAGCATAATTCAATCAAGCAGAGTCAGCATGTTTTTATGAAAGGGAAATCATGTTTGACAAATTTGCTGGAGTTCTTTGAGGATGTAACGAGCAGGGTAGATAAGGGGGAACCAGTGGATGTGGTGTATTTGGATTTCCAGAAGGCATTCGATAAGGTGCCACATAAAAGCTTACTGCGCAAGATAAAAGTTCACGGAGTTGGGGGTAATATATTAGCATGGATAGAGGATTGGCTAATTAACAGAAAGCAGAGAGTCGGGATAAATGGGTCATTTTCCGGTTGGCAAGCAGTGACTAGTGTGGTGCCGCAGCGATCGGTGCTGGGTCCTCAACTATTTACAATCTATATTAATGACTTGGATGAAGGGACCGAGTGTAATGTAGCCAAGTTTGCTGATGATACAAAGATGAGTGGGAAAGCAAATTGTGAGGAGGACACAAAAAATCTGCAAATGGATATAGACAGGCTAAGTGAGTGGGCAAAAATTTTGCAGATGGAGTATAATGTGGGAAAATGTGAGGTTATCCACTTGGACAGAAATAATGGAAAAGCAAATTATAATTTAAATGGAGAAAAATTGCAAAGTGCTGCAGTATAGAGAGACCTGGGGGTCCTTGTGCATGAAACACAAAAAGTTAGTATGCTATTACAGCAAATAATTAGGAAGGCAAGTGGAATGTTAGCCTTTATTGCAAGGGGGATAGAGTATAAAAGCAGAGTAGTCCTGCTACAACTGTACAGGGTATTGGTGAGGCCACACCTGGAGTACTGCGTACAGTTTTGGTCTCCGTATTTAAGGAAGGATATACTTGCATTGGAGGTTGTTCAGAGAAGGTTCACTAGGTTGATATCAGAGATGAGGAGGTTGACCTATGAGGATAGGTTGAGTAGTTCGGGCCTTTACACATTGGGGCCGATTTTCAGCACCTCACCGCCCACTGCCGCTGACTGCCGCCCATTCCCGCTGACATTCCTCCTGAAGATCTGCCCAGTGCCACTTTCCGGGTGGCTTGGAGCGGGCAGGATGGGAGAGCCGCTGGAAACCACCCGCTGACGTCAGTGGACGGCCAAGTGGTGCAACTGACCTCCCGCCCGCCGATCTCCCAGATTCCTGTGGGCGGACTCGGCGGTAGAACGGGGATGGGGGGGAACCGCTGGCTGGAGGCTGGTCTCTCCCCGACGGTGAGTATGAAGAACCTGAAAAAAGATAAATGAACATTTTAATACTTTTTTTCAACAGCGACTTACCAGTATGGGGTCCTCTGAAGGTCTTCGGATACTTTTTTGATTTTTTGCTGTTGTTTTCTTTTCAGGTTTTCGACCCTCCGTGGGCCCGACTCCATCCTCGGCGGCACTTGGGCAGCAAGCGCCTCTGCTGCCGAGAATGAAACCTTCCGCCTGCTGCCACCCAGATTGGCGGCATGAGTATTCCATTTGCCACCCGCCGACCTTCGAGGGGCCTTCTTCCTGAATATCCCGCCCAAAGTACCGTCCGGTACCTCGATGGCCATCGGTGGCACTTTGGGCGGCATTTGGGCAGGCGGAGGCCTTGCTGGAGTTCAGAAGAATGAGAGGTGATCTTATTGAACCATAAAATAATGAGGGGGCTCGACAAGGTGGATGCAGAGAGGATATTTCCACTCATACGGGAAACTAAAATGAGAAGACATAGTCTTCGAATAAGGGGCCGCACATTTAAAACTGAGATGAGGAGAAATTTCTTCTCTCAGAGGGTTGTAACTCTATGGAATTCTCTTCCCCAGAGAGCTGTGGAGGCTGGATCATTGAATATATTTAAGGCGGAGATAAACAGATTTTTGAGCGATAAGGGAATAAGGGATTATGGAGAGCGGGCAGCGAAGTGGAGCTGAATCCATGATCAGATCAGCCATGATCTTATTAAATGGCGGAGCAGGCTCGAGGGGCCAGGTGGCCTACTCCTGCTCCTATTTCTTATGTTCTTCAGTGGAAAGATTTCATTCTCAACACTTTCCTAGACGAGCACAAAACAGGATCAGCTGTTTACGAAGACCAGCTGATTGTTTTATACATAAACATATGCAATGGCGAGCTTTACTGGGAGATGCAAAAAAACAAATTAAATTTGGAAAACAAAGTATTGCCAAAGGACTTAGGCATGTTGTCTTATTTTAAAAAGTGGCACAGTTAAAAGTTAAAATGTGGGGGCAAACAAATCATACATACTAATGAAAACAAGACATATAGCTTCAAAAGGGTCCCAGGATTAATTCTATTTTTTCGCATTGAGAAGATTTTATTTTATTTTGATAAATCTATGTTTATACAAGACAGCCATGATTACATTGGGGTCCTAAATGCAAATTGAATTCCTATGTCACCCAAAGTTGTACATTCCAGCACATATAGACTCAAATAGTTCTTGAGAACAGTGGGATCCCTTCATGTCCAATGCTTCCTCTGGGATTACTTCTCAGAATTCTGAAATAACAGAAGAAACTGCAAATAACAGCGTGTGGGAAGGCATGCTACTGAGAGGTCAGAGTTCAGGAATTTCATTCAGCATTCAAATATGTCACAATGATGGCCAACAGGATTACTGATGATTTTAAAGAAGAACTTTCAGATGGAGAGTACCCTGTGTTTAATTTTTTTTTCTTGGTGAAATAACACTTCCTGTCTTGTTCTGTTACGTTTAGAATAACTCCACAAGGCTGTATATCTTAAGCTCAAACTGTTGTGACCTTGGTCTCTTTATTGTAACTCCAGAGTGAGGAGGCAGCATGGTAGACTGCCTTTTATACCTGCTTTCCCAGGGTGTGCAGGTGATCCTTGGGTCTCCCACAGGTGCGCCCCTTGGTGGCAAGTCTTACACATTGGTAATGTTTACATACATAACATCATTCCCCCCCAAAGACTTATGTATAAGTTATTTACAAGTTGAGGCGATCCGGGGCTCTGCGTTCCCAGGTTGATCGCCTGAGTTGAAGTCCTGGCATGGGTGAGTCGGTCGGATCATGGTTGCATGGCCACGCGGCTGGTCTGATCGGACTGTCGAGCATGGTGGGTTCATCCTCATGGTTGACAGCGAGATCGATTGTGTTAGTGGGTTGCTTGGGGCCAGGTCCTTTCCAGTAGTTCCTGGTTATCTGTAGTTCGCAGTTTGGTCTGGTCCAAATGCTTTCTGCGTTTGCCCATTACATGGTTTCACAACAAACACTCCATTTTCATCACAAACACTCCATTCCCCTCTGGCTAATACTGCTCGCAGCCCATCTCGGGCCATGACCATGGTCTACATCATTTATTCTGATGTCGCGAGGAGGAGCTGTATGTTCATGGTGCATTCTTTACTGATAGCATATGGATGGCTCGGTTCTGTGTGATTCAGTCCGGTGACTGTGTAGCACCCGGGATAGCCTGGTCTGTGGGCAATGTGGTGTTCGGCTTTATGATTTGGGGCTGCACGCTCTGGACTACTGTCGCTGACCCTAAGGTCCGGCAAGCCAAGGACGGCAGATATGGCCTTGAGACTTTCAGTAGTGGCGGGAGGCCGCGTGGTCCCCGTGGATCCTGGGCCATGGTATGGAGGCCCAGGACCACCAACTGTGTGTAGCCTCCCTGCCTTTCTTTGCAACGTTGCAGGGTTGCCCCATCGGGGTCAATCTGATGGGATGAGCATTACGTCTTTGCAATGGATAAGCTGCAACATCCCGTCTAGCGGTTCGCCGTTAGCAGGTGATAACGTTGGATCCTGGCTAGTCCAGGTCCTAGTCTGGGGAGCCGTTATGGTTGACCCCTCGCTTTCTAGCACTTCCATAACAACGAGCAGGTCTGCGGGCTGTGCCGTTTCCACCCTGGTGGTGGGCAACGGCAGCCAACTGAGGGCATCAATGCCGTTCTCCATGCTTAGCCCATGGCGGATCATGTTACAGTGCACAGATGGTGTTAGACGTATTCGAGACAAAGAATTGAGAATAGTGCCTCTGCTCTCCAAAAACTCTGAGATTGGCAGCTTGTCTGACTCGAGCAAATATTGGGACACACTTTGGTACATCTCTTTTGTCCCGTGAACGCAGGCTACAGCCTTGGGTAACTTATTGGATACATGTACAACTGGTTGGGGTTCGCCCGCTATTTTGGCTTACTGTACAACACGCCCAACCCCGTGTGATAACACATCACTTGCTACAAGTACTTTGTTAGATACATATACGACCGGTTGGTATTTGCCCATTACTTTGGCTTGTTGTAAGGTAACCCCGACCCTATATGATAATATATCATTTGCCACAAATGGGTGCTCACATGGGTTACATAGTGCAAACAACTTATTGGAACATGGTGGGTTCCTGGCCTTCTCAGCGGCCACTCCTTTACCTTTGCCCCAAGCCTTCCTTGCTGGGCAACACATGCCTGTTTTGTTGCGGCGACACCCCGTGGTCTGGACGCACTCTCGTCCTGTGGTCTGGACGCACTTTCGTTCCGTGGTCTGGACGCACTCTCGTCCGTGTCCGTGATGCCGACTGCCGCTATCTTCCTCCCCAGGGATTTTGTCGGGAAGTCGCATTCAGGTCATTTCAACCGGAGTTCCACTCTGCTTGGTCGACCTGGAGCCTCTTCAATCATCATGAAGAGGTCGTCGGCTTTGGGTGGTGGGTACCGCGCCTGTACCGCTGCTCGGTTGATCTTTACCTCCTTGTGGTCGTGATGAGCGGCCTGTGTCTCAGGGATCTGCAAATGGATCTGCATTTCGATGTCTGGTTCAGCTGAAGGTGGGACTTGCTCAGCCTTTGAGCAAAGGAGACGTCGTTCGCCGGAGAAGGTACGCAGAGGTCTTCTCAGTTTCATCGAATCTTCCCCATCTACCTTCTACCAAGCAGCGTTGGCCCATCACCTGAAACAATCCACAGTGGTAAATCGTGCACCACTCCCTCATGGGATACTCTCATGTCCACACTACCAATAACTGGCATCAGTTCCTTGGTGTAGGTGCGCAGCTTTGCCTCAATCGGGATCAGCTTGGGTCGTTGTGCTCTGTCGCCCCACAGCCTCTCGAATGCCTTCTGGCTCATAATTGATTGACTCGCCCCCGTGTCCCATTCCATGGAGACTGGAGTGCCGATAAGTTTAACTTTTAACATTATCGGAGGACTTTTGGTGGTGAAGGTGTGCATCCCATACACTTCCTCTTCATCCTCAGGTTGAGTTGCCTCTCCTGCTTGTTCAGTGTGGTCTGCTCTGGATCGGTCATCTTCTGCCAACTCTGTGGTGAGTCACATTCACTGGAGGTGTCCCATTGTTCCACAGCCCTTGCACACATAGTGTTTGAATCAACATTGATGGGCTCAATGATTACCCCCGCAGCGCCAACATGGTGCTAATGGATTCGCATTCACACCCCACAGCGAGCTCTGTGTCATCCTCGGTCTGGCCTCTGCAGGCGTGTGGGCCCTGCCATGTACAGTCCTGCCTGCTGAAGGCATTATTTTATGCACAGTACTTGCCGGTGAGTTCCGATGCTGCAGTGATATCTGTTTAGTGTTATCGTTCGTGGACATGAAAGCCTGGGCTATTGTGATGGCCTTGCTCAGATCTAGGGATTCGGCAGACAGCAGTTTGCGAAAAATGACCTTGTGACCAATTCCAAGCATGAAAAGGTCCCGCAACATTTCCCCCAAAAATCCAGCAAATACGCACGGTCCTGCAAGACGTCTTAGGTCGGCGACATAGCTCGCCACGTCCTGGCCCTCGGAGCGGTGGTGCGTATAAAAGCGATACCTGGCCATCAAGATGTTCTCCTTCGGCTTGAGGTGTTCCCAAACTAGCGTGCACAGCTCTTCATATGTCTTCTCCGGTGGTTTCGTCGGTACTAGCAGATTTTTGATGAGGCCATATATCGTAGACCCGCAAATGGTGAGAAGAATCGCCCTGTGCTTGACTGCGGTTTCTTCCTTTTCTAGCTTGTTGGCCACGAAGTAGTGGTCAAGACGCTCAATGAAGGCTTCCCAATCATCACCCTCATCAAATCTCTCAAGAATACCAATGGCAGCCATAAATGCGTGAAAGTTTGTGATCTGTTACTCGTCGCCAATTGTTACGTTTAGAATAACTCCACAAGACTGCACATCTTAAGCTGAAACTGTTGTGAGCTTAGTCTCTTTATTGTGACTCCAGAGTGAGGAGGCAGCATGGTAGTCTGCCTCTTGTACCTGCTTACCCAGGGTGTGCAGGTGACCTTTGGGTCGCCCACAGGTGCGCCCCCTGGTGGCAAGTCTTACATATTGGTCGTGTTTACATACATAACACTTTCCACAATGGATTCACCCTGTACCACTCATCTGTGCCTGGTGGGTCTTTTATTTTGAGCTTGTAATTTGGATAGCGGCAGCCTGGTGCCTTTGAGTGAGTTCGCTACGTTTATGGGCAGTTACATCTATTTTCTGTTACAGAACTGATGGTCTAATAGACACAGTTAAAACTGGACTTGTAAGTCTGCTGCCGGTCTAAGGAAAACCAGACCTAGCAGCATTAAATGCTGGGAGCTGGCTCAAGTACATCAGTGACCAAAATCCAAGTTAAAAGCCCAATATTAAAGCAGTTTGAGAGTGTGGGACAAAAATCGTCTCTCAGGCTTATGCCATTACTGCTCTGAAACCAGCCATTAGCAAGTGGATGAGAGACTTGAGAATGACTTGCCCTATGGTTGCCCTTCCTGTCGGGAAGCACCTGGCCATTACTTGGTTCTTCCCTGCAGCAATGTGACTGAGCTCAGGTACATAATGGCATGTGATACTACAATGTACAGCTCCACTTTCAAACAGTGATTATTTTTGAACTATTTCCTTCCCCTATATCCTTCAATTGGCTGCTAAACACAGTCACGTTCCTCCAGCATGACTGAGCAATGGTTAATACCCTCCCTGATGCTCAGAAGGAAAGGAATGTGATAAACCAGACCATCTCATTGTACAGAGTAGCAATGTCCCACGTTTGACTCCAGTCTCTGCTGGGTTAGCAGTTCTCAGCTGAGGCAAATGTCGGCTGCTAAACTTGGCCTTAGTGCCACTGGGTTGAGAGAGTGTCCAATATTCCCATTATGCTCGCTGTCTAGTGACTCTGCCAGAAGGCACCTGTGTGTGACGATAAGAAGAGCACTGAATTGGGGTGGTGATCTCCTCTCCTCTCCTCGCTACACCCCCATGGTTGAATATTCTCCCGATGCTCACTATCGAGGATGTCACACAATAAATGGCCTACTCGATGAGGTACTTAAGAGCTGACTTTACCTGCGAAACTGCATCCCAGCATGAGTCACCACCTTCAATAAAAGAAAGTAGAAAATTGGGGGAATTATCTTTATATTAAAACACTTTTTTTCAGATTCGGGACAGTTCATTCCTGATTTGTTTGTCCATCTCATACTTTGGTCAAACACTATTGTGGCTTAGGAAAATGATTAGAAGCAGTCAGCAGCACCTCTGCTGGACATAGTGGATGAATAATTTTGTGGTGGTAGAGCTTAGTGGGAACAGAGAAAAAAAAATCAGCTGAATCTTCTCCAGAAAGCGTCTTTTTTTTACTGCAATTGTACGAGTAAGAGAAGTTATGAAAAATCAGGTTCAGCTGTTTTCTCCTGAGAATTAGAGAACATTGTGAACAATTTCGAAGCAACCTTTTTCATGTCTGCCCATTTGTTCTAACTTTGGTGAGTTGTGTTGGCGAGGAAACCAAAAGCTTCTTCTTTGACCATCCCCCACATCTCCGTGACATGGGATTGGTTAGTCATATTGCCAATTAAACTTGCTAATATCCTCCTATTTCTAGACACCGGACAGCCAACCCTGCTGACTTGCATGAATTTCGACATATTGTATGTGAATGTTCACTGGAATGGTTTTAATAAAGCACCATTGTCTCAAGGTGATATGGCATGCATGAAGCACCATTCTGGACAGACACTTTGATTGGATCTAATTCGCATTTCCAACATATGGTTGTTCTGGTAAGTTAATCAATTGTAAGTTAAATTTAACTTAATAGCAACATCTTAATCCAAAATACTCCAAATTTCTCTTACGTTCGATAGTCAAAAATCCTGAAATGTGACAACCCTGTACAGAAAGAAGAAGGAAAAGAAAGACTTTACAGCCAATGAAGTACTTTTTGGAGTGTACTCACTGTTGAAATGTGGGAAACGCGGCAGCCAATTTGCGCATAGCAAGCTCCCACAAACACCAATGTGATAATGACTTGATGATCGATTTGTGTTGTGATTTACAGTGCTAAAATGATTTTATGTAAGAGAATAAGTATAAAAGTTTACCTGAGGCTGACAATTGCGGTCAGGAATGATATGATCTGACCAGCTGGATTAGCAGAATGGTGAATTACACGCATATCATATAGATGGAACAAATAAAAGCCTTTGGGATTGAGTAAATGCTTTTTTGCAAGTACCAGCTAGGCTTCAGCTGGTAACACTGTCACCTTTGAGCCAGATTGTTGTGGATACAAGACTGACTCCAGCACCTGAGCACAGAATCTTCTGCTGCTTTAATAAAGAGTTTAGTGGGGTGCTGGGTCGTCAAAACCAATGTACAGATCTCCTGTACAGGTCTCCTGCAGGTGCAACACCCCAAAGTAAACTTTCCCAATTTGCGAAGGCCAGGAGGAAATAATCTTAGCGGATCTTCCTCCTTTGCAAATCTGGCAAGTTTACTTTGGGCTTTCCACTGGTTGAGCACTATAACTACATGTATCGGGAGCTGGCAAACCGAGACGACAACGACTTTATATAGCGCCTTTAACTTAGTGACATGAGAAATTTGACACCGAGCTGTATAAGTAGAAATTAGCGCAGGTGACCAAAAGTGAAGGAGGAAGGAGAGGCAGAGAGGTTTAGGCCGGGAGTTCCGGAGCTGGGGCCTAGGCAACAGAAAGCACGGCCACCAATGGTTGAGTGATTATAATCAGGGATGCTCAAGAGGGCAGAATTAAAAAAGCGCAGACATCTCAGGGGGTTGTGGGGCTGGACTAAACCTAATATAAAAACAGTTTAGACTGATCTTCTAGTGAAGTATTGAGTGAGTGCTGCATTGTTGAAGGCGATGGCTGTTGGATGATATGTTAAACCAAGGCCTATTTGAGTAGACTTTCAAAATCCCATTGCACTGTTTGGAAGAAGAGCAAATAGTTGATTGTGCAGAAATTTGTCTTGTAGAGATTGGGTCATTAACTTTTAAACCATCAACTTAAAAGCCTTACTATAGGGACTTAGGGAACAGGCAGGTAGCTATGATTCAACTCTTTGCAGCTGGTTTTATCTGGGGAGCTAGCTCCCAATGAACAGGACTTGCAGAGCCATCGGCAAACTGAAAGTACGTTCACCGGATTCACTAAGGCCAGCTCTGAGGAAGACATAGTAAAAAAGCAGTTCTACTGTGCATGTGCCTTCCACTCCCCCACGCTCTTTAATCGGTAGCAGAGCTTTTGGCCATCTTGTCCCACACTCCGCTTTTAATCCCCATTCGCTTTGCTTCGCTCTGGTCTTCAAAAGTCTTCATAAGGCCTACCTCTTCATCAATATCTTTGGTCACCTGCCTGAATTCTCCTCCTCCCCCTCTTTTAATCCAACCCAAATGATGATGTGCCTTTAGATATCTTGCTGCATGAACAATGCTATAAAGTTGTTGTGCTTTGGTAGAACTCGTGCGTCTCATATACAATTTAATTGTGGGAGTTTGCAGAGTCAGGGAACAGAGTAGCCTTCTGTGACACTGCTATTTTCAGTTTCTGGCATTCTCCTGGCACTTGTGCTCACGTTCTGCAGAAAACAACTGCATATCATAGCCTACATGGAAAATTTCTGCCAATACTCAGGGCAGGAAGTGAATGTGCTCTTTGTCTTCTCACTGAGGTCAGTTGTGGTGCCACACTAAAATGAAAACAGTGTGAGAGCAGCTGATGTACCACAGACCAGTGATCAGACCTGGGACTTGTGTAGTCTCAATGGCTCTACCCTTTACAACAAATTATTAGATGTATAGACACCTGACTAAAGACTGGAAAATTCTCTCGCACCATAGTTTGTTCTGTCTGGAGGGTTAATTTTGGTAAAGTAATAAGAGTGCTGGAAGTTTTGAGGCTATGGTGTATTACATTTCTGTAATTAAGTTGCTCTCTTTGTAAAAGCTGTAAAAAAGGTCTGGTTCTTTGAGGATCTCATCTGAGCAGGGAGGAATTAAGGGGGGGGGCAGGGGGGCAGATGGGGCAGTCGCCCGGAGCCCAAGCCTAGAGTGGGCCCATACAGGGTCAGATTAAGGGTAAGGGTAAACAGTATTGACATAAGTGACATAGCAAGAGCGGGGCGAAGCCGTGAATGCTCAGGTGCATGTTATCCTCGACTTGATGTAAACAGACTCAAGATGCCTGCTATGCCTGGCATGGCGATACCAGCCAAAACTTCTGGCCCAGAGTGTAGAACTGAAATATCATGGTGTCCTTACTTGAGTCCCTTGTCGATTTTGTCAAGACCCAACGGACAGAGTTTGAGGACTTAAACTGTGTGGCCACAATGAGTACAATTCAGCTCAGAGGCGCGTCCGGGTACGCAACCGTCGCTATGACGATGGAAATGCTGAAAACACTGTGCTGTCACCCAAGGAGAAATTTAAAACTGAAGTGTTCCTTCTCATTATTGATCAACTCATCAATACCTTGAAACAATGCTTTGATGCATACAAGGAAATCAACTGTAAGAGAGAGCTAGATGCTCTCTCGACTCATGAGATCAAGTAAGTCGCAGCAAATCTTGCTCACTCCTATCGCAAAGGTCTGGAACCTATGATTGGAAGTTTTCTAGCTTAGTGGCATCCTTGACAGAGCTTCAAACCTCAATTTGTGTCAAACAAACTAAGTCAGCAGAGCTGAGAATGTATCAGTTCCTCCATACACATGCCCTCACCCACACCTTTTCTAACATTGAAATAGCTCTTTGGATATATCTGTCAATGATGGTATCAAATTGCAGTGGTAAGCGGTCCTTCTCAAAACTAAAATGCATCAAGGATGAGGTCAGGAACCGAATGGGACAAGATCGACCCAACAGTCTTTCAATCATGAACATCGAGAGCAAAGTACTGAGAGGACTTGACTTCTCGAAAATCATTGACAAGTTTAGCTGTGTAAAATCCAGGAAAAGACCAATGTTATACTTGTTGCCTCTGTGGAGAAAGTGGAATGCAAATGACAGATGGTGGTCTTCCAAAAAAATTGCAGTCTTGTTCTAAATTGTTGTCTGTGGTGTCTCTGCACCTTGTTACAAACTCACACGAGGCATGTATATATCAGACACGGTCACTCTGTGACTTTCACTTTATTCCCAGGACCAAGGAGTGCTGACCCTGGGTGGGACATCCCTTTTTATACCTGGAAACCCAGGTGAGGAGTGTCTCCCGCAAGCTCACCCCCTGTGGTCAGGGTGTGCATTTCAAGGGTACAGGTACAGTGTGCATGAGTTACAGTTACATAACTATTGTCATTGCAAGATGGTGAAATATATGACATCACCTCCCCCCTTAAGTCTTTTAGTTTCAGATGTAAGTCTATCGGGTGGTCGATGCTCTCTCGTGGAGCGCCGCAGTTGTGGCTCTGGTGGCTGAGCCTCAGCACGCGTCTCTGTCACTTGAGGTGATTCCGGCCTGTCCGGGCTGGCGGCCGGGAATGTGCATGCTGAGGGCTGTCTTTGTTGCTCGTACGCTGGCAGTGGTGTGGGTGCAATCTCATCATGCTCTTCTTCCGGTTCCTCCGTGACTATGCTGAACCTTGTCTTTACTTGGTCCAAGTGTTTGCGGCAGATCTGCCCATTGTTTAGTCTGATCACCATGACCCTATTCCCTTCTTTGCCGATTACAGTGCCCTCAAGCCATTTGGATCCCAAAGCATGGTTAAGAACAAATACCGGTCATCTATTTCGATACACCTCCCCCTTGAGCCTCGATCATGGAGCTCGGTTTGGGACTGGCGCTTGCCCTCAACAATGTCTGCCAGGTCTGGGTGAATGAGGGACAGCCGCGTCTTGTGCGTGCGTTTCATGAGGAGTTCCGCTGGTGGGACTCCCGTGAGCGAGTGCGGTCGGGACCTGTAGGCCAACAGGAGACATGATAAGCGATACTGAAGGGAGGGTCCTTGGATGTGTAGCATGCCCTGCTTTATGACTTGGACCGCCTGTTCCGCCTGGCCATTGGAAGCCGGCTTGAATGGCGCTGTCTGGACGTGCTTGACCTCATTGCCCGACATAAACTCCTGGAATTCATGGCTGGTAAAACACGGGCCATTATCGCTGACCAAGATGTCCGGCAAGCCTTGGGTCGCGAAAACCATACGCAGACTCTCCACAGTGATGGATGTCATGCACGAGTTCAATATGATGCATTCGATCCACTTCGAGTATGCATCGACAACGATCAGGAACATTTTCCCCATGAATAGGCCCGCATAGTCCACGTGAATGCATGACCATGGCCTGGTGGGCGAGGGCCACGGGCTGAGTGGAGCCTCCCTGGGGGCATTGCTCAGGGCACCTGCGAACCCATTGTTCCAGGTCTGAATCAATTCCCGGCCACCATACATGTGACCGGGCAATGGCCTTCATTAACACGATGCCTGGGTGCTCGCTGTGGAGTTCCCTGATGAACGCTTCCCTTCCTTTCTGGGGCATGACTACCCGGCTGCCCCATAACAGGCAGTCGGCTTGGATGGAGAGTTCATCCATCCGTCTCTGGAATGGCCCGACTTCCTCGGGGCACGCCCTGTGTGCGGGCGCCCAATTCCCAGTCAGGACACATTTCTTTATCATGGATAGGAGGGGGTCCCTGTTAGTCCAGAGTTTGATCTGTCGGGCTGTGATGAGGGAACCCGCAGTGTCAAAAGCCTCAACGGCCATAACCATCTCGGCGCTCTGCTCCGATGCCCCCTCGGTGGTGGCCAGTGGGAGCCTGCTGAGTGCGTCAGCGCAATTTTCGGTGCCTGGCCGGTGCCGTATGGTGTAGTCATACGCAGCCAGCGTGAGGGCCCATCGCTGTATGCGAGCTGACGAGTTAGCATTGACAGCCTTGCTGTCGGACAACAGGGATGTTAATGGCTTGTGGTCCGTCTCTAGCTCGAACTGTCTACCGAAAAGGTACTGGTGCATCTTTTTCACACCGTACACACACGCGAGTGCCTCCTTCTCGACCATGCCGTATCCACGCTCTACCTGGGAGAGCGACCTGGAGGCGTAAGCCACCGGTTGGAGTTGGCCGTCATCGTTACCCTGCTGCAACACACACCCAACCCCGTAGGATGATGCATCACATGTTAAAACCAGTTTTTTACAGGGGTCATACAAAGTCAACAGTTTGTTGGAACACAGCAGGTTCCTCGCCTTATTGAAAGCCCGTTCTTGACAATCCCCCCAAAACCATTCACACCCTTTATGGAGGAGCATGTGTAACGGCTCCAACAATGTGCTTAAGTTCGGCAGAAAGTTCCCAAGATAGTTCAAAAGTCCCAGGAATGATCGTAACTTCAATGTGTTGCCGGGCCTGAGCGCCCGGCGAATCGCCTCAGTTTTTGATTCAGCGGGCCGGATCCCGTCTGCGGCAACCCTCCTGCCCAGGAACTCGCCCTCTGGGGCCAAAAACACGCACTTGGCCTTTTTCAGCTGCAAGCCTACCTGATCCAATCGGCGTAGCACCTCCTCCAGGTTGCGGAGGTGTTCCTCGGTGTCTCGACCCGTTATAAGGATGTCGTTTTGGAATACAACTGTTCCAGGGATGGACTTGAGCAAGCTTTCCATGTTTCGCTGAAAGATAGCCGCTGCCGAACGAATGCCAAACGGGCACCTGTTGTGGACAAATAATCCTTTGTGCATCGTGATGGTGGTCAGAAGCTTGGAATCTTCAGCCAGTTCCTGAGTCATGCAGGCCAAAGTGAGGTCCAGCTTCGTGAACAGCTTTCCACCTGCCAGCGTGGCAAAGAGGTCCTCTGCTCTCGGAAGCGGGTATTGGTCTTGCAGCGACACTCGGTTGATGGTGGCTTTGTAGTCGCCACAAATCCTAACCGAGCCATCTGCTTTGAAAACGGGAACGATGGGACTTGCCCAGTCGCTGAATTCAACGGTCGAAATTATGCCCTCTCTGAGCAGTCTGTCCAGTTCACTTTCAATTTTATCACTCATCACGTACGGCACCGCTCTGGCTTTATGGTGCACTGGTCTGGCGTTCGGAGTAATGCGTATCACTACTTTAGTGCCCTTGAACGTTCCAACACCGGGTTGAAAGAGTGACTCGAATTTTTGCAATACCTGCGAGCATGAACTTCACTCCACAGATGAAATGGCGTGCACATCCCCCCATTTCCAATTCATCTCAACTAGCCAACTTCTCCCCAAAAGCGCGGGGCCATTTCCCGGAACAATCCAGAGTGGCAGCCGGTTCTGTGATCCTTTATTCATCACCACCAAGTTTGCACTGCCCAGCACTGAGATTATCTCTTTGGTGTACGTACGTAGCTGCGTCTCAATGCGTTCCAGTTTGGGCCTGCTAGCTCATAGTCTCTCAAATTGTTGGGCGCTCATGAGTGACTGGCTAGCTCCTGTATCCAGCTCCATGTGCACCAGGATGCCATTCAGTATGACTTTCATCATCACGAGTGGCGTTTTAGTGTATGAGCTGTGGATGTCAGCCACATGAACTCTCTGAACTTCAGCATCCATGGTTGTTCCCCAGGCCTCATCCTGCATTGCAGATCCCTCGTCTGGTTCCACTGTCTCGCAGACTAGCCTCGCTACTGCCTTTTTGCACATCCTGGCCAAGTGTCCACTGACATTACAAATCCTACAGGTATAAAGCTGGAACCTACAGCTTTTAGCAATGTGTCTACCCCCACATCTCCAGCATGAACTGAGATTGCTGTTAACAAAAGGACTATTCCCAGGCATTCCTCTCTGATGGCCCGTTTGGCTGTTTCTAAGCACTCTGATGGAGTGTGTTATTGGTCCCATCACGGGATGCATTGTTCCTTGTGATGGCGTGAATTGCCGATCCCCTTTCCATTGTCCCTGTTGCGGGCCCACCCTGGAGCTTGTTGCTGCCTGGGCAGTGTCGAATTGCTCTTGCCTGCCTGCCTGGGTGGTGTCGAATTGCCCTTGCCTGCCTGCGGGGTTCTGTATCTATTTTACAACATTAACTCCCTGGTTCATTGCAACGTTAAAACCAGGGCTGCGTGCGTAAATTAGCTTGGTCTCCTCTTCCCCTGCAATAAAGGTCTGAGCTATCAACGCCGCCCCTTCTAAAGTCAAGTCCTTAGTCTTTATGAGCTTCCTGAAAATGCCAGCATGATTAATGCCCTTGATGAAAAAGTCCCTTAACATCTCCCCCCTGCAAGCATTGGAGAACTTACAGAGACTGGCCAAATGCCGTAGATCCACCACGAAGTCCGAGACGTTTTGACCCTCCCGACGCCAGTGAGAGTAGAACCAGTGCCGGGCCATGTGTACGTTGCTTGCCGGCTTGAGATGCTCACTGATTAGCAGGCTGAGCTCTTCGAAGGACTTGTCCGCTGGCTTTTGGGGTGCAAGCAGGTCTTTCATCAGCGCATACATCTGTGGACCACAGCTGGTCAGTAGATGCGCCCTCCGCTTGTCAGCCGCTGTCTTTTCCAGCCAGTCCTTTGTGACAAAGCTCTGCTGGAGTCTTTCCACAAAGTCATCCCAGTCCTCACCCACACATAGCGTTTCTCTGTGCCACCAGTGGCCATCCTCGTGGTTCGTTGATTCCCGTTACTCATCGCCAAATGTAGTGTCTCTGCACCTTGTTACAAACTCACACGAGGCATGTATACATCAGACATGGTCACTCTGTGACCTTCACTTCATTCCCAGGACCAAGGAGTGCTGACCCTGGGTGGGACCTCCCCTTTTATACCTGGAAACCCAGGTGAGGAGTGTCTCCCACAAGCTCACCCCCTGTGGTCAGGGTTTGCATTTCAAGGGTACAGGTACAGTGTGCATGAGTTACAGTTACATAACTATTGTCATTGCAAGATGGTGAAATGCATGACATTGTCATTGTTGATTTAGTTTCAAAATGTAAGGATTTTTTGTTATTAAAGCGTCGTTGTTTACTGTTTATACAGGGTTTCATCAAGGTATCAGTTTGATTGTTTGGAAACATAATAAAATATTAAATGAGTGTCGTCATAGAACTGATGCATGTTCAGTATAGTGCCCTGTGACTTAGCTCACTAATGTAATTTACTGCAGGATGTGAATGGGAGTAGGGGGCCATGGCCGGGGTACTGCCCAGGGCCCGAGGCCTCCTTAATCCATCCCTGTCTCTGAGCATGGCTCAGTGGCACAAGCAAACCCTTGCAGTTATAGTTTTGAGAGAGTTACAAGAGTTTTACATGGAGAATGAATGATGGCTGGGCACATGTCGCTGTGCCAAAGCACATTCTAGGAATTTGGATGAAATCATAAATTATGTGGAGCTGGAGCAGTTAATGAATTTCATCCAAACCCAGAGTGTGTCACTGCCTTAATACATACCAGACATTTTTTTCTGTAATTCTTTTGTGCGGTTTTCCTGTTTCAGTATGAATGCACCAAGAAAAAAACAAGGAACCATTTAAATTGTTTTCTGTAATGTTCATGGTGTGTTTTCAATTGTGTGCACGGAGGAACAATGTTGCTCCTAATAAACCATAATAAAGCTTTTCAGTTACTTGCTGGCTCATTTGCAATATCTTACTCTTTCCTTTTCTCTCACTTTTGGCTCTTTTTCCTTTTGTCTGTTTCTCAACCATGCCCTTTTTCTCATTCTGTTGGCTCCTCCACACACTTTTTTTTCTCTCACTCACACATCCTTTCTCACAACAACTGTTTTTATATGCCTTTAATGCAGAAAAATGTCCCCTGGCACTTCAAAGAAGGTGTATGGGAAAAGGAGGTAGCAAAGAGATTAGGATTGTGATCAAACTCTTGGTTGAAGTGATGGGTTTTTGAGAAGGTTTTTGGAGGAGACTGATGTGGAAAGGTGGGATTTAGGGAGAGCAATTCAGTGAGTAAGACACATGCAGCGAAAGACTCTGCTGCTCATGGTCGGGTGAGAGGAGAGGGGATGCACATTAGACGAGAGTTAGAGGAACGGAGACTTTGGGGGATGTTGGGCAGGAAGAGGATGTGAAGATAGAATGGGTGGAGGCTACGGAAGAATTTAAAGACAAGGACAAAAATGTTAAAACTTGAGGAATTAAGGGATCAGGAAACTAATGTAGGTTAACTCTCACACTCAATCTCTGCCTCTCATACTCATCATCTTGATTCAAACACTTTCACTCATACATTCTCAGTCTTTTAGATGCTCCAACATTTTCTCGCATATTTTCTCTTACATTCTCTCTATCTTACACTGTCTCATAACTGCAACCAGGATGGGAGGGACATTACAATCGGATCCACATGCCTTCATTAAAGGCTCACTGAAGCCAATTGTCATCCTTGATAATAATAAATTCTGAAACGCTTTGGAATGGGGCCACTCTCGCTAAGGATGCCAGTAGTAATAAGTCTCCATAAAAAGTTTTTCTCTTCTTCAATTTTGTTTTATTTCTCCTTCATTTCTGTCTTCCCCATCTTTCTGTCTCCGCCCTCCCAACTGTATCTCTTGTTTTCTGTCACTGTTTTTCTTTCGCTCTCACTTCCTCTTTTACTTTGGTCTCTCTCTCTTCTTCATTTTCATCTCTCTTTCCTCTTTCATTTTTGTCTCCCTGTTCCACTTTGCTTTTCTCTTTCCTCTTTCTTGGCTTTGTCTCTAACTGTTTTCTTTTTACTCTACTTATAATATTGGAGTTGATAATGTATGGAGCAGCAGGGGTCAGAGGATGAAGGTGGACAGGTCTGTCAATCAACCAGACAGTAGAGTTTTAGTTACACTAAGGACTATGGGGTAGAATTTGGCCAGCATAAATTTCTGGCGCACTCACCAGAGGTGCGTCGCTTTTGTCCGCTTCGAAGTGCTCCAAAAATCTTCGGGCCGAGTTTGGCCGCTCCCCAGCCTCTCCTCGATGGTGTCGTAGCGTGGCCACTGGATTTTGGTATCCAGTGCACATGCGCGCTAGAGTGTGCGCGCATGCACAGTAGCTCCTCGCCCCCAGAATCTGCGAGAGTGTGCTCTGCAGGCTGTGTAGGAGGGACCGAAGTGTGCCACCCCTATCCCTGGCAGAATGGGCTCCCTCATTGGTGGCCCGCTGCCTTCCCGGGTTGTATTTTGGTAGGACTTCTATTTTTTATTTGTTATTGATTGATTGATTACTTATTACTTTGCACTTGGTGCTTTAGGTGCAGGGTTCCTGCTATTTTTTATTTGTTAATGAATTGCTTATTACTTTTTGTGCTTTGTTTATGCTTTGTAAGTCTTGGTGCTAGGTGCAGATCCTCTCAGCTTCCTTGTATTTTTTATTTGTTGTTGAATGCTTATTTTTGTGCTTTGTTTACTGCTTGGTGCTTTAGAATGTACTCACCTGTGCTGATTTCTTAACTCTCCGCAAGGGTTTTCTGTGCTGCCACAAGTGGCCACATACACTAGCCTAAGTTAGTTTGGAGCAACTATTAGCTGTCCAAACTGGCTTAAATGGCCAAAACAGATGTAGATGGCTGGTAACGCCGCCTTTTGAAAAAAAATTAAACTAAACAAAATCCTAACTAAATCACTTACACTGGCGCAAATTAAATATGCAGAATGGGGATTTTTAAGATACTCCAGAAAAATCAAGTTGCTCCAAAAAAAACGGAGCAACTCCTGGCCAAATTTGGGCCCAATGAGCCAACTGTTTACTTATGGACTGGAGTACTGTAGGCTAGACCAGATATGAAATGGCAAGTTCCGATCCCTGAATTATATTAGTGAAACAGTTGTCTTTTTACAACAGTTTAGTAACTTCAATGATCAATTTCTCATATGAGCCTGCAAATTATTGTATTTGCCAAATCTGTTTTTAACAACTTGCTAGGGTGGGATTTGCACTCATGCTATCTGGATTGCTATTCCAGTACCATAACCACAAAACTACCATATCTTGGGATTTGAAGGCAAATGAAGATTTCAAATTTAACGGGTCAATCTCCTGTGGTGTTGTCCATGGTCAGTGTGATGTTGCCTGGAATTTCCATAAAAGTTCTCTCAATCTCTCACTGTAACTTGGGCAGAAGATCAGTGATTCAGGGCGGTCGTCTTTTAGGAGGAATTGGATCTATAATTGGGAGGAGTTGGGATGATAAGTTGGGAGTTAATGGAAATTGTAGTGTAAGATGTCAACAAGGAGGACATTGGAGCAATTGAGACTAGCGATGACAAAAGCATGGATACGGGTTTCAGTGGCAGAGGGAAGTAGGTTGCCAATGTTCTCGGATGGAAATAAGTGGTTGTGATGGCGGACAGGATATCTGGTTTGATGCTGAGCTCTAGATTAAACAGAGTGCCAAGGATTCACATGGTCTGTTTCAGCATGAACGAGTGGCCAAGGAGAACAATAGTGGCATGGAGTGGAATTTATGGCCAACAATGATGGCTTTGGCTTTCTTGATATTAGTTAGAGGAAGTTGTGACTCATCCAAGATGATGTTGGACCAGTGCTGAAGAGGTAAAGTTGGGAGCATTTACTTATAGAAGCTATGTATATACATATAGAAACTACCCCTGTGCCTGTGGATGATGTCACTAAGGGACAGCATGTAGATGAGGAACAGGAGGGGGAAGGTATAGATCCTTGGGGAACATCAGAGGTGACAGTGTGGGATGGGAAGAGAAAGCATTGTTTGAAATGCATTGACTGCATTATGGTAAATAGAAATAGAACTTTGCAGGACAGACCCACAGAGCTGCATAGCAGGAGGAGATGATGAAAGAGAATGGTGTGGAAAAGTGGAGTTGGATAAAGAGGAATACTGGGCCATGGTCACAGTTACAGATAATGTAGTTCATGATCGTGGGGAAGGTTGTCTCGGTGCTATGAGAAGGATGGAGGAATTCAAATTAACTTTGAGTGAGATGGGCATGGAGGTGTAAGGTGTCAACATAATTGAGGACCTTAGAGAGGAAACATAGAAACATAGAAAATAGGTGCAGGAGTAGGCCATTCGGCCCTTCGAGCCTGCACCACCATTCAATAAGATCATGGCTGAACATTCCCTCAGTACCCCTTTCCTGCTTTCTCTCCATGCCCCTTGATCCCTTTAGCCGTAAGGGCCATATCGAACTCCCTCTTGAATATATCCAATGAACTGGCATCAACAACTCTCTGCGGTAGGGAATTCCACAGGTTAACAACTCTCTGAGTGAAGAAGTTCCTCCTCATCTCAGTCCTAAATGCCTACCCCTTATCCTCTGTACCCTGGTTCTGGACTTCCCCATCATCGGGAACATTCTTCCCATGTCTAACCTGTCCAGTCCTGTCAGAATCTTGTAAGTTTCTATGAGATCCCCTCTCATCCTTCTAAACTCCAGTGTATAAAGGTCCAGTTGATCCAGTCTCTCCTCATATGTCAGTCCCGCCATCCAAGGAATCAGTCTGGTGAACCTTCGCTGCACTCCTTCAATAGCAAGAATATCCTTCCTCAGATTAGGAGACCAAAAGGGTGGTTGGAGTTCAGGTGGTAGTTGGAGAGAACAGTTGGGTGTTTTGGGGATATGGGTGTTAGGTAGATGGTGACAGAGGACAAAGAGCCATTAACAAGATCAGCGAGCATGAGAGCCAAGAATTTCAACAACTCTTCCAATCGTCCCAATTCTGTTCATTCCTTCATAGAAACATAGAAAATAGGTGCAGGAGTAGGCCATTCGGCCCTTCTAGCCTGCACCGCCATTCAATGAGTTCATGGCTGAACATTCAACTTCAGTACCCCATTCCTGCTTTCTCGCCATACCCCTTGATCCCCCTAGTAGTAAGGACCTCATCTAACTCCTTTTTGAATATATTTAGTGAATTGGCCTCAACAACTTTCTGTGGTAGAGAATTCCACAGGTTCACCACTCTCTGGGTGAAGAAGTTCCTCCTCATCTCGGTCCTAAATGGCTTACCCCTTATCCTTAGACTGTGACCTCTGGTTCTGGAGTTCCCCAACATTGGGAACATTCTTCCTGCATCTAACCTGTCTAACCCCGTCAGAATTTTAAATGTTTCTATGAGGTCCCCTCTCATTCTTCTGAATTCCAGTGAATACAAGCCCAGTTGATCCAGTCTTTCTTGATAGGTCAGTCCCGCCATCCCGGGAATCAGTCTGGTGAACCTTCGCTGCACTCCCTCAATAGCAAGAATGTCCTTCCTCAGGTTAGGAGACCAAAACTGTACACAATACTCCAGGTGTGGCCTCACCAATGCCCTGTACAACTGTAGCAACACCTCCCTGCCCCTGTAGTGATAATACAACCATGTTGTATATGAATATTCTCAGCAAGAGCAAATCCACGTGTTCCACTGCTACATCTAAACTTTCTATGTTCACCCCACTCAGCACCATTTTCATGACTACTAAATATTAAAATGGTGAGCTGGTACATGCCACTGAAATCCCCACTTCGAGCTCACGCCACTCTTTCACAGTGAATCCCATCAAACTGGTGACAGAATCCCTCAGTTACTGCCATAAGTTACAGTCAGTCAACAATTGTCCCACATACAACAGAAAAAAAACCTCTTCAACGGAGTTATGGCTTAAAATCTAGAGTCACTGACCCCCGGAACAATTCTTTATACAAACCACTCCAGTTGCACTGAACAACAATTACATGAGATGTTGCAGAAGCTCTTTGTACAGTCCTAACCTTTCCCCTAGCACAGCTGTCCTTCTGGCATGTTCTCAGGCAACTTTGGTTCCAGGAACTGGTTCTTTAAAGATTTCTATTGGATAAAGGAGATGCTATTGTGATAGCAATTTTGTGCATGTTTTCAAGTAATGTTCCCCTGCTCCTTCATCACTGTCGTAATGTGGGGAAACGCAACAGCAAGTTTGCACGCAGCAAGGTCCCATAAAGAGCAATGGATAAACTTGTGATTTGTCTGATTTTTTGGCATTGAAGCAGTTAGTCCACTTTATTTTTTTATATCAACTAAGCAGCAAAATTCAGATTTTCCTTGTTTTTGTCTGCATTTTATTCTATTTTCAGTGAGATATTTTCCTCCAGTATTGCAGAATTTACACTGAAGTATCAAAACCGATCAATTTGAATTATTCCTACAGCTGCAAAAGCACCAATGCCATAAAATGAAGTTCATTGTTACCATCAAACAAAGGAGTACATTGATATACGTCCTACATCATTTGATGTTTGAGACCACACAATATTTGAAATAATTTGCCTTAATTCAGTTGTAAAGCAGTTGGTTTCCTAAGGCATGGCACTTGTCCACCCAGCCCCACACATTTGCGACTTGACAGTCGCTCCTAGAAGTGGTTTATGCTAATGTCGAGGGTTGGTGAATGCAGCACATTGCCCAATTTCTGAACCCAACTCGTAGTTGGCTAGTTAATTAACTGACTGATTAAAAAATATATATATGACTGTTTCACCGTTTGGTTTCAGGAAATGAGACCAATTAAAAAACTTGAAATAATGGCTAATAATGCTGAAGATAAAAAGTTTTGAAAGGAACAAACTTATTCAAGTCTGTGCTGGGTGGCAAGAGTACGACAGTTAGTTACAGAAAATGTGAGCTAGGGAGAGAAAATGAGCCAGAGCTCGGGCTTCTGATTGCTACCCAGTGATCACTGCTGGAAAGTGAATGTTTGTGGACAGGGCTGTGCGACTCATGCAATTACACAGGGCTCCGAGCGGCTCTGGATACATGTCCGAGGGTGATCTCACCACCCTACAACTCTCTGCCTCTGACAACAGACTCACCCACAAGTAAGAGCCACCATCAATCTGTGTACACAATGTAAATCCACATGGGACATGCTATCCACATCGCGGTTCCACATTGGAAGGATATAGGGACTGAATTGTCAGTGCACTGCTCCCTACCCGCTGTCCCTCATTCATAATTAACAATTATTAACATGGATTTAAATGTATTCTCTGCAAATGTGAGGACAGTTATGGGTAGGGAGGAGCCCCAAAGTTTCTGGGGAATTTCCCCTCCCTCGCTTCCCAGACAGCAGAATAAGTAGGTAGTATTTGGTATCATTGTATCGTGAAATATAACTTTTGCATGGAGCCCCTGCATTGCAAACACCGTCCCTATTTTGCACACTGGGCAAGCGTAAGTTGTGGTTCTGCTTTTGATTGAACTTCTTATTGACACTCACTGCATTTTCATATTCTGTGATATAATAGAGATCTGTTAGCACCTGTGGAATTATACCTCGTAAGAGACAGTGATTGGAGGAGGGGAAGAATTTTTGAAACAAGATTTAAATTTTGAAACCACCACACACTGATGGGCAGAAAACCTCTTCTCTCAAAACACTGTAAGTTCCAAAGTGAAATGTGCTTGGGTCATGCCTCACCCTCTGCCATGCGTCCACAGCACAGTTTGACAGATTGTAAAAAGAAAGATTGCATTTATATAGCGCCTTTCACGACCACCAGACATCTCAAAGCGCTTTACAGCCAATGAAGTACTTTTGGAATGTAGTCACTGTTGTCGTGATTAATTAATGTTCACCTCATTTTAAGGGAAGGTAAGAATTGCTGACACTGAAAATGTCAAACTGGGGCAGGGGCTTTTATTCTATGGTTCAGATTGAGCTACATCACTGGGCACAGAGAATGTACTTTATGTGATGCTTCTGACCAGGGAGTGCTTGTTGCTGCGCGTGAATACAAAAAGTAAAAATTGGTCACCTTGAGCAAAAGCAAAATGCACACTTAAAAGGGGAAGGAAAATAGAAAACAGAAGGCCAATTTTTTCTTGGTCCAGCCTATGGAAATGTTGATAATTGGACTTTTCTTTAATGAATGCTCAGATTATGTGATTAAATTGTAGAATGATGGCCCAGCAAAATACTTCACCTTTCCAAATCTCTGGTCCCATTTACCACATTGTTAATCAATAACAGCCAGACTGCAGCCTTTGACCTCAAATGGAAACTCTTTACAGCTGTTGCTGTATTTGTTTTAAATAGCTGTAACTTTTGTATAATATTTCTGCAGAAATGATCTTAGAAATTTCAGTGGAAGGAAACCATTTGGCCGATCCTACCTGTGTTGACTTTTGTTTCTCCTAAACATATTATGTATTTTTTGTTGCTTTCCTTTTGTGTAAAATATTGTGAGCTGTCTGAGGAGAGGGTAGGCAAGCAGCCTGTTTCAAGCCTGCTGCCGGTGGTCTCTGGAGCTGACCACCAGGAGGCACTAGAGACTGCAGGTTTCAAGCTTCTCTTCTGATTTTTTTCCCTCCCGCCCCCCGCCTGCCCCTGCAAGCAGGCACTGCAGCCTCTGCTTGGCATCTTTACACTGTGTGGCTCAAATCAGGAATTGAACAAAACACGGCTCGAACTGAAGCTCATGCCTCTGAGCATTGGTGTCATAGCACTCAGTGCCGATGTGACAAGACCTGCTAAATGGTTATATAAAAATATATTAGTAATAACCTGGGTGTTTTTGAACAAACTGGAGGCAAGGATGGAATTTTCCACAAAATAGATCTTAATGGTGGGAGTCATTGATACTGGACTGCAAACAAGCAAATCACAGATTTCCCAAATCCTAATGCATATCTCAGTTTTGGGAAATGGATGAGCAATGCATCATATTGGCTATGATGTCACATGCAAGCAAGGTAAAACATTTTGCACACTGGATGAAATAGTTGTGCCGCCAATTGTATTTTGAAAGAGCAGTGGGGGGAAAGCCTACCTGACAATGTTTCAGGGCTCAGACTGCTCTTTTTAATTCAGTGATGAGATAAACAAGATTTAATTGAAGCATGTCCATGGGATTGTGAAGCTGCAGAAATTCCTCAGAGACGGATCCTCACAGCTGGTACAGTTATTGACAGGTGATGTTTGGAGGTAGAAAAATAGTACAGCTTCACTGTTTCCTGCTCATTTGTTCTGTCCTGGTAACGTTACCAGGACTGAATAAATTAGCAGGACACAATGAAGCTGTACTATTTTTCTGTGAGGATCCATCTCTGAGGCATTCTGCATTTTTTTAAATCTCATTTGTCAATCAGGGTAGAAGTTTGTTGTGCTGGAAGGCAGCCTGAGAGGTTCACAGGTGTACTTCAATGTCTGGTCAGTTAAAATTAGACTTGTGACTACTTGCATTCTATTTACCCAATAATAATGTTGCTAATCAGACTATATTTTTAATTATCACTTAAAATTTCATTTAAAAAAGAAAGCAATGACAATAACATGAGCATCATTCTCCTTTCTCCAACTGTGGCCTGACTGCATATTTGACTGTGATCAACTGGAAGAGCTTTGAGTGAAGTGATTGGTTGGTAGGATTCAGCCGATGAATTGGATAATGCTAATTTAGTATTAAGTCTTTAATAACATGGTACAATTGGTACAGGGTACATGTGGGGACTTTCAGTGCAGCTGTCAAGCAAGCAGTGCCACTGGAAACTTGGGGAAGTTTATCACAGAAAAAAAGAAAGACTTGGATTTATATAGCGCCTTTCATGACCACCAGACGTCTCACAGAGCTTTACAGCCAATGAAGTACTTTTGGAGTGTAGTCACTGTTGTAATATGAGAAACATGGCAGCCAATTTACGCACAGCAAACTCCCACAAACAGCAATGTGATTATGACCAGATAATCTGTTTTTGTTATGTTGATTGAGGGATAAATATTGACCAGGACACCGGGAAGAACTACGTCCACCTGAGAGAGCAGACGGGGCCTCGGTTACCATCAGCAGACCGGGACCATTGGAGGGAGCAGCGTGCGACGGCCCAGCCCGGAAATCAGCGCAGTCTCGGCCTGCAAGACTATCAGCAGGCCGGGGCCATTGGAGGGAGTAGCGTGCAGCGGCATAGAGCAGTGTGTGCTGCTGCAGGAGGACGATGACTACAAAGCCAGGTTGCTGATTGCAGTGTGGGCAGGCACAGCAAGAGGGGCGAAGGAGCGGCAAAAGTCCGTAGAGGGAAGTGACTGGGCCCAGGAGGGAGGTGAATCTGGGACCCAGAAGAGGTGAGGGCCCAGGGGCAGCACGGGCCAGTCCACACTGCGATATGTGTGCGCGCTTGGTCTGTGCAGCAGAGCAGGTCTCCAGTTAGTCATGGGCAATCCTTGCCACTGGACCAAGACCTAACTCTGTCAAGCCCGTGTGGTGACTGGTGTGCAACGGCCACCACACATTAAAAAAATCCAAGCACAGGCATCTTCCACCTTTCAATATGTAGCTTGGGATCTGGAATATTAGGTCCTTCATTGAAACACCTGTGAACACCAGTGGTCTCTGGAGCACAGAAAGACTGTGAGAAATCATATTGGACTACCAACAAGCAAGCTCCAGATTTCCGAGATCTATCGCTGTTTCAGAATGTAATGAACTGCCTTTGAATTGAAGTATACAAGGGACTGAATTATATGCAACAACGCTGGGGTGATTTCACGGGGTAGGATTCCTCTGTGCTTGGATTCTGTGCAGACTCTGGATTGATATTGAATGTTAAGGTGCAGCTGCAGCAGCTCTTGAGTGCCTGGTGTACATATGGAGGTGTGGCCTCAATATCATCACTCTTGTGGTACTGCGATGTTCAAAGCCTTGAAGAGACTAACAGTTCAACCAGGATAGGAGCATCTGTCATCCCAAGTCTTGGAGTTTCCTCAACAGTTGTATGATGAACGTCTGCCTTCAGCACGATGCAAGGACTTATGTGGGGCAGCTTGAAACATGCCATCCATCCTGATGTTCTGGATATCCGAGTCCAATGCCCCTTACTTGTCACTAACTACTTCGTCCAGGTCCTTATGTGAGGGAATCTGGCCAAGTGACACGACCACTGTGATGTTGATTCTCCTGCCAGGGTATTCGGTAACAGGTCAGTGTAAGTGGGAGCCCTCGCTCCCTGCAGTCACTTCCCACCTTTTCCACAAATCCACCTCACAGCATGGTCCTGGATCTTATAAATGTGCTGGAGGAAGCACCTCCATTGCACACCTAAGAGTTCTGAACCATGAAAGACAACAACTTGGATGCATGTCTTGTTTGCCACAAGTCCTGTACTACAATGGACTTTACTGTCATGATGAAGGAGCAAAGTACTCTTACATTGAATCCAGGAGCAAAAGATGGCTTTTCTCAGTGCCCTGCCAAACAAGGTGGCAACATTCCCTCAATAGTTTATAAAGGCTTTACAAAACACTACATTTCCTGACAGTTCCAACACTTCACCAGGATTTTCCAACCATCTTCATCACTTAATTACTTCTGGGTGCTTTGGCTGTGGTTGCCATGGAGTTCAATGTTCCTACCTTAGCAACCTATGGCTGGACGGCCAACTTCATAGTCAATCTTTCTTCTCAATGTTATTCATGTGGTTTCCTCAAAGTTAAAGATAATGCACCATTTGCTATCCTACTGTCCAATTCAGTGTATATCTCTCTGCAGTGATTTAGTGATGGTTATGTTTATTGGATAGGTTGGTTGAACTTTCCACACCACTACCATCAAATTTTGGGCAGTGGCAACAGAGGCAAATGTGGTTGTGACATTCTGCTGGCATCCCGGGTAAATCTGCCAGAAATGACGGCAGGCGTTGAATACGTCTGCTCATATTTTGTTAAGTGTATTCAAATGACGTTAATGCTAGGAATACGCCATTAATGCATTAATGTACTAGGCATCAGAAACAGTGAGGCTAATAGCGCTCATTGTTATTTATATGTAAATGGTACAGCAACTTCAGACGAGGAGCAGATTCACGGTTAAATGTGAATATTAAAAAGTTGCTGTCCGAGTTGTGCCGCTCCACTGTTAGCTTTGCGAAAACGACATTTCATTGTTTGTCTCACCATTGACGGCATTGAATGTCATGAAATTACTGTATTTACACAGTAAAAACAAATTAAACGTGACACAGATTTTACATGTAACCTTTTAAGGATGTGAGAAGTGTTAATAATTGCCAATCAACCTCTATTGCTTAAAATTAGCTATTACAAGTGTGAAGTCTCATTCCTTCAGATTGTTAATTGTTTTAGGAGATATTAAAAATGTCAAATTTTCGATGTAATTTTTTTTCTTACTTTTAGAAATAGAAACTTAGAAATTTACAGCGCAGAAGGAGGCCATTTTGGCCCATCGTGTCCGTGCCGGCCAACAAAGAGCCGCACGGCCCTCGGTCAGCAGCCCTGAAGGTTACATATAAACCGATGAACAATGAACAATAGTGGAAAGGTAAAGAGGACCCAGCCCAACTAGTCCGCCCCACACAGCGGTGACACCATTCCACTGAGACATTCTACACTCCATGCCAACCGGAGCCATGTGATCTCCTGGGAGAGGCAAAAACCAGATAAAAACCCAGGCCAATTTGGAGGAAACATTCCTCTCCAACCCATCCAAGCAATCGAAACTAGTCCAGGAAATCACCCTGGCCATATTCGATTCCCTGCAGTACTTACCATCACATCTGCGCCGGCCAGCAAGAGGTTATTCAGTTTAATCCCAATTACCAGCTCTAGGTCCGTAATCCTGCAGACTATGGCACTTTAACTGCTCATCCAACCATCTTTTAAATGTGGTGAGGGTTTCTGCATCCACCACTCTTCCAGGCAGTGAGTTCCAGAACCCCACAACCCTCTGCATAAAGAAGCCCCTCCCTCAAATCCCCTCTAAACCTTCCACCAACCACCTTAAAACTATGCCCCCTCAAAATAGATCCCTCCACCAATGGAAATAGGCCCTTACTATCCATTATATCCAGGCCCCTCAATATTTTGTACACCTCAGTGAGGTCTCCTCTCAACCGCCTCTGTTCCAATGAGAACAAACCCAGCCTCTCTAATCTGTCCTCATAACTAAGATTCTCCATTCCAGGCAGCATCCTCGTAAATCTCCTCTGCACCCTCTCTAGTGCAATCACGTACTTCCTATAATATAGCGACCAGAACTACATGCAGTACTCCAGCTGTGGCCTAACCAGTGTATTATACAATTTAAGCATAACCTCCCTGCTCTTATATTCTATGCCTCGGTCAATAAAGGCAAGCATTCCGTATGCCTTCTTAACCACCTTATCCACCTGGCCTGCTACTTTCAGGGATCTGTGGACAAGCACTTCAAGGTCCTTTGTTCATCTACACTATTCAGTGGCCTACCACTTAATGTATATACCCTTTCCTTATTAGCCCTCGCAAAGCGCATTACCTCACACTTCTCTGAATTAAATTCCATTTGCCACTGCTCTGCCCACCTGACCAGTCGATTAATATCCTCCGGCAGCCCATGTCTTTCCTCTTCATTGTCAACCACACAGCCATCTTATGTTCTTATGTTTAAGGTTGCAACTAAGTTTTCCACACAAGCAGAATAACTGTTCAGCATGCACTTCACTGCAGACTATTATAAACACAGCGGATACTTCATTACAATGCAACAAGGTTTCCTTTCAGTCTCTTTTTATCTCTGTCTCTTAATCCAATCTTTCTTTCCCTTTCTTTATTTCTCTTTCTGTACATGATTTGACATTGAATTCACCCCCTTTAATTCACTCTCCTTCTCAGTCCTTCTGCTGTTTACTTCCCAACCCTTAAATCTCATTGGTTAAGGAGATACCTTTATGTTTGTCATGTTCACTCAGGTCCCAGAAGCCCCGTTTCCCACACTTTCAGTAACGTAGTGGGCAAATATTGTTTGAGCTGAAGGGTGCAGGGGCACTGATGCACTGCTACAGCAAAATCTGGACCATATTTAATTACTACTCTCCAGCCATGGGGCAGTTTAAAAAAAAAAAAAATTCTCCAGTTGCCAGCCATGCTACACTGGCAGGTGTCATAGCCATTTCCCTCCCTAACACAAACTGGGAGACCTGGTGCCAGCAGTAAGACCACTGGTAACCCATCAAAAAACTTAAATGAACGTGAACCCAGATGATCTGCCAAGCTCATGCCCCGGGAGGCCACAGTTCACAGCGACAAGCAGGTACAAAGTTTGCCCTGCAACAGATCTAACAGGAATCCCACCACATCAGAAGATCTATGTTGTTAAGTTGGGCAGCTATATCATCAGATAATGCCGAATATGAGAAACAGATCTGACTGACTATCCTTTAATGACTTTTGAGAGCCTTTCTTATGTGGTGCTTATTCTAATGTATTTAATGAGAAGTATGAAAACTCAAATTATTGAGTAGAATGGGCCTATGTTCTGTGGAGTTTAGAAGAATGAGGTGACCTCATTGAAACATATACATTTCTTAGTGGGCTTGACAGCTGAAAGGCTGTTCCCTCTGGCTGGAGAATCTAGAACCAGGGGTCATAATCTCAGGATAAGGGGTCGGCCATTTAGGACTGAGATGAGGAGAAATGTCTTTACACAAAGGGTTGTGAATCTTTGGAATTCTCTACTCGAGGGCTGTGGATGCTCAGTCGTTGAGTATATTCAAGACTGAGATCGATAGATTTTTGGACTCTATGGGATTCAAGGAATATGGGGATTGGGCGGGAAAGTGGAGTTGATGTCGAAGATCAGCCATAATCTTACTGAATGGTGGAGCAGGCTCGAGGGGCCGTGTGGCCTACTCCTGCTCCTATTTCTTATGTTCTTATGTGCAACCTTGAATCAAGACTACAGGCATCACCATCAGTTTGTAACCTCATTTTTTTTTCTGTACTTCTTTTGCTTTCCCTATGTCATGACAATTTCTTGATGGATAAAAGGCAGGCAACTTATTCCCAACACTCAGATCTTGTACCCAGCAGTTTGATCAGTACTCAAATAAAACCCACCGTGACTCCTTCCCAACTCCCCCTTCTTCTCAAGTGCAAGTGCTACGTGTCCGTTGAACACCACCAATCATGGCACTGTGAGATGAAAAACCTGCCAACTGGAGAATGCTGGGTATAAACCCCTGTCCAATTGCCTTGTCTCTTCATTTTTAGAAGGTTCCATTTAAAAAAAAAACTTTCATTGGATTATATTTTGTTTTTTTCATGAATCAATGGTTAATCACTCATATTATATAAATCAACAAATCAAAATCAAAATGGAGAATGTTTTCATAAGAACATAAGAATTATGAACAGGAGTAGGCCATCTAGCCCCTCGAGCCTGCTCCGCCATTTAACAAGATCATGGCTGATCTGGCCGTGGACTCAGCTCCACTTCCCCGCCCGCTCCCCGTAACCCTTAATTCCCTTATTGGTTAAAAATCTATCTATCTGTGACTTGAATACATTCAATGAGCTAGCCTCAACTGCTTCCTTGGGCAGAGAATTCCACAGATTCACAACCCTCTGGGAGTAGAAATTCCTTCTCAACTCGGTTTTAAATTGGCTCCCCCGTATTTTGAGGCTGTGCCCCCTAGTTCTAGTCTCCCCGACCAGTGGAAACAACCTCTCTGCCTCTATCTTGTCTATCCCTTTCATTATTTTAAATGTTTCTATAAGATCACCCCTCATCCTTCTGAACTCCAACGAGTAAAGACCCAGTCTATTCAATCTATCATCATAAGGTAACCCCCTCATCTCCGGAATCAGCCTCGTGAATCGTCTCTGTACCCCCTCCAAAGCTAGTATAGCCTTCCTTAAGTAAGGTGACCAAAATTGCACGCAGTGCTCCAGGTGCGGCCTCACCAATACCCTATACAGTTTCAGAAGGACCTCCCTGCTTTTGTACTCCATCCCTCTCGCAATGAAGGCCAACATTCCATTCGCCTTTCTGATTTACCTGCTGCACCTGCAAACTAACTTTTTGGGATTCATGCACAAGGACCCCCAGGTCCCTCTGCACCGCAGCATGTTGTAATTTCTCCCCATTCAAATAATATTCCCTTTTACTGTTTTTTTTTCCCAAGGTGGATGACCTCACACTTTCTGACATTGTATTCCATCTGCCAAACCTTAGCCCATTCGCTTAACCTATCTAAATCCCTTTGCAGCCTTTCTGTGTCCTCTACACAACCCGCTTTCCCACTAATCTTTGTGTCATCTGCAAATTTTGTTACACTACACTTCAAATTTGCTTCCCAAGTTTTGGTGAAATCTGAATCGTTTAACAAAGGGATGTCCAACCTTTTGGAGTTGGGGCCAGATACTTGTGTCAAAACCTTTCTCCCCCTCCCATACTTCCCCTCTCCAAACCTAGAAAACTGGGAAGCATCAGCTTGAGGTCTTTAAACTTCCTGGACTGATTGGTGCACAAAGGCTGCTCCTGATTGGTCTAAATTTATCATTTAATTACGCATTTAAAAGACATATCATTTCCTCTGAGTAACCTGTTATATATGTTGTACTCATAGGGTTGGAATTGCTTTTTATAACTAAAACTGTACATCTCTATAATTAATATCAGCTAATAATATCACATTCTCAGAAACAGCATGGTTCAAACTGATGCAATCTGAATTTTTAGCAAAAGTTGTATTATTTTTTGTAAAAAGAGGAATTTAATTCTCATGGGGGGCGAAACTGGGCTCAGTTTGGGCTCTACTAGGCCCCTTAAGGTTCCAAAATGGCCTCTATGGCCACGCGCGCACATTTGATGCCATATTGATAAAGGGGTTAGTGCGCGCACACCTAACTTCTGAGTCAACAGGCGCGGTGCCTGGAAATCGCTGATGACACCAGTCCTGACCACAGAGTTCGTGCCCCTGACAGCCTCCGCAACGCTCTGGCTCCAAAACTGATGCTAATTAGTGACGAGATTCAAAGTCCCAAGTGTTACTGATGTGATGACAATAATACAGTACAGTAATAATAATAATTAACTTTTATTTCTAGAGCGTCTTTAGCATTGTAAAACTTCCTAAGGCGTTCAACAACAGTGCAGTGCAACAATATAAAACAGATACATTTGACACCGAGCCACAAAAGAAGAACTGGTAACTAACTCAAATTATATCTCAGTTACATCTGAGGTCTCGGCTGTGGTGACATCTGGGGTCTCGGCTGTGGTGACATCTGTACCTGGAGTCTTTTTGACCAATCTTGCAGCTTGACTTGCCTCATGTATTTCAGTCTTTCCTTAATGAGTTTGTCTTGTATCATGCAGACAAACATGATCTCTTGCTCCGAAATGAAACTTCTTTGCTCCAGTCCTGCTATGAAATCTGTGGCCATCTGAATGCACATCGATAGAAATTCCTTCTTCAACTTCATCCTCATCATCTTCATCATCACTGGCTTCATCATCTTTATTTTCTCCCTGTTGTACCATTGGCATAATCTCTTGATCAGTAAGTCGATTCACAATTGGTGCATCTTTGTCGACATCCATCCAGTCTTGTAAATTTTCCTCTTCCAAATCCTTAATCACATCAAGCACTGCAGGGTTGTTGGACATATCTGCACTGGTGGCATAATTCAGCAATTCACAAATAATTTGTTTGTCTTGACATGTGCGAAATCCAGTGAACTCGGCCCCACCATCCACATCAGGACTGTCCTCAAACATTAAGGCTGGCCACAGCTTGTGCCATCATTTTTTAAAGTATATGGAATTAATTTTTCCCAGACTCTAGTTAGTGTCCAAATCACATCCTTCATGTTAAAATCTTTCTGGAATGTCTTCATGGACTTGCCAGCATTAACGGACAGTAGCAATCTTTGCATAAATTCGCAGCGGTACTTGCACTTCAAGGATCTTAAGATACCCTGATCACAAGGCTGAATAAGAGAGGTACAGTTCGGGGTAAATACAGTCCCACCACATTATCTTTGACAAGCAGTTCGGCTTTAGGGTCGGTAGAGCAATTGTCGAGAATCAGCACAATTTGCACATCCGATCCAGCCCGACCGATGTGCAATGGGCTCTAGCCTCCAGTACAAAATATTTCTGGGACCACTCAAGACATAGTTTAGAGGTTATCCAGCCTTTCTTGTTGCCATGGTCTATCAATGGGAATATTTTCACCCCTTTGAATGCCCTTGGCTTCACACGTTTCCCAATGACCATGAGCTTGCACCTGTGCGTACCTGCAGCGTTGTTCCAGTCGGTGCCTCCTCAGCATCTGTTGCTAAGGTTTTTCTAGGCAGACATCGCCAATAGAGAGCAGTTTCATCAGCATTGTATACCTGCTCTGGGGTAACTTTTTGCAACTAACTGTATAAATTCAACGACGAACTTAACTGCTGCTTGGTGATCTGTAATTCTTTTTTCACCGCGCACACAATGTAGAGTAATACTATGCCTGGTTTTACATTTCTGCAGCCGTCCTTGAGAATATTCACATTCATACTGCAGGTTAAATTCTTTGAGGAATATTTTCACTTGCACGATTATCATCTCACCAGAAATGCTAACACCATCATTCCGACGAAGCCTAAACCACAGTAATAGAGCATTCTCTAATTCAATACTGTTTCCTTCCCTCAATGTATAACGAGAGGCCATACTTTTCTTACTTTCATTGTCAGCAAAAAACTTAAGGATCTTATCCTTTTGCTTCTTAATGCCATACACTATTGACGAACCAACATTGTAAAACTCAGACAAGGTCCGTACCGATGTGCCCATGTCCAATTTCTTCATTAATTCCACCTTTTGCTGCATGGATAAAGACACATGCTTACACCTGGTACCACCTCCACTGCTTGCTGGTCCCTTTGAAGCCATATTCAGGGGTAAATCAGAACTGAGACCGAGAAACCAGGATACCACCCACACAACGCAGAACCTTTCACACAGCCAGAAAATGTGGTGAGAAGTGCGGGAAAACACTACTCTAATATCTCGGGCCTCCCTCTCTCACGATGCTGACAACGACGTTGTGCAGAAGCCTACTGCACAGCATTTCGGGCCCAGCGATTTCCCATTTGCTGTTACAGGTAAAATACAGTGCCAAAGGTCAGTCTTCAGGGAGACTTCAGTTAATTGGATGGTAACAGGTACTGTGCAAGGGGATATCAGGGCTGGCTGGCTGGGGCTGGGGGCTGGCAGGCAGTGCGGCAGAGAGATCGTGGGGGGGCAGGCGGTGGATCACGGGGTCAGGCCAGCGATTGCGGGAGTTGGCAGCGAGGATTTGTTCATGTCGGAGTTCCACGCATGCGCCACCCGGGAATGGTGCTGGACGAGGGGGTGGTGCCGGATAAGGGAGTCCCGGATAAGAGAGGTTCAACCTGTAATTTAAAAAAATCCTGAGAGGACAGCAAGTTCATGTTCCATGGAGCCACTGCCACTCCCCTGGGGCGACACCTCAGCAATCCTACTGATCCGTTGGAGAACAGATTACTGGAGTGCTGTGATGCCCTGGAAGCCCCTTTGAAGACTGGTATCTACAGCCATGATGGCAGCAGTCTGAGCTTCCCCTATAGCACTCGGACGTTGGTTGGCTGCTACTTGTGCGGCAATGGAAACTGGGACATTGGCCATCGGACGTGACATCATGATTGGTTCCACAGGTGCATTGATGAAAGTGAACACCTGGTCCATGGTGGAAAGGATGGGCTCCAAGCTCGGTGGAAAGGATGGGCTCCAAGCTCTGCGCAAAGCCCTGTGCCCAGTGAGTGCTGGACACCTCCATGCTCCTTAACATCGAACGCAGGCTTCCCAGTTCACCAAGCATTTGGGTGTGTACACCATCAGCCTTTTTCCGTAGCCTGGCCCATCAAAGTCCTCATCATGAGTCCTTTGCAGCAGAACGAGTGTTGAACCTCGCGCTCAGGTGAGCTGGCACCTGCGCTATGCTTTCTCTTGCCCTGACTGCAGCGCACTTGTGCCCGGTGTCTCACCATGTGCAGATCGCTCCTCTATGCTATCCTCTAAATTATGCGCAGCGTCAGTATCTGAGCTGGTGGCTGCAAATGTGAAATCGAGTGACGGCGTGCCTTTATCATCACTGTCTTCCTGCTGTTCCACCACTGCCTGGGCAGGTTGCAGTTCTTTGGTATCTGAAAAAAAAAAGGGGCCAAGTGTTGGGGTGTGGTGAGGGGAGAGGAGAAAGTAAGTAGTGCATGCTTACACATTCTGCCGCTTATAAATCAGAAGGGAGGTAGGGATGAGAGAGAAGTGGGATATGAGGAGGAGGATTAGGTATGAGGATACAGTCATCTTCAACGGCCTCAGCAATAACCCTTTCTATAATGGTCAGCACCATCTCCTCCATAGGAGTTAGAACATGCAAGCATGCCTCTCCCATTGTGGTTGGTTCCTGCTGCCTCCGGTTGTGCACCACCTTCGCCTGCAAGAAAGAGGGAAGTGTATCAGTGAGTATCATGCAATCTGTTTGGGTGATGTGGCTGTCAGGGTTGAATAGCTGTCATTGTGTGCAAGCTATAAGATATGGGTGTGAGGCTTGCAAACAGTGCTACGTGTGTGAGGGTGAGGTGTATGAATGTTCAGTATGAATCCTGATTAACATAGAAACATAGAAATTTACAGGGCAGAAGGAGGCCATTTCGGCCCATCGTGTCCGCACCGGCCAACAAAGAGCCGCACATATAAACCTATGAACATAGACGGAAAGGCAAAGAACACCTAGCCCAACCAGTCCGTCTCACACAACTGCGACATCCCTTATACTGAAACATTCTACACTCCACCCCAACTGGAGCCATGTGATCTCCTGGGAGAGGCAAAAACCAGATAAAAACCCAGGCCAATTTAGGGAGAAAAAATCTGGGAAAATTCCTCTCCGACCCATCCAGGTGATCGAAACTAGTCCAGGAGATCACCCTGGCCATATTCTATTCCCTGCAGTACTTACCATTATATCTGCGCCGTCCAACAAAAGGTCATCCAGTCTATTCCCAATTACCAGCTCTACGTCCGTAACCCTGCAGGTTACAGCACTTCAAGTGCCCATCCAACAATTTCTTAAAAGTGATGAAGGTTTCTGCATCCACCACAATTTAAGCATAACCTCCCTGCTCTTATATTCTATGCCTCGGCCAATAAAGGCAAGCATTCCGTATGCCTTCTTAACCACCTTATCCACCTGGCCTGCTACTTTCAGGGATCTGTCGACAAGCACTTCAAGGTCCCTTTGTTCATCTACACTATTAAGTGGCCTACCACTTAATGTGTATAGCCTTTCCTTATTAGCCCTCCCAAAGTACATCACCTCACACTTCTCTGAATTAAATTCCATTTGCCACTGCTCTGCCCACCTGACCAGTAGATTGATATCCTCCTGCAGCCCATGACTTTTCTCTTCATTATCAACCACACAACCAATTTTAGTGTCGTCTGCAAACTTCTCAATCATACTCCCTATATTCAAATCTAAATTGTTGATATATACCACAAAAACCAAGGGGCCCAGTACTGAGCCCTGCAGAACCCCACTGGAAACATCCTTCCATTCACAAAAACATCCATCAATCATTACCCTTTGCTTCCTACCTCCAAGCCAATTTTGGATCCAACTTGCCACTTTGCCCTGTATCCCATGGGCTTTAACCTTCATGACCAGTCTACCATGTGGAACCTTATCAAAAGCCTGCTAAAGTCCAAATATACTACATCATATGCACTACCCTTATCAACCCTCTTGGTTACCTCCTCAAAAAATTCAATCAGGTTAGTCAAACACGATCTTCCCTTAACAAATCTGTGCTGACTGTCCCTAATTAATCCATGCTTTTACAAATGTAGATTTATCCTGTCTTTCAGGATTTTTTTCCAATAATTTTCCCACCACTGAGGTTAGGCTGACAGGCCTGTAATTACTCAGTCTATTCCTTTCTCCCTTCTTAAACAAGGGTACTACATTAGCAGTCCTCCAATCCTCCGGCACCACGCCCAGATCCAAAGAGGACTGGAAAATAATGGTCAAGGCCTCTGCTATTTCCTCTTTTACTTCACTCAACAGCCTGGAATGCATTTCATCCAGGCTTGGGGACTTATCTACGTTCAAAGCTGCTAAACCCCTTGATACTTCCTTTCTCACTATATTTATTTCATCCAGAATATCACACTCCTCCTTGATAGCAGTATCTGCATTGCCCCTTTCCTTTGTGAAAACAGATGCAAAGTATTCGTTAAGAACCCTACCAACATAAGAACATAAGAAATAGGAACAGGAGTAGGCCATATGGCCCCTCGAGCCTGCTCCGCCATTCAATACAATCATGGCTGATCTGATCATGGACTCAGCTCCACTTCCCTGCCCGCTCCCCATAACCCCTTATCCTCTTATCGATTAAGAAACCGTCATTTTCTGTCTTAAATTTATTCAATGTTCCAGCTTCCACAGCTCTCTGAGGCAGCAAATTCCACAGATTCACAACCCTCTGAGAGAAGAAATTTCCCCTCATCTCTGTTTTAATTGGGTGGCCCTTATTCTAAGATCGTGCCCTCTAGTTCTAGTCTCCCCCTTCAGTGGAAACATCCTCTCTGCATCCACCCTGTCAAGACCCCTCATACGTCTAGATAAGATTACTCTCATTCTTCTGAATTCCAATGAATAGAGGCCCAACATACTCAACCGTTTCTCATAAGTCAACCCCCCTCATCCCCAGAATCAACCTAGTGAACCTTCTCTGAACGGCCTTCAAAGCAAGTATATCCTTTCGTAAATATGAAAACCAAAACTGCACGCAGTACTCCAGGTGTGGCCTCACCTATACCTTATATAGCTGTAGTAAGACTTACGTGCTTTTATACTCCATCCCCTTTGCAATAAAGGCCAAGATTCCATTGGCCTTCCTGATCACTTGCTGTACCTGCATACTATCCTTTTGTGTTTCATGCACAAGTACCCCCAGGTCCCGCTCTACTGTGGCACTTCGCAATCTTTCTCCATTTAAATAATAACTTGCTCTTTGATTTTTTTCTGCCAAAATGCATGACCTCACACTTTCCAACATTATACTCCATCTGCCATTCACTTAGCCTGTCTATGTCCTTTTGTAGATTTTTGTGTCCTCCTCACTCATTGCTTTTCCCCTTCCACCTCCACATAAAGATTACCCTCGTGGTCTCTAATAGGCCCTACCCTTTCTTTAGTTACCCTCTTACTCTTAATATATTGATAGAACATCTTAGGATTTTCCTTAATTTTACTGGCCAAGAATTTCTCTTGTTCTCTCTTAGCATTCTTAATATTCTTTTTCATTTTGCCTCTTAACTTTCTATATTCCTCTAAAGATTCTATAGTATTTAGCTGTTGGTATATGACATAAGCGTCCCTTTTTTTCTTAATCCTCCCCTGTAAGTCCCTCGACATCCAGGGGGCTCGAGAATTATTTTTCCCAGCCTTTTTCTTTAAGGGCACATGTTTGGCCTGAGCCTTCTGGATCTCCTCCTTAACTGCCTCCCATTGTTCCGACACTGATTTACCCACAAGTAACTGTTTCCAGTCCACTATGGCCAAATCACTCCTTAACTTAGCAAAATTAGCTTTTCCCCAATTCGGAACTTTTATTCCAGGCCTATCATTGTCCTTATCCATAAGCAACTTGAATCTGACTGAATTATGGTCACTGGCACCCAAGTGCTCTCCCACTAATACCCCTTCAACCTGCCCAGCTTCATTCCCCAAAACTAAATCAAAGTCCTCTCCCTCTCGTGTTGAGCTTGCTACATACTGACTAAAAAATTCTCTTGAATGCATTTCAAGAATTTCGTACCCTCTATACCCTTGACATTAAATTTGTCCCAATCAATATTTGGATAGTTAAAATCCCCTACTACCCTATGGTTTTTCAACTTCACAGCAATTTGCCTACATATTTGCTCCTCTATCTCCCTCCCACTGTTTGGGGGTCTATAATACACGCCCAGCAGTGTGATCACCCCTTTTTTATTTTTCAATTCAACCCATATGGCCTCATTTGATGATCCCTCTAACATATCATCCCTCCTCACAGCTGTAATAGTTTCTTTAATCAGGACCGTGACAACCCCCCCCCCCCCTGCCCCCCCCTCACTTTTTATCCCCCCCTCTATCTTGTCTAAAAATCCTGTAGCCAGGAATATTGATCTGCCAAACCTGCCCCTCTTTCAGCCATGTTTCTGTAATGTCTATAATGTCATACTCCCAAGTGTCTACCTGTGCTGTTAGCTCATCCGCCTTATTCGCTATACACCTTGCATTAAAGTATATACCATTCAGCACAGGAAGACGTCCTTGCCTACTACATACTTAGCCCTGTTTCCTCTGTCTTACAGCTTTGCTTTCTAGATTCTTGATATCCAATTTCTCCTTTACTTCCTTCCCTTTTGAATTTGTTCTCATGTTCCCATCCCCCTGCCAAGCTAGTTTAAACTCTCCCCAACAGCACTTGCAAAACTCCTCATGAGGATATTGGTCCCGGCACTGTTGAGGTTCAACCCGTCCAGTTTGTACAGCTCCCATCTCCCCCAGAAGCGATCCCAATGCCTCAAGAATTTAAAGCCCTTCCTCCTACACCAACTTTCCAACTACGTGTTCATCCTCTCTATCCTTCTATTCTTATACTCATTGTTGGTTGGTGAGTGTTGGATGTGTGGTGAATTGAGCTGTGGCTGAGACTAGTGATGCAGTTGGTAGAATATGGCATTTGCAGAAACAAACACTGACCTTGACCACTCGTGTGAGGTCATTGAACTTCTTGTGGCACTGCATCCGGATCCTTTCGGCTACACTCCTGGCATTTACCTCCGCTACTATCTGTTCCCACTCATCGTGTGGATGGAGGGCCTTCTGCATCCCGAGGATACAGGACCTCTCCTCCTTTCCACCTCCTCCACCAAGACCTCCAGTGCAGCATCTCTCCCATGTTGTGCCATTCTTCCCTTTTCCTCAGGTCAGATTCAGTTACAAACTGACTCTCAGCACCTGCTCCAGCCACAATGCACCTGCCCTTTAAGATGTGCAGGCTAGTTTCATGTAGGGCAGGCTAGCTTTAAGTAGTGCAAATTAGTAGATATTGGGGCCTCTGCTGATGTGCGCAGCCAATGAAAGCGCACGTAGCGCTGGCTGCACACAGACATCATTATAATTAGCGAGTTGCCTGCATTCCACTCAATGGGTGTGGGTTAATCACACATTCTGGTATGTAATGCACAGTGGTCTTGTCTATATTTAAACACAACATATTTTTCACAAGAAATAATTTCATGACTTCAGTCCCAAAGTACTGCACAGCCAATGGAGCATCTTTGAAGTGTAGTCTCTGTTGTAATGTAGGGAAACATGGCAGCCAATTTGCACACAAGGCCCTACAAACAGTAATGAGATTAATGTCCAGATAATCTGTTTTACTGATGTTGGTTGAGGGATAAATATTGTCCAGGACACCGGGAGAACTCCCCTGCTCTTCTTTGAATAGTGCCATGGGATATTTTATGTCCACCTGAGAGGGCAGCCGTGGCCTCAGTTTGACGTCTAACTGGAAGGGCCGTACCTCTGGCAGTGCAGCACGCCCTCAGTGCTGCCCTGAAGTGTCAGGCTAAATGCTCAAATTTCTGGAGTGGGGCTTAAGCCCATAAACTTTGGACTGAGAGGGAAGAATGTTAACCCTGCGCCGAGGCCAAAACCGAAATAACTCTCAATGCATGGCTTTACTAAAGTTATAATGGTTTTGCTTAAATCATGATCTCATTACCAAATGGTTAATCTGGTCTGTCCCTGGTCATATTGGAGTGAAATCCTGTGCCAGTTGTTTCATTGATGCTGCCAATATTTCAGCCAGTGATCATAACAGGAATCATCTGTATTTACTCATTACCACTTTAGCCAACTATTGTACCTACTCCTTGTTTTTTTAAACAGAAAAAAAAAATCATGCATCAATTCATTACAAGAAACGGCAACAGACCAGATGTTTGGAGCAGTTGTACAATGTATTGAGTCACTCAGGAAATGGTGGGAGACAAACCAGGAAATTTGAATGTTGTAATGGAAATGCAGTGGTTTATGTTTGTATTGCAAGAAAGGCTTCTGCAAAAGAAGTGTCGATAAAGCATGTCATGGACAAGACAATTTCCAGAATAATTGTAGCTTTTCCAAATAAATAATTTAATGTCATGATACAAATTACACTGTCAAATGCATACTTTCTACACATTCCCATTCCCTTTCTTTTCTTTTCCAGATATTTCTTTCCATTGTTCTATGTTTTAGGGAAGAGAGTCAACTGCTCCCAGGTGCTGCTTGTAACCAGCTGCTGGGAGGCAATCTGTAGGAAGGGACAAGTGGTTTACCCCATGTTTTGTTTCCCCTTTCCCAATGGTAGTCTGAGGCTGAACGGCTCTGCATGGAGAATGAGAAGGATGAAGCTACAACCTATTGTTGAATGGTGCACTACATTGAAGTTCAATCACGCACCTTGCCCAAAAGCAAACTCCGTTTAAATCCTGGAGACATTCTAGAGATGTCTCATCAACATAAAGCTTAGAATTTCGGGACTGTGCATCACAATTCAATAGAAAGAAAGATTCTGTCTTTCCTTTTTTACCCTCTGGTTAAATTACTTTCTTCATGCTTTCTTTCTACGTCTTCCTGTGTTCTGATGATGTTGTTTTTAAAAATTATCGTTCATGGTTGGGGGGTCATGGGCGTCTCCCTTGTTTGGCCTATCATGAGGCTCATTCTTTGGACCGTTTTTTCCTCTGTTGCCCAGATGACCTGACCTAGGTTGACAGACTGAAGCTGAAACTCATTTATCGGTCAAAATGAGAATAGGGATTTACGGTCTTCTGTCTCAATTCAAGCAGTACGATTGCTTCATACTTTTCCCTCTTGTTCCCACTTTTATCTCTATCATTTTTCTTTTCATTATTTGACTAAGTTGGTATTTGAAATGTATATTCTTTGATTCATTTTTGTGTTCATCAACATGAGGTTGAATAGTGCTGAGGAAATACAACACTTTCCCATTTCAAACCAAGTAATCTCAGCACATCGACCAGATTCATAATCACATCCAAGAAGAACAATAAACACTGGCAATAAGTCTGTACCAGGAAGATCGATAGTATACATGCTGTATTGAATCACAGAAATAGCAAGAATATTTTCTGTGCTTTACATGACTTTAATCCGTTTGTTCTAAAAATAGAAAACAAAGGTGTATTTTGTGCTGATTTCACAAATAAAATACTCGCCTATAATCCGACACTTGATCAGTCTTATTGACGCATCTGATGTTATTCTATCTCAATGGATTTTTTCATGTTTATTTTTAAATACCTGTTCTAAAAACACGGGTGATGCCCTGTCCTGCCAAAAGCTGGCTTAGTGTTACGAAGTAAGGTGTGCAGTTCGGTGCGTTAGATGGGGAGATTAGTTTCTTCGTATTACCACAGCCAAAATAAAGGAGAGAAGATGCGGGACTCCGTGAGTGAAACATAGAAACATAAAAAATAGGTGCAGGAGTAGGCTATTCGGCCCTTCAAGTCTGCACCACCATTCAATAAGATCATGGCTGATCATTCACCTCAGTAACCCTTTCCTGCTTTCTCTCCATACCCCTTGATCCCTTTAGCCGTAAGGGCCATATCTAACTTCCTCTTGAATATATCCAATGAACTGGCATCAACAACTCTCTGCAGTAGGGAATTCCACAGGTTAACAACTCTCTGAGTGAAGAAGTTTCTCCTCATCTCAGTCCTAAATGGCTTTCCCCTTATCCTTAGAGTGTGTCCCCTGGTTCTGGACTTCCCCAACATTGGGAACATTCTGCCTGCATCTAACCTGTCCAGTCCCGTCAGAATTTTATATGTTTCTATGAGATCCCCTCTCATCCTTCTAAACTCCAGTGAATACAGGCCCAGTCGATCCAGTGTCTCCTCATATGTCAGTCCTGCCATCCCGGGAATCAATCTGGTGAACCTTTGCTGCACTCCCTCAATAGCAAGAACGTCCTTCCTCAGATTAAGAGACCAAAACTGTACACAATATTCCAGGTAAGGCCCTGTACAACAGCAGTAAGACCTCCCTGCTCCTCTACTCAAATCCCCTAGCTATGAAGGCCAACATACCATTTGCCTTCTTCACCGCCTGCTGTACCTGCATGCCAACTTTCAATGACTGATGTACCATGACACCCAGGTCTCGTTGCACCTCCCCTTTTCCTAATCTGCCGCCATTCAGATAATATTCTGCCTTCGCGTTTTTGCCACCAAAGTGAATAACCTCGCATTTATCCACATTATATTGCATCTCCCATGCGTTTTCCCACTCACCTAACCTGTCCAAGTCACTCTGCAGCCTTTTAGCGTCCTCATCACAGCTCACACCGCCACCCAGCTTAGTGCTGACCTAACTTGCCACTCGTACAAGATTCGTACAAGGCTGAAGGTTGGAGTTCTCTGTCATTTGAAAACCTGATAATGGAGCTTTCTTAATACTAATTGCATAAATGGCTACACTTTCTGATGAGAAAATTGAGAAGATTTTGGCCCTTGATATAAGCAAGCCTCAACAAAGCAGCTTGTCTTTTTTTATTTGTTCTTCAGACAGAGGGGGCTTTCTTGAGTTATTTTTTAAAGTTCACATTTAAACTTGTAGACAGCAGTGTCCACACAACTAATTGCAGCCTGGATAATTATATACTCCGAGATGATGCCAATGATATCTTCTTAGCCATAACTTGGTGAATTTTGAATCACCTCTGAACCAACAGGACACCACAGTAGTAACAAATAAATGCCTTCTATCTTCGACAAAGATTGTGATTAATCCAAGATGATACAGTGGTGGTGACAAGATTGGGATCAGTTGGAACTTGAAGACTCATTTTATTTACAATTGCCTTCAGAAATGTACTTTTGATTTTACCGTTAGGTTTCAATAACTAGGTGCAGTGAAATGACAACTGCCAAAATTCTGCAGTGATAGGCTCCCAGAATTGTAGAAACATTTTGCTGTAGAGCATTTTTTTTCTCATTATTTCCACACTTGTCTTATCTGTTTAGATTTCCACATGTGAAGTATCATTGAATGACCTGCTCCCAGGCCTCTGCTTTATAAGTGCCGTGTGATCCCGAGATGACTATTTTTACCTTCTCTTTCTGCGAAGAGAAAGGAGTTGCCTGGGTTCTGTTTACTGCTTCTTCCCGATGTCCTGATTGTATTAAAGAAATCTCTATGTGGAGCATCATGATAATTCCAAATTATTCAACTTCCTGAAGAACTCAGTTGCCTGATGAATTGGCTAGTTAGGTCATTCAGCACACACCATCATGCAGTTGCTTCAGTGCACATTCTGTTTGTTTGATAAACTTAAATGGGCACCAGGTGTTTATCAATCTTCTTGTTCAGGTTGGGGAAGAGCCCAGTGTCATTTTCTTCAGGTGCAAGTGCCATAGATGCATTTTAATCAGATTTACTTCATTTCATCATGAATTAAATAAATAAAGGAAATTGGAAAAGATTTGTCAAATGCCTTTCCCATGAACAATAACAACTTGTATTTATATGGTGCCTTTAATGTAGTAAAATATCCCAAGGTGCTTCACAGGAGTGTTATGAGACAAAAATTTGACACCGAGCCACATAAGAAATTACGGCAGATGATCAAAAGTTTGGTCAAAGAGGTAGATTTTAAGGAGCATCTTAAAGGAGGAGAGAGAGGCAGAGAGGTATAGGGAGGGAGTTGCAGAGCTTAGGGCCTAGGCAGATGAAGGCACGGCCACCAATGGTTGAGCGATTATAGTCAGGGATGCTCAAGAGGGCAGAATTTGAGAAGCACAGTTATCTCGGGGTGGTGGTAGTTGTGAGGCTGAAGGAGATTACAGAGATAGGAAGGGGTGAGGCCATGGAGGGATTTGCAAACGAGGATGAAAATTTTGAAATTGAGGCATGAATCGAGGCAATGAGGACGATGGCCGTTTAACAGTGGCACATCTCCTGGTACTTTAACTCCACTTTATGAAATGTTTCTCTAAATATTTAATCAATCATGTAAATGCCCCAGTCTGTAAACCTGAAATGAAATCAGTTCAATGGTAGCATAACCTGTTCATCCATTGACAGTGAATTCTATTAAGCTGTTCCAAACATTCTGTGTGTTTGTTGATTGAGAGAGTGACAGAGAGATTATACATTCCATGGGGGGGTGGTGCAGAGAGAGAAAGGCAAGAGAAATACTGTAAACAAATGCACAGCAGCCATGTGACAGAGCAGCGGGGCACGTGTGAACTGCTGCAAAGCTTGTTTTGAATGATGTTGCCTGTTAAAATAAGAGCTGATGTTTTGCACAGCCAGGAAAACACCACGTGGCTATTCTGAGCCCAACCTTAGATAATGTGCTGTTAGTGGATTAAAATAAAAGCTGAAGCGGAACAGGCTGACCTGAGCTTAAAAACAGAAAAAAAACCGAAGGGAAGCTCCAGAGGGTCCACCTCCCGTGCACTGAAAAAATAAAACAGGAAAAATAGTTTTCGGACCAATTCCAGATGTTTTCCGTTCATTGCCATGTAAATGCAAACTGACCTGTGGAAGTGACTCCTCAGCCAGTTTCATACCGTGTTCCTGAGGGGGGGTAACACAAAGAAGCTCAGCACTATAGCAACAGCACGTGCCTCACTGTAAGCTCTACGGTACTGCTGCTCCTCAGTGGAAAAGAGCACCCAAAACAAAGTTTCTTCATTTAATCTGATGGTGTGCCAAACTGCTTTTTAACTGCAATGAAAGCCTGATATTTTTCAGCAATTTATGTTTGGTGGCAAGCCATGAATGCAGCATTTACTGCCCTATACCATGTGCAGGTGTACTTGGACCTAGTGAAACTGAACTTATTTGGTTGGTAAATTGCTCCTGTCACTGTGGAGGGATTGGCAGTTGTATGAGCGATTGGAGATGTCAGTTAAGCAGTGTACAAGCAGTGACAACTGTATAAAATTCAAACCAACCAGGACTCTTATGAAATGTCCATAGGGGAGCTCTCTGGATGAGGTTTCACGATGTCTCTCTGCGCTGCCCGTCTTCTGAATGGGAACATTGGTGTTTCAAAGGCCCTTCCCAGCATGAAGGAGTTTTTTCTCTCCCCACGGGATTGTGCAAACTCTAGTCTTACTGGAGTCAATGGGACCAATTTTCTTATTCATAACCTCTAGTGTGTGCACGCTCCTGAGGCATTGCAGACAGGGAAACAGTAGCGCCTTGAGTTTCTGCCTGTTTTGTGCGTGACATACATTTCTGGCAGACAAATGAGCAGGTGTGGGATGTTTCTGCCTGAAATAGGCAATAGCATTTACACAACAAGGCAGTGATATCATTTCCCTGCTTTAATCCTGTGTCAATGCTGTTTTAACGAGTGTTTTACGAGTGTCCTGAAAACTGGATGTTGAATGTTGATATCCTGTGCCTTGAGATGGGAAGATCTTTAAAAGGGCAGACAGCATCTGTCACTTTGATGGACAATAGCTGTAGGGACATTGGACAGTCCTATTTGGCTGCAATCTGTGTGTGGAGGTGATTTTGTTGCTGACAGAAACAGGGCAAAATTCAATTTTGCCTCTATAGAAAGGTTTGCAGCAGCACATAACTTCTGGCTTCTGTTCCGAGCAAGCGCAGAACCCAAGGTGCTAAACCCAAGGCACTAACTCTACTTGCCTCTTGGCCATATCATTTAAATTAGTGCAACCCAGAAATCTAGCTGGATTCAGTGAAGTCCAATGTGGTTGGATGTGGTCAGATGATGGAAACAGCAATATGTTTAGCAAACTTACACTATGAGCATATGCTGAGCACAACAAAAGCTGAAATGACTATCTGAAATTAACCAAAAGAGATTTTGGTTCCAACTTACATTCTATTTTCATTTTCTGTTATTGCCCCACCCAGCCCCGAGCTGCTGTCTTTATCCCAGAGCAATAACGCTCATGCTGTGTCCTGTTCCCCTCCCCTCCCCTCTTCTTTCCTTGTTTTTTTCCCCTCACCTTAGCCCTGAACTCTCGCTCCTGTTCTCTACCCTTCCCTTTCTTTCTCATTTCCATTTCATCTTCCGATTTCCTCTTTGATATCTAGTGGTATTTTTGCCTGCTACCATCTCTCTTCCCTTTTCTGTTTCCCTTTTTCAGAAAAAATGGATCAATTGTTAAAAGGCATAATGCTCTTTGTAAAAAGCTCTTGGCAAACGTCTTTGTTTACTTGCAGAGCAATTATTCAAATCAAAGCTCTCCATTGCATCACTGGCATGTAATGTCACCTTGTTGAAACTAATATAGTTCTGATGATTTTGCCCCTCCCTTGAACAGTCTGGTATTTCATTCTGTTACCCTTTGGGTTTTCAGAAATATTATTATCTTGAATGTTTTATCTGCGCTTGTTTACCTGCATTATAACATTCAGATGGGAGAGTCTGTAACAAAGCCAGTTGGAAGAAATGGCCTCCATCTTGGGCGAGACAGATTTTTCCCATTTCATTCCTTTATGCTTTTATCAAGCAGTCATTAAGCAATGCTGTTTAGAACTGTCTTTGCACTGCCATTACCAATTCATTCCACATTATTATAGCAGAGTTGTCCTCTGAGCTCAAATGGACCGTGTTTGCTGTCTTTAACTGGATTGGAGGGAATTTATATGCCTTGAATTGAACTAGTTTCTTATTACAGGGTATAAATAGTTGACTGGAAAAAAATTGCAAGTGCCACCACTGAAAACTGAGATGTTTCGATTTCTTAAACTCCATTTGCGGATCAGTCTTTCACAACATGGTGCTAGAAGGGGAGACTGCTGAATCAACAGGCTCTGTGTTACTGAGTAATGACTGAGTATGAGACAAAGGGATTCATTGTTCAATAGTTAAACCCATAGAAATGATAGGATTTAAAAGCTTTTCATGAATAATTATCTGTGAATGAATATACAGTCATGAAATGGTTCATTTTTGAACTAAAAACATGGATCCAGTTTGTTTGCTTGCCATCGATTAAATGAAGGTTTTGGTTCAAATCAAGAGACCTTTTTTTATTCCCACAGCTGTAGAAGGTGAAACCAATTTTTCAAAGGTTTTAATTCCTCTACAGACATGATGAGGGCAGAATTAATCTAACCCAACTCTGGCAGTTGAAGTCCACGGAGAGTGATGTTGGTGGGATGTAAAACCGACGTTTCCCATGGGTTTCTCCCCGATGGGTAATGTTGCTGCCCACTGTCTGACTCATGTGGCAATGTGGGAAGGTTAATTAGGGGAATTACAATGGTGCCGTGTGTTGACATCAAATGCAATGCACAATGTGGTGGTAAGACTTGTGTTTGTCCTCTGTAGCTGCTTTCAAATCTGGTTAAGTGCTTGTGTCTCAGGCTCCTGACATACTGGTCTCCCAGAGCCAGTGGTTGAGCCAAAGTAAGCTTTGCTAAGGTCTGTGGCCAGGAAGGCTTTTTTTTTGCTGTGTCTTCCCAGTGGTAATTAGGATATCTGTCAGCTTTACCTTGACGGTAACCGTTGCCTGTGGGAGTCCCATGCATCAGTACTCAATGACTGTAGCACAGGTCTCACACTGTATAAACTCGACTAAGATTCCCCACATATCAGGGTTCTGAACTATTGCATGCTGTCATGGGGATGCATTGACAGAAAGAGGGGAAATTGTTTGACATGCCATCCTTAGCCTTCTCTTGTGGCTGGTGAAGAAAATGGCATTGACAGAGACTTTTGAGCTGGTTTGCAGTTGAACACCAGCAAACCCACACTTGACCAGTTTACAATAAATAGGTAATGTAATGTGGCACAGGGAGAGTGGAAGTGACAATATAAATCTTCGACAGTCCATCCTCACAAACATAATGCAACATTTCTAAAAAATGGAAGAGGCGCTCCTGACAGCAGTGTTTGCTGTGTTTGTATCAGACTGAACCTTGTTCTATTTCATGCATCCTGAATATTTTTTCTCTTATTAACAAAATATATTGAGGGTGAAATCCACTAATTACACGAAAATCAGCTCTTCCCCTTGACACTGTCCATGCCACATTGAATCAAGATGTTACCCCAAATGACATAGCTAAGAAGGGGAACTCCAAGTGGCACATCAGACCTATGACACTGCTTCTGTCATTAGTTTTGTTTTTAATTTTTTTTGGTGTTTTCTGTACTAATTAAAGTGATAGATTCTGTGCTGGCAAATGCAACAGTTTTCAAAATTTTTCACCCAATGTAACTACAGCTACTTGCATATATAGAGAGCCTTTACCATAGTAAAACAAGCCAATGCGCTTTACAGAAGCGATTATCAAACAAAATTTGACACTGAGCCACATAAGGAGATATTAGGAGAGATGACAACGAGGAAGGTTTTAAGGAGCATCTTAAAGGAGGAGAGAGATGGAGAGGTTTAGGTGGGGACTCCCAGAGCTTGGGGCCTCGTCAGCAGAAGGTTACCGATGATTAAAATTGGGGTTGTGTAAGAGGCCAGAATTGGAGGAGCGCAGAGATCTCAGAGGTATTGAGTACTGCCAGCTATGGCAGAACGAGGGTTAGATGCAGAGTAAACTCCAACAATGTGCCTTAGCCCAGCTTCAGATGAGCATTCTGTGCTGTACAGTGTGATATTCCTATTTACTACATCAGCCAAATTTTAAGCAGTTTTGTGTTGGATGGCTTCACAGTAATAGAGCTGAGTTGTGACTCCTCTAAATTTCACAGCCATTAAAGAGTGGACACTTTCATCTCATCAATTTAGAAACGTAGGAACAGGAGTACGCCATTGAGCCCCTCGAGCCTGTTCCACCATTCAATGAGCTCATGGGCGATCTGCAATCTAACTCCATATACCTGCCATTGGCTCATATCCTTTAATACCTTTGGTTAACAAAAGTCTATCAATCTCAGATCTAAAATTAACAATTGCCATTTACAGAACAAAGTTACAAACTTCTCCCACCCTTTGGGCCCGAATTTGGTCAAACCTAAGTTCCGCCCATTTACCATCGAAAAGACCACTAAGATCCTGATGGTACTTTGGGCAGAGGTTTGGTGAAAAAATGGAAAGAAAACCGCCCGGTAGAAAAAATGGGTGTTACACACCGATTCTGAGTGGGAGCGAGCGGTAGGTCAGATTCTGGGCGACAAATGCAATCCTCGGCAAAGTAACGCCGAGGCTAGAGTTGGGCCCAGGGAGGGGGGAACGCAAAAAAAATGTTCAACAAATAAAAAACAAAACATGACAAAACCTTCAGAGGACCCTTTCAAACAAAATCACTGCAAAAGAATTAAAGCAAAACATCTCATTAACCTTTGCTTGCCGATCTTCAGACCTACCGTCCAGGTATGACCTGCTTCCACGCGGCAGTCTTTTCTCCTGCTGGAGCGGAGGACTGCCCGGATGAATCTCGGGTGGGAGCGAGCGGGAGGACTTTTTTCGGCATTGCCCGCTGGCACACGCCAGCAGACGCTCCCCAGCGGTCCTTTCAAACCGCCAGCGTGAGGGCCTCACCAAACTCGCACGGAGAGGAGAGTGCTGAAAAAGGGGGAAACCGCTGAGAAAACTTGGCGGCAGTCAGCGGTAGGTTGACCAAATTCGGGCCCTTTGTGTGTAGAAGTGTTTCTTACTTTCACTCCTGAAAGATCTGGCTCTCATTTCTAGACTATGCCCCCTCGTCCTGGACTCCCCAACCAGCGGAAATAGTTTCTATCTACCCTATCTGTTCCCCTTAATATCTTGAAAACTTCGATCAAATCACCCCTTAACCTTCTAAATTCTAGGGAATACAATCCTAATTTGTATAATCTCTCCTCGTAATTTAACCCTTGGAGTCCAGGTATAATTCTGGTAAACCTATGCTACAGGGCCAATATATTCTTCCGAAGGTGTGGTGCCCAGAACTGCTCACAGTACTTCAGGTGTGGTCTAACCAGGGTTTTGTATAGCTGCAGAATAACCTCTAGCCCCTTGTATTCTAGTACTCTAGATATAAAGGCCAGCATTCCATTAGCCTTTTTGATTATTTTCTGCACCTGTTCATGACATTTTAATGGACTATGTACCTGGACCTCCAAGTCTCCTTGGGCCGCCACTGTTTTTAGCGTTTCACCATTTAGAAAGTACCCTGTTCTATGCTTTTTAGGTCCAATGTGGATGACCTCGCATTTGCCTACATTGAAATTCATTTGTCACAGTTTTGCCCATTCACTTAATTTATCGATATCCCTTTTGTAATTTTATGCTTTCATCTACAATTCTGCCTATCTTTGTGTCATCGGCAATTTTGGATATATGGCTTTCTATGCCATCATCTAAGTCATTAATAAATACTGTAAATAGTTGAGGCCCAACACAGAAGCCTCCAGGACACCATGAGTCACACTCTGCCAATTAGAGTACCTGCTTATTATCCTTACTCTGTCGCACAGCCAATTTCCTAACCAGGTCAATAATTTGTCTTCTATTCCATGGGCTTCTACCTCAATTAAAGTACTATCAAATGTTTTCTGGAAGTCCATATTAATAACATCCATAGGCATTCACCTGTCCACTACTTCAGTCACCTCTTCAAAAAATGCAACCATGTTTGTCAGACATGGCCTACCATTCACAAATCCATGCTGGCTCTCTCTGATCAACTGAAAATTTTCGAGGTGTTCAGTCACCCTATCCTTAATTATAGACTCCAGTAATTTACCGACAACAGATGTTGAGCAAACTGGTCTGTAATTTCCTGGTTTCCCTCTCTTGCCATTCTTAAATAGTGGAGAGACATGTGCAATTTTCCAATCTAAAGGAACGGTTGCTGAATCGAGAGAACATTGGAAGATTATAGTTAGGGCATCTGCAATGAGCTCACCTACTTCCTTTAAATTCTGGGATGAAAACCATCTGGTCCTCAGAATTTGCCACTCTTTGGTGTCATAATTTTCTTCATTACTGTTATTTGAGCTGGATTCAAACCCAGGTTCCAGGATTGTGTGTAACGTGCCACCTTGTCCTTGTTTGCATATTTATGTTTTATTTTTGTAAATGAGAAAATTGTTGCCTTTCTGTTTAAATCAAATTGTAACTATGGGGTGCAGTTTTCGTGTGTCCGCTTCTATTTGGTAGGAGGTGGGGGGGGGGGCGGCGAATGATCTGAGGCTTGACCAATTTTCATGGTTGTGCCCTGTTAGTAGTGATGGGGTTGAAAATACAGCGGTTTCACAGCAGAGCCCGCTGGCCGAGATTAGGTAGGAGATTGGGGAAGGGCCATTGAGCATCAAGCATTTGGAGCGGGGTTGATTTTTGTGGTGCTTCAAACTTGCATTGGGCCCTATTGATGTCAGAGTTGCCGGAGCTAATCTCGCGCATTTCTGGAGGGTGCCTGGGGCACCTATTTCAAGGCTCCAACCAAAATGGCAGAGACCGGGACAGTGGTATGAACAGGATAATAAGTGCCGTGCTACTATTTTAATCGTCTTACCGCTCAGCAGAGGGGATGAAAATTGGGCTCCTGTTGTCTTAGGAGATTTTTCAGTGGGGGAGACACAGGTCTGTTGTATAAGCAATGATTCATAGCATTGCTGACATTCTATGTATACTTTTCAATTTACTTCAAGCCTCGTACAGTTAGTTTTGAATCTAAATAGTTCTCTGCAAAAGTGAACATATTTGTACAAATAAAAATGATGTGTACTTTTTATCCAAATGGCAGTGAATGAGATCAGGTAAACCAGCAGCAGGAGCCAGCAGAGGGGACAATATAATGGCAACGTGTTGTGGTGTCCATGTCTAAAATACATCGGCCCTAAATTTGCAGTCGCTTGGACGGCGTCATATTGCCTTTGAAACTGACCGCAACTTCAGGAGTTGGCGCATACGGAAATTCCGAAGTTGTGGTGTCATTAACCGCTCCTAAACTGGCTGCGCTATGCCCCTCCTGCCCCCTGTCACCCCACTCCCAGAGTGGGCAATCAGTGAAATCCCGTAAATCATTGAAAATGACGAAAACTTCGGCTCTTCCGCAGTAAGTACGCTGTTAAATTCCCCACTGAAAGTTAGAAAGTTAGACCCAAAGGGATTAGGTGTAACTGGGATTTTAACAGCATATTGACTGCTGAACAAATGTTAAGGGCCTGGGAAAATAATTTTAATTTGTACAGTGTGAAATTTGTCCATTTTAATAAAAATTAAAAATTTTAAGAAACTTTTCAAAATTTTTAAAAACATTTTTTTGAAGTTTGTGCATCTTTATTTAGGTTTGCCTTTTCCCTGTGTGGAAACCACAATCTCTCTTTTAATCTCTCTAACAAATTAAAAAAATTAGAATTTTAAGACTTCGTTGTTCGATGTCTGTGAGAATTTTGCTTTTTGATTGGCTTGTTGATGTCTCAGCACTTTGCACAAGGAGATTCCCATTAAGTTCCATTGAATTGAATTCAAGGTCAGAAAACCTGACGTTCTCCACAGAGGGATTGCGAGATCTCGGTGTGGAGTGAACTTGATGGCCAGCAGTCAATGTCTTCGCTTCGCTGCTGGCCCCAAATTCCGGACCATTAAGTCATTACGTTTCATTCAATTCTGTCAGGCACCTACTTTCCATCCCCACTAATAGTTGTATATACTGTGCTCATAAATTAACAACATTAGCCACCTAACAGTAATTCCGCATTGCGTTATAAGATGCAAAACAGATCCTCAAGCTCCCTTTGGGTGTATGGCTTAGCCATTGCAGGAGATTATAGTGCATTCCTGCTCGCTTTATTGTCTGTGCTCATTATTTTTTTATAGCAAAAGCCTCAGCTCTGTAACATGGTGGGCACAGTGTTGTTTATTAATCTCTTCTTTCAGTGTGACTGAATTTTTTCACCGTGTGTAGTATTCTGTAATCTTTTTCGAACATTGTATTCAGAGCATTATTACAACATTACTATACGTGGGTCAGTTGTTATGTAAATGATTAGTACTACCCATAGTACTGCAGTGGGTTGTATAAGTGTTATGTGACCTGTTGAGAAGTTACAGTGCAGAGAACAGAACAATGTTTAACTATGTGTGACAGTTACACAACAGTAAAAGTACGCTTTCCATAGTTTTCCAGGTTTATGTATCTACATGAGCAATTGTGTTTCTACCTTATTCCTGTTACAGCTGAATGGAAATTTTCCTGGGATGTTTTTATTCACAGGTAGATTTTCCAATTAATTACATCCAATATGTAGGCATAACTGATTGGAAAAATGGTCTGTTTCCATTCAGTTTGTGCTACATTCAGTTTTCCCGTTGGGTTTTGTAGTGCTATCCATGCTACTTACCAGTTTGCTATTAATTATATTATAATTAAGTCAGATAATATATTGGGGAATAAGGGATTTTAGAAGTATATTAAATGTAAATGAGTATTTCAAGAGAGGGAAGGACAATTCAGGAATGAAGTGGGGAGTCTAATTGTGGAGAATTAAAGTATGGCAGCGATATTAAATAAACATCAGTTCTTATAAATTATGGTGGAAGTTAGGGTGTCGGTGTACTAAAGGATATGGAACAATTGTTAGAGATAACTGTAGAAAAGGAATTGGTTCTAAAAAGAAAATGAGCAGAGCTCAAGGTGGTCAGGTCACCAGGCCCTGATGGAATGCACCCTGGTCTGTTGAAAGAAGTCAGAGATCAGCTGACGCAGGTTCTGGCCACAATTTTTCAATCCTTCTTAAACATGCAGATTGTACTACGGGTCTGAAGAGAAGCTGATGTAGAACCTATGTCCAAGAGAAGGAGAATAGGATAAATTAGGTAACTGTAGACCAGTTAGACACATCAGTTATGAGCAAACACTCTCAGAATTGATAATTTGAGATAAAATAAGTAAGCATTTAGAAATAAATGAGCTAATGAAGGACAGATAGTTAAGGACAAGTTGTGTTTCACAAATGTAGGTGTTTTTTAAAGACCAGACTGGTTGGATAAATGGAATGCAGCAGATGATGTGCAGATGGATTTTCAGAAGGCAGTCTCTGCACATCATCTGCTGCATTCCATTTATCCATGTGATGGGGCTGAGAGTAAATGGTTGGCAAGCTATTTATGAAATTTAACATTAAATCGTTTGCAAGTATTCAATTTTACTTTATATCTGCGCAATTCAAAACGTGAATGATCATCTCCCATTAGTGGGGCAAAATCAAAATACTGCGGATGCTGGAATCTGAAATAATCACAGATCTTCCCCTTTGTTCTTTCCTCCCCTCTTCCTGCCACTGCCCCTGTACTTCCTTAAGAATCTGTTACATCTCAAACTTTTCCAATTCTGATGAAGGGTCACAGACCTGAAATGTTAACTCTGTTTCTCTCCACAGATGTTGCTTGTCCTGCTGAGATTTCCAGCATTTTCTGTTTTTATCCCATTAGTGTGGGTTGGGTTCATTGGGTCAATTTAGCTCTATGCAGAGGGTCCAATGTTCATGGTACATCGCACCACAGACCGTGGCTGTGGGCAAGCCTTCCTCGGGCCAAAATAGCGCACAACATTAATTAATTCAGATATGTTACATCCATTTCAGCACAGTCAGAGAAAAACAGTCCATGTTATAGGTTTTTCAGAACTCCAACAGTAAATGGATTCTCAGTCAAAGATTTGATAGAAACAGTGTGACAAAAGGATACAATGAAAAAGAAAGATTTAGGTTTAACATTTGACTATAATCTATCTGGCCTAAACCTGAAACCCTGCACAGAGTGGAGCATAACAGAATTTAAGTTTAATATTGATGATAAGGGCAGGAATAAAACCAAAACATAAAAACAAAGCTGAGCTGGGAATTAAACAAGATGACAACTGGGACGCTGAATTTTTTCAGAGAGCCTCTGTGAAGATGCTCAGACATACACGACCACCAAGTGGCCTAAGTGTACAATTATAACCTGAAAAGTTTACATGGGCAAATCCCATTATAAATGGGTAAAGGTTGGCAAAAAATGTATGACAAAAATGTGACAGTCAAGTGGTGCAAATAGGAAGTGCATGCAAATAAAAGGTTTTTAATAGTTGTCCGTGGTTCAGAACACAAGATGGTGTTTGCAACCAAACCCAGACCTTACAGTGCCATCTTTATAAAAAAATTACATTCACATTTGAAAGGCTTTTCCATGGACTGTGCCAAAGGTAAGATTTGTGAACAGCAACAACAACTTAAATTTAGGCAGTGCCTTTAATGTAGCCAAATGCCCCGACGTACTTTAGTGTCAGGAATTCGATTTGAGCAGGAGAAGGAGGGGAATTGGGGAAGGCGACCAAAATATGATTGTAAAGATAGGTTTTAAGGTGGCTTTTAAAGGTTAAGAAGGATGAAGCAAGGTGGAACAGTTTTGGGAGAGAGGTCCAGAATATGGAGATAAATGGCTGAAAGCTCGGCCACCAATGGTAAAGTACTCCGAAGAGATTCACGTTGAAGCTCAGAGTTTATTTCTCCTACAGTCTGGCCTGAATGGATGCTGCACCTAGACCCAAATGGTATAGTGAGCCAGTCATTTCTTCTTTATTTTACTGTCTTCCTAGCACTTTCCTATCTACTTGTACCCTACTTAAACTCTTGTTGATGTATTTGTTTCAATTATTTTGTGTCGGTTGAGCTGAATGATCAACAGAAACACTGTTGACTGTAAATGTGGACAGTAAAATACACCATTCCTTTCTGCTGCTGCCTCTCCTTCCTTCCCTCCACAGAATGATATTTACAACCACAACAAGAAAGGGAGCTTGTTTCCTCAATCTACAGTGGAGGGAGGGGTCTTTTACAATTGGCCGGCCTCAGGCCAGATTTATTTTAGCTAGAGAGAGGTAGAGAAATGAAATAGAAAACCATGGGACAATTTGAGAAGTTGGGAAGTTGAGTCATGTTGGAGGAAAGTCGTAAAGACAGGAAGTGCTAGAAATACTCAGGCGGTCAGTCAGCATCTGTGGAGCGAGAAGCAGAGTTGACGTTTCAGGTCGATGCCCTTTTATCAGTACTGTTCTGACGAAAGGTCATCGACCTGAAATGTTAACTCTGTATTTTGCTTTTGTATTGGAGCAAAGCAGCACAGCCTGAGGAACTGGGAGATGCAAAACTGAGGTATTACTGCACTACCACTGGTGGGATGGTGTAATTACAGTGTGGCAGTTAACATTATAATTGTGGACATAGGAATTTATAATGGAATTTTGACATGAAGTGCAAGCAGACATAATATTAACTTTTACAGATGGATTGTTATTATAGGTGGAATAGAAACAAATGCAGGCAGAGATGAGCACAAGTAGGACAGATATCTCATAAATTTGAACTTGGTGGTTAGTTGCCAGGCATAACAGAAAGTCTTGAATATTATACTGGGTTGTCAACAGGCAAGTTACAGATTTCCTACAAGTGAACATATATTCCAGCAACCTTGATTCAGAAGATGATAGTTACTTTTGCATTTGAACTTATGCATACAAGGAAAAGAGTTTTGGACAACAAAACTGTAAGGGAGAGAGGTGCAGAGGAAGACGTTTTGTGTGGCTCTGCTCTGCTGTGATTCTGTGCAGACTATTACGATTGATACTGAATGATGCGGTGCTCATAAGACATCCGGTCTTAGTTTTCAAAATGTACTCACAGCCTGACTGACTACATTTGTTCAAGATGGGCTCTGGCATGGAGGCGGTGGTTCTTATTCGGTCCAATGCTCTTTGTGGCTTTGGACTTTACTACGTTCAAGAACAAGAGATTGGTTTTCTCTGCAAGAAATTGAGTAGAGATAGAAACTTTTCTATTTATGCCATGCGTATAAATAGAAATAAATACATTGCGGAGGTTAGAATAAGTTTGTAAACAGCAATAAAAGAAACTATGGGCAGTCCAAATTCCTAGTGGACAAGTCAACAGCTCAAACCGTCCCATAATTGGCACTAAATTGTCAGCCTCACTCAGACAGCTATTCATTGGAATTCAGAAGAATGAGAGATGATCTTATCGAAACATATAAGATTATGAGAGGGCTTGACAAGGTGGATGCAGAGAGAATGTCTCCATTGATGAGAGAGACTAGAACTAGAGGGCATGATCTTAGAATAAGGAGTCGCCCATTTAAAACAGAGATGAGGAGGAATTTCTTCTTTCAGAGGGTTGTAAATCTGTGGAATTCGCTGCCTCAGAGATCTGTGGAAGCTGGGACATTGGCTGGTAAGGGAGGTGAAAACATTATCCTGGTACAATCGAGGATGCTGCCCAGAGGTTTAGGTTATACACATTGTTGAGTGGGAGTGGAGGGAGCTTTACTTTACATTTAACTTGTGTCTTATGCAACTTTTCAGTGCCGGCTGCTGACGTGTAAAACTTGTTTTGGCTGTCACACCAGTTAAGGGATGTGATGTACATTTAGGCCTGATATCACTCTCATCTATACTAACTTTTTACCTACACCATTTGCAAACTTCATTCGCCACTGGCTGAAGCACAGATGCGAAGATGGGCAAGTGACAGAAACAAGCTTTAGGAAGAAATATAATCACCACCTGACGTGTATTAAAAAGAAGAAAGAGAAAATTTGATCTACATGAATACAGGCCAATAATTCAAACTGACATGAAATGGTCAACTCTAATACTGCCATATAACCAATGCCAGCTAGCAATTATCTGATATATTTCTCTAACATTAAGAACATAAGAACATAAGAAATAGGAACAGGAGTAGGCCATACGGCCGCTCGAGCCTGCTGCATCATGCAATAAGATCATGGCTGATCTGATTATGGACTCAGCTCCACTTCCCCGCCTGCTCCCCATAACCCCTTATCCCCTTATCATTCAAGAAACTGTCTATTTCTGTCTTAAATTTATTCAATGGCCCAGCTTCCACAGCACTCTGATGCAGCGAATTCCACAGATTTACAACCCTCTGAGAGAAGAAATTCCTCCTCATCTGTGTTTTGAATGGGCAGCTCCTTATTCTAAGATCATGCCATCTAGTTCTAGTCTCCCCCATCAGTGGAAACATCCTCTCTGCATCCACCGTGTCAAGCCCTCTCATAATCTTATATGTTTCGATAAGATCATCTCTCATTCTTCTGAATTCCAATGAGTAGAGGCCTAACCTACTCAACCGTTCCTCATAAGTCAACCCCCTCATCCCCAGAATCAACCTAGTGAACCTTCTCTGAACTGCCTCCAAAACAAGCATATCCTTTCGTAAATATGGAAACCAAAACTGCACGCAGTATTCTAGGTGTGGCCTCATCAATACCTTATATAGCTGTAGCAAGACTTAGAAACATAGATAGAAACATAGAAAATAGGTGCAGGAGTAGGCCATTCAGCCCTTCTAGCCTGCACCGCCATTCAATGAGTTCATGGCTGAACATGCAACTTCAGTACCCCCTTCCTGCTTTCTCGCCATACCCCTTGATCCCCCTAGTAGTAAGGACTTCATCTAACTCCCTTTTGAATATATTTAGTGAATTGGCCTCAACTACTTTCTGTGGTAGAGAATTCCACAGGTTCACCACTCTCTGGGTGAAGAAGTTTCTCCTCATCTCAGTCCTAAATGGCTTACCCCTTATCCTTAGACTGTGACCCCTGGTTCTGCACTTCCCCAACATTGGGAACATTCTTCCTGCATCTAACCTGACTAAACCCGTCAGAATTTTAAACGTTTCTATGAGGTCCCCTCTCATTCTTCTGAAATCCAGTGAATACAAGCCCAGTTGATCCAGTCTTTCTTGATAGGTCAGTCCCACCATCCCGGGAATCAGTCTGGTGAATCTTTGCTGCACTCCCTCAATAGCAAGAATGTCCTTCCTCAAGTTAGGAGACCAAAACTGTACACAATACTCCAGGTGTGGCCTCACCAAGGCCCTGTACAACTGTAGCAACACCTCCCTGCCCCTGTACTCAAATCCCCTCACTATGAAGGCCAACATGCCATTTGCTTTCTTAACCGCCTGCTGTACCTGCATGCCAACCTTCAATGACTGATGTACCATGACACCCAGGTCTTGTTGCACCTCCCCTTTTCCTAATCTGTCACCATTCAGATAATAGTCTGTCTCTCTGTTTTTACCACCAAAGTGGATAACCTCACATTTATCCACATTATACTTCATCTGCCATGCATTTGCCCACTCACCTAACCTATCCAAGTCACTCTGCAGCCTCATAGCATCCTCCTTGCAGCTCACACTGCCACCCAACTTAGTGTCATCCGCAAATTTGGAGATACTACATTTTATCCCCTCATCTAAATCATTAATGTACAATGTAAACAGCTGGGGCCCCAGCACAGAATCTTGCGGTACCCCACTTGTCACTGCCTGCCATTCTGAAAAGTACCCATTTACTCCTACTCTTTGCTTCCTGTCTGACAACCAGTTCTCAATCCACGTCAGCACACTACCCCCAATCCCATGTGCTTTAACTTTGCACATTAATCTCTTGTATGGGACCTTGTCGAAAGCCTTCTGAAAGTTCAAATATACCACATCAACTGGTTCTCCCTTGTCCACTTTACTGGAAACATCCTCAAAAAATTCCAGAAGATTTGTCAAGCATGATTTCCCTTTCACAAATCCATGCTGACTTGGACCTATCATGTCACCTTTTTCCAAATGAGCTGCTATGACATCCTTAATAATTGATTCCATCATTTTATCCACTACTGAGGTCAGGCTGACCGGTCTATAATTCCCTGTTTTCTCTCTCCCTCCTTTTTTAAAAAGTGGGGTTACATTGGCTACCCTCCACTCGATAGGAACTGATCCAGAGTCAATGGAATGTTGGAAAATGACTGTCAATGCATCCGCTATTTCCAAGGCCACCTCCTTAAGTACTCTGGGATGCAGTCCATCAGGCCCTGGGGATTTATCGGCCTTCAATCCCATCAATTTCCCCAACACAATTTCTCAACTAATAAAGATTTCCCTCAGTTCCTCCTCCTTACTAGACCCTCTGACCCCTTTTATATCCGGAAGGTTGTTTGTGTCCTCCTTAGTGAATACCGATCCAAAGTACTTGTTCAATTGGTCTGCCATTTCTTTGTTCCCCGTTATGACTTCCCCTGATTCTAACTGCAGGGGACCTACGTTTGTCTTTACTAACCTTTTTCTCTTTACATATCTGTAGAAACTTTTGCAATCCGCCTTAATGTTCCCTGCAAGCTTCTTCTCGTACTCCATTTTCCCTGCCCTAATCAAACCCTTTGTCCTCCTCTGCTGAGTTCTAAATTTCTCCCAGTCCCCGGGTTCGCTGCTATTTCTGGCCAATTTGTATGCCACTTCCTCGGCTTTAATACTATCCTTGATTTCGCTTGATAGCCACGGTTGAGCCACCTTCCCTTTTTTATTTTTACGCCAGACAGGAATGCACAATTGTTGTAGTTCATCCATGCGGTCTCTAAATGTCTGCCATTGCCCATCCACAGTCAACCCCTTAAGTATCATTAGCCAATCTATCCTAGCCAATTCACGCCTCATACCTTCAAAGTTACCCTTCTTTAAGTTCTGGACCATGGTCTCTGAATTAACTGTTTCATTCTCCATCCTAATGCAAAATTCCACCTTGGGGTCACTCTTCCCCAAGGGGCCTCGCACAATGAGATTGCTAATTAATCCTCTCTCATTACACAACACCCAGTCTAAGATGGCCTCCCCCCTAGTTGGTTCCTCGACATATTGGTCTAGAAAACCATCCCTTATGCACTCCAGGAAATCCTCCTCCACCATATTGCTTCCAGTTTGGCTGGCCCAATCTATGTGCATATTAAGGTCACCCATTATAACTGCTGCACCTTTATTGCATGCACCCCTAATTTCCTGTTTGATGCCCTCCCCAACATCACTACTACTGTTTGGAGGTCTGTACACAACTCCCACTAACGTTTTTTGCCCTTTGGTGTTCTGCAGCTCTATCCATATAGATTCCACATCATCCAAGCTAATGTCTTTCCTAACTATTGCATTAATCTCCTCTTTAACCAGCAATGCTACCCCACCTCCTTTTCCTTTTATTCTATCCTTCCTGAATGTTGAATACCCCTGGATGTTGAGTTCCCAGCCCTGATCATCCTGGAGCCACGTCTCCGTAATCCCAATCACATCATATTTGTTAACATCTATTTGCACAGTTAATTCATCCACCTTCCCTGCTTTTATACTCCATCCCCTTTGCAATAAAGGCCAAGATACCATTGGCTTTCCTGATGACTTGCTGTACCTGCATACTATCCTTTTGTGTTTCATGCACAAGTACCCCCAGGTCCCGCTGTACTGTGGTACTTTGCAATCTTTCTCCATTTAAATAATAACTTGCTCTTTGATTTTTTCTGCCAAAGCGCATGACCTCACACTTTCCGACATTATACGCCATGTGCCAAATTTTTGCCCACTCACTGATCCTGTCTATGTCCTTTTGCAGATTTTTTTTGTCTTCCTCACAGATTGCTTTTCCTCCCATCTTTGTATCGTCAGCAAACTTGGCTACGTTACACTCAGTCCCTTTTTCCAAGTCGTTAATATAGATTGTAAATATTTGGGGTCTCAGCATTCAACCCTGATTACTGATTGTCAACCAGGGAATTAACTATTTATTCCGACTCTCTGTTCTCTGTTAGTTAGCCAATCCTCTATCCATGCTAATATATTACTCCCAACCCAAACATAGATCATTCCACGTCAACCAATCACATTCCACAGTTGAAATTTCCATGGGTCTGAAACCTCCACTTTTGTGCTTATTGCCCAATGGGCGATATTTCCGGCCTGGATGGTAAAAAAGGTTTTTCAGATCGCCGGCTTCTCACCCATTCTCAAAGCACCTAGTCTCCATTTTTGAAAATGAGCATTACCGCGAGTGATGTGAAATGGGCGGTAGCGGTAATTTTTTTTGACCTTCTGCCATAAAGTGTGGCCATGCTTAGCAATGGCATGGCAACGCTCGATTCCCGCGATTCAGGAGATCAAGGGTCATCATGACATGCGCAGAAGAGGAGACAGAGAGAGAGGGAGCTCAGAGGGACTGAAGGCGTGTCTGGGTGTTGTGTAGGCTGCATTGGGAGGAAGAAGGGAGACGTTAGAGCTTCACAGCAACTAGGGAAACAAAAATTAGCTGTTAACAGCAACATATTTGACCAAATTTGGCCTATAATGGAGAGAGAGGAGGAGGTGTCACAGCATGCTGTGGAGACTGCAGATGGAGAGAGCAGTGAGGTGGGAGAGGAGCACATTGGAGGGCACAAAAGAGCCAGGAGGTTCTCGGACGAGGCAAATGCCTCCCTCCTGAAGAAGTTCGAGTCACGTTGGGGTGATTTGACACAGGGAGGGCGTGGGAAGCCCACCCCAAAGACCTAACAGAAGATATGGACCGAGACAGTAGAGGTGGTCTCATCGGCGACCAACGAGGCTCGTGAGGGCAACAAATGCCGCAAACGATGGAACGACCTTGTGAGATCCGCAAGAGTAAGTATTACATTAATTTACATATACTTATGTATTTATATAATTTGATTTGTAACAGTCATGAGTGACTATCATCAGATGTGAGGTCTTTCACTTTTACCGGGAATGTTTTACTCAAAGTCTGCGGTCACAGTGTTGTATGTCTTTCGGTAAAGAATGATAATTTTCATAATAATCATGATTACATCTGTCGGTTATGTGTTGTATCAGTCTCTGTGACAGTACCTAGCAGTAATCTCATGCAATGATCTTATGCCATGTCGTCTTGTCACCTTTTACAGAAGAAGCTATCGACGATGAGGTCCGTGGGGGCCCACTAGTCCCCAGCGACATCACTGAGATGGAGGAGCAGGTGCTTACATTCATGGGGAAGCACCCCCGGACAGCCACGGACGCATCTGCAGACCCTGAAGTGATGCCACGTGAGTAAAGCTTATACCATTGCGTGCTGTGAAGTCAATAGATGCCACACCCACTCATATCCGACCAATCATATATGATAGATGATTTCTAAAATTGTCATAGAGATAATGATGGCCTAATGAAAATCATTGCAATGCAAATGTGTTGATGGTCATGAAATGTGATGTCTGTAATGATTTTGAGAATGGTGGTGCTTTTGTCATGCATATGCTGTGTGTAGCGCTGGACTCACCTTGTGACCCCAGTACCCCTTTCTCCTCTAATAACCTCATTTGTGTTTTGCAGCTCAGCCAGCAGCGCATCCCAAGGCAAGACCACAGAGGCCAGAAGTTGGGGCGGGGGCCCAACTCTCCGAATGATCCAACACCTGGTACTGAGGAGCTCCGATTCTCGCCCGTCAATCCGCTGGGTCTGTTCTCCATGGATGGGAGCGTGGACTTCGAGGAACCTACATCGCCACGCTCCAAAAGCCATTCACCCCAAGGCAATCTAGTGGTCCTCCAGTCATTCCCGCTTCCACTCCAGAGGTACCGGCCCCAAGCACCTCGCCACAGGGCACCCCATTTGTCCCCAGGACGGTGCCAACCCCGCGGAGGTCTCGTGGATGCGGCAGGTCCAAGCGCGGCACATGACAGCGGAGAGATGGTACCGTTGTCCAGGAGGACTGTAGACATTGGTGACCAGCTCATCGTGTTATATCTCCATCTGGGTGTATGCAATTTGTTGTAATGTATGGGGGCTGGGGACCACTCTCCTGCTTTGCCTTTGTATTCTGTGTTGCTGGACATGTTGAACATTTGATTGATGTCAATGGTGGAAAAAGTGGGATGTGGGCAGAGGTTGGGTGCTTTTTCCTGTGATACTTATGATTTTAGACCAATGTTGATATAAAATTTTTGTTATTGAACATAACCTTGTTGCGCATTGTCCCAGATAGCTGTACCATTACACACTGGTGATTCCTTAACATGAAAGGGTTAAATACAACTTAACATCAATCAACATAAACTTTAACTGGCACCAAGGTGATGGGCATCATTGATGTCTGAGCAGCAGTGTGTCAGCATTGTCACTCACATCAGCGCTCTTTCAGGCAAATTGTTCAGATGTCAGCTCCTCACGGAGGTGTCTTGCAGCTATGTAGCCACCACGGGCCCTTACTTGCAGTCTGAAGGGGGTCGTGAGCATGGTCGCATAGCCAGCCTGATTGTCTGGCCCTAGGTCAACGTCCAGCCTCTCGTCATCCTCTTCCTCTCTCTCATGAGGTGGAGCATCAGTGCCTTCTGGCAAATCTTGGCGCCTCCTGATAGCCAGGTTGTGCAGCATTGAGTACACGACCACCAATTTAGCTACTCGCTCAGGGTTGTGTTGTAGCTCCCCTCCTGAGTGATCAAGACATCTGAAGCGCTGCTTAAGCACAGTTATTGTTTGGTGGCCCCGTTGCATTTAAAGTATAATAGCGATTGATCAGAAGCAATGATTTCCTCACTAAAAGACACCTGGAATAAATCCCCAATAGTCCAGAGTCTGAAAATATGTCTGTTGAGATGTTCACTTCACCTGAGAAGAACTCCAGACTCAATGCAAACTCCCCCGAAGTTGAGGCAGCCTTTTGAATGAAGCGACCTGCGATTTTAAAAATGCCAGCCACACCACTGACGTTCGTTCAGAACAGTTCCACTTTTTCTGGGCGGTTTTTGGGGCAAGCGATACTGTGGGTGATATGTGTGCGAGGTGGTGAAAGTGATGGTGGGTGATCTCCTGGGTGTTAGTTTCACCAGATGTGTTCTTTATGACAAAAAAAAATGGCCGGGCGGTATTATTGAATCTCAGCATTGATTCCCTGTGGAAAGTAACACTGGGTAAAATTACGGGCGTTGATTTCGCCCATTCTGATGATTTTGCCCCCAAAATGTGGGCGGGCAGTAATATTTTTTCCCGGCGTTACTTTCCCCATGTGATTAACGCTCGGCGATAAATTTCCTAAAAATGCCTGCAGGTTTCCATTTTGTGCTAAAATGTTTGATATATAGGCATTATACATAATTTCGGCTGGAAAATGGGAGTTAAGTGGGCGTTAAGCATGCAAAAAAAGTGGAGGTTCTATCCCACAGTCTCTGCGGGATTGGAACATGTTGTCCATAGAATGTATGATCATGTCTCTCCAAATTTACTGTTATGACTTTTGACCCTTTGTGATCAGAATTCATTTAGCTGAAATTTGGGGCGGTAACCCAGATGGAGCGGTAATTTTAGCGCCTTGAAAAAGTTTGCACCCTTCGTCAGAATTGGTCGAAGAGCTGACAGGGACGCTAAATCAGTCATTGCACACCAGAGCTGGGGGGGATGCTTATGAAAATGTGGCCGTTAAATTTAATCGAGTCATTGCGCATGTGCCGAATTCCGATTCAGATCCCGGGAAAAGCCGAATCTTAAATCCAGCCCTGAGAATGTTAACTATTTTTGTTGAGCGTCTCTTCTGTATTTCTACTACCCTGCAAGAAAATTATTTTTAATTTGTTGCGTCAATCTTGTATGTGTGCCCTCTTGTTCTGCAGTCATGGTCTAAATTAATGAATATGCTTCCTGCCATATTATCTATGGTGTTTCAGCAGCTGGTATATGATGCTGTAATGCAGTGGAAGTCCAAATGATGTTGAGTTGCTGGTCTTGACAAGACCATCATGCAGCCGTCAACATGATTAATGAACTATTCTTCTAACATTGCTTCTCCATTGTCCAGAATGGTGGGACTGCTCTTGCTTGGTTCCACTTTTATCTATCTGATCCTAACCAGAGCATCTCCAGAAATGGTTTCTCTTTCCAACACTTCAGGAGTTCCTGCAGGGTGCATCCTTCACCCCTCCTTTTCTTCTGTGGACATGGAGTCAGCTTCCGTATGCATGCTGGTGACACCCAGCTGTACCTTCACCGCCACTCGACCACTCCATTGCCTCTGTGCTGTCAGACTGTTTGTCCAATATCTGCACTTGGATGAGCTGTAATTTCCTCCAGCTAAACATTGGGAAGGTTGAAGCCATCATCTTTGGCTCTGGCACAAAATTTGTACCTTCACCACAGACTACATTCCCTTCTTTGGTCATTATCTCAGGCTGGATCAGACTGTTTGCAAACTTTGCATCCTGTTCAACCCTGAGCTGAGTTTTTGCCTCATCTTCTTCATCACAAAAGCCATCTGCTTCCACCTCTGGGACATCACCTGCCTCTGCCTATACCTTAGCCCATTTGCTAGTGAAACACTCATCTGTGTCTTTGCCACCTCCAGCCTTGATTATTTCAATGCCCTCCTGGCTGGCCTTCCATCAAGAACCCTCTGTCTGTAACCTCATCCTGCACTATTCTGTTTTCCCATCACCTCTGCCCTCATTGACCTGCGCTGTCTCCCAGTTCCCCAACAAATCAAATTGATAATATTCATTTTTGTGCTTAAATTAGTCAATAGTCATACCCCTTCCTATCTCCTCCACCTCCTTTAAGACCATTTGGCATTAGACCTCATTACAGCCTTGGTCCAAACATGGACAAAAGAGTTGAATTCCAGAGGTGAGGTGAGACTGACTGCCCTTGACATCAAGGCAGCATTTGTCCGAGTATTGCATCAAGGAGCCCTAGTAAAACTGAAGTCAATGGGAATCAGGGGGAAAACGTTCCACTGGCTGGAGTCATACCTAGCACAAAGGAAGATGGTTGTGGTTGCTGGAAGTCAATCATCCCAGCCCCAGGATATCACTGCAGGAGTTCCTCAGGGCAGTGTCCTAGGCCCAACCATCTGCAGCAGCTTCAACAATGGCCTTCCCTTCATCATAAGATCAGAAGTGGGGATGTTCGCTGATGATTGCACAGTGTTCACTTCAATTCACAACTCCTCAGATAATGAAGCCGTCAATGCCCGCATGCAGCAAGACCTGGACAACATTCAGGCTTGGGCTGATAAGTGGCTAGTAACATTCACGCCACACAAATGCCAGGCAATGACTATCCCCAACAGGAAAGAATCTAACCACCGCCTCTTGACATTCAACGGCATTGCCATCGCCGAATCCCCCACCATCAATATCCTGGGGGTGACCATTGAACAGGATGGATAAAGGGGAACCAGTGGATGTGGTGTATTTGGACTTCCAGAAGGCATTTGACAAGGTGCCACATAAAAGGTTACTGCACAAGATAAAAGTTCACGGGGTTGAGGGTAATATATTAGCATGGATAGAGGATTGGCTAACTAACAGAAAACAGAGAGTCAGGATAAATGGTTTATTTTCTGGTTGGCAACCAGTAACTAGTGGGGTGCCGCAGGGATCAGTGCTGGGACCCCAACTATTTACAATCTATATTAACGACTTGGAAGAAGTGACTGAGTGTAACATAGCCAAGTTTGCTGACGATACAAAGATGGGAGGAAAAGCAATGTGTGAGGAGGACACAAAAAATCGGCAAAAGGACATAGACAGCATAAGTGAGTGGACAAAAATTTGGCAGATGGAGTATAATGTCGGAAAATGTGAGGTCATGCACTTTGGCAGAAAAAAATTAAAGAGAAAGTTATTATTTAAATGGAGAAAGATTGCAAAGTGCTGCAGTACAGCGGGACCTGGGGGTACTTATGCATGAAACACAAAAGGATAGTATGCAGGTACAGCGTGATCAGGAAGGCCAATGGTATCTTGGCCTTTATTGCAAAGGGGATGGAGTATAAAAGCAGGGAAGTATTATTACAGTTATATAAGGTAAAGGTAAGACCACACCTGGAATACTGCGTGCAGTTTTGGTTTCCATATTTACGAAAGAATATACTTGCTTTGGATGCAGTTCAGAGAAAGTTCACTAGGTTAATTCCGGGGATGAGGGGGTTGACTTATGAGGAAAGGTTGAGTAGGTTGGGCCTCTACTCATTGGAATTCAGAAGAATGAAAGGTGATCTTATCGAAACGTATAAGATTATGAGGGGGCTTGACAAGGTGGATGCAGAGAGGATGTTTCCACTGATGGGGGAGACTAGAACTAGAGGGCACGATCTTAGAATAAGGGGCCGCCCGTTTAAAACAAAGATGAGGAGAAATTTCTTCTCTCAGAGGGTTGTAAATCTGTGGAATTCGCTGCCTCAGAGAGCTGTGGAAGCTGGGACATTGAATAAATTTAAGTCAGAAATAGACAGTTTCTTAAACGATAAGGGGATAAGGGGTTATGGGGAGCGGGCGGGGAAGTGGAGCTGAGTCCCTGATCAGATCAGCCATGATCTTATTGAATGGTGGAGGAGGCTCGAGGGGCCACATGGCCTACTCCTGTTCCTATTTCTTCTGTTCTTATGTTCTTAGAAACTTAATTGGACCAGCCACATAAATATTATTGTCACAAGAGCAGGTCAGGGGCAGGGTACTCTGCGACAAGTGTCTCACCTCCCGACTCCCCAAAACCTTTCCACCACCTACAAGGTACAAGTCAGGAGTGTGATGGAATACTCCCCACTTGCCTGCATGAATGCAGCTCTAACAATACAAGAATCTTGACACCACCCAGGACAAAGCAGTCTGCTTGATTGTCACCCCATCCACCACCTTAAACATTCTCTCTCTGCATCACTGGCGCACCATGGCTGCAGTGTATACCAACTACAAGATGCACTGCAAAAACTCGCCAACCTGCGACCTCTACCGCCTAGAAGAACAAAGGCAGCAGGCGCATGGGAACACCCATCAGCTCCAAGTTCCCCTCCAAGTCACACATCATCCTGACTTGGAAATATATTGCTGTTCATTCATTGCCACTGGGTCAAAACCCTGGAACTCCCTCACTAATGGGACTATGGGAGTACCTTCACCACACAGACTGCAGCGGTTCAAGAAGGCGGCTCACCACCATCTTCTCAAGGGCAAATAGGGATGAGCAATAAATGCTGGCCTTGCCAACAACGCCCATATCCCAGGACTAAATTTTTAAAAAAGAACCCTGCTTTATAACGCGGCATCTGCTCCTCACCTCCCACCCCCCTGCTTGAAGCACGCACTTCCAGTGCGGATCTATGGAGGGGTTGGCGGAATCCACAATCGACGAGCTTCCTGTCAATGTCAGTGAGCTGCCAGTACTTAACAAGCACTAGCCTGACTATGAAAATGGTTCAGGTCTCCTGCTCTTGCCATCAGGTGAATGTAGTGGTCACCTTGCCCACCACCACAATTTGCACCAGAGTTGAAAATCACTCCTGGTGTCTCAGCAGAGTCACGGGAGCGTGATACGGGAGTGGAAACCCTGGCTGAGTTTTTTCTCCCCCTATCCCAGGGTGCTGTAGTCTGTTGTGTCAATACCGCTTTGGCTGAGGTCCACTAACTCAGCACAGACTGCAATCAAGCCCGAGATTTTATGGTCTATTTTTTTTATACAAGTCTCACAAATTTGAATTAAAAATACAGCATCACATAGTGTTCCAGGTATTGCAATGATGCACAAGAAATTGTGGCAATTGTAAGGATTCTCGGCAACTGCGTGTACCAGTGTTTTATTACATATTACATAGTATGCACAGCCCAGAAATGGGGCATTCAGCGCAACTGGTCCAAGCCACCCTACTTCATCTAACTTTTTTGGCATATCCTATTCTTTTCTCCCTTGTGTACCTATCCATCTTCCCCTTGCCTGCATCTATGCTATTCGCCTCAACTACTCAATGTGGTAGTGAGTTCTGCATTCCACCCACCCTCTAGGTGGAGAAGTTTCTCCTAAATTCTTTTCTGGATTTATTAGTGACTTTCTTATATTTATGTCCCCTAGTTTTGGACTCCCCCATAAGCAGAAACCTCTTCTCTATGTCCACACTATCAAACCTCTTCATAATTTTAAAGACTTCTATTAGGTCACCCCTCAGCCTTCCCTTTACAAGATATTCTGTTTGAAGATACAACCTTCTTAAAAGTTATCAAGTACAATAGTGAATAGAATATAAGGCTATTGTATCCAGTGAGTTTGTAATTATGAGGTAGTACGGTCTATATTCTGATGCCACAATTGAAAAGGGGAAATGGTGTAGTTGTGCATTAAATGTAACTTATCAGCTAATTAATTAATTATCGTGACTGGAAGACAAAAGGGTAAATGGAAATTGATAGCCTCCTCTAAGTAAGTGCCTGGGGCGAGTGATCCTTTCTGTCTAAACAAACAAAAGGAAGGCACAGAGCAGAGCACCCAGCAGTGAACCAACCAATGAACAGCTATTGTGCGGCCATCACTTTCGATCATCACTTAGAGGAAGATTTTTTAACTGTGAGCTTTCACAGAACAAAGCATTTTCCTCCCGAGCAAAAGTCACATTGTTTATTTTCTTGACACCATCGACTCCTTTGATGAGGAGGAGTGCTATCATGTGATGTGGTTCCACCAATATAAAAGTTGTTACGAACTTCCAGCTAACTTATTTTAAAATAACTTATATTTATAAATGAACTTGCAGCTCCCAGTCAATCAGAAGTTCTATTTTGCTCGTTGAGCAGAAAAGTGCTCTAATCTCGAGGGAGCTGTGAAGAAAACTTCAAAAATAAAAATTGCTTAATTTTTTTGAGCTCATTAGTCAGTCAGCAAGATAATGGATTCTGTTTTAAAATATTTCTGCACAAGGCAAAAAATCCCTCTCGGACAAATTATATTTTTCCCCATTTTCTCTTCCCCACCCCCCACCTCCCCCCGCCCCTCTGAAAACATTTGTTTGCCCAAACATTCAAATCTGCGTTCCTTGAACTTGAGGGAGCAAAGATGGGGACCATATTGAGGGAACAACCAGGGTGGGAGAGAGTAAAGGTTTTATTGGGGACAACGGGATCAAAAGCAGAGTGAGGAGTTGGTTGAGCAGATCGACAATTGCAGAAGTGTTGTGGCGAGTGCAGAGCCAAAGGTTCGGGAGTGCCACTGTAACTGACTTGGAGAAGAGTTTTTTTCTAGGGGCAGACGTGGAAGGAATTGGGATTAAAAAGGGAAGAGGTGAGTGATACAAGGGACCAGAGATTGCCTTGTCTGTGTTTAAGAGTTGAGAGGTCACCTAAGATAGCAAGGTCAAGGAGGTGGCCTTGAATATAGGTAGGAGAGTTTATATAGAGGACAAGGTTAAGGGAGGACATGAGTACAGTGAAGTCAGAGGGAAGAAGGCAAGGTGAGTTTAGATGGTGATTGAGATCATGAGGTGTCGCTCTTTGCGGAGGCTGAGGGAGGGAAGGACTGAGGATATCTCGGTGACAAACTCAGGGTATGGGGGGGCGGTAGGCAACAAGGACTTTAAAGGAGAGGTGAGAGGGGTAGAACAAGGTAAGGTGCTTGAAGGAGAAAAGCGTTCCAAAGGAGTAAGCGCAGAGACCAAGGTATGATTTGGTGATGAGGCCCACACCTCCACCACAGCAATCTGGAAGTGTAACCAGGTGAGAAGGCTTCAGTAAGTTTCCCTTAAAGCCATGATGTCAATCGAATTATCCACAAAAAGGTCATAGATGGCAAGGGCATTGTTCATGAGAGAACGTACATTCTGGAGGTAAATGCGGAGAAGGACGGTGAATATTGATACACTGGCAGAGTCCAAGGAGGCAGCGGTGGGTGAGGTGAGCGGGGCGGGAAGGCAATTGGGAAGATTAATCCTCAGCAAATCTTTGTGATGTTGCTGAAAATGTCAGCATGTGCATACTCCTGTTAGCTTTATGCTAATATTAGCAAACAGCAGAAAGTGTACACGCAGAGAGAGGGAATACCACACCAAGTTGCACGCGGTCTAGGGTTCCCCCACACCTGGAGAAAGTCAGTGGGGCGGTGAAAATCTTGTTTCGATTCTTCAAACAAGCAGTTTACTCATCACACTCACATCAAACCAACACTAAACCCACTAATGGTAGTGTATGGTACTGAATCAGTAATCCAGTGGCCATAAAATTAAATCCCACCAGGAAAAATTGTTAACTTGAATTCATTAAATCTGATGATTTGTGGCTGGCACCAACAAAAATAATCACGAAAGCTGCCAAACTGTCATAAAAACACAAATGGTTCACTTCAAGGAAAGGAATCTGAAATCCCTGCCTGGTCTGGCTCTAGTTCCACACACTTAATGTGATTGACTCGTACTGACTCTTAATGTCCCTTGCCAACGTCACCCACATCGAAGGGACATCCTTGACCATTCTGACTTCCATTAACATCCCATCCCTTAGCACAATGAGTTCAATATCCACATTGTTGTCCTTGCTACTCCCTATCTCTGCAAACTTCTCCAGCGCTAAATCCTTGTCTCTACCTTCTAGTCTTCCATATCTGGTCCATTGTGCAATTCTGTCCCTTCACTCCACCATTGCTGCAGAGCCCCTTCAGCCATCTTACCTCCATATTCTGGACCTCTCTCCCCAAACTGTTCCACTTAGGTTACTGTTCCAAAAAGGTTACTGCATAAGATAAAAGTTCACGGGGTTGGAGGTAATATATTCGCATGGGTAGAGGATTGGCTAACAAATAGAAAACAGAGAGTCGGGATAAATGGTTCATTCTCGGGTTGGCAATCAGTAACGAGTGGGGAGCCGCAGGGATCAGTGCTAGGACCAATCTATTTACAATCTATATTAACGACTTGGATGAAGGGACCGAGTGTAATGTAGCCAGGTTTGCTGACGATACAAAGATGGGATGAAAAGCAATGTGTGAGGAGGACACAAAAAACCTGCAAAAGGATATAGACAGGCTAAGTGAATGCGCAAAAATTTGGCAGATGGAATATAATGTTGGAAAATGTGAGATTATGCACTTTGGCAGAAAAAAATCGAAGAGCAGGTTATTATTTAAATGGAAAAAAATTGCAAAGTGCTGCAGTACAACGGGACCCTGGGGGTCCTGGTGCATGAAACACAAAAGGTTAGTATGCAGGTACAGCAAGTGTTCAGGATGGCCAATGGAATCTTGGCCTTTATTGCAAAGGGGATGGAGTATAAAAGCAGGGAAGTTTTGCTACAATTATACAGGGTATTAGTGAGGCCACACCTGGAATACTGCATGCAGTTTTGGTTTCCATATTTAAGAAAGGATATACTTGCTTTGGAGGCAGTTCAGAGAAGGTTCACTCGGTTGATTCCGGAGATAGGGGGTTGACTTATGAGGAAAGGTTGAGTAGGTTGGGCCGCTACTCATTGGAATTCAGAAGAATGAGAGGTGATCTTATTGAAATGTATAAGATTATGAGGGGGCTTGTCAGGGTGGATGCAGAGAAGATGTTTCCACTGATGGGGGAGACTAGAACTAGAGGGCATCATGTTAGAATAAGGAGCTGCCCATTTAAAACTGAGATGAGGAGGATTTTCTTCTCTGAGAGTGGTGGATCTGTGGAATTCGCTGCCTCAGAGAGCTGTGGAAGCTGGGACATTGAATAAATTGAAGACAGAGATAGACAGTTTCTTAACCGATAAGGGAATAAGGGGTTATGGGGAGTGGGCAGAGAAGTGGACCTGAGTCCATGATCAGATCATCCATGATCGTATTAAATGCTGGAGCAGGCTTGAGGGGCCGTATGTTCTATTTCTTATGTTCTTATGTTCTTAACTTGCTTCATCTCTCTTAACATTTAAAAGGCACCTTAAAACCTACCTCTTCAATCGTATTTTGGTTCCTTCCCCTGATTCCCCTCTTTCTCCTGCTCAGATTTAATCCTTAACACTGAAGTGCCTTGGGGCATTTGGCAACATTAAAGATACTACATAAATTTAAGTTGTTCACAAAATTTACCTTAGGCCCAATCCATTGAAAAGCCTTTCAAATATGAATTTAATCTTTTCTTTTGAATGTTGATGCTGTAAGTGTTAACTGTAAGCAGCTCTGATGAAGGGTCATCCACCTGAAACATTAACTCTGTATCTCTCTCCACAAATGCTGCCTGATCCGCTGAGATTTTCAGCATTTTCTGTTTTTATTTCAGATTCCAATATTTTGCTTTTGTATTACTATTTCTCCTGCAGTCTGGCCTGAATGGATGATGTACCTCGACCCAAATGGTATTGCAAGCCGGATATTCTCTTTTTATTGATTTCAAAATTCTCATCCTTGCTTACAAATTCCTCCATGGCCTCTCCCCTTCCCATCTCTGTAATCTATTTCAGCTCACAACTTCCCCTTCTGCCCCCGAGATATCTGTGCTCCTCAAATTCTGGCCTCTTGAAGATCCCTGATTATAACTGCTGAACCATCGGCGGCCATGCGTTCAGCTGCCTGGACCCTAAGCGCTGGAACTCCCTCGCTAAACCTCTCCGCCTCTCTTTCCTCCTTTAAGACTCTCCTTAAAACCTACCTCTTCGACCAAGCTTTTGGTCATCTGCCATAATTTCTTCTTGTGTGGCTCATGTCAAATTTTTTGTTTTTGTTTTATAACACTCATGAAGGGCCTACATTAAAGGCATTATATAAATATAAGTTCTTGTTATTCTTACCATCCTAACACTTTCCTATCTATTTGTTGATGTCTTTGTTTTAACGATTTTGTGTCCATCATGATAAATAATCAACGAGAAACACTGTCGACTGTAAATGCCGACAGTAAAGTACACCATTCCTTTCTGCTCCTGCCTCTCCCTCCATTCATCTGCAGAATGACATTTACAACCACAACAGCAAAGGGTGGAAACTCCTCATTTGCTGAATGAAAACACGATCTTCATCAGTTCAGTCTCAGAAGGAGTTTCAGATTCAGATTCTGGTGACAGGAAAGTCATCAGGGCAGTGGCTGCATCACCTCAGGACCAGAGACATTTTAAATAGAGGGAGGGATTGATAGTTAAAAAATAAGAAAACTTGGCATAATTTGCGAAGTAGAGAAGTCAAGTCAGTTGGAGCAAAGTAGTTGTGCCTGAGGAGCTGGGAGATGCAAAGCTGAGGGACTACTGTGCCACCACTTGTCTTAGGGCTCAATGTTTTTTAGGCAGCTCTCCTGACATGTTGAGCTGGTAGCAGCTTCTTTGGCCTGCAACACAACGATGGGGGTCAGTGGTCTCCTTCTGTGCTGTGAACTTCTGTGTTGCTATGGTTTGTTGGCCTTAGGCCCAGTCGCAGTTGTTTACATGGAGAGTGAAATCAGGAGGTAAGACTCCGCAGCATCCAGCTGAAGCAGAGCGGCGTGTGTTGTCCGACTTGGTAAACTTCAGTGCTGCGTGACTATCTCACACTCCTTCTGCTGCCCGCACATCATTTTCAGCATCAAGAAAGTGGCATTTTCAGGGGGTTGAAACTTTCAGGTTTACGTGCAAACTTAAAAGAAAGTTTGAGCTTGCCTACTGCTGGCGACAGATCGAAGCTGTGCCATAGCGCTGTAGTGCCGTGCATTAATACTCCACAGGGCTGCACCCCTGAGCTATATTGCTGTTTTCAGCTCTGGCTGTTATCAAGTAGATTTGGAGAAATGTGCAGAACCAGAAAGCCTGCCTTAATTCACAAACTGCAATCATGCCATTTTGCTCTGAAGATGCAAACTCAGCAACGCTTCTATGTTTCTGCCATTGAGGGAATTTTCTGCAGGACTGAAGGTTGACTCAGTTTGAATGTTTTATCTCTGTGTTTAACTTCTCTTCGCCAATTTTATCTTTTGGTAGATACACCAATAATTTGTAATTGGACATTGCATGACAACAATTCTGTGTACAGTGAGATAAAGATCTTAGCTGTGAGATAGGAGAGGTGCGTTCCCATGAGATTGGGTTTCTGAGGATGTCAGCCTGGGCTGTTCTTTACACAGCAGCCTACGGGATAGGTTGAGGCGTGGGAGCAGATCACCTGCCCGGCCCACGCAGCTCCGTGAATGGTGCATGCCATGTCAGGGAAAGGAAAAAAGCAACTTAAGTATATGTCTATATTTTTTTTTAAAGAAGGCTTAATGGGAAAAAAATCAAAAGGGACTGTATGTTGTTCTATAATCGTTTTTTAACTGGTAACAGGACTGAATAGTACAGTTGGTTCAGTACATTGTTTTTACATCTCAGCAACCTTGATTTAAGCCCAGCAGAGAAGGTCCCCCCTCTCCCTGGCCGTATGTACCCTATGAAATTAATTTGGACAGGATCAATCACTTCCGCACAAGCTCGTAGCACAAAACTATCCTCAATTGGGCATGGATTGGCATGTCATAGAATCATAGAAATTTACAGCACAGAAGGAGGCTATTGTGTCCAAATCATGTTCGGAGTCTCACTCAGATGGGCCATAAGAGTTACTCACACTGGTGAAATAGAAAGTACTCTTCTGAGGTTACGGTTAATGCATAATTTGGGGCAGCGTAGAATAGACTTTACTCAACAGCTCGCTGCAGGGTACCAGCCTGGGAGTGTTCAATGCTGATACAGGATGCCCAAAATGGAAAAGAGTTCCATTCCTAACACTCACATTAGTCACTCTGATGAACACAAATTTCCAAAACACATTGATATTTATATAGAAATCAAAGGCTTTATTCTGGATGCAGTACTGTGATTGCGTAAACACCCTGGCAAATTTAAATGAATATGAATAAACTTTAATTGCTGTTCCCTGGAAGTACAAAGTCTTTCTGATTATGTGTTGCATTAACCTGTGCCTTCAAAAAGATGAACACTATGACCACACCCACAAGCAGGGTTGTGTAATTACAGTTCAGGTGGACATTCAAACAATGATGGTAGATCACTGCCTCACCAACAGGCAAATAGCTTGCAGCTAATTACTCCATTACAATGAATCCTTTCTAATTCCTAATAGTTTAACCACCTGAAGACGTCTCATTAAAGGGGAAGCTTCATGTTTAGAAAAAGTGAGGCATCTCAGAAGCTGCTTCTCAGCCCATTGGCTTGTTGTTTTCATGCACGGTGCCACCAAATGACAGTACTTGTTATCTCTCTCAGATGGGCTGTTTGGGAAGAGAAACAATGCAATTGCTAACATTTTCTTTTCTTCAGAAGGGATGGAAATGAGAACATTGAAGATAAATCATCCCTCGTGCTTTGTACACCTTTTGCAGGTCAGCTCAGTCATGATGTACAGTCAATGCCTGTGTCATGAGATTGAACCAAACTCTGCAAGTAACACACCCACCTCTGAATCAGATTTGCTTCTGTGAAATGCCGTGGGATATTTTTCTACCTTAAAGACGTTATACAAGTTGTTGCTGCTGCTGGGTTCATTATTTGGCACTTAAGTCATTTAAGCTGGTACTTTAGTGCAGAACTGAGGGAATGCAGCATTGTCGGAGGTGCTACCTTCAGATAAGATGTTGCATTCCAGCTGAAATAAAAACAGAAACTGCTGGAAATACTCAGCGGGTGTCATTGTGAGACCGTTCTGACGAAAAGTCACTGAGCTGAAACGTTAATTCTGTTTGTTTCTCCACAAATGCTACATGACCTGCTGAGTATTTCCAGCATTTTCTGTTTTTGTTTCAGATTTCCAGCAGCCGCAGTATTTTGTTTTGTGTTGCATTCCATCTGCCTGTTTCAGTCAGTCAGGTGGATGTCAAAGATTCCATGGCACTGTTCAAACAGGAGCAGGGAATTTTGCTGATACCCTGGCCACTGTTACTCCCTCACCGTGCATCACGAAAACAAGATGAAGTGGTCATTCATTCTCATTACTGTTTGTGGGACATTCTTGTGTGCAAAGTGGGATTCATTTACCCAGAAAATAGCAGCTGCACAATGTAATTCATTGGCCATGATATTAATATGAAGGCGGCTTCCGAGCAGGGGGCATGGAATTGCAAGTGTGGTACACGGAAGTCAAATGACCGAGTCGGAATCTGCAATCTCAACTCAGTTGTACCAATTCATTTGACTTGCGAGTTTCACATCTCCAAGCTGTGCAGTGGGCGTGCTATGCACCCACATGATGCAATCTCAGCTGCATTTAAAGGGACAGTGCATAGACGGAAATTGGAGATGTTCAGGATGGATGGTGGACATAGAGCAAGGGCAGCACCCAGACTCAACGACACATCGCTGGAATCCCAGCAGTCAGGAGCAGGAGGGACATGCTTTTCCCCAGCAATGGGAGGAAGAAACCTGCTGCTCTCGCCAACAAGGCGTGGTTGGTGGTAGCCGAGGAGGTGAGTTGCAGTAGCGTTGTGCCCAGTTCTTGGATGTAATGTAGGAAGCAGTTTATTGGCCTAACCATTTGCTGATTCAACAATATCCAGTGTTTTAAGCCCCTCCACTTCACTCTGTCTTGCTAATCGTTCTCCATCACATCACTCCTCACACCCACTCAAATGTCGGCAGCACCCAGCCCTCATTTCCTAGGCACTTCATGCCTCCCCATTTATCCATCCACTGTTGGGACTCACCCCAATCCTTATGCAATGTGCTGCATGTGTCTCATAGTCACCCTCACTGAATGCACTCCATTCATCAGCTGAATACCTCACCTTCACTCACGCACAGGTCTGTTTTTCGCCCCTTAGAGGAGAAGAGAGCACAAAGCACTAGGGAGAGGGCAAGGACTGGAAGTGGCCAGCTATAAATAGTCCAGCTCACAGATGCAGAGGAGGATGCCTTGGAGATAATTGGCACCTCCTGCGCACCTGTCTCTCTCCTTCACACCTCCCTCCTGTACACCTCTCTATCTCCTTCGCACCTCTCTATCTCCTTCGCACCTCTCTCCCTCCTGTACACCTCTCTCTCTCCTGTGCACCTCCCTCCTTCGCACCTCTCTCTCTCTCTCCTTTGCACCTCTCTCCTTCGCACCTCTCTCGTTCCTTCGCACCTCTCTCTCTCCTTCGCACCACTCTCTCTCTCCCCTTCGCACCTCTCTCGTTCCTTCGCACCTCTCTCATTCCTTCGCACCTCTCTCTCTCCTTCGCACCTCTCTCTCTCCTTCGCACCTCTCTCTCTCTCTCCTGTGCACCTCTCTCTCTCCTTCGCACCTCTCTCTCCTTCGCACCTCTCTCTCTCCTTCGCACCTCTCTCTCTTCTTCGCACCTCTCTCTCCCTCTCCTTTGCACCTCTCTCTCGCTCTCTCCTTTGCACCTCTCTCTCTCCTTCGCACCTCTCTCTCTCTCTCTCCTTTGCACCTCTCTCTCTCTCTCTCTCTCTCCTTCGCACCTCTCTCTCTCCTTTGCACCTCTCTCTCTCTCCTGTGAACCCCTCTCTCTCCTTCGCACACCTCTCTCTCTCTCTCCTGTGCACCCCTCTCTCCTGTGCACCCCTCTCCTTCGCACACCTCTCTCTCTCTCTCTCCTGTGCACCCCTCTCTCTCCTTTGCACCTCTCTCTCTCCTTCGCACCTCTCTCTCTCTCTCCTTTGCACCTCTCTCTCTCTCTCTCTCTCCTTCGCACCTCTCCCTCTCTCTCCTGTGCACCCCTCTCTCTCCTGTGCACACCTCTCTCTCCTGTGCACCTCTCTCTCTCCTGTGCACCTCTCTCTCTCCTGTGCACCGCTCTCTCTCCTTCGCACACCTCTTTCTCTCTCTCTCTCCTGTGCACCCCTCTCTCTCCTTTGCACCTCTCTCTCTCCTTCGCACCTGTCTCTCTCTCTCCTGTGCACCCCTCTCTCTCCTTTGCACCACCTCTCTCTCTCCTTCGCACCTCTCTCTCTCTCTCTCCTTCGCACCTCTCTCTCTCTCTCTCCTTTGCACCTCTCTCTCTCCTTCGCACCTCTCTCTCTCTCTCCTTTGCACCTCTCTCCCTCTCTCGCTCTCCTTTGCACCTCTCTCCTTTGCACCTCTCTCTCTCCTTCGCACCTCTCTCTTCCTCTCCTTCGCACCTCTCTCTCTCTCTCTCCTTTGCAACTCTCTCTCTCGCTCTGCTTCGCACTTCTCTCTCTCCTTCGCACCTCTCTCTCCCTCTCCTGTGCACCCCTCTCTCTCCTTCGCACCTCTCTCTCTCCTTCGCACCTCTCTCTCTCCTTTGCATCTCTCTCTCTCCTTCGCACCTCTCTCTCTCTCTCTCCTTTGCACCTCTCTCTCTCTCTCCTGTGCACCCCTCTCTCCTTCGCATCTCTCTCTCTCCTTCGCACCTCTCTCTCTCCTTTGCACCTCTCTCTCTCCTTCGCAACTCTCTCTCTCCTTTGCACCTCTCTCTCTCTCTCGCTCTCCTTTGCACCTCTCTCTCTCCTTTGCACCTCTCTCTCTCCTTTGCACCTCTCTCTCTCTCCTTTGTACCTCTCTCTCTCTCTCCTTCGCACCTCTCTCTCTCCTGTGCACCCCTCTCCTTCGCACCTCTCTCTCTCCTTCGCACCTCTCTCTCTCCTTCGCACCTCTCTCTCCCTCTCCTGTGCACCCCTCTCTCTCCTTCGCACCTCTCTCTCCCCTGTGCACCCCTCTCTCCCCTGTGCACCCCTCTCTCCCCTGTGCAACCCTCTCTCTCCTTTGCACCTCTCTCTCTCCTTCGCACCTCTCTCTCTCCTTTGCACCTCTCTTTCTCCTTCGCACCTCTCTCTCTCTCTCTCCTTTGCAGCTCTCTCTCTCCTTCGCACCGCTCTCTCTCTCTCTCCTTCGCACCTCTCTCTCTCCTTCGCACCTCTCTCTCCCTCTCCTGTGCACCCCTCTCTCTCCTTCGCACCGCTCTCTCTCCTGTGCACCCCTCTCTCCTTTGCACCTCTCTCTCTCTCTCTCCTTTGCACCTCTCTCTCTCCTTTGCACCTCTCTTTCTCCTTCGCACCTCTCTCTCTCTCTCTCCTTTGCACCTCTCTCGCTCCTTCGCACCGCTCTCTCTCTCTCTCCTTTGCACCTCTCTCTCTCCTTCGCACCTCTCTCTACCTCTCCTGTGCACCCCTCTCCTTCGCACCTCTCTCTCTCCTGTGCACCCCTCTCTCCTTTGCACCTCTCTCTCTCCTGTGCACCCCTCTCTCTCCTGTGCACCCCTCTCTCTCCTGTGCACCCCTCTCTCTCCTTCGCACCCCTCTCTCTCCTTCGCACTTCTCTCTCTCCTGTGCACCCCTCTCTCTCCTTTGCACCTCTCTCTCTCCTTCGCACCCCTCTCTCTCCTTCGTACCCCTCTCTCTCCCCTTCGCACCTCTCTCTCTCCTTTGCACCTCTCTCTCTCCTTTGCACATCTCTCTCTCTCCTTCACACCTCTTTCCTTCGCACTTCTCTCTCTCTTTCGCACCCCTCTCCTTCGCACCTCTCTCTCTCCTTCGCACCTCTCTCTCTCCTTCGCACCTCTCTCTCTCCTTTGCACCTCTCTCTCTCCTTCGCACCTCTCTCTCTCCTTCACACCTCTCTCTCTCCTTTGCACCTCTCTCTCTCCTGTGCACCTCTCTCTCTCCTGTGCACCTCTCTCTCCTTCGCACCTCTCTCTCTCCTGTACACCTCTCTCTCTCCTTCGCACCTCTCTCTCTCTCTCTCCTTTGCACCTCTCTCTCCTGTGCACCTCACTCCTGCACACGTGCTGATCCCACCACAGCATGTCGTGGCTGCCATGGAATTTGATGATCAACCTCTTCTGATGTGCTGTCAAACACATCAAACACATCTTCCATCCTGATCTTATCAGCCTCCAAAGTTGAAAAAAACAAGCACTCTGTGCCAAACATTTTCCAGATTTAGATGGGACAATGACAAGTACCCACCTGAATTGCTACTCAGACTTGGCTCCGTTACCCTGCTCAGTTTCCTGAGCCCTGGAAAGCCCGCGCTGCACAAATTAAATTTGGAGCCACATTAAAAACAATTTGCATAGACCTCATTAATGTCTCCAAAGGGCATTAATTGCAGCAATAAGTCCCCACTTAGTAATTAAATCCCCGAATTCTGCCTGTAGGTTTCTCACCGGCATCCAAACGTGCCTCCGTTAAACCTGGAAGTTGGAGTTGGGTTGCAATCCAGCTCTAAAAATCAAAAATGTTAATCCCTACCCACTCCCAACCCACCCATCATCGGGGATTAAAATTTCCCCCATTGTGCGTGAAGTGCTTTAGACATTTGAGATGTGATAAGATGCTGTATAAATACAAATTTATTCTTTCTATAGCACTTTTCTTCCCCAGACAATTTTTAACATTATTAGTGACCAGGTTATTTGCCAGATGTGTTGAGAAATGAGTGCTGCTGAATTGTGAGTAACTCCCCATTGTAACCCTGCATTCATTTTAACATGGGGATGCCGCTGTGTCTGATTCTCGCAGTGAATTCTGAGTCAGATATTGTCATTATGGCCGGCATTTGCTCTGTTACTGTGCGGTATTACATTGCAGAAGATCTTTCATTTAATCAAAAATAATGAAAAGTGACCAAAGAAAGATGAAGGAGGTGATGCAGCAGATGCTTTGAATTTGAGGTAAACCAGAGGGAGATGTCTCTGTGTCCCACATACCAACTCTTCAGCAGGAATGTCAGTATCTTTATGGTTGGCAGTAACAGTCCTTTTTATGCATAAATTCTCCAGTTGAGTGTTTATATTTGGTGCAGATTGTGTAATTTTTTACCCCACTCCTCATTTTTTTTACTTTTGCTTCCCCCTCACAATTTTCTCTCCTACTCTCCTGAGTGCAGTGACCAGAAGTCGAGTTCCACAGACATCGTTAGCCTTCTGGTACCCCACCAAATGGCCTTTCTTTATGTGTTAAACAGCTTATACAGTGATGCCGAGAATTCTCTCTTAACGCTGGCAGAAGTGAGATTAGGCTGGATAGCTCTTTTTTGGCTGGAAGATACAATGGGCCGAATGACCTCCTTCTGTGCCATAAATTTCTATGATGAGTGTAAACAGGATTTCTGACGATCTTCTGCCAAAGTTACAGCGGCCGATTGGGAGAAGTCCTGAGGAAATTCCCGGCCTATGTGTCAATAGGCAGTTGAACTTCAGTTGGTATCTCAGATGAAGGTGATCCTGGATTATCTGATCCCAATTTAGCTGCTCTTGCCAGCAGGAGTCACTGGAAAGTGATTAGCAGAATCAATCCATGTTTCTGCTTTTGAGGCCAGTGCAATGAGGCTCTTGACACTAGCCTGGCCGAGGACAGTCAGCCAGTTCTACACGGGTCAGTACTTTTACCAACTGAGCCATTGGGGGAAGGGGGAAGCTTTATTGAATTGTGTAAAACTTGTACGTTAGCTTTGGGCCATAGTACATTCCAAGTTACAATGGGATCTGTAGACATAGAGACTGTGGACCTTACACAGCTCGTGTGGTTAGTCCGTTTAAGATATTTAAGTGCTTTATAGCTTGTCTTGTGGCTGCATACGTTGCCACTGGCAATCAGTGTGCAATTACATAATTGGAGCCTGTGAGCTCTACCCATTAAATGATGAGTCACTTTCTAAAGTCTTTCAAAAGCCAGGCACAACACATCATTGTATATCCTTAGTAAAAGTATTTGGCAAGGCGCAGTGGTCTTATCAGCGGACAAATCAAATACCTACACAGTGCCAATTAGGTTCTTCAAACAAGCTACTCTTTTAAAGCCTTAAGACTAAAACAGGAAGTTTTATAATCTACTGAACGGCTCTATAATCTTAAGTGTTATAAAGCAACATATCTGCCCATGTAACAGGGTTTCTCAATCCTCTCGGTCATAGGAAGCCCAGGAAATTCCACTAGAAATCACACTCCAGTGGCATTGCGAATGGGAATGGTGAGTTACGAACAGTGACGTCCATTTATGGTGCCTTAGTGCAATGGAATCAAAATTACAAACCAAACTTAAGTGAGTCTTCAACCTGTATTAAATCCAGTGAATTTGCCTAGTATTCTTATGGTAGTTCTTATGCTGATATTTAAAAATCTGTACATTAAAAATCTTACATCTGTGAACACTTCCTGTCTACTAAACCTTATTTCCTGCTGTAATGTTTTTGTCACACTTTGGTGTAAGGTTTTTCTAATTATAAATTCCTCTGTTGACATTTATAATGGAACTTGCCTATTTAAACTTGCCATGCACCCATCTTTATTGCCACCTTGTATATAAAAAATGCATTGTCATCAATTTAACCCATGGTTATTTTACTCAATATCTAAGGACATAGGAATTTCTAGATGAAAAAAGATCATGGGCTAGAACCTCCACTTTTTTTTACCTGCTTAACGGCCACTTAATGCCCATTTAACCACTGAAATGACATATAACGCCCAGATATTGCCCATTTTAGCACAAAATGGAAACTGACGGGCTTTTTTAGGAGACTTATCGGCAAGCGTTAATTTCCCAATTGGCTTCATGCCGAGAAAAAATATTACTGCCCGCCCACTTTTTTTGGGTGGAATCAGCAGAATGGGCGATTTCAACACCCATATTATCGTCCAGCGTTACTTTCCTCACGGACTTAACGCCGAAATTCAATAATAATGCCCGGCGACTGTTTTTTGTCGTAAAGAGCATATTTACCCAAACTAGCGGCCATGGAGATCACCCACCGTCAATTTCACCACTTCGCACACATATCGGCCAGAATATCGCCCGCTCAAAAAACCGCCCACAAAAAGTGGAACTAACCGGAACGAACACCAGTGGTGTGGCTGGCATTTTTTAAGTCCCACTCTTACGTGAGGAGCTGATATTGGAAAGATTTGCCTGAAAGAGCGCTGATGTGAGTGACAACGCTGACACACTGCTGTGTGCGTGTAGCTCAGACATCAATGGTGCCCATAACCGTGGTGCCAGTTAAATTTTACGTTGAATGATTTTAAGTTGTATTTAATCCTTTCATGGTAAGGAATCACCAGTGTGTAACGGTCCAGCTGTCTGAGACAACGTGCAACAAGGTTATGTTCAATAACAAAAATTTAATACCAACATTGGTCTGAAATCATAAGTATCACAGCCAATAACACCCAACCCCCTCCCACACCCTGCTTTTTCCACCATTGACATAAATCACATGTTCAACATGTCCAGCAACACAGAATACAAAGGCAAAGCAGGAGCGTGGCCACCAATCCCCATACATTGTGACAAATTGCATACACCCAGATGGAGATATTACAGAGCCATCACCTGCGCACATGCACCTCACTTTCCTTCCCCCCTCTCTTTCTTCTCCCCACCTCTATCCCTTCCCCTCCTCACTCCATGGCACCTGGCCGAGGAGCTCCTCAGGCGGTGCCTCATGCGGGGGGATGAATGCAGATGCGTTGGTTGCATGGGTACGGGAGCGGGGGTTGCTGAGGGGGCAACATTCTCTGATGCAGAAGCAGGATCTTGGTCCTTGTTCGCATCTGTTGCTCGCAGTGGTGGTGCCGAGCCTAGGGTTGGAGTGCCACGCTCTGGGACCACTGGGAGGGCTGTGGCAGCAGTGTTCCTGGCTATCACATCCAGGGGCTCCGCCATGTGCGGAATGTACTCGGTCATGGTGGCCAGGTGTCGGGATATGCCCCCCAAAGCTTCGATAAGCTGGTCACCAATGTCTACAGTCCTCCTGGACAACGGAACCATCTCTCCGCTGTCATGTCGCCCTTGTGGAACAGACCTGCTGCATCCACGAGGCTTCTGTGGGGTCGGCGCCGTCCTGGGGACAAATGGGGTGCCCTGTGGAGAGGTGCTTGGGGCCGATACCTCCAGAATGGAGGCGGGAATGACTGGAAGACCAATAGATGGCCTTGGGGTGGAATGGCTTCTGGAGTGTGGCGATGCAGATTCTTCGATGTCCGCGCTTTCATCCATCGACAACAGACCCAGCGGATTGACGGGTGACAATCTGAGCTCCTCAGCACCAGATGTAGGAGAATCATCCGTCGACTCCTGCCCTGCGTCCCCACATTCTGGCCTCTGTGGCCTTGCCTGGGTCCACACTGCTGGCTGAACTGCAAGACACAAATGGGGTTGTTAGAGTAGATGGGGTGCTAGGATGACAAGGTGAGTCCAGCACTACACACAGCATATGCACAACAAAGCACCACCACTCTCAAAATCATTGCAGACACCACATTTCATGACCATCAACTCATTGTGGATTGCAATGATTTTCATTAGGCCAGCATTATTTCTATGACACTTTTAAAAATCATCTATCATATATGATTGGTCGGATATGAGTTGGTGTGGCATCTATTGAATTTACATCACACAATGATGTAAGCTTTACTCACGTAGCATCACTTCAGGATCTGCAGATGCGTCCGTGGCTGTCCAGGGGTACTTCCCCATGAGTGCTAGAAACTTGCTTCTCCATATCAGTGATGTCGCTGGAGACTGATGGTCCCCCACGCGTCCGCCTCTGCATGGACCTCATCGTCGATAGCTTCTTCTGTAAAAGGTGACAGGACGACATGGCATGGGATCATTGTGTGATATCATAGGTAGGTACTGTCACAGAGACTGACACAACACATAACCAACAGATGTAGTCATGATTATTATGATTATTAGCATTCTTTACCTAAAGACATACACCGTGACCACAGACTTTGAGTAAAACATTCCCGGTAAAAGTGCAAGACATCTGCTGATAGTCACTCATGACTGTTACAAATCAAATTATATAAATACATAAGTACATGTAAATCAATGTAATACTTACTCTTGCGGATCCCACAAGGTCGTTCCATCGTTTGCAGCATTGGTTGCTCTCACACACCTCGTTGGTCGCCGACGAGACCACCTTTGCTATCTCGGTCCATATCCTCTGATATGCCTTTGGGGTGGGCTTCCCACGCCTTCCCTGTGTCAAATCACCCCAGCGTGACTCGACCTCCTGCAGGAGGGAAGCATTTGCCTCGTCCGAGAACCTCCTGGCTCTTTTGCGGCCTCCATTGTGCTCCTCTCCCACCTCACTGCTATCTCCAGAGTCAGTCTCCACAGCGTGCTGTTATGCCTCCTCCTCTCCCTCCATTATAGGGCAAATTTGGTCAAATATGTGGCTGTTAACAGCTACTTTTTGTTTGCCTACATGCTGTGAAGCTCTAAAGTCTCCCTCCTTCCTTCCAAAGCAACCACACCACATCCAGCCACGTCTTCAGTCCCTCTGAGCTCCCTCTCTGTCTCCTCTTCTACGCATGTCATGGTGACCCTTGACCTCCTGAATTGCAGGAATCGAGTGTTGCTAAGGACGGCCACACTTTACGGCAGAAGGTCAAAAAAATGTAATGCTACCGCCCATTTGTTATCGCTCATGGTAACGCCCATTTTCAAAAATGTAAACTCTGTGTTTTGCGAATGGACGAGAAGCTGGTGATCTGAAAACCATTTTTTACCATCCACGCCTGAAATAACGCCCATTTTTGGGCGATAAGCTCAACAGTGGAGGTTCCAGCCCAAGGGTTCTTACAGTTTGCTGTCTACCATCCTGGTAGTCATATGAAATAATAATATTGGAGTTGTTGACTAATCATAGCAATCAATCTCCAACAGTTGGTCTACAACAGACCCAGACACAGAACCATAGAATCATAGGCTGATACAACACAGAAGGAGGCCATTCAGCTCATTGTGTCTGTGCCAGCTCTTTGAAATTTATCCAATTAGTCCCACTCCCCTGCTCTTCCCCATAGCCCTGCAAATTTTCTCCTTCAAGTAATTATCCAATTCCCTTTTGAAAGTTACTATTGAATCTGCATCCACCACCCTTGCAATCAATGTATTCCAGATCATAACAACTCGCTGCATACATTTTTTAGGTGCCTAATTGGCCCCATCTTTACTTTGACCATCTTTTTACTACTTGTATGTTTATAAAAGACTTTTAGGTTTCCATTTTAGGTTACCCACTAGTATATTCTCATACACTCTCTTTGCCCCTCTTATTTCCTTTTTCAGTTCTTCTCTGCACACTCTGTATTCAGCTTGGTTCTCGACTGAATTATGAACTTGACATTTAGCATAAGCCACCTTTTTCTGTTTCATCTTAATCTTAGAGAGCTCTAGCTTTGGATGCCCTTCCTTTCCCCCGATGGGAATGTGTTTAGTCTGTACCCAAACTATCTCCACTTCGAAGGTCTCCCATTGCTCATTGACTGTTTTACCCACCAATCTTTGATTCCAGTCCATCTGGACCAGATCCTATTTGAACACTGAAATTAATTCTACTCCAGTTGAATGTTTTCACATTTGATTTTTCCTTGTCCTTTTCCATAACTACTCTAAACCTAATGATATTGTGATCACTGTTTCCCACATTCTCCACTTGCCCCACTTCATTCCCCAGAACTAGATCCAGTACTGCTTCCTTCCTCATTGGGCTGGAAACACACTGATCAAAAAAATTCTCGTACACATTTCAAAAATTCCTGCCCCTATTTACCCTTTACACTGTTATTTCCCCACTCTATATTAGGATCATTGAAGTCCCCCATTATCACGACTTGCATCTTTCTGTAATTTGCCTGAAACCTTGCTCCTCTATCACCTTCCCACTATTTGGTGAACAATATTATCTACCCAGCAGTATAATAGTTCCTTTATTCTTCCTTAATTCTAACCAAATAGATTGTGTCTTTGAACCCTCAAGTACCTCATCCCTTTCTAGTGTTGTAACAATGGGGCAGAATTTCCAACATCCCGGACCCATACGAAGTTTCTATGGATCCGGGAAGGCATCGGAAAAGCCGGTTTTCATTGCGCAATGCACATGCGCTAAAAATCGGCTTTTCCGATAGCTTGACAGATCGTAGCCAGGTCGGGTGCGAGGACAGTTGTATGTGGAGGTTTGGGCTATTTATCCATATCTTGCATGGCAAATGTCCTCAAAATTCTTGCGCCTGAAAAAGCAGGTGCATAGCCTACTTTTACAGGCTTAAGAGTTTAAAAACATAGATAAAAGATGATCAAAATAAAAATTAAAAAGTTACATTTATGTTAAAACCCTGCCCACTCAGATAATGTTATTTTAAACTCTATCCCTAATTTTTTTTTTAAATCGGCAGTTTTTTTTTCTTTAAAAAACATGTGTAACATTTTTAATTTCTATTAGTTTATTGTGTGAGGTGTTTTTTAAATGTTTTATGTATATTTTGTGTGTTTTGGACAAGGTGAAACTGCTCATCACAGTCTACATTATCTAGTCCCTTTAGAATTCTAAAAACAGCAATTATATCAACTTCCAACCTTCTCTTTTCCAGTAAGTATATGCCCAATTTATGTAACCGCTCCTCACAATCTAATTCTTCCATCCACTCAATTATTCTTGTTGCTCTTTTCTGTGTCCGTTCAATAGCCGCAATATCCCTTTTGCACTGTGGTGACCAGAACTGTACACAGTATTCTGTGTGCTTACACCAGTAGTTAATAAAGTGGCAGGATTACCTCACTATTTCAGCTCAATATTGTCCTTTTATTGCATCCCAACATCTGATTTGCTTTGCTCACTGCCACCGTGTATTGTCGCTTGTTGCGATTAATTCAATTTTGCCACATTGGCTATCTTTTATGATTTTATTTCGGCCAGATGTTCCATGATCTTAAATTTTGTAAGGCTTTTCTTAACTTTACCGACAATGGATGTCAAACTCACTAGTCTTTAGATTGCATGCAGATGGAGTGCATTGGCAAGGCTTTGTGGATGGATGATGAATGTGCATGTTAGCGTTGAAACAGATTGTGCTTCTGCCAGTGAGGAGAAATGGCGGCAGGCAGACAGATGCCTGTCCTCTTTTCCCAAACCCTACAATAGGGACTGCTCTAGGTCAGCATGCCCAAATGTTCAGCTGTCTTTACTGTTTTGTCCCACTCCCCCTCAGTCAGTAAGCAAGTTTTTTTTCTCCGATTCCTCCAATTTTCTCCCTTCTTCTGAAGTCTCTGGGCCTTGTAAGAGTAGTGGGCAATGGATGTTTTTCAGATGCTTTAGCAGAACACTTCGTGTTCGACCATAGACAGTGAGGGCAGGTAGACTATCATTGGAGTCTGATCTCATCTTCAACTGATGTCCACAAGGGAATTGGAATTCTAATTGATTTAACTCAATAATGAACAAGTAATTTTAGGTCAGGAGTTTAATTCATGGACAGGTTGGATGTCATGCATGTGTATCTGAATATTCTGGCAACTACTGCCATTGAGAATTCATGAACAAATTAAAAAATATAAAGGCAGCTTTAATCTTAAGTGATATGTTAGTATTGTTGCCAAAGAGAGCAACCTTTTCAGGCTGAACAGATTTTAAATCGCAAGCTGGAACAAATGATTTTACAAATAATGCAGGGAGTATTTACAAGACATGCTGGTGCCCTCTAGTGACTAGAAAAGGTAACTACATGATATTTGTGCCCAGCTCGTTCGCAAAACCTTTATTTTGGGGAAGGAGAGCAGCCATGTGTCACTTTTGCCACAATGACACGGCACGCAAGTGACACAACAATGTTCGGATGCGATTAACATCACTGTATCATGTGTTTAGAAACAAACAAAACAAAGATTGCACTTTTCACTAAGACATACTCTGAATAATGTATGCACCTGTGAGGATGTTCACAGATTTGTAGAGTTATTGCATTGTGAGTGGCTTAGCCAGTCATGTGATGGTCACAAAACTCAATAAAATCCCAGTTAGTTGAGTCTAGGTCATCCACGATGAGGTATGCAGTTGTGAGCCCAGTGGATGAACAGGTAGTGTGTAGTGTGATGAACCTTTGTTCATAAACCAATTAGTTCTTAATAGCAATGTGTTGCTATGAATTCTTAAGCAAAGAACCCATGAAGCAAATACATTACATCCTGTTTATCCAAAGATTAGATCAACTTCACGCACGCGGTTCTAGAAGTCAGTTTACACAGACACAGCATCCCAGCGGGCAAAAATCTGCTCGGATCACTGCTCAATATCTCTGCAGGAGGAGTCTGGTTGGGAATATGAATGTGTGGGAATATCAGGGAGGACAGGATTGGGTTCTGGATATTGGGGAGGACAGGATTGGGTCCTGGATATTGGGGACGACAGGATTGGGTCCTGGATATTGGGGAGGACAGGATTGGGTCCTGGATATCGGGAGGACAGGATTGGGTCCTGGATATTGGGAAGGACAGGATTGGGTTGTGGATATCGGGGAGGACAGGATCTGCTGTCACTCATTACTTCACCGAGAACCCCTGTCTAGGTTCACACCGGTTACTTGCGAGAGATACTGGAGAGCAATGGGCACCAATCCAGAAACGTACTCCGGCAGGAGTCAGTGCTCCAGGATGGAAGAGAAGGGGGGAATATTGAAATAAAATGAATCAAAACACTGGGAGATGTTGCCCATTCTCAGTTTTCTCACAATTAAATGGCTCACTTTGGGGGCATGTGACAGCACAGACTCGGGACAGTGATGTGGAGCTTGGCAACAACAGGTTTCCAATGAGAAAAGAAAGATTATCGATCATTCTGAGGACCGTGCCTGGCTTTCGGTGAGCATAGGCCTGGCACTGCTTGTCACTGTGATAAATGCACAGTTGCAATGTTTGTTTTATTTTAGTTTGCTCAGAGAAGTACTGCTGCATCATTTTGGTTGCCCACGGCACAATTTGCTTTCAAACAGCAACAGGACTTTTTGGATTTGAATCCTTGACAATCAGCAGTTCTTCTGTCTAATTGGAGGGCGACAGCACAAGAGAGCTCTGTCAGGAACCGAAGAGAACAAAGGCTTGATTCACAAACACAGTACACGGCTGTAAACACAGGGATCAGCCAGCAAGCAAAGAGAAAGACGGGGCGAGAAAAAATGCGAAACTTTTCCAATGAATCTGAAATACCAGCAAATATGCCTGAATCAGAGAACACAATAAGAATGTTGTTTGCTGTTGTGGCCTGCTGTGAAACACAAAGTCATGCAGCTTGCTTATTCTGAGCCATGCCAGCAATTTTTATTTAAGAAAAAAAAAGAACAAAATAAATTATATTTTGTTTTTATCTACTCCTCACTTCCCCTGGGCATCACACATCCTCCCGCTCCATTAATTAGGCTGCAAGGACTGTATGGGCTGAAGAATTTTCCATGACTACCTTCGTATATTGTGTGTAAAGGTTTTTTTCATCTTCGCCCCCGTAGTAGGAATGGCTGGCTCCTTTGAAATATGTCTCGACTCAGAGCTGATGAAGCAGACGAGTGAGTGTGAGAGACGGATGGCCCAGAGAGCCATGACTGACGCCAACAGCAATTTCCCAGTTGGGAATTAAGCACTTGACAAGTTGCTATCAACGGTAAAAATTTACTAACGTTTCACCTCCACGTTCAACACTCGCTTTTCAAAGTAGGGCTGAAGTTTCAGAATGACAATTGTAGAGCAGCTAAAAAGACAGAGGGAATGACAGAAAGAATGATATGTGACTGAAGAGGTGTTTATCACCACCTTCAATCTTGTTTACTCCTCAACTGAAGGTTCCAGCTAATGCTGGAGTACATTCCATGGGTACTGACCACTGACATCCTTCATAAGCAAACTAAGACATTGCGACTTTGTAGAACGGCATCACTACAGGCAAGCCCAATCCTGTCCTTACCTGAATTCCATATCACACACAAACACTCACTGTCTCAGCTCACTCAGCAAGTGCCTATGGAACTGTACTCCAGTATAAGTTGGCACCTTCTGGACACGAGGATGTAAAATTGAAATTGGAGGATAAACTGTTCTTCAGTCACATTTATTTTTTCCTCAGTCTTTTCACCCGCTCGATAATAATGTTCCTAGACCTCAACACTATTTTGAAAAGCAATTGTTGATTTTTCTAACCCCCTGCCCCAAAGGTTGAGATCACTTGTAGTGCTCCTACTCTCAACAAAGCTAAGATCAGCCGAGCTGAGCAACCTGTTTGAATTTGTTGACATTTTAAAAATGCTTATTTCGCAGACTTATTTTAAATATAGAGGAATGACCATTTGGAGCTTTTGCATTCAAGCCAATTCATTACCCGAACCACTCTCTGAGATTACTGCTTCGAAATAAATCTAAATATTGCCACTACTTGAAGTAAATGCTGTGCCGTTAATGTGATGGTTTTACTGAGTTTTCTGGCTGCAGGTGGCAAAATAAGGTGGAGACTGGAGGTGAACAAAGGATTAGCGATCAGCCAACAAGCTTTTTCTTATATCCTGTCCAGCAGGGCCAGAAAGGTGTCGAGAGAGGCACCTTTCTTCCACATATTGGAACACTATTCAATACCTGGGCAGATTTGGAGTTTATAGAGAGTTACTGAGAGTTATGAGTTGTTGAGGGGAAAGGAAGTGTTTGGCAATGGAGGAGATATGGGAATTTTCTTTGAGGTCAATGAATATGTTTTTTTATCTCTCGGGATTTGGGTGATGACAGCAAGGCCTGCACTTATTGCCCATTCTCAGTTTTCCCACAATTGAATGGCTCACTTTGGGGGCATTATGAGACAACAAAGTAATGTGGACTCGAGTCACACGTAGGCTAGACCAGGTAGGGGTTGCCTTCTTTGAAGGAGATTAATGAATCAGTTGAGTTTTTATGCTAAAACAGCACTTGCATACTCATTATTTTTCTAGGGTTACCCTACAAATTACCAGATTTATTGAATTTATTTTTACAATTTGCTGTTGTGGGATTTGAATTCATGACCACTGGGTTATGAGTTCAGTACCAGATGCGCTGCTACCTATGAGCGGGTTCGGTGGTGCTTGGCTGTGTGAGAGATAAGAGGAAGCAGCTTTTTTGAACAAATTGGAAGAAGCAAGATTTTTACTGTCCTTCTTAAGTCCTTGGAGGAGATCAAGATGCAATGATTCAGCCAATGTACTGCAAGAAGACTGGAACTTGTGGGAATTGAGTGCATGCAACCTCAAGGAAGGTGATAAACGGTAGAATGGCTTCATCAGCAAACGAGTGGATTAGTGAAGAAGAATAAAGTAAGAAGACATTCAAATACTAATATGTATTATAAATGGTCAACATAATTATTAATAAGACAGTAAATATTTTTAATACCAGTATATATTCCACATTATATAATTAGTATAATATATGACATAATTAACATAATTTTGTAATGCATATTTTAACATATTGAGGTTAGATTTCTTTGTTGGAACTGGGCATTATGGTTAGTGTTATATTCCAATTAAAACTGCTGTTTTAAAGTTTCAGACACGACAGCACAGTACGTGCATGGTAACGCAATATTGCAACCCATCTGCTTCCCTCAAATAGCTAGTTCTCTCTCACACATTGGATAAGGTAGCAAGCAGCGAGGAGTTGGAAAGGCGTGGCAACATATGCTGCTGTGGCATTCCCGTTATTGCTGATTTGTGGCAGCATTGATAGAGGGGTAGGAACATGTTACCTTATCCTATCCTATCCTGGATGAGGACTCTAATTTGGTCAGATACGAGGAGTTATGTGGCCCAGCAAGTATGAAATGAGTCATAGGCCACAGGGAGCTATGAATTTCCACACGCTGTGAATTCTTAATCTCAGCTATTTTACTAGAGGAGCCAGAGAACAGCGTCTGGGCACTTCATGCACCTCGCTGAGGGAAGGATATTGGAGGGTGATCATCCCATTGTTATGATTGCTCTTTCTAACAGCTGGCAGGGAATCAGGAAGGTCGGCTGCTCCTGCTTTTGATCGGGGAAAGGTGTATGAGGTGGGGATGGATTCTATAAAGCAGAAGGGGAGAAAAATGCAAAGCAAATTGCTTCCTCAAAAAAATTGCACAACAAATTTTAAATCATTTATGTCACCATAATTATTCAACAGGTTGAGTTGTAAAAACATCTATTCATCGAGATATACTTTGGTAATTGCTAACTGCTATTGGTGCCCAATCTACACCTCAGCGGTCAATTATAAGAACATAAGAACATAAGAATTAGGAACAGGAGTAGGCTATCTAGCCCCTTGAGCCTGCTCCGCCATTCAACAAGATCATGGCTGATCTGGCCGTGGACTCAGCTCCACTTACCCGCCCGCTCCCCATAACCCTTAATTCCCTTATTGGTTAAAAATCTATCTGTCTGTGACTTGAATACATTCAATGAGCTAGCCTCAACTGCTTCCTTGGGCAGAGAATTCCACAGATTCTGGGCGAAGAAAAACAAACTTTCTGCCTCTATCTTGTCTATCCCTTTCATGATTTTAAATGTTTCTATAAGATCACCCCTCATCCTTCTGAACTCCAACGAGTAAAGACCCAGTCTACTCAATCTGTCATCAAAAGGTAACCCCCTCAGGTCCGGAATCAGCCTAGTGAATCGTCTCTGTACCCCCTCCAAAGCTAGTATATCCTTCCTTAAGTAAGGTGACCAAAACTGCACACAGTTATGACTCAGTGCTGTAAGATAGAGTTTGAAGCTGGATACAACTCTCTTTATGATGCTAGAGTGTTGGTTGTAATAATACCCCTTTGCGGCTCTGTGATCTTCCCATATGTACATCAGCATCTGATATCAAAGCACCGCAGGCACTTTAATCACGAGCAGCAGCAGAGTTACTGGTGCCTTCACTATCAGTTCTGGAACACTTCAACATTATTAACCCTTTCAGTGTGTACACAGTATCAGCTTTCAAAATATAATGGAGTGCCTGTTTAGAGAGTAATTTCCACTAACCACAGTGATATAGTCATTTATACATGTCTATTCCAGACACAATTGCAATTTAGAGAAAATCAATAGTAATTGATTTAAAATACAATAACATTTCTATTGATATAAATCTCAGTAAAATTTTTTTTTACACTGTGTCTTGTAAAGCTTTAAATTGAATCAGTCAGGCAAATCCTATTAGCCCAGAGTTTGCGGTGGGTGATAACAGCGAACGAACAGTGTTTGCTGTTATTACCCCTTTGAAACTGACCGCAGCTTCAGGATTCAGTGCATGTGCATCCTAATGCAGAAATCCTGAAGTTGTGGGCAGTCATTCACTGCTCCGACAGTGGCTGTGCTGTGCCCCCGTCACCCCACCCGCAGCCCGCAATCAGTGTAATCAGGGAAACTGACAAAAACTTTGGCCCTTCCGTGGTAATTGCACTGTTAAATACTCCATTAAAAGTTAGACCCTTTTGGATTAGGTGTATCTGGGGTTTTAACAACGTATTGGCTGCTAAACAAATATTATAGCCCTGAAAAACTAATTTTAATTTTGTCAAGTGTCAGAATTATCCATTTCAATAAAAATTCTAATTTTTAAGAAACTTAAAAAAAAATTATTTATAAAAAAATTGTTCATCTTTATTTCAATTTTACCTTTTCCCCGTATGAGAGTCCCAATCTTAGTTTTGCTCTCTATAACATTTTTTTTTGAAGAGAATATAAGGAACTTCTTCACTTCCTGGTCTGTGAGAAATCTGCATTGTAATTGGCTGCTTCGACAGCTTGTTGACATCATAACAGCTCGCACTAGGGGATCCCCATTAACTTACACTGATCTCAACTGAACATTGGAAAAGCTGAACTTCTAGCTACAGAGCTCCCGAGATCTTTGTGGGAAACTTACTTCGGGCACAGCATTGAACGCCTTTGCTTCACTGCTGGCCACAAACTATGGGCCAATACTTTTGAGATTCTGGTGAAGAGATCAGTTTGCTGAAGAATGCACCACTTGTGTGCATCCTCAGTGAGCATGTTTCTTCCATTTTGTCACAAAAACTAGCTTTTTAATTATCAAAAATGCATAAATGGAAAGGCTGATAGGAAAGAGGATTTTCTGCTCAAAGTTAAAATAAAAGAAAGAAAGAGAGACATTTATATAGCACTTTTCACGATCTCAGGACTTCCCAAATTGCTGTACAGTCAATTAAGAACTTTTTTGAAGTGTAGTCACTGTTGTAATGTAATAAATGCGGCAGCCAATTTGCACATAGCAAGGTTCCACAAACAGCAATGGTTCAATACTTATACTGTGGTTCTCAAAGCATTAATCCAAAACAGAACATTGTTTCAGTGGCCAAGTTCTGGGTTGGTTAAATTCTATGAGGGCAGCATGCTTTTAAAACTCACATTCTTATAATATACCAACTCAAGCATGCCATTTCAGCACAGATCGACTGAACTATGCAGAAATAGCTGAGGAAACAGGAATTGCATGAACAATATTTTAAATGCCTGATTTTATTACAGGCAGACTTAGAAAAGCTGGTGGAGACAAATAATCCACAGTCTATCCTCACTGGTCAAATCTGAAGACGATGAGGAGATGACAAATCTCCTCTGGTCTCTGATCATTATCCCTCAACAGTCAACAGATCATTCAACTCTACTAAAAACAGAACTAGTCTTCCTTAGTAACATCATATTTATACAAATTGAGACAAATTATTGCTGTCCAAATCAATGATTTTTCTCAGAGCTTCTTTGTGATACTTCATCCTTAGTTTGAAATGCTTTAATACTTGTACATTTTTTAACCTTTGGTTTTGTACCTGGGGTCAGAGGGTGATTGGATGCAGAAACAAATTGGGTGCTAGAGTATTGCACAGTAGGGGCACTGGTCATCAGGTATAAAGCTCCTAAGGTACATCATCATCATCATAGGCAGTTCCTCGGAGTCGAGGAAGACTTGCTTCCACTCTAAAAATGAGTCCTTGGGTGGCTGAACAGTGCAATATGAGAACCACAGTCCCTGTCACAGTTGGGACAGATAGTCGTTGAGGGAAAGGGTGGGTGGAACTGGTTTGTCGCATGCTCTTTACGCTGCCTCCGCTTGATTTCTGCATACTCTCGGCGATGAGACTTGAGGTGCTCAGTGCCCTCCCGGATGCACTTCCTCCACTTTGGGCGGTCTTTGGTCAGGGACTCCCAGGTGTCGGTGAGGATGTTGCACTTTATCAGGGAGGCTTTGAGGTACAGGATATCAGAGGAATAACAGGCATGCACTATCAGGGATATGGAATAAAGGAAAATAATTATTGAGTAATAAATACCAGGGAATAGTAATTATCTCAAGTTTTTGGGATGTTGTGGACTGGGGAATTGAGAAAAAATCAAGGTAAAGGATGGGGGCATATGAGTTTTCCACTCTGTTAATACACCCCAGGATGCTATTTTGAGCTATAGAGTAAATTGGATGAGACTCAATATGCATGTGCAAAAATAGTTCATCTTAGCTGGGGTGGGCTGTGGGTGGGGAGGGTGGGGGGGGCGGGGATGTTGGAGAGTAACAGTTGAGCATTACAATTAGCTTCAATATCTCTGGGCTCGGGTGGAGAATAATCGTCCAGGGTTCCCATTTCTGGTCACTCCTCAGAGAAGCAAAATAACAGGAAAAAAACATAGGTTAATTTAGGAACAATCTCTTGTAAATTTCTCTCTGATCCCAATCAAGCAAACTCCTGGTGACTGCTGTAATCCATATCACTAATTACAGCAAACTCTGGCTATGTTCTATAGCTGGAAGGGAATTGGATATAAGAAATAGGAGCAGGAGTGGGCCTTTTGGCCCCCTGAGCCTGCTCCACCATTCAATAAGATCATGACTGATCTGATTTTGGCCTCAACTCCACTTCCCTGCCCACTTCCCACAACCCTTAACTCCCTTATATATACTTGAAAAAGAAAAAAATACTGAGCTGTGGGATAATTACAACAGTGACTGCACTCCAAAAGTAGTTCATTGACTGTAAAGAGTTTTGAGATGGCCAATGGTCGTGAAAGGCGCTATATAAGCGCAAGTGGGACTAATTGGATAGCTCTCTAGAAGAGCTAGCACAGACACAGTGGGCCAAATGGCCTCCTTCTGTGCTGTTTGGTTCTATGATTCTGTGAACTGGAGACATCTTCTATTCTCAACAGGTCCAACTCCCTTTTGAAGGCCTGTAGTGAATCCATACTTACCATATATTCTGGCAATCAAGTCCAGAGTTCAAAGACACTTTGCATCCAGGGGTCTCGCCAAAAGAGCACGTGATTCTTTGAGATTCTCACAAAAAAAGTAATCATCATAGGCAGTCCCTCAAAATCGAGGAAGACTTGCTTCCACTCTAAAAGCGATTTCTCAGGTGACTGTACAGTCCAATGCCGGAATTACAGTCTCTGTAACAGGTGGGACAGACAGTGGTTGAAGAAAGGGTGGGTGGGGAGCCTAGTTTGCTGCACGCTCCCTCCGCTGCCTGTGCTTGGTTTCTGCATGCTCTTGGCGACGAGACTCAAGGTGCTCCGCGCCCTCCCGGATGCTCTTCCTCCACTTTGGGCGGTCTTGGGCCAGGGATTCCCAGGTGCTGGTGGCAATGTTGCACTTTATCAGGGAAGTTTTGAGGGTGTCCTTGAAACGTTTCCTCTGCCCACCTGGGGCTCGCTTGCCGTGTAGGAGTTCCGAGTAGAGCGCTTGCTTAGGGAGTATCGGTGTCGGGCATGCGGATGATGTGGCCTGCCCCAAGGAGCTGGTCGAGTGTGGTCAGTGCTTCGATGCTGAGGATATTGGCTTGAGTAAGAACACTGACGTTGGTGCGTCTATCCCCCCAGTGGATTTGCAGGATCTTGCGGAGGCAGCGCTGGTGGTCTGCTGTATATGGTCCACATCTCTGAGCTATATAGGAGGGTGGGTATCACTACTGCCCTGAAGACCATAAGCTTGGTGCTAGGTTTGAGGTCCTGGTCTTCAAACACTCTCTTCCTCAGGCAACCGAAGGCTGCGCTGGCACACTGAAAGCGGTGTTGGACCTTGTCATCGATGTCTGGCCTTGCTGATAGAAGGCTCCCGAGGTATGGAAATTGGTCCACGTTGTCCAAGGCCGCACCATGGATTTTGATGACCGGGGGGCAGTGCTGTGCGGCGGGGTCAGGTTGGTGGAGGACCTTTGTCTTATGGATGTTTAGTGTAAGGCCCATGCTTTCGTACGCCTCGATGCAGATGTTGATGAACAAAAAAAGTGGGGCACCGATAAAACATCATTATGGAACCATTCATGGGGGCACTCAGGAAATCTCCCAGGTTTTCATACGGCCAGTTTGCCCCTGCTGGCATCTAATCTTAACTCTATGGGGGGAATTTAAACCTCCAAAATGGGCGGGTTTGGGTTGGGTGGGAAGTTAAAATATTAAAAATCGGAATCTCGAGCTCCAACCCGCCTATTTCCGGTTTGAATGGAGGTGGGCCAGGGGAGCAGGCAACTTAAATATTATAATGATGCAATGTGCCTCATATTTAATCACCATTTTAAATTTAACCCTGGCCAGCTTGCGTTTTCCTGACCTCGGTAAACCCAGTGGCTAAAGGGAGGTGAGGACTGTGGGATTTAGGAGGCAAATGCCTTTCCACTTACCTGTTGGATCCAGTGTTTCTGCCTCACTAACTCCCCCCGTGATCAGACTCCCCCCCCCCCCACCGCCCATCGACCCTTCTGATCACCCCCCACGAAGCCTCTGATCTCCCCGACTCTTCCGATCTCCCCCAAGGCTTCCGATCCCTTCCTTCCTCCCCGCCGCTCCCTGACTGTGGCCTGGTGCCGAAAGCCTACCCACCCGACAGACAGCCTCTCACTCTGGCTGTCTGCGGACGGGAAAAGGAGACCAATAATGCTAATCAGGTCCTGCTGTTAAATTTGGCAGGACCTGAAGCAAACCCGTTCTTCTGAGTGTTTCAATCTCAAAGGAGTGCCCCCCCCCCCCCACACCCCCGGCACCCGCTTCCTCCGTGCCTCCGACTGAATATCCAGCCCTATGTTATTGTATTTGTACAAATGCTCCTTTGTCCTCCCCTCCCTATCGAGTTCAAATAACCTGTCCACCTGAACAGAAGTCACGTGGAAGTCTACACATCTCCAGTGAGAAAAACAGCATTTTACAAAGATGAGGTATTACTCTGGTGGCCCTCTTCTGGACCTTTTTAGGTTCTCAATATCCCAACCATGTGAAAAGATCTCACACCGATGCTAAACTTGTAGTGTAAGCCTGCCCTAAGTTTCCTATCTTTTGATTCTTGCTTCTGACTGACCCGCTGAGTGCATCTTTTGTTTAATTGAGTCTCAATGATTCCAGTTTCATTTTATTTTGTTTATATTAAGGGCAAGACTCCCTATTTTTTTATTGAACTTATGGGCGGGATCACTATCCTGCCCTCGTTCAACATTCTTATACATACACAAGTAACAATAGACAGACTGTAATACTATCATCATCTCAGCGATTTATTTGCATAGAGTTGGCCTATGTTGTAACTTTTCACTTAAAGTATCAAGATGAACAGGAGGCTTAGTTGCATGCCACATTGTAGTAACAACAAACTGCATCGTGGGCACAGAGCGCGCTGTGAAGTCTTGATCAACTGGGCTGTTAACAGAAAGAGAATGCGGTGATCTGGAGGGAGTGGCAGATTGCCAGATGAATACAGATCACCCTTTCAGCTGGGTTATGGGGCACTGTCAGTAGGGGGGAACAATAAGAAAATAACCAGAAAAGGGACAGAGCAGGAAAACAGCCTCAACATGGAAAGGAGTGTTGAATTCTTATAGCACAGTCGAAGGGTGCTGCCCCTAGAGCTTTTATGTTGTAACCTGAAGTGTTAACTTACAAGCCTGCCACTGTGCAGCAGAAGCACCATGGTGCTGCTTTACTTTTTGAAGATCCAGTCAGTCTGTCACTGTCTGACCAAAGCAGCTTCATGGAGCCATGGACTGCTTGCTGCTGTGTTGGATCAGTCTCTGTGTGGATGTACTACTTTTCATGATCACTCATTATTTCTCCAACAGCCCTGAACAAGTCCTATTAAAGAACACCGAATCTGATCCTAGCTCTTCGTCCTCCCGGCTCAGTTTCAGTGTGTGTGGAGCGTGTGTTGCCTTGAGCTGCTGTACAAACCCAACCGACTGGCATCCTTTGTTCGCAAGACAGTGTGACTGATTGTGGGATCAGCCACATAGCGGCAATTAAATGGCCCACAGCTCCGGAAGAATGACAGCCGCAGCCACAGTGCCTCTGATTGTTTGTTTGAAATTCTTGACCTGGTGATATTGTGGTGATGTCATGCATGATTTATCCCTGACATCACTGCAAAGAGCTTGAAGACTGACCAGAACTGATGGGCCTTTTTGTTTGAGGTCTCATTAGTCATATCACTGTGAGTTGCGGAGTTCGAACCCAAGGACTAGAAATCAATTGAAAGACTAACACAGAGTTTAGGAGTTAGGTTTTGTTTGTGGTCTGTGATTTGTTTTTTTTCCAATTTCTCCCCAGTGTTGTTCAAAACGCGACATCTTGGCAGCTTCTAGATTATTAGTCCAAGCTTCTGGATTACCAGCCCAGCAACATAACCACTATATTACCGTAACTGGTTTAAATTCCTTCATGACCTTCGCCCTTCCTATTTCTGTAACATCCGACAACCTTACAGGCTCTGCCCCGAACTCTCTATCCTCCGACTCAGGCCTTTGTGCATTCCTCCCTCCCTTTGCCCATCATTAATGCGGCCGTGCCTTCAATTGTCTACGCCCCACATTGTGCAATTTTCTCCCTAAACCCCTCTGTATCTCCATCATCCTCTCCTTCTTGAAGACCCTCCTTAAAAGTCACCTCTTTGACCAAGCTTTTGGGCCCCCTTCCCCTTTTCCTTCTTTGAACTGGAATCCATTTTTTCTGATTTTCCTCTGTGAAGCACCTTGGGATGTTTTTCTGTGTTAAAGGTGATATATAAATGCAAGTTGTTGTCAGGAAATCTGCCACAGCCAGGCCAGTCAGCATTGCATGATATCTAGTAAATGGGCAAAGTGTACAGAAGACCTTGGCGACAATTTACAGGGCCATTGCAAGAACTAACTAAAAGTTGTATCTTCAAGTGGGAAGACCAGGATGATCACTTTAGATCAAACAATCACTAGTTTGTCACACAGTGATAACTTATTTTGTTATTAATAGGCTGGCATGTTAGTCCTGGGGACTTGTAGCCTTCGTTATGCACAAGACTTATTATCTATGCCAGTTGTTCATTCAGTTCCACAAAACAATGCTGAAGCCAGACTGAGCATGAAGTGATGGCAATTATATGTGCTGTGGAACAATTCCGCCAATACATTTACAGTCAACAATTTACAGTATTTACAGATCACAAACCGTTGATTTCCAAGGCACAGTTAAACCCTTTTTCTACAATCTAGCCTTATAAGATGATCATTAACTATCACTCTGAGTCTGATAAGCCTGGGGACTACTTGTGACAACATCAAGATCTAAATGCTGCATATGTTATTAACAGAAGAGAGCTGAGAAATTAATTAATTTATAGCTCAATATTCCATACCCAAGGCAATTGCTCTAGCTGATATTAAGCAAGCCTTTATTAGCCAGCACTGAAATGATGAAGGTGGGTGGAGCTTCCCCTTTTATACCTGAAAGTCCAGGTTAGGAGTGTCTCCCACAAGTTCACCACCTAGTGGTCAATGTTCTCACGGTGTACAACTTAGGTCAGTTTATACATGGGTTACAATGACAGTTAAATACATGACACTTTTCCTGGTGTGCTGATCTCAGTTGGAACAGCGGTACGGGTCCCTGCCAGGGTTTCTGCTCCCAAATGCTATCCAGCAACCTTGTTGGGTGAAGTCTGGCTTCACTGTGCTGATCATGTTGTTGAATAGCCTGACAACACTCACGAGATACACGCCTAAATATTGGATGAAGTATTGGACGATACTGAGTAGCTGTGCAACTGCACAGAGCAACTTTTACTTAGGAACAGATAGATATATCTATATGTTCCAACTGAGATCAGCACACCAGGGATAGAACCTGGAATAAAAACAGAAAATGCTGGAAATACTCAGCAGGTCAGGCAGCATCTGTGGAGAGAGAAACAGAGTTCACATTTCAGGTCGATGACCTTTCGATAGAACCTGGAGACTTCCTGGTCTATAATGCTTAGCTGCCTCACTGAGTAAACTCACCGAACCATCAGGGAACTGATAAATGACCCTGTTAAACATGGAAACGTGGATATATATTTATAATATATATATATATATAAAATAAAATGTCTTTATATCTATATATATATATATCTGTATGTGTGTGTGTGTGTGTATATATATATCTATCTATAAGTGTATATATATTTATATATCTGTATGTGTGTGTGTGTATATATATATATCTATCTATAAGTGTATATATATATCTGTATGTGTGTATATATATATCTGTGTGTATATATATATATAATATATGATGGGAGAGATGGAAATAGATAACAATATATGTGTCCTATTAATTGTTGTAAGAATCCCATTAATAACCTGTAAATAGCTAGACAATGGCGTTTGCTCCTCTGGGAGCGTTAGTGAGGGCAGCATGAATGGGCAGCCATAGTTATAAAGTTAAATAAAAACAGAAAATGCTGCAAATATTCAGCAGGTCAGGCAGCATCTGTGGTGAGAGAAACAGAGTTAACGTTTCAGGTCAATGACCTTTCGTCAGAACTTTTATTTCAGTTTCCCAGCATCCGCAGTATTTTGCTATCATTATAATGTTATCATCATCATCGACAATCCCTCGAATCGAGGATGACTTGCTTCCATGCCAAAAAGTTCACAGGTGTTTCAATGAAGGACCGAATATTGCAGATCCCGAACTAAATCCTGAAAGGTGGAAGATGCCTGTGCGTGGATTTTTTTTAACGTGTGGTGGCCGTTGCACACCAGCCACCACACGGGCTTGACAGAGCTGGGTTTTGGTCAAGTGGCAAGGATTAACCAAGACTACTGGAGACCTGCTCTGCTGCACGGACCTAGTGCACACACATATCGCAGTGTGGGCTGGCCCGTGCTGCCCCTGGGCCCACGCCTCTTCTGGACCCTGAACTCACGCCTTTCCTTGACCCCGATCACGTCCCTCTACAATCTCTCTCCGCACCTTCACCTCGACCTCGCCGCTCCTGCAGTACCTGCCCACGCTCCAATTAGCGACTTGGATCTTGGTGACGTCCAATCCATTCGCCCTCTTCACTGCCGTCGCTCTCCTGCTCCAGCACGTGCTGCTCCCTGGAGTGGAATGCAGCCATGCTACTCCTTCCACTCCCCGGCCTGCTCCGATGGTGCTCCACAGCCATGAAGTTGTGGGGCAGTAAGATCTGGGCTGGCCTCGCACTCAGCCTAGTCTCATTGGTTCAGAGAGTTGAGCCAGTTCCCGGCGAATGCAACGTGGACCAGATAATCTGTTTTTGTTATGTTGATTGTGGGATAAATATTGGCCCAGGACAGCGGAGATAACTCCCCTGCTCTTCTTCGAAATAGTGCCATGGGATCTTTTACATAGACCTAGAGGGCTCGGTTTAACGTCTCATCCAAAAGACGGCGCTCCCTCAGCACTGCACTGGAGTGTCAGCCTAGATTTCTATGCTCATGTCTCTGAAGTGAGATTCGAACCCACAACCTTCTGGCTCAGAGGCGAGGGTGCTGCCCACTGAAGGTATGGCTCCTGGGTTTGGTGCTGCGCGGGCAAGCTCTTGCTCCAGGTGTCCACCATCGGAGGCTGGACTTGTTGGACTCTCTGATGCCAGCATTGAGCCACCTCACCTTGCTGCCGTCTTGTCGGAAGAAGGGGCTGCCCACGGTGAGGACTGAAGCGGTGGCCCTGGTGGCTGGCACGTGTACGTTTGTCGGAGACTCCAATTGGCGCCTCCGGCAGTAGTGATGCCATCTGAGAGAGAGAGAGAGAGAGCTGTTCTGTGCCTCTGGAGATGTGTATTCTGCCTAAATGAGTCCTGTGCACGTGACTGTAGTGCTGTAGAACACAGGTCTTCAGGATAAACAGATTGCTTATAATGTTAACTCCTCACATGACTGAACCCAGTGAAACTTCTGATGTTGGAGAGCTGTTTCCCTTCTACAATTTTCTCAGACTGGCTACATATTCAATAAACTCCAAATAGTTTTACAAAGTTGATTCCACACAAGTTGCAGATAATACTGCAGTTGTTGTGCTGCACTGGTTAGATGAGGCCACGCCTCTTCAACTTGGTCCTGCTACTGACGCCAGAATTGCCAATCACCAGGATTATAATACACATTTGGCACAATGCAAACTCTGTGCAAAAGATCATACAGAACTCCAGCAATACATGCAATATACCTGGGGAATTGTAGGGTGCATGAAGCAGGACTAAGAGGCGTGCGTGCATCCTACACAGGCCTGCAAGCAGGCTTCAAGAAACTAGCAGTTTTCAAAGCAAGGAGGCAATTCTATAAATGACTTTTGCGAGCTAATGGGGTCTGCCGGCCTTATCCAGGCGGAGCTGTTGTCATTCGTCAGTGTGGATCAAAATATGATTCAATTGTTTCCATGCATTTCTTAGTCCAAAAGAATAGAATTAATATCCACAGTTTTTAGGAAATATCTTGAGTGTTTTGGGAGCGCTGGAAGCGATCTTTCACCTTTTTAATATTTTTATAGAGGTGGAAAATCAAGCCCAGCCAGCAGGATGATTAATGTTTACGCACAATGTGGATGTTTGTGCAAATTCTTAGAAATTGTACAACCTTGTGTGTTTCACTGGCCGGAGCCAAGGTGCTATCATTTAGTGGAGCCTGTGGAAAGAGGAAGACTTTTATTCTGTTTTCAGGCTGTTTCCCTGTGGCTTTCACCATGAATTCAATCTGAGCCTCCAAGCTATATTTCTGTAATGAAACACTCCGGTCTTCACCAGTTTGTTTGCTCATTAAATACCGTAAAATTCGTGGAAAGCATTTTCTACATATTTCTCATTTGGATGGTATCCTTGAGAACATGTTTGTCCTTTGTCAGTGGTGTTGAAATTTCATTCGTTCTCAACTTTTTATTTCCCTTAAAAAATCTGCTTTAGTTCTGCAGAATAATTCCCTTTTTACACTCACGTGAATCGGGTTTTTTCTGCTGATGATGACCTTGAACTGCCTTTCACTCTCTTTTTGTCAGCTTCACCTTTGATTGCTGTTATCATTTGTATGGTGGATATATTTACTGTAAAATTATTGGTGGTAAAACGAATGGAAATGCAATATAATCTTATGGGTTAAATGACATCTACAAACCACTCGAGCTGTGCACTGCAAACATTTCCCTTCCTCGAAAGTTTTCCTATCCTAACGAGGCTGTGAAAGATTGGAATTCCATTAGGGGTCAGTCATTAGAATCAACACTTTCGCAAGAGACAAAAGACTGCTCTGGGAGCGGAATGGTTTGGACAAGGGAATACAATTGATACAACATTAAATGCATGTTAATTGATTCACAACAGATTATAATCAACTTTTTTTGTGCCCTTGGTCTGAAACAAGTCTCTGGCAAACTAGTGTCATATTGAAGCCAGAATAAGCCAGGTTCAAATGAAGACTGTATTGAAGAAACGGCATATCTCTCACCAATTACAGTGTGTACTTTTCACAGATATTGATGGCTAAGGAGCCAGCAACAACTGACATTTCCATAGGCTGGGGGGGAAAAGACTGTCAAATGGTTTTGGAATGGTTTATTAAAACCCACAAGGGCCTATCATTCAGGTAGACTACATTATATGTTTACAATGGAATTCGAACATTGTGTGTCTAGGTGAGTTGTACAGTATATCAAAGAGGTTCTTGCTGGGTTCCACTCAATGACATAGATGAATTGTGTAAAAAAATAGCCAACCGCCAACGCTGACAACAGAAAACAAATGAAGTACTTTTTCTGTGAGCCATTCAGGAAGTCAGAATGCAATTAAAAATGTCACTTAAGGAACAGATTACTTGCTAAGATTTCAGATGGACCTTAAACATTTTTTTACTCCAATTTAATTTTCATTTGAACTTGTGATGCCTGCAGTAATAAGTTGAAGCTTCTGACAATGAAAAGGGGCAAGGCGCATGCAAGCGTTCGATGCTTACCAAACACAAGACATGTTATAATGATCTTTCTCTTTTATGTGTGATAGAAAAATACTAGAAATACCCGCATTGATTTCCAGTCGACTTTTCTTCCAAGACTTCTGAAAAACTGCTTGCAGTACTTGAGATGTCGTGTCAATTTCCGCAACCCCCCACCCAAAACAATAATTCTTACTCAGATCAGGAAATGAAAAGCTGCAGTTTGATCATTTGACCCACTGCTATGCTCCAGTCTCCTGGGCTTGATGGGAGGTGGGTTCTGGCTGTTCATTTGGTGCTATAGACCACAAGCATTACATAGATAGTGCCCAGTGCTGTCTCTCCTTCATGGGGCGGGGCGGGGGGAGGTGTCGAGGTGGCTCCACAGTTCACGCATTCTCGACCACCTGTGCTGGATCTTTACCACTCGGCCACCACAGGTGCTGGGAGCTGGCTGAGCAGGTTCAGGGCCAGGGATCCCCAAGGTGAACGAAGTTAATCTGGCACGGGTAGAGTCCAAACCTGCGCGGTGAGTTAGGATTTCCAATCAACACCTTTACCGCTCGGCCGCCACAGCTGCTGGGAGCTGGCTGAGCTCAGCTCCTCTACAGATTCTGTCTGCAGCACATGGAACTTCTCAGTGGGCGACCATGTTGACTCGTCACCGACTTCCTTATCATGTGGCCACTGCCCCAAGACTTTTGTTCATTTCTAACTTGGTTTGGCTCTGATCGCAAGACTCGCAAATGACACTGTCTTCATTCCAGGCCATTGGGCCCCTCCCCTGCTCCCGTGTCTGGCAGTCCAGCTCTCTGCGTGGATTGGAATTGAATTGCACGAGAGCTCAGAGACATGTGTGCGACCGCATAGCCGCACACCTTAGAGGAAACAGTAATAGTGAGTTGCCTTCCATTTGAACTGGAAGGTAGAATATCTGTATTTGTATTGGGAATGAAGGAATATGGAGATGAGACATTGGACCAGCCATTCCTTTCTAGTGTAACCTGATTGGACTGAAAAGATGTGCATAGCTTGCCATTACATCTATACTTGGATCAGGACTTTTTAAGACTGCTCATTAAAATATTCTATTTGTAAATAGTTCTGAATGCTATCCCATTTAATCAGCACTGCTGCAACTGAATTCACATGAAAACACTTTATTATACAGAATGTGCTCTTTTATAAATAATTGGTGTACCAACAATGGCCGCTCTATCCTGGACTGACTCTATTTAGTTAGCTGCATGATTTAATTTCAAATAAGAGGGGAGATGCTTTCAGATTGAGTCATCAGTTTACCGAATCAGAAATTCTGATAAAAAAATAAAAATAAAAGACAGATGATTTCAGTCATAACCTCCATAACACCAGCTGAAGCCCATCTGAGGGGAAAGTTGGGACCATCCAGTTAGTGATGGGGCACTCCACTTCTAGAGTAACCATGTGGACATTATCCTCCCTGAAGATTTCCCCCAAAATAGACAAAAAATGTCCAAGTGTTATAATAATCCATCTTTCACTATCACCTCGCAGCAATATTTAAAGTTTTTAGCTTATATATTGCACTGATTTATATGATATAGTATTTTGTCACTTGAAAGTAGGTTATTTGGTTCTATGTAATAAGCATAAATTTGCAAAAGGGTTCTGTGCAAAGATATGCTTTCAAAGTAAAGCAGTGATGTATTTGTTTTATTAAGTTATGAAATTTAAGAATATGCATGTCATTTATTTACTTCTTTATTTATTGATAATGTACACAAATGGTTGTGCAGTGCGTTATGCTTTCGCTGCGACATAATGGCCACGAGCTTGACTGACGTGTGTTTGTGAACGGGGAGGAGGAGTTTTGTTCGGGAAGCCAGGAAGTCCGGATTTCCCCACAGGCTGTGGAGTTTTGGCTCCACGGTGTGCATTTTTTATCAAGCAGGTTCCCTGCCTGGAAGCCAGTCTGATTGACAGGCTTAGCTCCCAGTCGGGCGGGAAATGCTCTGGAGGAGACCACAGCCCAGGAGCAGGTAGGGAGTCTGCAGCTAGGTCAGTGGGAGTGTGGGGGTTCCGTATCTTCTGGGTGGGTGATGGTCCCTGGGGAGGCTTCCGATGTGGGGGGGTTGGTCACTGAACCCCGTGGGGAGCGGGGTGGTCCCGATCCCAGGGGAAGGGGTGTGATCGCAGGGTGGTGAGGGGTGGTTGCTAATCACTAGGGGTCCGATACCGAGGGGGTCTGATCGCAGGGTTTGGGGGGGGGGGGTCGCCGATCCCTGCTTTTGTTGCTTTAAATCGAGCTTCTTTAGCTGTTTTGTTCTAGTTTTTATGCTAGGTTATTTGTTGCATTGCGAAAATTTTCACTTTTTGCTCTCTTGTACACTTTTTTTACATTCACAGTGTTCATAATTTTTCTGAGAGAATTTCTTCTTACTGGCTTCTGGTTCTGGCTCCTTTGTTTTTTCTTTACTTCATTGTCTTTGTGGACTTTTGGTTCTTGTTCATTTCTCAGTTGCGGTATCTGCTCATGACTTCTCCCCTAAACTTTCAGTCATTTTGTATTTTTCATGTCACTTTAAAGTTGAAGTGGTGCTGGAAGAAAATCTTACATTTTACTTAATAAAACAGTAGGGACTGGGAGTGGTGGGGAGTGTTCTTTAAAATTTGTTTTCAGGATGTGGGTGACACTACCAAGGCTGCATTTATTGCCCGTCCCGAGTTGTCCTGAGAAGGTGGCGGGGGCCCTTCATGAAGCACTGTAGCCTTTGTGTTGGTGATGTTCCCACAAAGGGGCGTGGTAGGATGTGTCATAAACACTCACTGATTAAACAGTATTATTCAAAAATAATCAGTTAAAATGGACAATAAAGTCAGGCCTCCGTGATAATCTGTTGTAGATCTTTCTTAAATAATGGTGATAGTTTCTCTGCAGCAACAAAATATATAAATATGCACCTTTGCAAGATCTTGCAGAGGCAGCGCTGGTAATACTTCTCCAACACTTTGAGGTGTCTGCTGTATATAGTCCACATCTCTGAGCCATATAGGAGGGCAGGTACCACTGCTGCCCTGTAGAACATAAGCGCAGACAGCGGAAGGAGCGTACGGCAAACCAGGCTCCCCACCCACCCTTTCCTTCAACCACTGTCTGTCCCACCTGTGACAGAGACTGTAATTCCCATATTGGACTGTACAGCCACCTGAGAACTCACTTTTAGAGTGGAAGCAAGTCTTCCTTGACTTCAAGGGACTGCCTATGATGATGATGCTGAAATATGCACCTGCTGGCAGCATGTGTGCTCAGGTTGAGGTGATGCAGGAAAGATTAATGTGGACCCTGCATGAGGATGACATGTGGGTTTGTGAAGAATTCCATTATTGCCTCTACCAGACACATGTGCATGGAATTCGAGAGTTACTGCAGCTATGTAGCAGGAAGCCAGATGATAACATTAACACGGTTCTAACTCACTATCAATATTCAATATTACCTACATATATTGACCAGCAGAACACGTTGATGGAAATAGTTCCATGTAATAATTTGAAGAATTCTTCAGCCTGTTGAATGCTAAATGTGAGCACCGAAAATATTGCAACAACAACTTGTATTTATATAGCGCCTTTAATGTAATGAAACATCCCAAAGCGCTTCATAGGAGTATTATGAGATAAAAAATTGACACCGAGCTGCATAATTAGAAATTAGCGCAGGTGGCCAAAAGCTTGGGAAAGAGGTAGGTTTTAAGGAGCAGCTTGGAGGAGGAAAGAGAGGTAGAGAGGCGGAGAGGTTTAGGCAGGGAGTTCCAGAGCTTAGGGCCTAGGCAACAAAAGGCACAGCCACCAATGGTTGCGCGATTATAATCAGGGATGTTCAAGAGGGCAGAATTAGAGGAGTGAAGACAACTTGGAGGAGATTACAGAGATAGGAAGGGATGAGACCATGGAAGGATTTGAAAATAAGGATGACAATTTTGAAATCGAGGCATTGCTTAACCAGAAGCCAATGTAGGTCACCAAGTACAGGGGTGAGGGGTGAGCGGGACTTGGTGTGAGCTAGGCCACGGGCAGCTGAGTTTTGAATCACCTTTAGTTTACATAGGGTAGAATGTGGAAGCCCAGCCAGGAATGCGTTGGAATGGTCAAGTCTAGAGGTAACAAAGGCATGGATGAGGGCTTCAGCAGCGGATGAGCTGAGGCAAGGGTGGAGACGGTCTTAGTTATGCTGCGGATATGTGGTCGAAAGCTAATTTCAGGGTCAAATATGACACCAAGGTTGCGAACAGCCTGGTTCAGCCTCAGACAGGAGTTGGGGAAAGGGATGGAGTCAGTGGCTAGGGAACAGAATTTGTGGCGAGGAATGAAAACAATGGCTTCGGTCTTCCTAATATTCGATTGGAGAAAATTTTTGCTCATTCAGAATTGGATGTCGAACACACAGTCTGACAATTTAGAGACCGTGGAGGGGTTGAGAGAAGTGGTAGTGAAGTAGAGCTGGGTGTCATCAGTGTACATGTGGAAACTGACGCTGTGTTTTCTGATGATGTCGCCAAAGGACAACATGTAGATGAGAAATAGGAGGGGGACAAGGATAGATCCTTGGGGGACACCAGAGGTAATGATGTGGGGACGGGAAGAGAAACTGTTACAGGTGATTCTCTGGCTACGATTAGATAGATAAGAATGGAACCAGGCGAGTGCAGTCCCACCCAGCTGGACCACAGTGGAAAGGCGATGGAGAAGGATAGAGTGGTCAACCGTGTTAAAGGCTGCAGACAAGTCAAGAAGGACGAGGAGGAATAGTTTGCCTTTGTCACAGTCATAAAGGATGTCATTTGTGACTTTGAGGAGAGCTGTTTGGGGACTGGCAGGTGTGGAAACCGGATTGGAGGGCTTCAAATACGGAATTGCGGTAAAACTGATTACAAAAAATTGTAACCACTTCAAAATCTTACATTTTTTCCTGCCCACGTACTGGATAATGGATTTCAACCATCGCTCCTGACATCATGTTTTTGAGTAAGTGGACTGATATACCCCTTCTCCCATCTGTGTGTGTGTATATCTCTAAAATACATTTTACTACTTTCAACCCTTTGAAGATTGCAGATTTTGTCACTCCAGAAAGAATGTGTAAAACAACGTTATGTTTTCCTGGTTTGTTCCCGTGACAAAATAATTCAAACAATATTTTCTTTGTCCCACGGAGTTCTCCATTTCTACTTAATGATGGGATTGTACAGAAGACAGTTTGTCCAGCAGTCATGTGACAGAAACCATGTGTGTGTGTTTTTCTATGTTGAAGGTGAACCTGAAGAGCTAAGACAGCCTCACTCAGCACAATTTCAGAGTCAAAGATGTTCAGCCAGCAGCTTAACTCGAGTTCTATTGTTGATTACTTTTGGCCTTCATGCTGGGTTGAGATGACATGATAAGGCTCATTCTGAAAGAGATGCAATTCTGTTATCTTGGAAGAATATTACTGCATTCCTCCAGGAATCAGTTTAGCCAACGTACAGACAACTTCAGTGGTGTCATCTTGATATGATGATTCATTCACTATTAAAGGAACAGCGATCCACCAATCTGGCATCTCATCGATTGATTTTCTAGCCTGCCACCTCCATTCTTTTCCTTAGCTGTGGGATTTTAAAAAATAACTTGTGAGTGGAAACATTTATTGGGGAGTATATTAATGGGCAAATTGGACATGGTTCCACAAATATTGAACTTTAATTTAATTTACTTTAACACCAGCCTGAGGCTGCCAGAGTGTCACAACGACTCAGAATGAACTGTGACAGTAAAATATTGGAACCAGTAAATGGAGGCTAAGGTAAGTCCTAGTACAATATTAACAGTACATCCAACAACAAAAAAGACCAGGAAGAAATGGATACATTAACTTAAAGAAGCATCATCTTCACAAGAAAGTATGTGGCAAATCATTTTTTTTTTGCAAAGTATGGTGTCGCTCCTAAGTGATGCACTGCTGTATTTCATCATAGTTTACTTTATCAAATTGTGTGTTAACATAGAAACATAGAAAATAGGTGCAGGAGCCTGCACCGCCATTCAATGAGTTCATGGCTGAACATGCAACTTCAGTACCCCATTCCTGCTTTCTCGCCATACCCCTTGATCCCCCTAGTAGTAAGGACTACATCGAACTCCTTTTTTAATATATTTAGTGAATTGGCCTCAACAACTTTCTGTGATAGAGAATTCCACAGGTTCACCACTCTCTGGGTGAAGAAGTTTCTCCTCATCTCGGTCCCTTATCCTTAGGCTGTGACCCCTGGTTCTGAACTTCCCCAACATTGGGAACATTCTTCCTGCATCTACCCTGTCTAAACCCATCAGAATTTTAAACGTTTCTATGAGATCCCCTCTCATTCGTCTGAACTCCAGTAAATACAAGCCCAGTTGATCCAATCTTTCTTGATATGTCAGTCCCGCCATCCCGGGAATCAGTCTGGTGAACCTTCGCTGCACTCCCTCAATAGCAAGAATGTCCTTCCTCAAGTTAGGAGACCAAAACTGTACACAATACTCCAGGTGTGGCCTCACCAAGGCCCTGTACAACTGTAGCAACACCTCCCTACCCCTGTACTCAATTCCCCTCACTATGAAGGCCAACATGCCACTTGCTTTCTTAACCGCCTGCTGAACCTGCATGCCAACCTTCAATGACTGATGTACCATGACACCCAGGTCTCGTTGCACCTTCCCTTTTCCTAATCTGTCACCATTCAGATAATAGTCTGTCTCTCTGTTTTTACCACCAAAGTGGATAACCTCACATTTATCCACATTATACTTCATCTGCCATGCATTTGCCCACTCACTTAACCTATCCAAGTCGCTCTGCAGCCTCATAGCATCCTCCTCGCAGCTCACACTGCCACCCAACTTAGTGTCATTCGCAAATTTGGAGATACTATATTTAATCCCCTCGTCTAAATCGTTAATGTACAATGTAAACAGCTGGGGCCCCAGCACAGAACCTTGCGGTACCGCACTAGTCACTGCCTGCCATTCTGAAAAGTCCCCATTTACTCCTACTCTTTGCTTCCTGTCTGCCAACCAGTTCTCAATCCACGTCAGCACACTACCCCCAATCCCATGTGCTTTAACTTTGCACATTAATCTCTTGTGTGGGACCTTGTCGAAAGCCTTCTGAAAGTCCAAATACACCACACCAACTGGTTCTCCCTTATCCACTCTACTGGAAACATCCTCAAAAAATTCCAGAAGATTTGTCAAGCATGATTTCCCTTTCACAAATCCATGCTGACTTGGACCTATCATCTTTCCAAATGCGCTGCTATGACATCCTTAATAATTGATTCCATCATTTTACCCACTACCGATGTCAGGCTGACCGGTCTATAATTCCCTGTTTTCTCTCTCCCTCCTTTTTTAAAAAGTGGGGTTACATTGGCTACCCTCCACTCCATAGGAACTGATCCAGAGTCTATGGAATGTTGGAAAATGACTGTTAATGCATCCGCTATTTCCAAGGCCACCTCCTTAAGTACTCTGGGATGCAGTCCATCAGGCTCTGGGAATTTATCGGCCTTCAGTTCCATCAATTTCCCCAACACAATTTCCCGACTAATAACGATTTCCCTCAGTTCCTCCTTCTTACTAGACCCTCTGACCCCCTTTATATCCGGAAGGTTGTTTGTGTCCTCCTTAGTGAATACCGAATCAAAGTACTTGTTCAATTGGTCTTCCATTTCTTTGTTCCCAGTTATGACTTCCCTTGATTCTGACTGCAGGGGACCTACATTTGTCTTTACTAACCTTTTTCTCTTTACATATCTATAGAAGCTTTTGCAGTCCATTTTAATGTTCCCTGCAAGCTTCCTCTCGTACTCTATTTTCCCTGCCCTAATCAAACCCTTTGTCCTCCTCTGCTGAGTTCTAAATTTCTCCCAGTCCCCGGATTCGCTGCTATTTCTGGCCAATTTGCATGCCACTTCCTTGGCTTTAATACTATCCCTGATTTCCCTTAATAGCCACGGTTGAGCCACCTTCCCTTTTTTATTTTTACGCCAGACAGGGATGTACAATTGTTGTAGTTCATCCATGCGGTCTCTAAATGTCTGCCATTGCCCATCTACTGTCAACCCCTTAAGCATCATTCGCCAATCTATCCTAGCCAATTCACGCCTCATACCTTCAAAGTTACCCTTCTTTAAGTTCTGGACCATGGTCTCTGAATTAACTGTTTCATTCTCCATCCTAATGTAGAATTCCACCATATTATGGTCACTCTTCCCCAAGGGGCCTCGCACAATGAGATTGCTAATTAATCCTCTCTCATTACACAACACCCAGTCTAAGATGGCTTCCCCCCTAGTTGGTTCCTCGCTAGTTTGTAAGAAAGACTTGCATTTATATAGTGCCTTTCACGACCACCAGACGTCTCAAAGCGCTTTACAGCCAATGAAGTACTTTTAAAGTGTAATCACTGTTGTAATGTGGGAAACACGGCAGCTAATTTGTGTACAGCAAGCTCTCACAAACAGCAATGTGATAATGACCAGATAATCTGTTTTTGTTATATTGATTGAGGGATAAATATTGGTCAGGACCAACATTAAAAAGGTTTGTCATTATGTCAGTCTTCCTTTAAACATTTTCAATACTGGAATAGCATTAAAAAGTAAAAATAATTTCACAGTGATATCCCGATATCCCTTGCAGCTCCTTTGACTGTTCATGATGAAGTGGGGACCTTCCAGGCAGCGGATTTGTCCATTTTGGCCAACGGGGTGTAATTTCAAAGGCAAACGCAGTTTCCCTGACATTTTCTTTGCAGCAGTCCTAATTATATTGCCGACACAATGAAAGCTCCAAGCCCTGCTTGTGGAATCTTTTCTCGGATTTTTTTCGTTAATGTGGGTATTATTACCTTCCCTCAAAATTTAGTTGGCTGAGTTTTATTACGTAAATTTGGATAGGAAAACACAATTGCATTGTGAAGATAGTATCACTTATATGTGGTAAGTATTTATCAGTTCATTTTCCAGTCTGCCCATAGGCCCAAAACAACCTTCGTAAAATTCCGTCCTTTGTGACTGTAACCATAGCGTGTTATCGCTCCTTGTTCCTGCTGACCTCACCACAGAGTATCATATGGTCGACCACTCAATCATCATCAACCTGATCTACCTGTGCACACATTGGCCACTGCGTTTTCTTTATTACACCAGCGACTTCACTTCAAAGGTATTTCATTTGCGCTTTGGAAAGTCCCTTTGACAGTTGACAGGGCTTTAAATTAATGAAGGCGGTGGGAGGATTCAGGAAAGAGTAAATTTAAAAGCAGCAAGAGAAATGTCAAGTCTACAGCGCAGAATAGAGTTTTGGGTAAAAGTAAGCATAGTGGGCCAGAAAGGGATAGAGAGTGCAACAAAGGTAATCATCATCATCATCATAGGCAGTCCCTCGAAACGAGGATGACTAACTTCCACGCCAAAAAGGGATGAGTTCACAGGTGTTTCAATGAAGGACTTAATATTCCGGATCCCGAACTACATCTGGAGGGTGGACTTTTTTAACGTGTGGTGGCCATTGCACACCAGCCACCACACGGGCTTGACAGAGCTAGGTCTTGGTCCAGTGGCAAGGATTAACCAAGACGACTGGAGACCAGCTCTGCTGCACGGGCCTAGTGCGCACATATATCGCAGTGTGGGCTGGCCCGTGCTGCCCCTGAGCCCTCGCCTTTTCTGGGCCCCGAACTCGCGCCTCTCCTGGGCCCCGATCACATCCCTCTACAATCTCTCGCTGCTTCTTCACCCCGATCTCGCCGCTCCTGCTGTACCTGCCCGCACTGCAATCAGCTGTCGCCCTCCTGCAGCAGCACGCGCTGCTCCCTGCAGTGGTATGCCGCCGCATACTGCTCCCAGACTTAATTCCTATAACAAGTACTTGTTTTGTACCCTTCAACCAATTTATTATCCATTCCCAGGGCTTAGTCTGAATTCCTAATGCTTTGAGTTTAACTAATGGCCTTTAGTGTGAACCTTTGTCAAAAGCCTTTTAGAATCTAAGAACACGATTATCATAGGACTTCTCAGAGTCCACTTAGGTTGTCTCTTCCTCAAAGAAGTCAAGGAGTTTGGTCAGTTCAATCTTCCTATTTCAATCCACGGTGAATGCTATTTATCAGGTTATTATAGCACAGATTATAAAGTTTAATGCTGTGAATTAATTTCATTACTTTACATGGTTTTGAAGTAAGACTAATGAGTCTGTAGTTGCCAGTATCTGTTTTGTTCCCTTTTTTGAATATGAGCACGATATTAGTCTGTTTACTGGTACCTCCATAGTGTCCAGTGACTCCCTCATAGCGATCGTCAAAGCCACGTAAATCTCATTTCTAATCTTCCTCACCATCCTGGAAAAAACACCATCAATTTCTGGGGCTATTTACTTCTAGCCTGGCTAGGAATTTCATCTCCTTTATATCAGTCATTGATTTTGCTCAGGTTCTCTCTTTTAGGGAAAGCATGTTGTTGATGGCTTTCCTTATAAATATCTGGAAGGAATAATCATTCAGAATATTTATTATTCTACGTTCATCGGTAGTTTCAAGCCCAGTTGCATCTTTGGCTCCTTTGATTGCTGTCTTACTGCTGTAGCTGTGAAAGAGTTTTCTTTAAACCAGTCTGATGGTTTTGATAATGCGCTGATCCAGGTTTTATTAAGTCATCATTCATTGCCTTCCTGCTTGTCTATCTTCTTATTTTTTTTTGTTATTTCCTTACAATCTTGTGAAAATCTTTCTTCCTTCCTCAAACCTCCCAAAAACCTTCCACTTTAGGTGAATGGTATTCAACCTTAAATACCGCAGGTTGAGAAATAAAGAACAAATGAAAATAAATAACTGCATTTATGCCTTTCAAGACCTCAGGACGGCCAATGAAGTACTTTTAAAGTGTTGTCACTATTGTAATGTAGGAAACGTGGCAACCAAAATGCACACAGCAAACTCCCACAAACAGCAAGGCAATAACGACCAGATAATCTGTTTTTTGTGATGTTGATTGACGGATAAATATTGGCCAGGGTATTGGGGATAACTCCCCTGCTCTTCTTCAAAATAGTGCTATGGGATCTTTTACATCCACCTGAGAGAAATACACAGCCTTAGTTCAACATCTCATTTGAAAGACAGCACCTCCAACAGTGTAGCACTGGAGTATCAGCCTAGATTTTTGTGTTTCAGTGTCTGGAGTGGGACTTGAACCCACAACCTTCACAATTCAGAAGCAAGAGTGCTGCCAACTGAGCCACAGCTTACACACTAGTTAATAGAGCTTTCAAAATCATGAGTGTTTTTGACAATTTCTCCTCATTCACCCTGTTTCCACGAGTGGGTGGTTTGGTAACCAGAAGACACAGATTTAAAATAATTGGCAAAAGAACCAATGTGGAGATGAGGAGAAATATTTTTGTGCAGCATGTTATGATGATCTGAAATGCACTGCCTGAAAGGGTGGTGGAAGCAAATTCAATAGTCACTTTCAAAAGGGATTGGATATATACTTGAAAAGGAAACATTTGGAGGGCTTTGGTGGAGTGGGACTAATTGGGCATCTTTCAAAGAGCTCACACAGGTACGATGGGCCAAACAGACTTCTTCTCTGCTGTAAAATTTTATGATTCTATAAAGTGGCAACTTATGCATTGGTCAATCATGTTAAAATACATTTCTACTATCAGTTTTCAAAACAATTCAGGTAAAAATGAGTTTGTAAAATTATGGATTCCAAAGTAATTAGTAATAATAATATACCTTCACTGATTATTTTTGTTGCATTTCAAGGATTTTACTCCATTGGCTACAAGAGCATTGAGCTAGCCAAATGTAATGGAAATTAATGGAATTAACTTTCATCTATAAACATTAATGTTACTGGCCACCTGACCAAGAATAATAAATCACTTTTGTCTTTCATTGATCTAGATGGACACATCCTGGAACTGAGCTAACACAATCATTTTATCTATTATATGATTTTTAAGACTCGAAAAAATAAAGTATTTTAGCTTTAGTTGTTTTCTTGATTCATCATATATACAATTTCAGTATTTCCTGCACTGTGGTACAAGTTTTAATGGAATTAATTGTAAATAATTAATTATCTAATGCAACTTAGAATTTGAGCTTGCCTACATATTCTTCAATCTTTTTCAAATATATTATTTCTTGCTGTACTGGTTTTCAAAATGTTCATACCTTCCCTTTGTGTTACATTTTTGGCAGATTACAGGATCAGTTTGGGTTAAGTGTACAAGCAAATCTTTGTGATAACTGTAGTTACATGGGGCTCAATTTTCCACAATGCCATTTTTTGGCATATTGCCAGAGTTACACCCGTTTTTCTTGGACCCAACTACTTCAAAAAAAAAAGTAGCAAGTTTCCCCTTTCTATTTTTTGAAATTGGCACTGCGCAGCCTATCCTTAGCCTTGGGGGATGGAGCGAATGTCTGCGCCAAAAAACGATGCTGCCCCTTCTGTGCATGCGTGGAAAAAAAAAGGACGTTTTGACGTGATTCCTATGGGCGCACATGCCCAGTACAGCTCCCGGTCTGCATTCGGCAAATTTTGAAGAGCCAGTTGTGTGAGAGAACTTTAATTCTCATTGGAAAAATCAGAGCTGCAATACAAGATGCAACGCGGCGCAAGGACCAAGAATTTCTTACAGGATGAAGTGGAGACACTAGTTACTGTGAATGCGGGCAAATGGTACGAGCTGGACACCAGCAGAGATCACATAAAAGTTGAGGCCAACTCTGACGATGCAGAAGAAGATTCAGATGAGGACGAGCCTGAAGAGGAGAACATATTCCAATCCCACCTTCCAGACCAAGAGCATGGGGGTGAGGGGGAGGGAATGGATGAAGCCCCCACTGTTGTACTCACTCTGGAGGTGGTTCAGGTGCCACCCATTGAGGTGCCAGCCTCTTCCCTGAGTGATTTGAGTGTTGGTGGGATATTCCATGGTTTCCCGCCATCAGAGGCTGGGGATTCCAGTGGGCTGCAGCAAGGCACACGCAGGGCCCCACCATCCGAGGCTGTGGGTTCCAGTAGGAAGAAGCGAGCCACACCCAGGATGAGGAGGGGAAGGAGAGCTCAACAGCGCTCTCCCAAGGTGCAGCATCTAACAGATGTGGTTCAGATGATGGCAATGAGTGTGGAGAGCATTGACCTTACCCGATCACTCCTGGACACCCTCAGTGGGGTGGGTGATGAGGTATCGGGAATGTCAGGAAAAGTAACAACACTCTCACGAGAAATGGGAACACTGTTCGGGAATATGAGGGAGGGAATGTTGCAGGCAGCTGATACAATGCCAGTGCACATGAGGGAGGGAATGTCGGAGTTAGCTGCTGCAATAAGGGAACACGCCCAGACCCCGCGCCCATTGACAGAATCAATTGCCATTCCTACTCTAGGCCCCAGACCAGCCTTGAACAGGCCCTAGCCGGGCCCTCCACATTACTGCCTGCCACCCCCACCCCCATCAAGAAGTGCACATTACCCGAGATGTTTGAAAGAATAAGCTTGGTATCAACCCGAGAAACGCTGCGGGCAGGGGTGGAGTCATCAAGACCAAGCACAGCGGGCAGTCTTAGAATAAGGTAGAGGAGAGATGGGTGCAGCCTTTCTTTGCTGCTGTTGTTGGTATTATTATTGTTGTTACTGTTGTAACTGTTAATTTAAATTAAGTTAAGTACAAACAAATGTTTGTTAAACTTTTGAATAACATATATTTTAAATTATATATGAATCTTTAAATGTAACAAAGGTAAGAGGGCATCACTGACTAAGGTGACATCAGGGAAAAATAGAAAAAAAGCTAAAGGCATTATATCTGAATGCATGAAGCATTAGCAACAAAATAGATGAATTAATAGTGCAGATAGAAATGAATAAGTTTGATCTAAGAACCATTACAGAGACGTGGTTGCAAAGTGACCAAGGTTGGGAACTAAATATTCCAGGATACTTAACTTTTAGAAGAGATAGGCAAAATGGAAAGGGAGGAGGGGTAGCCCTGATAATAAAGGATGGGATAAAGACAGTGGAGAGAAAGGATCTTAGCTCCGAAAATCAAGAAGTAGAATCAGTTTGGGTGGAGCTAAGAAACAGCAAGGGGCAGAAAACATTGGTGGGAGTTGTTTATAGGCCCCCAAATAGGAGTGGTAATGTAGGGCAGAGTATAAATCAGGAAATTAGAGATGTAACAAGGGTAATACAATAATCATGGTGGACTTTAATTTACATATAGAATGGGCAAACCAAATTTGCAGTAATACTGTGGAGGACAAATTCATGGAATGTATACAGATAGTTTTCTAGATCAGTATGTTGAGGAACCAACTAGGGAACAGGATATTTTCGATCTAGTATTGTGCAATGAGAAAGGGTTAATTAATAACCTTGTAATAAAGGGGCCTTTAGGGAAGAGTGATCATAATATATTCGAATTTTATATTGAGTTTGAAAGTGATTTCGTTAAATCTGAAACTAGGGTCTTAAATCTAAACAAAGCAAACTACATAGTTATGAGGGGAGAATTGGCTCAGATAGATTGGGAAACTACATTAAAAGGTAAGATGGTAGACAAGCAATGGCTAGCATTAAAAAAATTAATACATCATTTACAACAAACACACATTCCTTTAAGGCACAATGACCCCACAAGAAAAGTGATCCAACCATGACTAACGACAGAAAATAAAGATAGTATTAAATCAAAGGAAGAGGTTTATAATGTTGCCAAAAAGAGCTATAAGCCTGAGGATTGGGAGGATTTTAGAATTCAGGATTAAGAAATTGATAAAGAAAGGTCAAATATAATATGAGAGTAAACTAGCGAGAGACATAAAACAGACTGTAAAAGCTTCTACAGGTAGGTAAAAAGGGAAAGATTAGCAAAAGTAAATGTGGGTCCCCTGCAGGCTGAGACAGGAGAAATTATAATGGGGAATAAGGAAATGGTAGAGAAATTAAACAAATACTTTGTATCTATCTTCACGGAAGAAGACACAAAAAACCTCCCGGAAATAGTGGAGAACCAAGGGTCTAGCAAGAATGAGGAACTTAGTATTAGAAAAAAAAGTACTGGACCAATTAATGGGACTGAAAGCCAATAAATCCCCTGGACCTGATGGCCTATATCCTAGGGTTTTGAAAGAGGTGGCTATAGGATGCATTGGTTGTCATCTTCCAAAATTCCATAGATTCTAGAATGGTTCCCGCAGGTTAGAAGGCAGCGAATGTAAGCCCACTATTTAAAAAAGGAGTGAGAGAGAAAACGGAGAACTACAGACCAGTTAGCCTGACATCAGTAGTAGAGTAAATGCTAGAATCTATTATTAAGGATGTGGTAACAGGACATTTAGAAAATAATAATAGGATTGGGCAGAGTCAACATGGATTTATGAAAAGGAAATCATGTTTGACAAAAAATTTTTGGTGTTGTAACTAGTAGAATAGCTAAGAGTGCACCAGTGGATATGATGTATTTGGATTTTCAGAAGGCATTCAATAAGGTACCACACAAGAGATTATTAAACAAAATTAGGGCTCATGGAATTGGGGGTAATGTACTAACATGGATTGAGAATTGGTTAGTGGACAGAAAACAGAGAGTATGAATAAATAGGTCATTTTCGGGTTGGCAGATGGGGTGCCGCAAGGATCAGTGCTTGGGCCTCAGCTATTCATAATTTATATCAGAGATTTGGATGAGGGGACCAAATGTAATATATCTAAGTTTGTTGATGATACAAAGCTAGGTGGGAATGTAAGTTGTGAGGAGGATTCAAAGAAGCTTCAAGGGGATATTGACAGGCAAAGTGAGTGGGAAGAACATGGCAAATGGAATATAATGTGGAGAAATGTGAAGTTATCCACTTTGGTAGGAAAATAGAAAAGCAAAGTATTTTTTAAATGGTGAGAGATTGGGAAATGTTGGTGTTCAGAGGGACCTGTTCAATTAAGAAAGCAAATGGTATGTTGGCCTTTATTACAAGAGGATTTGAGTAAAGATGTGTTACTGCAATTATAAAGGGCCCTGGTGAGACCTCATCTGGGTATTATTTATAGTTTCTGTCTCCTTACCTAAGGAAAGATATACATGTCATAGAGAGAATGCAACGAAGGTTCACCAGACTGATGCCTGGGATGGAAAGATTGTCCAAAAGGAGATATTGAGTAGATTAGGCTTGTATTTTCTAGAGTTTGGGTGATCTCATTGAAACATACAACATTCTTACAGGGCTTGACAGGGTAGATGCAGGGAGGATGTTTCCTCTGGCTGGAGAGTCTAGAACCAGGGGTCACAGTCTCAGAATAAGGGGTCGGCCATTTAGGACTGAGATGAGGAGAAATTTCTTCACTCAGAGGGTGGCGAATCTTTGGAATTCTCTACCCCAGAGAGCTGTGGATGCTCAGTCTTTGAAGATATTCAAGACAGAGATTGATAGATTTTTGGATATTAAGGGAATCAAGAGATATGGGGATAATGTAGGAAAGTGGAGTTGAGGTGGAAATTCAGCCAGGATCTTATTGAATGACAGAGCAGGCTTAAGTGGCCATATGGCCTGCACCTGCACCTAATTCTTATGTTCTTTTGTCCTGAGGATGTGAAAGATGCTAAATAAATTCAAGTACTTTCTTTGTCAAAACTTACCTCTTTGACCATATTATCATTCATCTCCACTAAATCTTTTCCTGTTGTTCGCCATCTGCTTTCACCTCTGTGCCGCATTTTGAGCTGTTTTACTATGTTAAAGTCATTATACAAATGCAAGTTGTTGCACTTTAACGTAAAATCTTATAAGGAGATGAAACTGTGGTCCTCAAGACACAAAATGTTGTCTATTCTATTAAATTGTCTGTATTGTGTCAGTGTTAATCACAATGCATATCCTACTGATGCTCAACCTGCCAAGAAGAAAGCAGATGAATGGGAGACCAATACCTACATGAGGAGCAGCCACAACTCTTTCTTCCCCTGCGTGGCCTCTGTTCAGCACCTGCCCACAGTGAAAGAATGAAGATCATGGACCATGAATGTGACCGCCACTGACAAGATGAAGAGATTGGGGAGGTTGGCTGTCTGACCACATGGGAGCTGCGTTCCATCAAGATTTCCTCCATCCCTGCATCCCATAAGCTACTTGAACACTCAACTGAAGTTTTGGACCAATTTTTTAAAACAAATTCCTATTGAAATAATGGCTTGATGAATCTCCTAAATCTTCGAAAAAAAGGTTGTATGATGTTGCCAATCTACCATATAGAAACATAGAAACATAGAAAATAGGTGCAGGAGTAGGCCATTCGGCCCTTCGAGCTTGCACCGCCATTCAATGAGTTCATGGCTAAACATGCAACTTCAGTACCCCATTCCTGCTTTCTCGCCATACCCCTTGATCCCCCTAGTAGTAAGGACTACATCGAACTCCTTCTTGAATATATTTAGTGAATTGGCCTCAACAACTTTCTGTGGTAGAGAATTCCACAGGTTCACCACTCTCTGGGTGAAGAAATTTCTCCTCATCCATGCCCTTTCCCTTTCACTGTAAGATATTGCCAACGCCAGGATGAATCAATTTACCTGTTGATGACTATTACAGGTAAGTAACAGTCATTCAAAAATGCCTGAGGGGAATTGTTTTATTCCTCGGTGATTCTGGCTATGAGTTAATACTGCTGCTGTTTTTATGGGCTGAATGACAAAAGAACAAGTTAATAGACACATCGATGCAAAGACTGGTACAATCCAATAGATATAGGGATTACTTTCGGGCAAATACGTTAAAGCTATTGTATGGCTGTATGTGAGTGGGAGCAGTGCAGTAATTACAGATGTAACTCCTACAGAAAATGGCTGTGCCTGCAAGCATAGGAAAGTGGATCGTGTGCATTCCAAGAAAGACAATGCCCATGTTTCCATGGAGATATAATATAAAACTTAATTTTGATAAAAATAGGATAGCCCAACTGTTCAGATTCCTGGCTCCATAATGTGTTCTGGAGATCAAGCCAATACTGTATAATCAATTAAAAAAAAAAGAATTGTTTGGGCAGAACCTAGGCATCACATCACTAACACTTCAGCAATTTATTTTCACTTGAGAATGCAATTGCTCAGAATGCACCAGTTAAAGAAAAATAGTGACGTGGCAGATGGTTTACCACCCACTCTCAAAACAAATTTTTAGCAATGAATTTGTTAAACCTCCTGTTCTCTCACTTCTGCCTTTTAACCATCTCCTGTTTTCCAATCAATCACTTAAAGGTCATTCTATTTCTTTATTTGTTTGTGTGTGTGTTTTTCCCTCTCCATTTTTCTCTTCCTTTTTAAATGCTATTCATCTCTCATATCCATCAGTTTTGATAAAAGAGTTCACACCCGAAACGCCCAACTCATCAGTTCTCTCCAGAAATGCTGCCCGACCTGCTGAGTGTATCCAACATTTTTTCATCTTGCTGCTTGTTGCTTGTCCGAGGCTGTGCGCTTGTGTTTCCGTCGATTTGCTTGTTTGGCCCTGATTATCAGGCAACATGTATTCAAGTCGTGATATTCACTTGGGGGGAGTACAGGTTACGATGTCTGGAGTCTGAAATGCCATTGAACCGCCCCTCAGCCTTTAAGTGTTGATTTTGAATAAACTGGAAAATAGCCTAAAGGAAAGAAAGGGCTGCTGCCAAGTTTCTCAGCACCTCAAATCCTCAGACTTGTTTGTTTTAAATCCTTCTGAAAAGATTGTGTATATTTCAAATAGTTCAGAACAGATGCCAGAAAATCAGTTTATTTTTCATCTGATTTATTTCAAACCAATTCAAAAGGGGCTTCAGTTAAGAAGTGAGATTTACAAGCTTGTCTGACACAACTACAGTGTGTTAACTATTGAACAGCTCATTCTTTTTGCCAAACACATATATAAATGTGTATACTGAGAGAGTGTAATCAACTGGTAAAATTATTTCTGTAGTGCCAACACTGATGACATCCGTTCAATACCTTGCCCATAATGTCCTCTTGCACTGCTCCCTCCTGTCATTCCACCTTCTATAGCCACAGTCGACCTTAAAGAGAAATAGGAACTCAAAAACAGCACTTAAAATAAATAAATAAAATGACCACTTCCACTTCTGATGAGGGAGCCGAGATTTTATCCAGAGACACTGAGATGGCAAGAAAGCACTTCCGTTCTCTCCATTTTCTCTCAAATTCCCTCTATAAATTCAGAAAATGGAGCAGGAAGCATCTTCAGGCATATTACAGAGCAGAGGGAGTTGAGCAGGGGGTGCTTCATTTTGAGTTTCTCAGCATTGACATCCCTCTCTCAAAAAAAGAAAAACATAAACTTATCTTCTTACATGTTCGCCTTTGATAATTAACCTCCCTCAAATGATTGAGTAAGTTGGGAGGATGGGGGAGGCGGGGGGGGGGGGGGAGGGGGGGCAGGGGACGCAGTGTTCTATGATACTTTTCATAGGTTTATTGGAAGAATTGGCCTGAAAGGATCAACTCACCCTTTCTCATTGTTTATAATCTGCTCCCTTGCCATTCAAATTGCTCTCCTCCCAGGGAAGTGCATTCACTCTGTCTGGCATCTTCACTGGTGACTTGACTGAGAACAAAAACTGAGAAATTATGTGGGGTAGAATATATTTCCAACTATTTTGTGATTTATAATGAAATGTCCTCTGTTTCTGCAGAGTTATTTCATCCAATTGGCCATTCTGCAGTAATAATGGAACTAGTAGAATCAGAGGAAACTCCACATCTACTTGCATATACTCCCTTTGGCACGAGGATTTGTACAAACTTTACAATAATCAGTCATGCGCCAATTGTCAGGCAAAATCATTCTGTGCACTGCAGGCACTCCAGGAGTGCTGACCATCCAGATGCAACAAAGCTGATGAGTTTGCACCTCGTAAGCATTTTATAAATCAGATTAAGCTGCTTAGATAATGAATATCTACATTACAGCCTGGAAAATACCCAACCTTGCAGAATCGAATTAATTGATCTGTAGCCTAGATCCTGTTCAAAGTGTAATGTATCTAATTGTGGTTAAATAGGTCACATGCCCTCTTGTGTTTTTCTTCCTTAAACAGCATGAGGAGACTGCCAATGCAGCAGATACCTATCCTGTCCCAATCCTCTCCTGGCACTGACTCTATGACCATAAGTAATTCTCTTTGGATAGTTCAAGTTTGATTTAATCTTTCTCATTTCACGACACGTGGCAGACTGTTTTAGTATCTCACCATATTTACATCCACTATACACTGCCCATAAATTTCCATTGATCTACAGTATGATATTTCCTTTTCCTTTGCCACAAATGAAAAATGATCGAAGTTGAAAGCACAGAAATACACGTTTTATTTAGGTTTTTAAGTAAATTACCCCGACAAAATTGCCCCTTAAAGTTCTGATGCAAGGTTAAGAAATTGGGATTGTTTGCTTTGGCAAGAAGACACTTTTAAATTGTTTAACTAAATCTTCAAGATTATGAAGGGAATTAATAAATGGTAACGAGGAAAATGGTTCCCTATGATGAAGGGTTCAGATATCAGAGTACATGAGGTAAAATTAGGCAGTTCGGAGTAAAAGGGAAAGTTAGGCAGAATTTTTCACCCAAAGGAATTAGAGTTAGGGAATAAATTACTGAGGAAGGTCATTGAAGCAAGCAATATAATTGTTTTAAAAACACAAATGGATGTTTCTGGAAAGAAAAGGGTTGATGATAATGTTTAGATGCATAAGATATGAAGTTAGGGTTGATCAATGAAAAATGGGCTTTTCCTGTTTCGAAAAATGCTTATGTTCTTATGTCACTGCAACAAAAATGACTAATTTCTCTTGAGGGTTGTTTCCCTAAATGTTCCAGAATCGCCCTCAAACTTTATCCTGAACAGGGTGTTACCCTACTTGAGATATGTTGCGCAGTGGTCTACCCCGGCATTTGAACATATATTCTAAATTGTTCTTTGTTTTGTTCTCTGAGCCAGAATAAACAAAGCACTTACTGGGTTTACTATATCTCTCCAATGTCTAACCACAAAATACGCCTGAAGCTCAGCCTGAAAGCTGAATATTTGCAAACTGCCAGAAGCTCGGATGAATGTCCCTGTGAAATATGAAAAATACTTCAGTATTCTGGGCTAATCCCTTGTCCTCCTCACTCATTTTTCCAAAGACATAGCAGATGGGCAATTCTGTCATAAATCTGGTGCAAACGTTGGTGCTGGTGGTGGTTATGGCAGGGGGGGGGGGGGGAGGGGGAGGGGGGAAGGGTGTACTTCAAAGTGCCGGAATTTTATTAACTTCCCTGCCTTATTGTTTGTTTTCTAACTCTGCTTCATTCCTCTCCATCTTTAAAAGCCAAATAGTTGACACTCATAAATGTCCTCTCGTGCAGACCTGACCTTTTTTTATTTTTAATTGCTTTTTCTGTTTGTTTTTGATTATTGAGATCTGATTTGGTTCATGTTCTTTCAAATGCTGAGCTCCAGACACGGATGCTTTTGTTATATTCCCTTAGATTTGATCTGATCCAATGTGCCTTTCTGCCATTCCAATGTAATTATCACAGTGCAAATGTACCTCTCCTCTGTTGAATAGCAAATAAGGAGCAATATACTCAAAGACATTACCAGCTCCACAAACAGTTTTACAGGGCCTAGCACAAAGACCAAGACAGTTCACTTGACCAACTTTCAATAATAAAATCCAAGTGTTGCAGCAATGGGGAATCTTTGGGGAAAGTAAGTCAGTGAGCCACAGGTTGTGTGATACTTCCTTCACACTGCCCATAGAATATTTTTTAAATGGTGAGAAACTTTTAAATGATGGTGTTCAGAGATATTTAGATGTCCTCTTGCAAGAAACACAGAAAGCTAGTATGCAGATACAGCAAGCAATAAGGAAGGCAAATGGCATGTTGGCCTTTATTGCAAGGGGGTTGGCATATAATAGTAAGGAAGTCTTGTTACAATTGTACAGAGCCTTGGTGAGACCAGACCTGGAGTAGTGTGCATTTTTGGTCTCCTTATCTAAGGAAGGATATAATTTTCTGAAGGGAATTGACATGTTAGATGCTGAGAGGTTGTTTCCGCTGGCAGGAGTGTCTAGAACTAATGGGCATAGTCGCAGGATAAGGGGTAGGCTATTTAAGACCAAGATGAGGAGAAATTTCTTCACTCAGAGGGTTGTGAATCTTTGGAATTCTCTGCCCCAGAGGGCTGTGGATGCTGAGTCTCTGAATATATTTAAGAGATAGATAGATAGATTTTTGGACTCTAAGGGATTCAAGGGATATGAAGATCATGCGGGAAAGTGGAGTTGAGGACAATGATCAGCCATGATCTTATTGAATGGTGGAGCAGGCTCCTATTTCTACTCCTGCTCCTATTTCTTATGTTCTTATGGTTTCTGACGCAAGGTCATTGACCTGAAAAGTTAGCTCTGTTTCTTTTGCCACAGATGCAGCCTGATCTGCTGAGTATTTCCAGCATTTTCTGTTTTAATTTCATGAGTTTAATACTGCCACCAAAGGGTTGTCATCAAACAGAGGTCAGGCACTTCCCCACAGGGAGGCAGGAAGAATCCGAGGCAGAGTCATCCTGAACAGACCCAATGCAGCTTCAGAACAGCACTGATGGGAGCGGGTCACCCACAAGTCCTCTATTCTGTAAATAGTGAGCCGCTTGGAGCTGGGGGAGACAAGAAAGGGGAAGCAGAGAAAAACTTCCTAAAATACAGCCTCAGGCTGAAACAAAGGAGACCCATTGCTGTGTACTCTATTCTTTATTTATGCCTTATTTTTAGTTGCTTTTTCTTTTCAGGGGAAGGGGTTGGGGGAGAGCAGTGTCCCCCGGCACGTGAGAACAACTTATTATTGCCATTTTTGAACTAGCAGGAGATGTGCAAGTGTTGGCAAACTTGATTTGTCCTGACATTTATCTCTCCGATGAGGAAATGCCTAATCTCTGCTCTGAGCAGCTTTCCTCCTCCTGTCCTGATGCCTAAAGCCAAAAGCCCGGCAGTCAGCAGTCACCACATGAGCGTCTTCAAAAAGGTTCTTCTCTATGGAATGTTCCATGGAGCTGCTTTGATATATTTAATGAGGAAAGTTTATTGGTAGGCAAGGAGGTGCAGTGGAGACTGTTGTGCCTGATGGAATTTAATAGCCTGTAACAGAGATGATGTCAATGTTCAAATGTGTTCTTTTAACAGTTTGGTGAAACGTTATGACTTTATCATAAAATAGGAAGAAAGACTTGCATTTATGTAGTGCCTTTCATGACCAAAGCACTTCACAGCCATTTTTGATATGTAGTCACTGTTGCAATGTAACTGGAAATGCAGCAGCCAATTTGCACACAGCAAGCTCCGACAATTAGCAATGTGATAATGACCAGATAACCTGTTTTTTTAGTGATGTTGATTGAAGGATCAATATTGGCCGGCTCTTCTTCAAAATAGTGCCATGGGATCTTTTACGTCCACCTGAGAGAGCAGACAAGGCCTTGGTTTAATGTTTCATCCGAATGACAGCACCCCCAACAATGCAACACTGAAGAAGTGCTGCACTGAAGAGTCAGCCTAGGTTTTGTGCTCAAATCTTTGGAGTGGGACTTGAACCCACAACCTTCTGACTTACCGGCAAGAGTGTTACCCACTGAGCCACAGCTGATATATATGTGTGAGAAGCTGCAACACACTTTCAGGCGACCTCGTCCTCAGAAAGTTTTAAATCAAAAATAATACTGTACTAATTTTTTAACAACTATCATGCCTCCTACTATCTGGCTTTGATTTATTTGTAAGAATTTCTATTTTGCAAGCACTTTAATGGAACCAAAAAGCATTTCACAAAAATGAGCATACCAGAGACTGCTGTAGAAAAAAAACTAATAACATTGACTTAATTTTATTTGAAGCATATTTCCTGTAAATAATTTGTGACTGGAAGTTGTCTATCTGCACCAGTGGTATTTATTTCCTGTTAGCTAATTGTTCTTGGTTACAAATTCATGGGGAGTGGAATATTATTAGTTGCAGAATGCACTGCTGCTGTGGCTGTCCGTTGGGTTACATACTCAGGTTGCATGTCTAATTACATTCGATGTTTATGGGAGACTTATCTTTTCTCATATTGCAATATTACTTGTTCATGTCCTTGGGAGCCATATGATAGGCAACATTTAGAGAGGTATCGGAGATGGTTTTTGAAAGGGAGTAGTAAACATGTACATTGTATCAGATGTTGTGCTGTAACTGAGAACATTACATGTTCGAAGCAGGTGCCTTGTGCGGTTTTTCTGTTGCATGTTATTTGAGGATTTTCCTGCCACATCTCTGCTTGTAATTGAGTCAAATTCCATAATATTGCTGTTAACCTAAATATGTACTGCCTCCACTGAGATCTACCCAACAGTGAATTAACATTGATTCAGATACAGCCAAACTTTCACGTAAAATATTTCATCACTGACTCATGGTCAAGTTAATGAAGAGAATTACTAAACAGTTGGCACATTTTATTGTTTTGGGCTAAATGGATTAAAGTTAGAGATTAAGGACAGTTTTTAAAAATATTTATCTGCTGCTATATTCTTGCTTTTATATAATACTTAATAAACCTGATTTGTACAAGCCTGACAGAGTGGTGTTTTCTATCAGTTTGGAGAGACAGTAGTTAGGCTGTATAATTTCTGGTATGTACCCCAGAGATTCATTGTTTGTCCCATGGCAACACTATCCAGATATTTCAGGCACAAGGTTAAGCTTTGGGAAGAAGTCCCAGTTGCAACAGTTGCCTTCAGATTCCAGTGACCAATGCTCATCAAAACTTCGGCCCTATGTTTATTCCATTCCATATTATCTGATGCAGACCAGGATTCACTGAAACCCAAATCAATGGATTTGACCAGCATAGCCATGAGTCTTCTCAGATCTGATTTGGGAACACTACCGACCTGCTTAGATTGGCTTTTTACCAACCTGCTACAAATATTTTATGAGGAACTGTAACTCAGTTATTAAAATTTGAACATGTAATATTCAATTTGTTTTTTGATTTTTTATTCCAGGGAATATTTCAAAATTTAGGTTTCAAAAATTCTTTGATTTGTCTCACTTCTCACTCAACTCAAAGCCAGAGGAATATTAAGAAATAACAAGGTGGTACAATAACTGACAACTTTTAATTTATTTGTCTGTTTCTATTTCCTATAGTTAGTAAAATTCTCACTAATAGAGCGAGGAAAGCCATTGAGAGAAATTCCTTTACATATTATCTGATGCAGTTGTTTTGTTGGACCATGGAATGCTTTGCGAGAGGGAGTGGTTGAGAAAGAGATCTTGATCCAATTTTCCCTTAAAAATATAAACATTAGAGGGAGAGACAAATACAAGACTGTGGGTACAGAGTGGGGCACTGGGATTAATTTTTGATTTCTTCAGCAAACAGTTGGAACAGACACAATGAGCCAATTGTCTGTAAACGTCTGTGGTTCCAGAATTGGGGTGTACCATTTGCTTCTTTTGTGCTACATGTTGTACCTCTCCAGTCCGGGACTCTCTGATCTGGCACCACCTGTGGTTCGGCATCACTCCTGTGCCTGGAGCATGAGCGGCGTGGTCGGCAGAGGGTCCGGGTGCAGCGGTGGAGTGGGGTGCGGCGGGGCAGCGGCAGTGCTGCAGGTGCGGGTCTGGTTCCAGCGGTGATGGTGCAGCGGGTCAGGGGGCGGGAGCGGCAGGTCCGCGGGCGGCGACGGGAGATACGACCTTAAAAAAAGAACAGCAAACCAGCATGGAGAGAGAGAGCGAGGCCCAAGTTTCGCAGCCGGAGGTTCTCAGGAACCCGGGCGCTGTCTTCAGGTACCAGTAAGCCTAGGCTAGGCATGACCTCCGGTGGTTTGGCAAATTCTCTGTTCCGGCATCGGTCAGGTCCGGAGGGTGCCAGACTGGAGAGGTACGACCTGTATAACGAGGGGAATTGTTTTGGGGTGTATAGAATCAGTGTGAGTTTCTACCCTCATGAACTAAAACGTGTTCTTTGACTGCTGTAATGCAAAGTGCTTTTTAATTAAATAAAAACGCCTGCGAGAGTCTGTGACAATGTTCCAGGTGACATATGGGAAATAACAGTTAGTACCAAGATAAATGTTTAATAATCTAATGCAGTGATGTAGTGGTTTGCTTTTGTGCAGCAGAGGCACTGATTTGCTTATTGATCCATTTCCTGAATTTGGGCATCAAGCTGATAGTTTTCCTTCATATAAAATGCACATTCAGTCACCATCATTTCAGATGATAATCTGTGTTCTGGGAAGTGCTTTCCAGGATATTTAAATAACCGAATAATGCACTTGAGTGCTTGGATGCCAAGTTTGTTGCTCAAACAAATCTGTTCAATTGTTGATATAAAAATTAGCTTTGTTTCTGATGACATCTGAAAGAATATAGTCATTTGCTTATGGTAAAAAATATAGGCCTAGAAATTGGCCTCGTTAGCACCTCCCATTATCGGTTCTAGGAGGCGATAATGGGGCGCTAATTGGTTTGCGACCAGGCGCGGCGATAACATCGACTCCCGCCATATTCTGCGGGAGTTTTGCGGCAGAGATACAGCGTTGCACCCCAATCTCCTTCGCTCAGAGATTGTAATGTAATCGCCTTGTGCATCGCCCCGTACCCCGAACCTGCGTTCCGCCCCCTGCAACATGGCCCGGCAAAAACACCGGCAGCTGCAGGAAGCATTCATCGGGAGGCCGGGCGCTTTGGGAGCGATACTTAAAGGTTCTCTCTTGCACGTTTTTTCATGGGATCCTGCCCGCGATCAATCAGCCCGGCACTATGCTTGAATGCCGGGCTGATCGGGCGGGATTGTGGCTGCCGTCGTGAGAAGGTAAGATTTTTTTTCTTTGCAGAGCCGGCAGTGATGGCACTTCCCTTTAAGGGCGAGAAAGAGCCTTTCAGCATAGCAGTGCAGCACGGCCCAGTGTGCAGCACAGCTCCACTCACCGCCCCGCCTGCTGCCAATTGCGCTCCAGGAAGGAAGTGGAGCACCAGATTTAGCGCTCCATTTCCTCCCTGGAGCACAAGCGCTGAATTTTTTAATAGTTTGAAAGCAGCCCCAAAATTCTCCCCCATATATTTTAAAAACAATTGTTTTTTGCTTACAACATGTCATTATGCATTATGTTCATAGTATGCTATTGTCATACCTTATATTCATTGTACACAACTTACATGGGACAGTTTACATTGCACAGTGCAACATAGAAACATAGAAACATAGAAAATAGGTGCAGGAGTAGGCGATTCGGCCCTGAGAGACAGCACCACCATTCAATATGATCATGGCTGATCATGCAACTTCAGTACCCCATTCCTGCTTTCTCTCCATACCCTTTGATCCCTTTAGCTGTAAGGGCCACATCTAACTCCCTTTTGAATATATTTAATGAACTGGCCTCAACAACTTTCTGTGGCAGAGAATTTCACAGGTTCACAATTCTCTGAGTGAATAAATTTCTCCTCATCTTGGTCCTAAATGGCTCACCCCTTATTCTTAGACTGTGACCCCTCGTTCTTGACTTTCCCAACATCGGGAACATTTTTCCTGCATCGAACCTGTCCAATCCCATCAGAATTTTATATATTTCTATAAGACCCCCTCTTATTCTTATAAATTCCAGTGCATATAAGCCCAGTCGATCCAGTCTTTCTTCATATGTCAGTCCTGCCATCCCGGGAATCAGTCTGGTGAACCTTCGCTGCACTCCCTCAATAGCAAGAATGTCCTTCCTCAGATTTGGAGACCAAAGCTGTACACAATATTCTGGGTGTGACCTCACCAAGGCCCTGTACAACTGCAGTAAGACCTCCCTGCTCCTATGCTCAATTCCTCTCGCTATGAAGGCCAACATGCCATTTGCCTTCTTCACCGCCTGCTGTACCTGCATGCCAACTTTCAATGACTGATGTACTATGACACCCAGGTCTCGTTGAACCTCCCTTTTTCCTAATCTGTCACCATTCAGATAATATTCTGCCTTCCTGTTTTTGCCACCAAAGTGGATAACCTCACATTTATCTACAATTATACTGCATCTGCCATGCATTTGCCCACTCACCTAACCTGTCCAATTCACCCTGCAGCCTCTTAGCATCCTCCTCACAGCTCACCCAGCTTAGTGTCATCTGCAAACTTGGAGATATTACCTTCCTACTCCTGCTGTGCCTGATGATCACCCATCCCCTCTCTGCCTTTGTAACCTTTACCTGCAGTGTGACCAGCTCAGTAAACGTGTTATTCATGACATCTTCAGCATCGCGGATGCTCCAGAGTGAATCCATGCGCAGCTCCAGTGCTGTCATGTGGTCTGACAGGAGCTGCAGCTGGATACACTTCCTGCACACATAGTAGTCAGGGACACGGGAAGTGTCCCTGATTTCCCACATAGCACAGGAGGAGCATGACATGGGTCTGGGCTCTCCTACCATGACTTAACCTTTAAATTAACTTAACTTGGCAACAATGCCAAAGGTTTCTTACTGATAAGAAAAAGAGAAAAGAAAAAGAAAAACTACTCACCATTCACCAGCCAATCACTTACCCTCTTAGCTGTGACGTCACACTTTGATTTCTTTTTACTTCTTTTTTTTACTTTTGACCCTGCTGCAGCAGCTGGCTCCTCCCCAACTGTCACTGCTCCTCGTTGCCGCTGAGCGTGACGGTGAGTGATCCTTACAAAATGATCTGCTGATGATCCTACAGACTGATTCTGGGTATCAGTAAGTGTTATATCACCATACTTTGTGAATTCACTGAGCTTTATATAGCTGGATTTTACATCTGTGCTATCCAAATGTAATCACATTCCTGACAGTGTTCTTCATATTTGCAAATGGTTTGCAGGTTTTGATTAGTCTATTCCTCAATGCCGAGTTACATCTGTCAGTGTTGCATCTGCTTGATTCTACTTGACTTTTATTTCTTTCTGTTTGGATTTCCCATGGTCGTACGTGAGAGACTGGGAACTCGGTGTGAGGAGGAATGGGCCCAAGTTCCGCCCAACAAGGCTGCCACATGCAAGTTCTCTCAAATCTTGTGTCTTCTATACACATTTGTTATTTTGTTGCATTCAGTGAATTCTACAGTGCCAAACAATGATTAATCTGTTTCTTTGAATTAAATAGAATTGCCCTGAAGGCTAGATGGCTTTATACTTGATGTGTCAACAGGAGACATGTGGGCTGTGGAGAATGAAAGATTAAAAAATCCCCAAAATGAACTAAAGTGCAGCAAATAAACATTGGGCTCAATTTTCCCCAGTGATCTGCACCGCTTTTTTGGCCTAAATTAAAATATCCAAGTTTCCCCAAGGATTGTGCGCCAGTTTAAATCAGTTAGTTCCGATTATTTTAGGTTAGTTTTTTTTTGCGACATAGGGTGCGTAACCTGATGTCTGCACCAGTTTTTCACATTTATCCAAGTTTGGCCAACTTACATTTTTCCTCGGACGGCGTATGTGACCACTCCCAAAAAACCTTCTGGGCACAAGAACAACCAGCGCACATCAAAAAATCAGCACAGAAAGACGCCATTGTTTTTAGGCTAAGTTTTGGAGGGAGTCAAGAACACATTAAATATGCATCATGAATCTTAATTTTTTTCAAACAAAATGTAGGAAATGGAAGTTTAATGCAATTCTTTAATTTTGGATTTTTTTCAAAATGCCACGCCACCACCGAACGTCTCCAAACTGGGCTCGAGGGTCGGAGCGTCGGCCGGCAGAATCGCTCTCTTGCCCGGACACAGGGGCTTGGGGCTCGGCTGCAAAAGAAGCCCTGGGGGAAGTGGGGGTGTGTGGAAGCTGAACTGAAGGGATGAGAACCCTTACACTATGCAGCAGCATCAAATGAAGCCCGGGGGAGGTGGGTGTGTTTGCCGAGCCCCTGTGTCCACGCGAAGGAGCGATTCTGCCGGCCGACCCTCGAGCCCGGTCAGGAGACGTTCGGTCGGTGGTGGGGTGGTACTTTGAAAAAAATCCAAAATTAAAGAATTGCATTAGACTTCGTTGCCCCAAATGTCCTCATTTGAATGCTTAGCTTCCTGTTCTAAGCAAGACTATTGCGCATGCCCAGACCTGGGTGTGGTCCATAGTAGGGCTTCGATCTTGGGGAGAGAGACAATAAAGAAGCTTGTCCTGCTGTTATGAGCTTCTTGCAAAGGTACAATTTAATTATGGGGGCAATACTGACAATGCCATACCTCGGGCAAGCCTTCTGCATGATGGTGCTGCGGAGGAGACAATTAATTCGATGTCATCGCATGAGGAACCTGAGAGCATGTAGGGTGATCGGCAGGATGTCTTACCACATCGGGTCTATCGAGACAGGCGTTCATACCCGCACCTGAATGATGCAATCTGTGTCAGAAGGCTGCGTTTTCGCAAAGAAGTTGTAACTGAGATCTGTGAGTTAGTAAAAGCAGACCTGCAACTTAGAAGCGTCAGGAGGAGTGCTTTGTCAGTTGAAGTGAAGGTTACAGCTGCACTTTCATTCTATGCATCTGAATCATTCCAGGCCACAATTGGGGATGTGTGCACCATTTCTCAACATGCAACACATATCTGCATTTATCAGGTGATTGCTGGGGGGTGGGGCAGGCGATAATGTGGAAGGCTCGGCTTGGGCCTCTTCAGAGGCTGGTCTGGGGATTGAAGTGGGAGTGGCAGTTGATTCTGTCAATGGTGCAGGGTCTGGGCATGTTCCCTTATTGCAGCAGTTGACTCTAACATTCCCTCCCTCATATGCCCTGACAGTGTCTCAACTACCTCCAACATTCCCTCCCTCATGTTCGCCGACAGTGTATTAGCTACCTGCGACATTCCCTCCATCATGTTCACTGACATTGTATCAGCTGCCTACGGCATTCCCTCCTCCATGTCCCCGGACAGTGTTCCCATTTCTCATGAGAGTGTTGTTACTTCTCCCAACAGTTCCCATACCACTTCACCCACCCCATGGATGGTGTCCAGGAGTGATCGTGTAAAGTCAGTGCTCTCCGCACTCATTGCCATCATCTGAACCATATCTGTTAGATCCTGCACCTCAGGAGAGCACTGTCGAGTTCTCCTTCCCCTCCTCACCCTGGGTGTGGCTCGCTGCACCCCACTGGGACCCGCAACCTCGGACGGTGGGACACCTTGGAATGTCCCACCAACACTCGTACCACCCAGGAAAGGGCCTGGAACCTCCTCCAGAGTGAGTACAAGAGTGGGGACTTCATCCATCACCTCCCCCTCCCCCTCACCCCCACGCTCTTGATCTGGAAGGTGGGATTGGAAAATGTTTTCCTCTTCAGGCTCATCTGCGTTTGAATCTTCTTCTGCATTGGCTTCAGCTTCATCAGGGTTGGCCTCAAGTTCTGCAAAATATAACAAATGGTTAGCAGCAGAGGAGGGGCAGGGTGGGTGGCATGAGTAGGCTCACATAGCGCAGGCAGCAGGCTCATTTGAAGGACCACGATGAATGATAGCACATTGCATCAACCGAAGCGTAGCTGACGGAGACATTCCCATGAACCAAAGCATGGCTATTCTGCGCAGTACTTGACATTTAGCAAAGCCAGACTGTGGAATTTGCAGGATTTACCCTCTCCCTCGAGTGTGGGTCCAGTTTGTGCAGTGGTGGTTGCTTTTCTCCAGGCAGGACCTATCAAAGCAGCGAATCTGTCTTCCAAGTGTGTCAATGGGTGCAGATTTGCCGGGCCTCCTCCTGTTCGAGTTCTTTCCCATTTTTTGTGTGCCACCTTCCTCTGCAAAGATGAAAATATAACTTTTTAGAGAGGGTGTCTTTCTGCTGGGTGAGACATATACAGATGGTCACATTTACAATTGCAATTCCATTGAAAACTGAAAATATTACTTACACTAAATACTTGACCAAGGTCCTGCCATTTCTTTTTGCACTGGCCTCCAGACCTCGGGGTGGTCACCATTGCACAGTAATCTTCTGCAAGTTGGTTCCAGCGTTTCTTCATTTCTTTTGGTGAAACTTTTATGTGGTCTCTGCTGGAGTCCAGCTTGTGTCATCTGGCCTCAATCACAGTAACTAGTGCCTCCACTTCATCCTGTAAAAAATTCTTGGTCCTTGAGCCTCGTTGCATATTGTATTGCAGCTCCGATTTTTCCAATGAGAATTAAAGTTCTCCCACACAACGGCTCTTTAAAAATGGCCGAATGCAGACCGGGAGCTGTACTGGGCATGTGCGCCCATAGCAATCATGTCAAAAACTTCCTTTTTTTTCACGCATGCGCAGAAGGGGGGGGGGGTATCATTTTTTCGGCGCAGACATCAGGCTCCACCCCCAGAAACGAAAGGACAGGCTGCGTGGCGCCAAATTCAAAAAATAGAATGGGGAAACTTGCTAATTATTTTTTGGGCGTAGTCGGGGCCAAAAAAAACGGGGGTAACTCTTTGCAGTACGCCAAAAAAAGGGATCATTATTGAGCAGCTAGTGCAGGTGCTATTGCTTCATATTACAACCAACTTATTTAAAGCGGCACTCTGGGTAAGTCTATCGGGGTTTTGGGCAGAGTGACATTCACCAAAATGTGAGGATCTGATCTCCAGCTTGTTATTGGTGCTCTTCGTTCTAATGTAGGTCTTTCAATCCCATTCGGGATGTTGAGATAACCCTGCCTCCATAGAGATATGGCAGAAATTACAGCATAATCTGTGCATGCCTGAGGTCTGAATCCTGAGGTGGAAGGCCTGGAAATTGTAATCTCACAGGTCAGTTCCCTGCCAAATGTGGGAAAGATGGGAAATTTCTATGTTTCTATGCTCTAACTGCATGCTGGGAGATCTAGCTCCAAAATGGCAGCCCAGGCAAAGTTAGAGGCAGCGCAGGTGAGCAAAATAAAATAATCTGTTTTGAAATCAATGATTTTTTAAATACATATAAGGTTTAAGCGTGCATAGTCATCAAATAATTAATGTTTTACCGATTTTAATGATAGCAAAAAAGCTTATTTTAATAGATTCTGGAGCAACATTCACTGAGAAAGATGAGAGGCCTCAAACTGAAACATTTACGAAATACAGGAAGAATGAGTTACATTGAGGATTCTTGCGAGTGTGTATGCTTTTACCACACATTTATAGAAAGTACATTATGGGCAGAGAATCAGGAAACTGTATGTTCTTTCAGATATCAGCGCCGTCTCAGCAAAAAGTCAGCTTGACTTAACATGCAAACAGAGTCTTATTTTACTACCAGCCAAGGAGCTGCAACATAAAACTCAGAGGCACCAGAGAGCCAGAAACACAGCCATACTGTAATTCATGAATGGCTTAGAAATCACTACTGCTTCAAAAAGGTTGGTTGGAAGCAATTGGAGGCAGGAGGGCAGGAACCCTAAAAGGATCAACCTAAATCAGTATTTTCTTACGTTGACCTGTTCTCGGATTTTTTTGCATGAAAAGTATAGCTTGTGTTTGCTGATACTGCATGAGTTGTTAATCTTTGCATTATAAAGACTGCAATGTAAACCTGGAAACAGGACCTTCCTCATGTTTTTTTGTGGAACAGGCCAGTAGAGAAAACTGTGTTGCAGCTATATATAGAATCATAGAATCATAGAATGGTTACAGCACAGAAGGAGGCCATTCAGCCCGCCGAGCACATGCCGGCTCTCTGCAAGAGCACTTCAGCTAGTCCCACTTCCTCACATTTGCCCCGTAGCCCTACAAACTTTTTCCTTCGGGTATTTATCCAATTCCCTTTTGAAAGCCATGGTTCAGCCTGTCTCTACCAGTCTTTCGGGCAGTGCATTCCAGATCCAAACCACTCGTTACGTAAAAAAGTTTTCCCTCATGTCGCCTTTGTTTCTTCTGCCAATCACCTTAAATCTGTGTCCTCTGGTTCTCGACCCTTCCACCAATGGGAACAGTTTCTCTCTATCTACTCTGTCCAGACCCCTCATGATTTTGAACACCTCTATCAAATCTCCTCGCAACCTTCTCTGCTCCAAGGAGAACAACCCCAGCTTCTCCAGTCTATCCACGTGACTGAAGTCCCTCATCCCTGGAATTATTCTCGTAAATCTTTTCTGCACCCTCTCTGAGGCCTTCACATCCTTCCTAAAGTGCGTTGCCCAGAATTGGACACAATACTCCAGAAGAGGCTGAACCAGTGTTTTATAAAGGTTCATCATAACTTCCTTGCTTTTGTATTCTATATAAGCCCAGGATGCTGTATGCTTTTTTAACTGCTTTCTCAACCTGCCCTGCCACCTTCAACGATTTGTGCACATATACCCCCAGGTCTCTCTGTTCATGCTTTAGGATTGTACCCTTTAGTTTATATTGCCTCTCCTTGTTCTTCCAACTAAAATGTATCACTTTGCACTTTTCTGCATGAAATTTCATCTGCCACGTATCCACCCATTCCACCAGCCTGTCTATATCTTCTTGAAGTCTATCACTATCCTCCTCACTGTTCACGATACTTCCAAGTTTTGTGTCAGCTGCAAATTTTGAAATTGTCCCCTGTACACTCAAGCCTAAGTCATTAATATATATCTAGAAAAGCAGTGGTCCTAGTACCGACCCCTGGGGAACGCCACTGTATACTTTCCTCCAATCCGAAAAACAACCGTTCATCACTACTCTCTGTTTCCTGTCACTTAGCCAATTTTGTATCCATGCTGCCACTGTCCCTTTTATTCCATGGGCTTTAATTTTGCTGGCAAGCCTATTATGTGGCACTTTATCAAACGTCTTTTGGAAATCCATGTGCACTACGTCAACTGCATTGCTCTCATCAACCCTCTCTGTTACCTCATCAAAAACCTCAATCAAGTTAGTTAAACACGATTTGTCTTTAACAATTCTGTGCTGGCTTTCCTTAATCAATCCACACTTGTCCAGGTGACTGTTAACTTTGTCCCTGATTATCATATCTAAAAACTTCTCCACTGCTGAGGTTAAACTGGCTGTCCTGTAGTTGCTGGGTTTATCCTTACACCTTTTTTTGAACAAGGGTGTAACATTTGCAATTCTCCAGTCCTCTGGTACCACCCCCATACCGAAGGCGGATTGGATGATTATGGCCAGTACCTCTGCGATTTCCTCCTTAAATTCCCTCAGCATCCTAGGATGTATCCTGTCCATTCCTGGTAACTTATCAATTTTAAGTACAGCCAGCCTTTCTAGTATCTTCTCTTTATAATGTTTTTTTTATCTCATCCAGTATCTCCACTAGCTCCTCTTTCACTGTGACTTTTGCAGCATCTTCTTCCTTGGTGAAGACAGGAGCAAAGTTCTCACATTATCTCTGCCTCCATGCTTGGGTCTCCTTTTTGGTCCCTAATCAGTCCCACCCCTCCTCTTACTACCCATTTATTATTTATATGCCAAAGAAAACTTTTGAATTCCCTTTTATGTCAGCTGCCAATCTATTCTCATACTCTCTCTTTGCCCATCTCATTTTCTTTTTCACTTTCCCTCTGAACTTTCTATATTCAGCCTGATTCTCACTTGTATTCACAACCTGACATCTGCCATATGCCCTCTTTTTCTGCTTCATCTTACTCTCTATCTCTTTCATCATCCATGTTGGAAGCTGAAATTGCTTATATGTTACCTGCGAAGTTTCACTTTCAATTCCTATGGAACATAAGTTATCTTAGTGCCACTCCAGGAACAAGCTGTAAGAGTGTAGTCATTTTGCTCCTACAAATATGCTCCAGATTGAGAAGTTGCGATTGATTCTGGATCGTGGAGGTGTTGTATATTTAGTGCTCTTATGCTGTCTTGTGAAAATGTGCTCGGCGAATGTTTTTTTGTTACTTGTTTGCAAACCCATGGCATTGTGACATAAATGAGGAGGACTGATGCTGTGCTGTCTGACTGCTTGTCCAACATCCAAGTCGTGGATGTGCCAGAACTTTCTGTGGCTCTGTGTCAGCAAAGCAGAAGTAATCCTTGCCACAAATTTCACAGTTTAGCCCCAAATTCAACCCTCATCTTGACTGCTCACTGCGGCCAAACCTAGAAATGCACAAGCCCAGAGTTCTCTTTGAGTTCAGCTTCAAACTACACATTTAGTCCAACGTCAAGACTACCCACTTCTGCAACATTACCAACCTGAGACCCTGCCTTACCTCCAACACCATCAAAGTTCTCATCCATTCCTTCATCACCTCCACGCTCAACTTCTCTAACTCTCCTCACCAACCTTTCAACCTCCATCCTACACAAACTCCAACTTATTTAGAACTCAGCTGACCACTTGTTATCCTCTGTTAAGTCCAGTTCATCTGACACCAGGGTCCTTGCTGACCTGCACTGGCGATTCAGTACATTTATTTCAAAATTGCCAATGGGCCTTGACGAGTCTCCCTCTCCAACTTTCTCCAGCTTTACTTGCACCTCCGCTCTTCTGACTCTCATCTTCTCTGTGTTTCTGCCCCACTCTGCACTACAGTTAGAGGCAGAGTCCTAAGAATTCTATAATTCTATTCTATGATTCATCATGCCCAGCACTCTTAAACTCCCTTTCTAAAGCTTCCACCTGCCACATCTCTCCCCACTTTCAAAAGCGTCGGCAAAACCGACTTAAACTTGCTTGAGTCTCTCGTCTGACTCCCCTCTCAAATATCTGCTATGTGTTTAGTCCATTTTTGTTAAGCATCTTATAAAATTTCACGATGTTAAAGGCAATATATAAGTACAAGTTATTGTTGCCATTCTGCTAATTTGCCATTACATTATTTGTGCTTGACATCATTACAACATTTATCTCTTACTAAACAAAATAACTTTGCTGAACACAGCTGTGATGCTAGTATTGAATTATCTCAGTGTGACCATTTTAGAGCATCCTGGAGTGGCTCAGTGGTAGCACTCTTGTCTCTGAGGCAGAAGGTTGTGTGTTCATAGCCCCACTGCAGGAATTGAGCACCTGAAGTATGCTTATACTTCAAAGCAGTAAGGAGAGAATTCTACAGTGTTGGAAAGGAACTCTTATTGGACCAGGCATTAAAGTGAGGAAGGGAATTCTCCCAGATTTTGGCCAACACTTAAACCTCAACCAACACCATCAATAGCAAACTATCTGGTCATTTAATTCATTGCTGTTTGTCGGGCCTTGAGGTGTGCACATTGTTTGTTGCATTTGTCTACAAAGCAACAGTGACTACACTTCAAAGATAATTTATTAGCTGTGGTGTGCTTTGGAACATCCTAAATTCATGAAAGACACTATATAAATGCAGTCCTTTGTTATAAACCAGGAACAGAGAGAGGAAATGAAGAAAAAACTTGCATTTATATTGCCCCTTGTCCCACCCCAATGTGATTCTTAACCAATCAAATACTTTTCAAGTGCAACATGGTGGTCCATTTTGTGCACTGCAATGTTCCACAAATAGCAAATGAGATGATTGACTAGTTGATTTGGGTCTTTTTTCAAAAATAAACAAAATAAGCTTGGGCAAATTCAACCCAGTTCCTAATGGCACAAGGTTACTGTGCCAAACTATTCATAATTTGACACTATATTAACAACCACATTCAGAGAAGCTTCAAGGAAGTATATTATTGAAATTGGTAAATGTACTCGGCATTCGGAGCTGCCTTTCCAAAGTTAGAGGTTTAGGCACATTTTTGAGCAGTCTGGTCTAGATCTTGCCATGTTGCTCCTGATCCGAAAGTGCTTGATAGTAACATTGATTGCAAAATAGGAAAACAAACCACGTCCTTCGGGCAGACATCCTTTACCTCAATGAACACACACACACACACACATACACACAAAAAATCATTAAAAAAAAAATAAGCAGGCTTAACTTTGAGGGAGCTATAATTTATATTTTCAAGGTTGAAATAGACCGCTGACTTTCAATGTTACAATATCTTATAGGACATGAACAATAGCAAACCCCTCAGTATAATGAGGGAAATGGCTTGGCATCTGAGCACTACATGATAACAAGATTGGTGTCGATTTCTAAATAGCTCTATATAGAAACTAGAATTATTTATTGCAGTTCTTATCCTATTACCAATCTACATCCAATAAGACGCAAAAAACCTCACGGAAATAGTGAAGAACCAAGGGTCTAGCGAGAATGAGGAACTGAAAGAAATGAGTATTAGTACAAAAATAGTACTGGAGAAACTAATGGGTCTGAAAGCCAATAAATCCCCTGGACCTGATGGCCTACATCCTAGAGTTTTGAAAGAGGTGGCTATAGAGATAGTGGATGCATTGGCTGTCTTCCAAAATTCCATAGATTCCAGATCAGTTCCTGCGGATTGGAAGATAGCAAATAAGAACATAAGAAATAGGAGCAGGAGAAGGCCAAAAGGCCCCTCGAGCTTGCTCCGCCATTTAACACGATCATGGCTGCTCTGATCATGGACTCAAGTCCACTTCCCTGTACGCTCTCCATAACCCCTTATTCCGTTATCGTTTAAGAACCTGTCTATTTCTGTCTTAAATTTATTCAATGTCCCAGCTTCCACAGCTCTCTGAGGCAGTGAATTCCACAGATCCACAAGCCGCTGAGAGAAGAAATTTCTCCTCATCTCAGTTTTAAATGGGCGGCCCCTTATTCTAAGATTATGCCCTCTTGTTCTAGTCTCCCATATCAGTGGAAACATCCTCTCTGCATCAGGATTGGTCAGAAAACAGAGTGTAGGAATAAACGGGTCATTTTCGGGTTGGCAGACTGCAATTAGTGGGGTGCGGCAAAGATTAGTGTTTGGACCTCAGCTATTCACAATCTATATCAATGATTTGGATGAGGGGACCAAATGTAATAAATGATACAAAGCTAGGTGGGAATGTCAAGCCCCCTCATAATCTTATTTGTTTCGATAAGATCACCTCTCATTCTTCTGAATTCCAATGAGTAGAGGTCCAACCTACTCAACCTTTCCTCATAAGTCAACCCCCTCATCTCTGGAATCAACCTTGTGAACCTTCTCTGAATTGCCTCCAAAGTAAGTATATCCTTTCGTAAATATGGAAACCAAAACTGTACGCAGTATTCCTGGTATATGTAACCCCGCTATTTAAGGAAGGAGGGAGAGAGAAAACGGAGAACTACAGACTAGTTAGCCTGACATCAGTAGCAGGGAAAATGCTAGAATCTATTATTAAGGACGTGGTAACAGGGCACTTAGAAAATAATAATAGGATTGGGCAGAGTCAACACGGATTTATGAAAGGGAAATCATGTTTGACAAATCTGTTAGAGTTTTTTGAAGTTGTAACTAGCAGAATAGATTTGGGGTACCAGTGGATGTGGTGTATTTGGATTTTCAGAAGTCATTCGATAAGGTGCACACAAGAGGTTATTAAACAAAATTTGGGCTCATGGAATTGGGGTTAATATACAAGCATGGATTGAAGATTGATCAGAGAACAGTGTGTAGGAATAAACGGGTCATTTTCGGGTTGGCAGACTGCAACTAGTGGGGTGCCGCAAGGATTAGTGCTTGGGCCTCAGCTATTCACAATCTATATCAATGATTTGGATGAGGGGACCAAATGTAATCGATGATATAAAGCTAGGTGGGAATATAAGTTGTGAGGAGGATGCAAAGAGACTTCAAGGGGATATAGCCAGGCTAAGTGAATGGGCAAGAACATGGCAAATGGAATATAATTTGGAGGAATGTGAAGTTATCCACTTTGGTAGGAAAAATAGAAAGGCAGAGTATTTTTTAAATGGTGAGAGATTGGGAAATGTTGGTGTTCAGAGGGACCTGGGTTTCCTTGTACACAAATCACTGAAATTTAACATGCAAGCAATTAAGAAAGCAAATGGTATATTCGACTTTATTGCAAGAGGATTTGAGTATAAGACTAAAGATGCCTTCCTGCAATTATATAGGGCCCTGGTGAGACCACACCTGGGGTATTGTATACAGTTTTGTTCTCCTTACCTAAGGAAGGATATACTTGCCATAGAGTGAGTGCAATAAAGGTTCACCAGACTGATTCCTGGGATGGGGGGATTGTCCTATGAGGAGAGATTGAGTAGACTAAGCCTATATTCTCTTGTGTTTAGAAGAATGAGAGGTAGTCTCATTGAAACATACAAAATTCTTACAGGGCTTCTATGTTTCTATGCAGGGAGGATGTTTCCTCTGACTGGGGTATCTAGAACCAGGGGTCTCAGAATAAGGGATCGCCGATTTAGGACTGAGATGAGGAGAAATTTCTTCACTCAGAGGGTGGGGAATTTTTGGAATTCTCTACCCCAGAGGGCTGTGGATGCTCAGTCATTGAGTATATTCAAGACAGAAATTGATAGATTTTTGAATATTAAGGGAAGCAAGGGATATGGGGGTAATGCAGGAACGTGGAGTTCAGGTTGAAGATCAGCCATGATCTTATTGAATGGCGGAGCAGGCTCGAGGGGTCGAATGGCCTACTCCTACTCCTAATTCCTATGATCTTATTCAGCAATCTTTAGAACTCTCCAGCATTAACAAGCATTAACAGCCTTATAAGTTCCAACTGTTGGATTTTGAAGCTGGGATTTGGTGGATGAACCAGTATTTCACAAGAAAAATTAGCTGTTGTCTTCCAGATTGGTTGCTACTCACAACCTCCAATCAGATCACTTGGAAGGTTGGACTGGAAGCTGTCAGGACTATTCAGTGAGGTGTCATTTTATCCCATTGTGCAAGAAGTTGAAGCTGAGATGTTGGAAGATAAGCTGATGGTTTCTAAGAATCATAGTTACAGCTGTTTTATTTAGTCCTTGATCAAATATTAATTATATACAACAAACAAGCTTCAAAAATGCGATTTTTAAAAACTCTTCATTTTCCTCACAAACACTGATGTCTTATGTGAAGATTCATACTGGTTGGAGACCTTTAAAAAAAAATAAGGAATATGTTCCCTGATGTGAAAGGATTATTTCACTTTATATGATCAATACTATCACTGCACTTACAAAATTCCCAGGTCGTGTAACTACAATGGGGAGTAGGATTAGAGTGGAGATGAACTTTAAAACATATGCTTGGATTGCCATGTTTGGAATTTTCCTGCAGTGTACATGTGTGATGGGTGAATTGCAGCATCTGGTTATGTTCTGTAACTTTGAAAGTTGTTTTCAGTCGTTTACTCACTCATAATGTGGTCACCAAGGTTTACTCCCCACACCTGTTCCTGCAAACCATGTTTTTTTGAGTTTTAGCTTTTAATAAAAAATAGTTTCAGTGTGTAAGGATTTTTATTTTAAGTAAAAAAACCTTTCCTGCAGGGCCAAAGAGCATTACAGACTATAATTTACTGTTGCCGATAATAGCTAGGAATGCTTAATGCATTCATGTGACATTCCTCTGACAGCTATTTTAATGGAGACATTACCCCATTTATTTTAAATGGCTAATGGCTGTTAAAATTGCAGACAGAGCATTAAGCATTTGTCTGCTGGTACTGTATCACAAAAACAGTCATTTCTAGCCTCATTCTGTTTTTGAAACCGTAAGACATATGTTTGGAACGTGCATCAGCATGGAAAAGGGGATATTTAATGCTTTGATGCACCCTGTCATCATAAATCAGTTCAAAGGTTTTGTCTTGGTGATATTGAGTCCTTCTTAGACCTTCTGAAGCTACTTAAAAATAAAAATTGTTTAAAATAGTCAAACCAGAAGAGTGTCAATTGAGATGACCACTTGCCTGGCTCTGGGCTGCCTTGGGCACTGGACGGTACAATAGAAGCCATTTTTGTCTTGTCGGTTTCGGATGCACTTCCAGTTGGGATTATTGTCGGTGTATGTTGCAAAAGATTCCAATTCACAAATTAACTTGATGTAACTGGGGTTAGATAGCTGATGAAGGAACTGAGCCCTTTAAAGTTGTATTGATGTCTGATTGATTTACATATTTAAATTACTTATATTTCCATGTTGAATTATTTTTGGCTGGAATGGAAAAATTACAATAGGCTCCAAGATGTTGGAAAATTAACCAAAAAATGTCAAAAAAACACATTTTTGGTGGGGTGGGGGAGTGGAGAAGGGGGGAGGAGGGTGGGTTTAGATACCCCATGGAAAATAAATGTATTGCCTTTAGTACTCACATCCCATTTCTAAATTCATCACTGTTGCAAACTGCTTTTGTGTTGTTGAGTATTTTTTGTTGCTGTAAGTGCCAGCTGTAGCTCAGTGGGTAGCACACTCACTTCTGGGGCAGAAGGTTGTGGGTTCAAGTCCCACTCCAGAGGCTTGAGCACAAAAATCTAGGCTGACACTCCAGTGCAGTACTGAGGGGCTGCTGCGCTGTCGGAGGTGCCGTCTTTTGGATGAGACATTAAACCGAGGCCCCGTCTGCTCTCTCAGGTGGACATAAAAGAATCCATGGAACTATTTCAAAGAAGAGCAGGGGAGTTATCCCCAGTGTCCTGGCCAATATTTATCTCTCAATCAACATAACAAAAAACCAGATTAACTGGTCATTATCACATTGCTGTTTGTGGGCACTTGCTGTGTGTAAATTGGCTGATGCATTTCCTACATTACAAGAGTGGCTACGCTCTAAAAGTACTTCATTGGCTGTAAAACGTTTGAGATGTTCGGTGGTTGTGGAAGGTGCTATATAAATGCAAATCTTTCTTCTTTCTTTAAAAGTGACTGAATGTTTGGCTTAAGTTATGACAAGATCTATTTCTTTCTTGTCACAGGCACGAAAGTCTAAGTTGCCTTTTGTGGGCAATGCCAAAGTTTGTGAAGCTGTTGAGAGCTTTGCTATTTCTCTGGGTTGTATATGGGCAACTTTCCTCTGCGACTCCTGTTACTGCGCAGAAACTAGTCACACAATCATCTGCAGAACATTTCCTGAAAGATGCAGACCTATGATATCACAATCATTAACTCTGAACAGCTGCCATCTCACATTACAGGCGCTAGTTGTACCATGTTCAGTGGTTCGCGGTGTGAATAATGATCAAGTGCCCTCCACATTTTCATGGTGCTTTTGTGAGATTACTGCTGAGGTCCCAAAGAGTGGGCCTTGTCAGGCTGGCTGTGAGTCAAAATGTAAATTAGCTGGGACTTGCTAAGATGAATGACCAAGAAGATGTCGTTTTTAAGAGACATATATGGCCCCAAGTTTCCACATGATTTGCTCCTGATTTTTAGGAGCAACTGGTGTAGAACGGAGTATCTTAGAAATCGGAATTCTCGTCATTTAGTTTGCTCTAGTTCTAGTCAGTTAGAACAGTTTCACTTTGGAACAGAATTATTTTTTCAAAAGGGGGCATGTCCGGCCACTTAGGCCTGTTTTCAAAGTTTCGTCACTGAAAATTTACTCCAAACTAACTTAGAATGGAGTAAGTGAAGATTTTTGTACGCTCGAAAAAACCTTGTCTACACTTTAGAAAATCAGGCGTAGGTTACAAATCAGGCGTAGGGAATGGGGGGGGGGCGGGGTTTAAAGGGAAGTTTACAAACATTAAACACTTCAGTTTTACAAATAAAGATCCATCATCAATAATAAATACATCAATAAATCAACCAATAAATCAATCAAAAAAAATTTATAAGAAATAATTTTTTTTTAAAAAATCAATAAATAAAACATTTTCTACTTACCGACTGCAGCACCGGGAGCCCTCCAACAGCGTGCTGGGATGCCCCCCCCCCCGTGTGTCTCTGTCAGTGTGTGTGTGTGTGTCTCTCATTCTCTGTCTGTCAGTGTCTGTGTTTCTGACAGCGAGGGGAGGGGGAGGAGGGGGGTAGAGGGAGAGAGGGGGGGAGCAGGGGGAGGGATGGGGGAGCAGGGGGAGGGATGGGGGAGGGGGGGAGAAGGGGGAGAAGGGGGGGAGAAGGGGATAAAGGGGAGATGGGGGGGAAAGGAGATGGGGGAGGAGAGGAGATGGGGGGGAAAGGAGAAGGGGGGGAAAGAAAGGAGAAGGGGGGGAAAGGAGAAGGGGGGGGAAAGGAGAAGGGGGAGGGAGGCTGAACGGGCCGGGCCCGAGACTTCGGGCAGGGCCCGTCCCCAGCACCAGATAGGTGGCGTTGCGTCGGGTCGGAGGAAGCGCGGGTCGGGGGGATGGTGGGAGGGAGGTCGGTTCGGTTTGGGTCGGGGGGAGAGAGGGAGAGGGAGGTCAGGTTGGGGGGAGGGAGGTCAGGTCGGATCCAGTCCAGGGGCGGGGGGTGGGGGGGGAGTGGGAGTCGGGTCGGGGTCGGTGTCGGGTCCGGTCCGGAGGCGGAGGTGGGGGGGGGGGGGTGGGAAGTGGGAGTCGGGTTGGGTCGGTTCCGGGGGCGGCGGGGGGGAAGCGGGAGTCGGGTCGGTGTCGGGTCCGGTCCGGAGGCGGGAAGCGGGAGTCGAGTCGGGTCGGGAGGAAGCAGGAGCTGGCCGTGGGAGGAGCCTTATTCACGCAGTCCCAGTGAGGCCATTCGGCCAGGGCTAGGAGCTGCGTGCTTCGGGCCCCTCCCACACAGTTTTGGGCGCCTGGAGCTACTGCACTTGCGCGCCCACTGTAGCGCGCATGTGCAGAGGTCCCGGCACTGTTTTCAGCGCAGGGACCTGGCTCCGCCCCCTACAGCTCCTGCTGCGCTGCGCCGAGGGCCAGAGGACCTGCAGTGAGCTGGAGAATCTGGAGGTTTTTTAAGGCGCACTTTGTGGCGCGAAAAATGGGCGTCCAGGTCGGGACTGCGCCGTTCTAGGCGCGGCTCGAAACTTGGGCCCTTAGTGAGGCCTGACAGATTTACATTTGGCTTGAAGCCATCTGTGCAAGACCCACTCTTTCGGACCACAATGGTACTCGCACTAAAGCACCAATAATTTGTGCAGGGCACTTGTGGTCATTATGTACACTGCTAACTGCTGCCAGCACAAAGTCAGCTCCAAACAGGAGACAAACATTGAAACGCTACAATTTTTTTAACCTTAGGATTCAATTAATGTCCACAAGCCACTCAAGCTTTTTCACTTAATAACATCTTCCAAACTCCTGAACTACATTACAGTCTTCAAAGGCTTCCAGGTGTCTATTATTCTATGTATAAACCATCTGAACCCCGCGATTAAATTCCAGCCTGTAATCGCTTTTGGGTGTCCATTATTCTCTGTTTAATGCTATGTAGCTTCTGTTCCTTATGGAAAACACCTCCAAATACATTCCAGACACTCTCCAGAATCTTCCATGTGACTGTAAATAACAAGAGGAGAATTACACACAATTTGATGCTCCCCAGCTGAAAGAAAGCATACTGCGGATTAAAGGGCATAAACTGGCAAGAGTAAAGCAAGCAGCAAAAGGAGGAATAATTGGCCTTGTGCCATTGTTCCAGTCAGAGTTCAGGAACATTATGCAAATTGAGATGTAAAGATCCATTTAATAAAAATTACAAGAAGTTTTTAAAAATGCATTGGCGGAAACAATAAAATGTGATTGATTTTGGAGCCAAGATCATTGCAGCTGTACGGTGGAGTTGGCCCTGCGTGCCCATGCAATAATACAAACTATTGAAGAACACTGCGGGGGACCTCTGATTGACTGTAGCTTCATTTATTTAAAGAGAATTTGGACATATTCTGTTGCCTTTCAAACTTCATCAAGAGGAGTGTGTGTTTCTAGAACTAATACAGGATTGCTTCCTTACTCCATTTGTCAGACAACCAACATGGTCAACAGCTATTCTGGGTGGAAGTGGGGAGGCATCTATGATTCAGTGATTATCATATTATCATTAGAATTAAAATGCTTATGCAAAAAGGACGATGATATGAAGCTATTAAGAGAGGCTTTAAGAGATTATACTTTGAGTGAATGTAAATGGATTTTGGGCTGGATTGAAGTGCGAGAGATAAAGAACAGTGTCCTAAATTACCCGTTTCCTGATTTTGCCGCACAGTGCACATCCATATCTGAGTTGGTGGTGGGGGCTGGCAACCTGTTGGCATGACTCCAACAAAGCTGTTCTGTCTCCGAGTCTAAGGAGCAAGTGACCTGGGGGTGAATACCCCTAAACATTTTTTGTGTGGAAGTGTTCAGCCTCTGCTTGCTCTCCCCTCACAGCTGCATGTTTGAGACCAGGAACATGCCATGTGATGGAATGGCCACTCCCTGATGCTAAGTGTCAGGACTCTCACACAATGGCCTGGATTTTGCAGTCAGTGGCGAAGGAACGTGCTCACCATTCACTATGCTTACAGTTGCCCACAGACGTTTTACGGGCTTTTGAGCAGCAGCTTGCTGTCATTGGGCGTCTGATCCAGTGCGGTGCCCTCTGCAGGAGATCTGGGGCGTGTGTGAGTCAGGAAAGCAACTGTCTGGCTCTTCAACCAATCAGATTGAAGAATCCTCACTGAAACATGCAAAGTCTAAACCAGGAAGTATAAATTAAAATATTTAATTAATTGTAAAATCATGTACAGAAAGCAAAGGGAGGGAAATAAATTTGGGATTAAGAGAGAGATAGAAGAGACAGAAAGAAAAAGTAAAAAGAATTATTTTAATTTTTAATTTTTTTGAAATCTCCAACAATAATTAAATTCTGAAGGAATGAGACTCTGCACTTGTAAAATTAAATTTTCATTGCCAGATAGGCTGTTTGGCAATAATTAAGGCTTATCATGCTGTTAAAAATTCACCTGCTCCTGAATGCACCAGCTCTAACTTTTTTCTGGCATGTTTAGTGGGTAATTAGTGGGTAAGTACAGCAACTTCATGCCCATACATGAATTTCAATGCCGAGTCTATTGCTGAGTGTAGCGCAGCTTGTGGAGGAGAAGGGCAAATGAGACAGCAACGTCCAGATTTCTGTGTTTAACTACCCATGTGCGGACTCCGGAAGTTGCTGTCCGATTTATCCCTCAATCAGCATATCTAAAACAGATTATCTGGTCATTAGCACATTAATGTTTGTGGGAGCCTGCTGTGGGCAAATTGGCTCCCGTGTTTCCTACATTACAACAGTGACTATACTTCAAAAGTACTTCATTGGCTGTATAGCACTTTGGGATGTCCGGTGTCATGAAAGACGCTATATAAAAAGTCTTTCGTTTTTTTCGATGATGCTGGGATTTAAATGTGTTTGTGGCTTGATAAGCTAAAGTCAAGACACTATGAAAATAAATTTTAACAAGTCTTAACTTGTTTCATATAAATGGGACTAAAGGAACATTGTAGGCTTAGCAAACATTTGTGGAACTACTTTATTAAATGTGTATATATATATATGTTGAAAAATGCACAATCTTCTTTCTGTTTTTGATGTATCCAATGCCATCTAGTGGTCATTGTTGGAAATCCATCCCAGCCTCTGACTTTTTTAACACTGAGTCACTCTCCACTGAGGCATAAAAAGCAAATACTGTTGGTTAGATTGTGTCTGGATTATGTCAGACAACACATGGATTACTTTCTGATAATAGTCTACCACCATCAAAAAGAAGTCTCACCCTTTTTATAATTTAAGCTGGTCACAAATTGCACATGGCAGACTCTGCTGAATTCTGCAGAGCCTGCACTCCCCACGCTCAGATCCCACATTCACCTCTGACCTCTGTGGCATGCACATGTCTGGTGTCTCACCCAGCAAACATCCCTCATTGAAACTATCTACATCCCCAGCTGGATTTCTTTGGGGAGGTGAGAGAAAAGGCGAATGACGGCATGGGTGAGGAAGTGGCTGGTTCAGCAGAGGTGGAAGGCCGTTCACCTCTTTCTCCCTCCTCATTCCAGTACCATTTTGCTTTGGGTTATCTAGAGGAGAAAAAATAATGAGTTATAACGTTATGTGGATACTGTGGTGGTTCCTCTGCAGCACGAGAAAGCTTGATTTTTAACCAATGCTGAGTTAGCCAGACTCAGCCAGGGAGAAATAAGGGCTGCCATAGTTGGTCTTGGTGTACCTAGGTCAGACACTGGAAAGTCAGCCAATATTCCCACTCTTGAATGCCGTCCGCCAATGACTCTTGCTCAAAATGCGGATGTGTGGACAGGCCTGGGCTTGGTTGTGAGGCCTTTGTGGAAAATTGCCCGAGAACAGTCAGTGCCCACATTCACACATTGTCACGGCACTGAAGGGCATTCATGCCTATGGAACGGTAGCCAAAGTTGCATCACAGCACTCAGGGCCGAGGTTCATACATAAAGAATGGCACTTGAGCAAGGCATTGAAGGGCACCCAGCACTGTGGGACTGAACCCAGTAAGGAGTCAAACACCTTCAGGGGTGAAGGGGAGAAATTGTTGGGAAAAGAAGCAACAAAAAAAAACAAGAAGTAAAAAGATCCACTTGAATTTCAAACTAATATAAGATTAGTGCTATTTGTGCTTTGCAGAGAGTCAGTATTTTGAATCTGGATGAATTGAGCGGACTTTAGCTGCATGTCTCCAGCTACCTGCAGCCTTCCACCATCCCCTGGCACCACATGAAACTGCAATAGACATGATAGGATTATTAATGTATTTGTCATTCCAGCTAAAATGGAACCAACTGGATTATAACGCAGCAGATTCATGCTTCTTTGTTGCATTTTTTAAATGGCATCTCATACATTGCATTCCCAATTAAAAAAGTACAGAATTCTGCTCTGAAATAAAAATAGTAAATGCTGGAAATAGAGTCTCAATTCAGTATCTGAAAGAAAACCAACATGTTAAAGACTCATATGAGAATCCGATGAAATGTTGCATTCAATTCAAATGAATGCTGACCAAACGACTGTGCATTTCCAGTATTTTATTTGTTTATTTCCAATTTCCAGCATTCAGGGTTTTTTTTTATCTACATCATCCTTGAGTTATTTCAGTTGAGCTGATTGTTACATTCCTGATGTAGCACTTCACCGGAAACGAGCTGATCTGCCTGTCCCCACAGGCAGGATCAGATAAATTTCTTTTTCGGTATCTGTAACAAAATAACATGTAACTACACAAAAATGTAAGATTATGAAGAGTATTTTAGTTTTGGGAGGGAGATGACTTGTGTGCTTTTCAAATGAGATGCATCTCTGTAGTTCTGAGTTGGTATCAGTTCACAGTACCACATGGAGCACAATTCAGCATTAATTGGCAATAAATTAGTGGCAGAACCTAAAAGGATGTTAAAGAGAGAGACGTGATAAAAAGGAATTTCAAATAAAAAGCATGATCCTCTGGTGATGTCACATCATCACTAATTACTAGAAAATGCTCCATAAAAATTGTGACCTTTAACCTCTCAGCTGTAGAATCGAAATAAAACTAGTGTCTGAAAGCTTTGCAGATTCCATTAGAGTTTATTAACAAGCAGCAAGACTGTAGATAAGTTGTTTACAAAAAATATTTCCATACTATTTCTAATTTTGTACAGAATTGCTTCTCCTTAGGCCCCCTTAACATCTGGAAATATTACAGGTGGTGCCTAGCTTCTGTAGCCAAGGGCAACCAGTGGACAAACAGTACTTCTCAAAGACAGAAGCAGCGGGGAAACTTGACGTTTCTAGGACAGTGTTTCTCCACCTCCTCATGCTTTTTATTTCTGTCATGGAAAATGCACAATGTCGCACTGGTATATTAAGGGGTGCTTTTTTCAGGTAAGGTTGAAGGAAGATGGCAGTCAGAAGTGAATTGCATCTGAAATATGCTGTAGCCTTACCTGGAGAACTCAAAGCGGTTGCCGGGTGCAAAATTGAAAATACTTCTGTTCTCAAAAACGTATTCACCCTTACTCTAAAAGCTGCCAGTTCACAATGAGAGAAAAATAACCTGTGGAACAAATAATATACTGGGAGCAATGGATTGATCTGAGTAAGTTACATTCTGTAATCTAATTGTGATCATTCAGATAGTCTAATTACAGTATACTAATGGATACCTGGATGTTAAAGGGGTTCAGCTAGTTTATATCAGTTTGTATCTATCTATATCATGCAAAATTATTCTATTTAGTAACATTTCCTGTGGCGCTTTCCTGCCACACATATTTCCATCACACCTGATTGAGTCTTCCAAGAATGGCCACCCTCCCCTCCCTCTAAGATTTGTGGCACTGTGACACCCCATTTGGGACTCCACAATAGGTGACATCTTCTCCATAGACCCACCCACTTTGAAGATGCTGAAATTGGACCACAGACTCAATGTTGCATGCTTCCACTGCATTGCCAACTCTCACACTCGCCACCGAACAAAATTGAACTCTCATCCGCTGAACACAAATTCGGCTCGGAGACGCCCCTCACTCACACCATTGAGCAAGATTTCAACCTCCCTCCCCTGCAGCCCCCCCCCCCCACAGCAAGAATTCAACTCCCTCCACCCCCCACCCCCATGAACAAGATTTTGACCCCCTCTCCTGCACCCCCACCCCCCCATCTCCCCTAACCACTGGCTTCATGTTTCATTCCAATTCACCACTAGTTTCCATTACTTTCCCCTAACTCCTCACTGGCTGAAGTAACCCCTCGCAGGCTACCCCTACATTGCTTCATTTCCCCTGTCACAATAATCCAACCAACTCCATTTCTCATCCACAGCACCCCCCAAATGTTTTTAAAAAACATTTTAGTAAACTGCAGTATTTGGATTTTACACTTCGGAACGCAAGTCCTTTCTTCTTACTTCAGGTGTGATCTATTGTTTTATTTTCATCCAATTAATAAAGTATGGTGCCAGAGTATATCACAGGAGTTGTAACACATTAAATGTGGCAGACAGGAAGTACAGGGTGGGTTGACATTCCTGTATGGGTGGATGGGTTACTGAGCTAACAAAGTTCTTTGATGTGATCTGATGCTGGCTGTTGCTATGGTGCTTTATTGGTAGATTGGGCCTAGTAGGTGATCCGTAGGCCTGGTTTCCGCTGGTGCCGTCTGCCTCAGGGCAAACCAATCTTAGAAAAGGGGCCTCAAACAAACGTGGGTAAAGGATGCATAATTTATGTCTCGACACGGACCCCCGATGACCACCCCTCCTGGTGCCAAAAAAAATGAGTGCTGTATGGACCAATTTCGAGGCCAAAGAGTCACCATGATCACTGGGCTGTTTCATCGTTTGTCTAACATAACCTTTTTTCTTATATATGTTCCATAGGGTGAGAATACTGTTACGAGACTGATGTCTTCACTCAACTTCAACCAATATGCCACAATAAAGAGCATGGCAGAGGGCTTGCTGGATGCTGCCTTATTCTTGTCTAATGCAACACAGCTGGTCACAGTTATCGAACAAGGACAAGAATATAAATACTACATTGCTCTTATTTGCCTGATTAGTCTCTCTCTCACAGTTCAGGTTGTGACTTTTATACTGCTTATTTTTATTGGTAAGTAAATCTATTTCTTCTACTTATTTCCATATATTGACAGCTGATAACCTCATTAAGGAACTGGATGAGTTTAGCAAGCCTGACTACACGAGGGTGCTGCATTATCAGCAGCAGATGTAGAGTTATTTAATTTCAGGGGGAGGTTCAACAGGTATGTCATTTAGAAACTTAGGCCTAGAAATTGGTTTAGGCCTGTTTCTAGCTGCCAGAAGCTGGTGGCCCGAGGCTCACCTGAAATTGGGCTTTGGGCCTCATTATAATAATTGGTGGTGGGTTGCTGGTGCCTCCAAAGGCCCGAACTGTCGGCCAACTCATAGGAGGAGCTAACTGATTTTCCACCCTCCCCAACTGACAAGCTCCACTCAGGTGCTGGTTTGTGCACACGGCTTGCCGGATGCATGTTACCCTGTTACCTCACAACAGTAACCACGAGCATGTAATAGACACACTTCACTTGCCGATTACCCATTTTGTGCCAAACGTTAAAATCGACACCTTTACCATTTACTAGAATCAATTTCAAACCTATAAAAGTATAGAATAAAAAGAACATCACACCGGGTGACCCTTTATTAATGCGCCCTGATTCATCACTATCTCATGAAAGAGGAGTGGTAACAGGGTTTTACCTGTATGATAAACTGCACAGTGGACCCGCTCTATGTTGATGTCTTTGGAAGCTATAAGTCTGTTTATATTGAGAGCAAGTGAAGCATTTCATGCAGCTTAATCAGTGATACAGCCATAAAAATGTCTGTTACTTTAGAGAATGTGTTAATGTTTAGAGACATTTTACAGAGAGGACATTTTTATATATTTTATCTGTTACTGATGTGTTGCAGTAAAGCTTTGGCATAGCGGAAAGGGTGTTCTATATTATGATTCTCACTCAATGATGAAGCTCTATGTAGTATGTGCTACATTATAGTATGTATTAGATGGTCATGGCAAGAACTAGTGTTTTTAGCCAAAAATGTGCTTAATGTCTTCATGCTGATGATTTTTGCACAGCAAAAACCAACGTGAATGAAGTTGAAAACCAGAAAAAGGCCAACCTGTGGAACAAAATTGCCACGCTCCTAGTCGGGGCCATTGTCCTCCTGAACATATTTATCACTGCATTTGGGGCAGGGAACAAAGAATCACGATGACCTAAGCAAGTCCAACAACATCGTACAGGAAGATTTGAGGTGCAGCATTTTAGAATCTCCAAGATGACGGCTACATTCCTACAGCAGTATTCCAGAACGTGTCTGTTGCTTTGTAATTCATTTTTTAATAATATCTTTTGTATTTGTAATTGGATGTATCCCACATGGGACTGGCTTTTAGACTAAAATGTATAGCTATTTTGAAAGGAAGCTGGTCATTGCCTTGTTAACTAAAGACTCATGATTCTTAGGCTTCCTGGCTTACAATTACACTGGCACAGTATTAATATTTATTCATACCAAAACTTTCTTTGTAACAGGCAGAGGGATACTGGAGGCTCAGCACTTCAAACTAACAATTGCTTTGTTTACACTTGTCTATTGACACCAGAGTGAACCTGTGTTTTTTTTTCCGCTCAGCTTGCTTACTATTAACATCTTCCGCTTAGGTTGGTTCTGGGCGATAAACTAATTGGGCAAAACTACAGTACATACTAGTGTTTGCAGAGCAATCTAGATATAGGTGCATTGTTAAAAAGCAATATGGATTTTCCACCTCTTACCCAGATGCGCTTACAATGAATCTGGATGATGGTTAAACTAACATCCTAATATTTATTCAGATTTCACTCCTAAGTCTGGTGTATATCATGCAATATATGTGAATTTATTTGTAGCTAGAATTCTGCTTTTTGTTTATTTGTTTTAAACCTGTCAACACCTCCACTAGAATAATGGACAAGGAATTTCAGATGAACATATTAAAGCCCAATTTTAACTGGGGGCAGTAGTCATGTGGGCGGAGGATGAGGTGGGCAACAAACTGTTCCGACCTTGGCAGTGTGAGTCACGGAGGATTTTAACTCCTAGGCCACATCTGCATAGGCCGAGGCAGGTTCCTGCCTGAGACCAGCGGGAAGCGGCAGCTGGCTGGCAGACGGAAGCCAAATGTTGCACGGCCGGGAACCATAGGAATGGTCTGCGGAACACATAAGTTGCCAGGAGCGGGTTTGGAAGACGGAGCAGGGGAGTCCGAAACTTTCCTTATGAGGCTCGTTGGAGCGTTCCTGCTCCTTGGATCCCAGAAGCAAAGCCAAGAAGTCGACCTCTTTCCTCCAGGTGGGACTGGTGGGAACGTCACAATGGCTTCCACACACGGGCCTCTGCTTAAAAAAAAGCATTCGTGCCCTTCGTGTCATCAAAGGATCCAATCAGTTTCCAGTGGCTGTCATTTGAACCACTTCGGCGGGAATGCCCCACATACTACGTTAATTACCTGTCCACGCAGATCCGCCAGGCTGATAGGCAGGGTTAAAATCACCCCTAAGCATTTTGATGCTATTAGCTTACAATGTAATTTCAAGGCCGAAGTGTTTAAAACCTTGGATGGACACATATATAACTGAGTGATTACAAGGCAGAAATGTGATGGATTCAGTGCACGTTCAAAATTATTAACGGAACCCCAAGTATTGACTATGCACTTGAAATCACTTTGGCATGTCATTGTTTTCATGTACAGGTAATATGCATTTTCATTTGTTGATTTTTTTAAGTCTGTTGTTCCAGCGGTTCACCCATATATTCCATGACATTGATATGTAACAGCCTTCATACTGAATGTCTAAACATTGTAAACTATATGATCGCTGCAAGTCTATCTTTAAATTGTTTGCAGCTGATTTGGAGGAGGGGTGAATATTATGTGGCTAGTGTGTATTCTATTTTGCTTTTTATAATGGTTGCTTAGCGAAGAATTATAAAGGTACCTATATTTAAAGTGTGATTCACTGAATCCGTGAGAAAATGACAAGCAAATAAAAATAACTTGAGGAAGTGAATCGCAGTTATTCCAGAACAATAACCCTCATTCCAAATAATATTTGCTTCATTTTCACCCATTTATGTAAAATATAACAAATATACCTTGCGATAAGTGGCGACTATGACAGCTACCCAACCGAGGGATTCAAATGCAAAGCACAGCTCCCTCATGTTCACAGCTGTTGTGTTCAGAATAAATCCACAGGACTGTCTTGTAAGCTCAAACTGTTGTGACCTTAGTCTCTTTATTTAGACTCCAGAGTGGAGAAGCAGCATAGTGAATCACTTTTTATACCTGCTTGCCCCAGGGTGCATAGGTGACCCTTAGGTCTCCCACAGGTGTGCCCCCTAGTGGCAAGTCTTACATATTGGTGAGGTTTACATACATACATAACAACAGCCACTACCTGAATACCACTCACAGGAAACAATACACTGCACTCATTTGCTCCCAATTTATATTTGGGTTCATGACAAAGGATGAGCTTGGGAAACGATGAAGTTCTCGATATTTATGAAGCTGGATTGAGTATGTTGCCCAGGAAGTTAACACACAAGCTTCCCATGATTACAGTCACCCTCCCTCCCACCAACCCCGCCCCCACCCCTCACACACCCATACATCCCCTCTGCCCCCTCCCTCCCACCAACCCTGCCCTCCACTCCTCACATACCCATACATCCCTCCTGCTCTCTCCCTCCCACCAACCCTGCCCTCCACCCCTCACACACCCATACATCCCCCCTGCTCTCTCCCTCCCACCAACCCCACCCTCCAATCATCACACACCCATACATCCCCATCCCTCCCACCAACCCCGCCCTCCTCACACACCCATACATCCCCTCTGCCCCCTCCTGCCCACCAACCCCGCCCTCCACCCCTCACACACCCATACATCCCCCCTGCTCTCTCCCTCCCACCAACCCCGCCATCCACCCCTCACACACCCATACATCCCCATCCCTCCCACTAACCCCGCCCTCCACCCCTCACACACCCATCCATCCTCCCTGCCCCCTCCCTCCCACCAACCCCGCCCTCCACCCCCCACACACCCATACATTCCCCCAGCTCCAGATCACTCATACAAAGCCTACATTGATTGGATTCAGACATTATAGCTGCACTAGGCTTTGGACATGCAATGAAGATGTCTGCATACTATGCCAGTAACTAAATAGGATTGGAACATCACACCTCCAATGGATGGTCAGGAATCAAATACTTCCATTTTTTTGTGTATGAGTGATATGGGTGCAATGGTGTACAGGTTGAAAACACTCCAAGTTCTGATACCTCTCTCCTTCTTGCAACAATTTTTCTTTTCCTCACCCAGATGAGGGTCGTTCAACCTTTTTGGATAAAGGGGCTGGATACACATGTTGAAAACAGTAACATCCCTCCGACCCCCCCCATACACAAAAATACAAACCCACATGCATAAAACTTGTAAGACTCCATAGACAAAAAGAGGTGGGGCTGCCCGTATATAAAAAAAAGTGGCACCTCCCACATGCAAAAATTGAGACTCCCATACACAAAAAAGATCAAACTAACGGCCCCTACACAAAAAATGCAAGACCTTTATGTGCAAAAACATGGCATCGCTCACACAAAAAGCCAGACTGTTAATACACAGATGAAGGCAGATCCTGATACAAAAAAGGGAAACCCGGTACACAAAAATTCCACGTTCCTAATCACTCCCAGTCTTCCTCTTCCCAAAGCTTGAAAACTAGGCACTTTCAAAATTAGGTCTTTTCACATTCCATGTTGGAGACTGATAGGTGAAAGAGACTGCTCCCTAATTGATCTAAATTCACAAATCAGGGAGCAGCCATTTCTAACCTCCAGGCCTGGGAGTTTAAAACACTTTAGTTGAGATATTCGCTGATCCTTGCTTCTTCCCTTACAAAATGCATATTTCAAATGCAGTTTTGGCTCCCATTGAAATGCGGCATAGTTGAAACCTGTTTTGTGCATTGCTGGAAAAGTTGGGGCTGGATGACTTTGAGCTACACTGACCAGAAAAATTCCAGGCTCCCTAGAATAGACAGTTCTAGTTGGGGTTAAGACACATTTTTTGCGCAATGTGGAAGAAGCATTGTCCTGCATCTAACTAGTGCTGTGTCCTGAACTTGAAGCATGCCGATAATTGATGCCTAAAGTGCAAAATGTTCGATTCCCCAGCATCACTCACAAAAAATCGGCCAGAATATAAATCTTTTTTAAAAGGTTAAAAAGAAACAAAAATTTTTTTAATTTCATAACAATGAGCAAGCTGGTAAGACACGTAGCAGCAGTAATGGATAATTTGATATTGGAAAGTGGCATCAGTTGTTATGGTGATGGAGGAGCGGATACTGGAGGGAGAGAGCGATAGTTTTGGTTATTGCAAATCTCACATGACGTAATCTTCTGCACATCTGACCTGCATCGCTGGGACATACAGCTCCTGGATATACTCATGATGGTACACACCAACATTGTGTCAAAAGACCATTTCTTAGGAGGAAAAGTCTTTTAACTTATTGTAACTGTTAAATTGCACAAAGTGTTATTCTCATACAGTACATGATTTCTATGGTTTACCGATTAGTATTAATATATTGTCTTTTAAATAACTGGAAGTGTATTCTAAACAGTTTTTATATTCTATTGTGCAGTTATATTTTATACAAGAATATTTAGCTATAGCTATTAAACAGGTTGCTTATATATACCTCTTTAAGAGCTGAATATTATTCTCAATATTGGAGAATTTTAATATAACTTTTAACAATAAAATAATTAATGATTAATTGTTGTCATCATTGTGTTTCTCCTTGGATGCACACAAATTAGACAAGATTTATGGTTTCACATGTCAGCATCATCCCCTCATGCACCTGGATGGACTTTCAGGCCCAGCATTGGTGACAGTGTTGGCCAGGAGTTTCCTCGGAGCTGCTTCCACTCTGCCACTGTACCTTTTCTGGAAGTATGGTGGGAGCCCCATTCATGGTGTTGTTCCATAGTTACTGTGGCAAGAGCAAATCCAATATCTATCCAAGTCCAGTGTCTCAAATTGCCATTTGTGCATTATTGGGTCCATTAGGACAATTAGGTCAATATCTTAGCAAATGGGTTACCTGCTTATGTCCGCTGCAGCTCACAAATATTATGCAATAATGTCATCCTACCTTAACTAGGAAACAGAAGCAGTTTTCTCAACGGAACCTACTCCCTAAACCTCTCCGCCTCGCCACCTCTCTTTCCACCTTCACAAATTTGAAAACCCAATGCTTTGACCAAGCTTTCAATCATAAAGAAGGAAAGACAGACTTGCATTTATATAGCGCCTTTCACGACCACCGGACGTCTCAAAGCGCATTACAGCCAATGAAGTACTTTTGGAGTGCAGTCACTGTTGTAATGTGGGGAACGCAGCAGGCAATTTGCACACAGCAAGCTCCCTCAAACAGCAATGTGATAATGACCAGATAATCTGTTTTTGTTATGTTGATTGAGGGATAGATGTTGGCCAAGACACCAGGGATAACTCCCCTGCTCTTCTTCGAAATAGTGCCATAGGATCTTTTACATCCACCTGAGAGAGCAGACAGGGCCTCGGGTTAACGTGTCATCCGAAAGACAACACCTCCGACAGTGCAGCGTTCCCTCGGCACTGCACCGGGAGTGTCAGCCTAGATTTATGTACTCAAGTCCCTGGAGTGAGGTTTGAACCCACAACATTCTGACTCAGAAACGAGCGTGCTACCCACTGAGCCACAGCTGACACTGCCTCCTAATTTCTAACTTCATGGTTCAGGATACTTTTCAATACATATATTTGGGAAGCACTTTGGAACATTTACGTTGAAGGTATTATATAAATGCAAGTCAATGTTGTTAAATCTGTGCTTAATTAAAAGCTGACCACGGAACATTGGATGTAAGTTTTGGGTGAACTTTGCACTTGTTTCTAACCATTCAGGAGGAAACTGCACCCGCATTGGAAAATCTACCCTCTAAGCTCCATGTAATTGTCACAGCAAGTAAAGTAGTGTACTCTTACCACGGAGGTGGGTTTCAGGCTAGTATCAATTTAAAAACAGTGCAGCACAAACTGTACCCCAACAGTTTCTCTTGAACTGAGCTTTGATATTATTTTCTTAGCAAGGACTACATAATGCAGGTAACAACTGTGGGTAAGTCTGGTCTCACAGTGAGTGAAAGTAGAATAGAGACGAACATTGAAGGTACCGCAATCATAATCTATAATGTGAACAGTCACCTACTCCAGAGTCAGACTCACACAAAATTTCAGAGAACAGACTGACCGCTGAGCTTGGTATAAACGAAGGGATATTTGATTCCAGAGATTCACAATTTTGATTTCTATTCCATTCCATGGCACGAGAGATCAGTAGCTCAGATAGCATTGTTCTTGATATATTTTCCCCCTGGCCTTATCAGTTCCCCATCCACCCCTGGCCTCATCAGTTTTTGTACCAAACAGAGATAAGAGGTACAACAAATTGTGAACAAAAGGTTTCAGTCTTCCAGTGAATTAAATTACAGTTGCTGCCACTCAGAGCAACCAATAACAAGGTACTCGATGACAAACTGTTGATATCACACCCTAAATTAAATCTGGAGAAGAAGCATATTGTCTTACTCAGTTAAATCTGACCACCTGATTGTCTCTGACCTTCAGGCATTGATGTCGTTTGTGGAGTTGGATGGAGCTCAGAAAGATATCATTGCTGATGTGATGGTTAGTGTTCAATGTTAACAAGTCCTTAAGGCTAACATTCCATAAAGGCTAGTCCTGATGGTCTAAATGAGTATAAAATTCACAAACCAATATTGGAGTTAGATTAGTAATTTGGACTAAAGCAATTATGCATATATCCTTATTTAATTTTTATGTAAGATCTAATGGGGAAAATAGCCTTCACCTGGTTGTAAGACACATTTCAGTCTCCAATACTCTATGATGTAATAATTGAGCCAGGTGAGTGATGAGTGTTCCATCACACTCCAGACTTGAGGCGTATCGATGGCTTTGAGGGGTCAGGAGGTGAACCAGTCATTGCAGAATACCCAGCCTCTGTCCTGCTTTTGTAGCCGCAGAGTTTATACGGCAGGTCCAGTTCAGCTTCTGGTTAATGGTGACCCCCCAGGATGTTGATGGTGCGGGAACTCGACGTTAGTGGTGCCGTTGAAGGTCAAGGGAAGATGGCATTTATCATCGTTCTTTCATCGTTGCTGGGTAAATATCTTGGAATTTCCTACCTAGCAAAATGTAGGAGCACCACAAGGGCTGTCGTGCTTCAAGGAGAAGCTTCACCACCTTCTCAGGGCAGCTAGAAATGGGCATATAAATACAGCCTTGCCCACCTCCTGAGAAATTCTAAAAGGATCAAATCCAAAACACACAACTCACAGGGGGTCTGGAAATTCATGATATGCTTTGTCCTTTTCTTCCATGAATACTTTTACAGGATTGAGTAATGTTTTTAAAAAACAATCAGTTTTCAACAACAATAACTTGCATTTATATAGTTCCATTAACTTAGAAAATCGTCCCAAGGTGCTTCATAGGATTACATAGGATTACGTTGGATATATGGCACAGAAACAGGTCATTCGGCCCATCCAGTCCATTTCTGCGTGAATGCTCCTCTCGAACCGCCTCTTTCCTCATCTAAATCTACCCGTATAACCCGCTATTCCCTTTTCCCTCATATTCTTGCCTAGCCTCCCCCATGAGTTTTAAGGGAAAAAATGGTTACTGAGCCAAAGAAGGAGTGATTGGGATGGGTAACCAAAAGCTTGGTCATTGATGTGGGTTTTAAGGAAGATCTTAAAGAGGGAGAGGGTCGTGGAGTGGCAGTGGGGCTAGGGAGGGAATTCCAGAATGAGAGGCCTAGGCAGCTGATGGAGCAAAGGGGTATTCAAAAGAACAGAGTAAAGGAATGGTGAGTTTGGGGGAAAAGGGCTGTCTGCAGCCAGAGTGCACCTCTCCTTTAATAGGTGCTAGCTGACTTTAAGTGGCATCAGAGATGCCCAATATTTGGCCTTCCAAATAGGCTTGCAGCCATTGAATAGCATAGATAGCGCTGGTTGCATACCTGAGTCATGATAATGAGAAGGCAGGACAAATATTACTTGCTGCCTGGAGCAACACTAATAGGTACTGTCTGGCCTCAGGTTGATATAAAAGATCCCATGACACTACATGAAGATTTATCCCTCAACCAACACCATTAAAACAGATTAGCTGGCCATTGGTATTGGATAGAAAAATTCTCAGGAACAAAATTAGTTGTATAGTCTACTGAGACTTTAGTTGTTATGGTGCACTATTCTATATCTCCTCGACTAAAAACAGCTCCCATAACAGAATGTTAAGATGAGGGCAATTTAGATTAGGTGGAACGGAACAAAGTTGGATTGTTATGTGAAACTATTATTTAAACAAGGGCAATAAACATAAACAAAAGTATGTTAAATAGAACTTTTCTCAAAATTATCCAAAAGAGCAAGGACATAGCAAATTCCAAGAGAAAGTACAACTCTGTGCAGCCTAGCAGCACATGTAGTTCTGATGCCTAGTCTCTCAATTTAATGGTCACTGATTTGTTTTTCACCTATGCTGCTCAAACACTGGCGGGCTTTTCCATCTTGAAGGCACAAACGAAACTGATTTCTGCCAACTTACCTCCAACAGAATAGACCTCGTATGAGGAGAGATGAGGTACCTTTGATTTGTGAATTTTGGTCACGAGGCATTTAAGAGGGGATGTGGGGCAGTGCTATGTTGTATCTTAAATGCAAGAGTGGATACCAGCCTGTGCTTACTATGTTAAATGTAGTTGATGGTTAAAGTTGAAATTCAATAAAGTGTCACACAAACTCAATGCAGTGCAGGCAACAATCAAAGACAAATTTGCAATTTTGACTGCCTGACTCTATTGACTGAAGGAGGCTATGTGGTGGCAAATAGACATGTAAAGCAGCAAAGAGAGAAATATGTTTAGATTAAACAGCCAAATAATGAAGAATGATTCCAAGGCAGGAATCACATTGATAACAAATTGCACCAATGTAACTTATGAAATTTATAACAGTATCAGTTCTTGGTACCTGTAATGTATTTGCTTTATGGGTTCTTTGCTTAAGAATTCATAGCAACACATTGCTATTAGGAACTAATTGGTTTATTAACAAAGGTTTAACAATCACACTACACATTACCAGTTCATCCACTAGGCTCACAACTTCATACCTCATCGTGGATGACCTAGACCCAACTGACTCGTGTTTTATTGAGTCTTGTGAACATCACATTACTGGCTAAGCCACTCACAATGCAACAGCTCTACAACTATTTTAAATTATAACTTTAAGCCAAGTGCCCCCTTTGGTAAGGGCACTAGAACCCACAAATTAACAATTAAACATTAAAGGGAACCTTAATAGATCAAATTTAAATTCTGTTTCAAGCTGTAATGGTGCATTCCAGTCCCTCTGGTGCCCACCTCTCACGGAAGGCCGCGAGCATACCAGTAGACACCGTGTGCTCCATCTCCAGGGACACCCTGGCGCGGATGTACGCACGGAAGAGAGTCAGGCAGCCGACCCCCTCGACCGCATACTGCCTGGACCTGTTAATGGCCAGCTTGGCCAGGCCCAGGAGCAGTTCTACAAGGAGTCTCTGCCTGCTCCACTCTGCACCGGGTGCCCATCAACAGCTCTACAACTCTTTTGAAGACAAAATTAAACATTTAAATCAAGTGCCCCCGATCTGGGGGACAGTCCAAACACTTTTCACATGCCCTTTTTTTTGTTTGTTTTTTTGGTGATTTTTGTGTTTTTTTTGTTTTATTTTGAGCAGTAAAACCAGAGATATATATACAAGTGCCCCCTATAAAAGGGGAGGGGGACACTAAAAACCCAGCAATTAAAACAAATTAAATTTTAAAACATATAAAATCAAATTAAAATTTGGTTGCCGGGGGTAACGATGCACTCTAGTCCCTCCGGTGCCCACCTCTTGCGGAAGGCCGCGAGCGTACCGGTGGACACCGCGTGCTCCATCTCCAAGGACACCCTGGCGTGAATGTACGCGCGGAAGACAGTCAGGCAGCCAACCCCCTCGACCGCATACTGCCTGGACCTGTTAATGGCCAGCTTGGCCAGGCCCAGGAGCAGTTCTACAAGGAGTCCCTGCCTGCTTCACTCTGCACCGGGTGCCCATCAATAGCTCTACAAACCTGCGAGCATCCCCACAGGTGCATACAATGCAGTATCCAATTTTTGAATAATGTGTAATATACAATGGAGTTGGTGGAATGTCTTTTGGGTCTGACAGTGACTGCTCTGGTGGATAGCCATCAGGGCACCCCATCTTGTTCCTGTGCGATGTCCACACTTTAGGATTAATTATTGTGGCATAATAGAAACATAGAAATTAGGTGCAGGAGCAGGCCATTTGGCCCTTAGAGCCTGCACCGCCATTCAGTAAGATCATGGCGGATCAATCAACCTCAGTACCCCTTTCCTGCTTTCTCTCCATACCCCTTGATCCCTTTGGCCATACGGGCCATACCTAACTCAGTTTTGAATATATCTAACAAACAGACCTCAACAACTCTCTGCGGTAGGGAGTTCCACAGGTTAACCACTCTCTGAGCGAAGGAGTTTCTCCTCATCTCGGTCCTAAATGGCTTACCCCTTATTCTTACACTGTGACCCCTGGTTTTGGAACTCACCAGCAACGGGAACATTCTTCCTGCCTCTAACCTGTCCAATATGTTTCTATGAGATCCCCTCTCATTCTTCTAAACTCCAGTGGATACAAGCCCAGTTGATCCAGTCTCTCCCCATATGTCAGTCCTGCCATCCCGGGAATCAGTCTGGTGAACCTTCGCTGTACTCCCTCAATAGCAAGAACGTCCTTCCTCAGATTAGGAGACCAAAACTGAATACAATATTCCAGGTGTGGCCTCACCAAGGCTCTATACAACTGTAGTAAGACCTCCCTGCTCTTATACTCAAATCCTTTAGCTATGAAGGCCAACATGCCATTTGCCTTCTTCACCGCCTGCTGTACCTGCATGCCAATCTTCAATGACTGATGTACCATGACACCCAGGTCTCGTTGCACCTACCCTTGTCCTAATCTGTCACCATTCAGATAATATTCTGTCTTCCTGTTTTTGCCACCAAAGTGGATAACCTCACATTTATCCACATTATACTGCATCTGCCATGCATTTAACCTGTCCAAGTCACCCTGCAGCCTCTTAGCATCCTCCTCACAGCTCACACCGCCACCCAGCTTAGTGTCATCTGCAAACTTGGAGATATTACATTCAATTCCTTCATCTAAATCATTGATGTATATTGTAAATAGCTGGGGTCCCAGCACTGAACCCTGCAGCACCCACTGGTCACTGCCTGCCATTCTGAAAAGGACTCGTTTATTCTGACTCTCTGCTTCCTGTCTGCCAACCAGTTCTCTATCCACATCAATACATTACCCCCAATACCATGTGCTTTAATTTTGCACACTAATCTCTTGTGTGGGACCTTGTCAAAAGCCTTTTGAAAGTCCTGATGCACCACATCCCTTGTCCATTCTACTCGTTACATCCTCAAAAAATTCCAGAAGATTTGTCAAGCATGATTTCCCTTTCATAAATCCATGCTGACTTGGATCGATCCTGTCACTGCTTTCCAAATGCGCTGCTATTTCACCTTTAATAATTGATTCCAACATTTTCCCCGCCACCGATGTCAGGCTAACCGGTCGATAATTCCCTGTTTTCGCTCTCCCTCCTTTTTTAAAAATCATGGCAAATTAATAAATCCACAATTATCTTTTGGTAAGTAGTACTGTTACTGTATAAATTATATAGAACTGGAATGGCAATTTTTTGCATAAACAACTGGCAACATTGACGAGGGATCTTATAAAGGATTTCTCAATCTGAAACCAGGCAATGGGGAATACTGGAATTTGCCAGCAGGTGGCAAAATCTTAAAGGAGCACAATGACTCCAGTCCTGCTGGGACCATAGCATGCCATTTGTGGAATGCAACCACTCAGAACTGAATACCTATACTGTGTGTTAAAGGTCTGCTTTCACAGAGGTTATGCTCAGTTGTCATTGTGAATCAAGATTTTAACTGTGGTTGTTCACTTTCCTCAGGAGATTAAAGAAATTAGGGATAGACCACAAGAAGTATCAATTAAACATCATTCACTAGAAAGGGTAGGTTTGACAGTCTGGCCTCTTCTCATTTCATTCACCCTTACAGAAGATGGTGCAAGGAAATACTGCATTACAGGGTTTCTTAGGGATTACAGTAACAACAACTTGCATTTATATCGTATCGTTAAGGAAGAAAAGTTCAAGTTCAATGTTGATTGAATCTGTCTCCCTACTCCTCTGGCAACTGCTCCTCCTTTGAGCATCTCACCTTATTCCATCCCTCATGTCTCTCTTTTAAAATCCTTATTCTGCACCGCCCGGCCAAATATCACCAATTTTTTCAATGAGATATCTTCTCTGCTTTCCTCCATCTGCCTCTGCACCAAGTGACTTCTCATCCTCAGTGATTTCAATCTCCACCTCAACTCTTCTTGCTCTCTCTCCTGTGAGTTCACTGCCATCCTTTCCTCCCTTAATCTCTCCCTTCATGTCAACTCCCCCACCCATATACACGGCCACCCCCTCAACCTTATCGTCTTACGTGGCCTCGCTAACCCCTCCGTAACCATCACAAATAAGGAAATCTCCGACCATTTCCTTTTATCTCTCTTTCCCTCTGAAACCGACTTCTTTTCGTATCCGCCCCTGGAAAGAATTCTTCCTCAAGTCCCTTACCACTACACTTTCTAATTCCCAACTATCTAGCCTTTGGCCTATAATTCTTCATGACAAAGGGCACAAAGGATTGGGAGAGATGCTTGGCATTAAAGCAAGAAATAGTAAGGTATTAGGTGGGCTCAGACTAAGAGAGAACACAGGATGGCCTAGGATAGTTTTACAGTGCATGTATGTGAACGCGCGAAGCATAGTAAACAAGGTTGGTGAGCTGCAGGCGCAAATAGCCACGCGGATATATGATGTCGTGGTAATAACAGAGATCTGGCTCAAAAAAGGTCAGGATTGGGTATTAAATATTCTTGGATATAGGGTGTTCATGAAAGATAGGGAAGGAAAGATGGGAGGTGGTATGGCAGTATTGGTTTTTTGATGACAGAGGGTTGATGAGCTGGTGTATATGGATTTCCAAAAGGCATTCGACAAAGTGTCACATAATAGGTTTTCCAGCAAAGTTGAAGCCCATGGAATAAAAAGGACAGTGACAGAATGGATAAGAAATTGGCTAAGTGACAGGAAACAAAGAGTAGCGATTAACGGTTGTTTTTCAGACTGGAGGAATGTATACAGTGGTGTTCCCCAGGGCTCGATACTAGGACCACTGCTTTTCTTGATATATATATTGAACTTGGGTGTACAGGGCACAATTTCAAAATTTGCAGATGACACAAATCTTGGAAGTATAGTAAACAGTGAGGAGGATACTGATAGACTTCAAGAGGACATAATCAGGCTGATGGAATGGGCGGACATGTGACAGATGAATTTAATGCAGAAAAGTGAGAAGTGATACATTTTGGTAGAAAGAATGAGGAGAGGAAATATAGAGCTAGAATCTCCACTTTTGAGCTTATCGCCCAAAAATGGGCGTTATTTCCGGTGTGGGTGGTAATAAAGGGTTTTCAGATCGCCGGCTTCTTGCCCAGTCTCAAAATATCTAGTTTACATTTTTGAAAGTGGGCGTTACTGTGAGCGATATCAAATGGGCGATAGTGTTAAATTTTTTTGACCTTCTGCCGTAAAGTGTGGCCGTCCTTAGCAACGCTTGATTCCCGCGATTCTGGAGGCCAAGGGTCACCATGATATGCGCAGAAGAGGAGACAGAGAGAGAGGGAACTCAGAGGGACTAGAGGTATGGTTGAGTGTGGTGTGGCTGCTTTGGGAGGAAGAAGGGAGACTTTAGAACTTCACAGCAAATAGGCAAACAAAAAGTAGCTGTTAGCAGCCACATATGTGACCGAATTTGCCCTATAATGGAGAGAGAGGAGGAGGCATCGCAGCACGCTGTGGCGACTGATGCTGGAGAGAGCAGTGAGGTGGGAGAGGAGCACATTGGAGGCCGCAAAAGAGCCAGGCGGTTCTCGGACAAGGCAAATGTCTCCCTTCTGCAGGAGGTCGAGTCACGCTGGGGTGATTTGACACAGGGAGGGCGTGGGAAGCCCACCCCAAAGGCCTACCAGAGGATATGGACCGAGATAGCAGAGGTGGTCTCGTCAGCAACCAATGAGGTGTGTGAGGGCAAACAATGTCACAAACGATGGAACGACCTTGTGGGATCCGCAAGAGTAAGTATTACATTGATTTACATGTACTTATGTATTTATATAATTTGATTTGTAACAGTCATGAGTGACTATCAGCTGATGTGAGGTCTTGCACTTTTACCAGGAATGTTTTACTCAAAGCCTGCGGTCACGGTGTACGTCTTCAGGTAAAGAACGATAATAATCATAATAATCATGATTACATCTGTCGGCTATGTGTTGTATCAGTCTCTGTGACAGTACCTAGCAATGATATCACGCAAAGATCTCATGCCATGTCGTCCTGTCACCTTTTACAAAAGAAGCTATTGACGATGAGGTCCGTGCAGAGGCGAACGGATGGGGGACCACCAGTCCTCAGTGACATCACTGAGATGGAGGAGCGAGTGCTAGCACTCGTGGGGAAGCACCCCCGGACAGCCACGGATGCATCTGCAGACCCTGAAGTGATGTCACGTGAGTAAAGCTTACACCACTGCGTGATGTAAAGTCAATAGATGCCACACCAACTCATATCTGACCAATCATATATGATAGATGATTTCTAACAGTGTCACAGAAATAATGATAGCCTAATGAAAATCATTGCAATGCAAATGTGTTGATGGTCATGAAATGTGATGTCTGCGATGATTTTGAGAGTGGTGGTGCTTTTGTCGTGCATATGCTGTGCGTAGTGCTGGACTCACCTTGTCGCCCGAGCACCCCCTTCTCCTCTAACAACCTCATTTGTGTCTTGCAGCTCAGCCAGCAGTGCTGCCCCATCAATTCGCTGGGTCTGTTCTCGACGGATGAGAGCATGGACTTCGAAGAACCTGCATCGCCACGCTCAAGAAGCCATTCCACCCCAAGGCCATCTATTGGTCCTCCGGTCATTCTCGCCTCCACTCTGGAGGTGCCGGCCCCCAGCACCTCTCCACAGGGCACCCCATTTGTCCCCAGGACAGCGCTGACCCCGCGGAGGTCTCGTGGATGCGGCAGGTCTGTTCCATGAGTGTGACATGACAGCGGAGAGCTGGTACAGTTGTCCAGGAGGACTGTAGACATTGGTGACCAGCTCATCGAAGCATTGCGGGGGGCATATCCAGACACCTGGCCACCATGACCGAGTACATTCCGCGCATGGCGGAATTCCTGGATGCGATAGCCAGGAACACTGCTGCCACAGGCCTCCCAGTGGTCCCCGAGCGCGGCATTCCACCCCAAGGTTCTGCACCACCACTGTGAACGACAGATGAGAGCAAGGACCAAGATCCTGCTTCTGCATCAGAGAATGTTGCCCCCTTCGGCACCCCCACTCCCGTACCCGTGCAACCAACGCATGTGCCTTCATCCCCCCAAAGGAGGTTCCGCCTGAGGAGCTCCATCTGGGTGCATGTAATTTGTTGCAATGTATGGGGGATGGGGAACACCCTCTTGCTTTGCCTTTGTATTCTGTATTGCTGGAGATGTTGAATATGTGATTGATGTCAATGGTGGAAAAAGCAGGGTGTGGGCGGGGATTGGGTGTTATTGACTGTGATACTTATGATTTCAGACCAATGTTGGTATTAAACTGGCATTGAACATAACCTTGTTGCGCATTGTCTCAGACAGCTGGACCATTACACACTGGTGATTCCTTCCCATGAAAGGGTTAAATACAACTTAACATCAATCAACGTAAACTTTAACTAGCACCAAGGTGATGGGCACCATTGATGTCTGAGCTGCACACACACACAGCAGTGTGTCAGCGTTGTCACTCACATCAGCACTATTTCAGTCAAATCTTTCCAAAATCAGCTCCTCACGTAAGAGTGGGATTTAACAAATGCCAGCCACACCGCTGGCGTTCGTTCCGGTTAGTTCCACTTTTTGTGGGCGATTTTTGAGCAAGCAATATTGTGGGCGATATGTGTACGAGGTGGTGAAATTGACAGTGGGTGATCACCATGGCCGCTAGTTTGGGTAAATATGCTCTTTGCGACAAAAAGCAGTCGCCGGGCGTTATTATTGAATCTCGGCGTTAATTCCATTCGAAAAGTAACACTGGGCGATAATATGGGCGTTGAATTTGCCCATTCTGCTGATTCCACCCCCAAAAAGTGGGTGGGCGGTGATACTTTTTTTCGCCGTTAAGCCCATTGGGAAAATAATGCTCGGCGATAAGGCTCCTAAAAAACACGTTAGTTTCCATTTTGTGCCAGAATGGGCGATATCTGGGTGGTAAAATGGGCATTAAGTGGCTGTTAAGCAGACAAAAAAAGTGGAGGTTCTAGCCCATAAACTTAAGGATACAAGGCACGAACAGAGAGACCTAAGGGTATATGCACACAAATCGTTGAAAGTGTCAGGGCAGGTTGAGAAAACGGTTAACAAAGCTTACGGGATCCTGGGCTTCATGAATAGAGGTACAAGTACAACCTCCAAAATCCAGAAACCTCGGGACCGAGGCCATTCCGGTTTTTGGGTTTTTCCGGATTTCGGAACAGAAATCCGACGTCCCGAATCTGGAAACTCCTGGGCCAAGTTTTGGGTTTTTCCGGATTTTGGAGAAATCTGAAGTACCAAATCCGGAAACTCCTGGGCCGAGTATGAAGCTATAAAAAGGTTGGAGTGGAGAGGGTTGGGAAGGAGAAAGATTGATTTTGCTTTAACAATGGATACTTCCGATCAATATGGGCTGGAAATGCAGTTTTTGGTGAAAGCGGTATTTTTTCGGCATTTTCCGCCAAAAATACTGCTAATCACTCCGTTATTTTTTAAAGGCCTAAGTTTTGTTAGAAAATGCGCCCAGTGGTAAAAATCGACATTGCACGAGGACTTGCAGTGGAAACCATGGTCCTCGCCAACTTTAATCTGAGGCCAATTACCACTGTGAGAGAGGCTTCGTGAGTTGGACAGGCCACATTGTCTGCATGCCCGACACGAGACTCCCTAAGCAAGCCCTTTACTCGGAGCTCCGACACGGCAAGCGAGCTCCAGGTGGGCAGTGAAACGTTTCAAGTAAACCCTCAAAGTCTCCTTGATAAAGTGCCACATCCCCACTGGCACCTGGGAATTGCTGGCCCAAGACTGCCCAAAGTGGAGGAAGAGCATCCGGGAGGACGCTGAGCACCTTGAGTCTCGTCGCCAACAGCATGCGGAAATCAAGCGCAGGCAGCGGAAGGAGCGTGTGGCAAACCAGACTCCCCACCCACCCTTTCCTTTGATAGAGAATTCAAACAGGCTGCATTTAGACAGGCTGTGAAAATTCACAGACAACAAGTCAGAGATGCTACGTGAGTGGGAGCATGTTGCATTAAGTCATCAACTTGACATTTTAGGACCTTGGGTAGCAAGCCAATTAAAAGGTTAAATGACTATTAATTGAGCCAATAAGGTCAAAGAAGGCGAGTTCTTTTCTGTAAATTGATCCAGGTATAAATACAGCCATTTTGACCATGTGGTCTCAGAAGGACAAAGACCTGGCCAACGGATTTTGGTCGGTGCCTCTGGCACCGGAGGTTCGATAATGGTTTGCTTTCACTGTCCAAGGACAACAGTATACTTGGACCCGGTTACCGCAGGGTTTCCACAACAGCCCTACGGTATTCCACATGGCTTTACAAATTTGTAGACGATATCCTGCTAGCTTCAAACACGAAAGACCAGCATGAACAAGATTTACGAGCTTTGCTGGACCACCTTCGGCTGAAAGGACATAAAGCCAGCATCGACAAAGCACAAATATCCCAAGAAGAGGTTGTATACCTGGGACAAAAGATTTCACAAGGAAAGAGAGAACTTACCCAAGATAGAACTGCAGGCATTCGGGCTGCTAAAAAACCCACCACTATTCAGGAACAAAGGTCTTTTTTGGGATTATGTAACTTTAACAGAAATTGGATTGACTCCTTCACACAGCTTGCTCAGCCACTGAATGATATTTTAAAGGGGAAACGTGCCTCAAAAGAAGCCATCACCCCTCACTGAGGAACAGCAAGAGGCCTTCCTGAGTTTGAAAAAGGCTTTGTGTTCAGCACCAGCTCTGGGAATCCCCGACAGTGGTAAGCCATTTACCCTGTTTGTCTATGAGAAAGAAGGATATATGACAGCTATACTGACACAAGAACATGGGGATCGGCAAAGACCTATTGGCTATTATTCGGCAAAACTGGATGCGGTAGCCCTCGGATGGGGAAGTTGCCTAAGAGCTATGGAAGCTACATGTTGAGCAGTAATGATCACTGCGGGTCTAGTCCTCGACCAAAAGCTGATTGTCAAGTATCCCCACACAGTACATACTTTGCTGTCTATGACTAGAATGTCTCAGGTGACGGCAGCAAGATGGACCCGCTGGACAGCAGTTTTGGAAGCTCCTAATCTCCTTATCGTCCGGGCCAGCCCAGTTAATCCCGCAACTATGCTCCCGATGTCAGAATCGAGGGAGCAAGAGGGGGGAGAATGTGAAGAGCATGACTGTGTGGAGATTTTAAAAGAAACAGAAGAAGCAGCCTTAGCAGCAGAGGAGCCTCTGCACAACCCAGATCTCATCCTGTTTACAGATGGTTCCTCCTTTGTTGACAATGGTACCAGAAAAGCAGGATGGGCAGTTACAACCTTATATGAGGTAGTGGCAAAAGGATGTTTACCCTCAGGAACGTCAGCACAACAGGCCGAGTTACGGGCCCTGTCAGAAGCATGTCGAATAGCAGAAGGACAGGGAGCTAATGTCTACACAGATTCGCGTTATGCTTTTGGAGTCGTTCACGACTTTGGTCTGTTATGGCGGAAAAGGGGATTCCTCACTGCTGCTGGTACACCTATCTGAAATGGAAAAGAAGTCCGAGACTTACTGGAGGCCATACAATGACCTCAGGAAGTGTCCATCCTGAAGTGTAAGGAAAATACCAAGGAAAATACCACAGAAGCACAGGGAAATGACCTAGCTGACCAGGCAGCTAAAGATGCCGCCTCACAGGGCGTTCCTCCAGAAGAACCAACACAGATGTGCAGATTGAAAGCACTCAGGACTCTGACACGAGACCTTCAAACAATGCAAGGCGAGTGCTCCCGAGAGGAAAAATGGACATGGATTGAGGCAGGAATTAAGCTGTGTGAAGATGGTGTCTGGAGACAAAGAGTTACCGACAAGCCAGTCGTGCCACAAGCACTTATGCCTTTTTTAGCCCAACAGATCCACTCGTGGGGACACTTGGCCTCACAACAGATGACGGCACTGTTCCAGAAAAGCTGGTGGGGTCGGGGATTTAAAAAACATGCCCAGCTGGTAGCAGACCGCTGTGTGGTCTGCCAGAAAAATAATTCTGGACCCATCACGGTAATGCCCCAACTGAGGCCCCCTGCCCCTGTCGGACCATTCCAGCATCTGCAGGTTGATTATATATCTCTTCCTTCATGCCAAGGATACACTAACATTCTTGTCATGGTCGACAGATTCTCTAGATGGGTAGAAGCTGTCCCAACTAAAAGAGCCACAGCCAATCACACTGCAAAGGTCTTGTGTAAGGATTACATTCCCCGATGGGGAGTCCCGAGTAGCATTGACTCAGGTCAGGGAACACACTTCACAGGTGCTGTCTGCCAAGAAGTCTGTAGGTTACTGAACATTACGTGGGATTTACACTGTCCTTATCATCCACAATCATCAGGACAAGTTAAACGAATGAATCGAACTCTGAAACAACAGCTTGCCAAATATCACCAAGAAGGAACACCATGGCCCCAGGCACTACCAATCGTGCTATGTAGCATTAGGGCAACCCCGAACAGAACGACAGGTCTAGGCCCATTTGAAATTATAACAGGAAGACCCATGATGCTGCCAGGAACTATCGATTTACGGAAAGCTGATGTTCACTTCATGAGTGACACTTTGTTATCATACTGTCAGAACTTAACCAATGCTATTAGTTCTGTTTCCCGACAGGTATCGGCAGCTTGGGGTAATCCACCCGAAGGAGGACATGACATCATCCCGGGAGTCTGGGTGTATGTGAAAAAGTTGCATAAAGAACCTTTGGGTGCCAAGTGGGAGGGACCTTATCAAGTGTTATTGAGCACCCAGGCAGCTGTTAAAGTCCAAGGAAAGAAAGCCTGGATCCACACTTCACACGTTAAACGAGCACCCGTAACTGAAGCTGAAATCTAATAAGGACAATTACTTTTTGCCAAAATGTATAAATTTACTGTATTATTGATTGTAGGTATTCTAGGCATTTGGCTACTTCTTACTAGCCGAGCCTCTGCACCAAACGGAAATAGTAGGGTAGCAAGGGAATTACATGTAAATACCTTTTTATATATGTCATACATTTATGCCAAACAAGGTAACATTTCTAGTTGTTGGGTGTGTGCGCATATTCCTATTCACTCAAAGGGAGGGATTCCCTTGAGGCCAGTTCCCTTGAATATCTCGGAAATGGCTGAGTGGATAATTAATCAAAACAAAACAGGCAATGCGTTTCAGGATACGGAAAACTGGGCACGTAAATGGAAGTCAGCAGGTTACAATCTGACTACCTTTGAAGGGGGATACCAACCGTGCTACAATAATTCCAAACGGCCCCCATTTTTTGTTATCACTAATACAACGGGAATAGGAAGACCGGGGGAATCGATCTGTCTGATTAGAAACATCAAAGGAGGCCAAAATATGGGGTATAGTAACTGCTCCCGGAATTATAATATAATCAAGCCACGGAACCGTCCAAACTGGGCCGATGTGGGAATTCTTAACGTAACGGGGATTCTGAATAAAACAGATGGAAAAGCCTGGATAGGCCCCGGAGTGTTGCTGACAAAGAAACAGCTAACATTCATTGCCTATCATGGCACCTATTGGGTGCGTGGCCACAAGGCCTACCTTGGTTGCCCCAGAATTGGACGGGATCCTGCTATTTAGCCTACATTGTGTCTTATATGTATCATATAACGTCACTGTCGGAACATTTACATCGTCCTAAGAGAGCTATCACAGAAACAGAGAGGTTCTTTGCCATTCTGATCCCCAGGTATGGGCCCGCCAGACTGGCAAGGGAATCCATTAACATGGCATCCGTTGTGGAACGGGTAGCCAATGATACCTCAGAAGCCCTAGTTAAAATCAATGCAAAAATGGTAGCTATCTGCACAGTAGCCCTACAGAATAGACTGGCCCTTGATTACATCCTGGCTGAAAAGGGAGGTACTTGCACCCTACTCGGAACTGAGTGTTGCACATATATCCCAGATAGCTCTGAAGAAATTACCCACTTAGCGGAGCATATCCAAAAGGAGGTAGAAAAACTTAAAGCAACCCCCATCATTCACTTTGTGGAGCGGAGCCACTGAATGGCTAGGTTCAATAGGAACTTCATTGGTGGAAGGTTTAATTCTATTTGTTGTAATTATTTTACTTTTATATTGTTTGTTTATGTTGATTAAATGTTGTTGCAACAAGGCGGCTTTAGCTGCTTTCCCGCATGTGAGACACCTTGCAGGTCCCAGCAGACCATCTGTACATGGCACAGGGGTATGTTATGCTTAAGGGAAGGTTGTTTACTGGTTGAATTAAGATATTGATTTGGATTAAATTGGAATAAGGTTAATTAACCTACTAAAACCAGACTTCCATTGTGGCCATGATGGAACTCGGGTTGGTGTAAATTTGTGTGGAAGCTACTAGTCCGGACATGTGGCGAAACACATCAACAAATTTTAGAAGGACATGTATGAAATTATTTTGTAGAATGTTTAACCAGTGACACCTGATGTTTTATGATTCAGTTTGTGAAAGAATCAAAGGGGAGATTGATAGAGAATTCAAATAGGCTGCATTTAGACAGGCTGTGAAAATTCACAGACAACAAGTCAGAGATGCTATGTTAGTGGGAGCATGTTGCATTAAGTCATCAATCAACTTGACATTTTAGGACCTTGGGTAGCGAGCCAATTAAAAAGTTAAAAGACTATTAATTGAGCCAATAAGGTCAAAGAAGGCGAGTTCTTTTCTGTAAATTGATCCAGGTATAAATACAGCCATTTTGACCATGTGGTCTCAGAAGGACAAAGACCTGGCTTAAAGCCAAGAGCTTCTTACAGCTGCCAGAAATAAAGTGACATTAAAACTACAATCGGAGTTCGTATTTCATTGGAAATTAAGAGCTCTAACAATTTCAATGACTGTCTGTCCCACTTGTGACAGAGACTGTAATTCCCATATTGGACTGTACAGTCACCTGAGAACTCACTTTTAGAGTGGAAGCAAGTCTTCCTCGATTTTGAGGGTCTGCCGATGATGACTAGGTCCATGCAGTGGAGCCTGGTTTCTAATCGTCTTGGATCCCCTTGTCAGTGATAGCTGATGTGCAATGGCCATCCCACGTTAAAAGAATTCATGCACAGGCATCTTCTACTCTTTAAAATTAAATTTGGGACCTGGAACGTCAGGACCCTCATGGACAACCCCAATAGCGACAGACCAGAACGCCGTATTGCTAGTGTTGCCCAGGAACTTAGACAATTCGACATAGACATCGCCACCCTCAGCGAGACTCAGCAGGCAGGGGAAGGTCAGCTCAAGGAACAAGGTGGTGGTTACACCTTCTTTGTTCATTCCCTTTCCAAGAACAGAGAGGTACTCATCAAGGATAGAGAAGTAGTCAGTGCCCGCTGGAAGGAGCACTTCAAAGATCTCCTTAATCAAGACTCTGGCCTTGAAATCCGGGCCTCCCCAGGTCCGTATGAAGTGTGTACGGATCCGGGAAGGTATCGCAAACGCCGGTTTTCGGCGTGCAATAAGCAGGCGCTGAAAACTGGCTTTTCCGATCTGTCAAGTTTTAGCTTGACAGATCCTCCAGATCTCGGGGAGAAGGACATTCCCACGGCAGAGATTGGGCTATTTGCCCATCCCTTGCCCTGCGAATGTCCTTAAAACTCTTGCGCCTGGTAAAAGCAGGCGCATATTCTACTTTTACCAGTGTGAGAGTTTTAAAACATACAAAAACATATAAAAATAAAATTAAAAAAATACAATTTAACATTAAAAACCCTGCCCACTAGGGTAAGTTTATTTTAAACAATAATTAAAACTTAAAAAAAAAAGACAATTTTTTTTTCAAAAACATTTATATCAACTTTAATTTCTATAATGTGTTTATATGAGGTGTTTTTAAAAAATTTTATGTAGTGTTTCGGTGTTTAGAAGTGTTGCTCATTCATAGTAATAGGAGTTTTGGACTTACGAAATTTCTACTACTATGAATGAGAAAATGCTTTACCGTGATTGGGTGTCCATGCACACGCGCCATTGCACAAGAAGAGGAGGCCTCAGGATCGGGATCTCTGGTGAGCACAGCAGGATAAGGTAGGTGCGGATCTTTTTAGCCATTTTCTGGCGAACGCCCGCGGGAAGCAGAGGACCAGGATTTCAGGGCCTCTCTCTTCAATGTGAGGGTCCTTGACTCTATCCCGCAGCAGGCTACCCGCCACCACCGATTGCGGTAATTACAGAAAAGTTTCGCTGCTATCTGCCACAGGGAAAGTCATTGCAAGAATCCTCCTCAATCGCCTTCTCCCAGTGGCTGAAAAGCTCCTTCCGGAATTGCAATGCGGATTCTGCCCACTAAGGGGCACAATGGACATGATCTTCACCATGCGTCAAATTCAAGAAAAATGCAGGGAGCAGCACCAACATACAGACATGGCCTTCTTTGACCTCATAAAGGCCTTCAACATTGTCAAAGGGATTATGGAGTGTCCTCCTCAAATTTGGCTGCCCTCAAAAGTTTGTCACCATCCTCCGCCTGCTTCACGATGACATGCAATCCGTGATCCTGACCAACGGATCCACCACAGACAAAATACACATGCGGACCAGGGTAAAGCAAGGCTATGTCATCGCACCAGTGCTTTTCACGATCTTCCTTGCTGCAATGCTCCTTCTCACCTCAATAAGCTCCCCATTGGTGTGGAGCTAATCAACAGAACAAACGGGAAATTGTTCAACCTCCGTCTCCTCTAGTACAGATCCAAGGTCGTCCTAGCCTCTGTCATTGAATGCTTGTGTTTGTGCACACTCGGAGGTCGAATTCCAAACAAGTGTCAACACCTTCACCGAAGCGTACGAGAGTATGGGCCTTACACTAAACATCCGTAAGACAAAGGTTCCCTACCTTCCCCGACCAAACAGTACTGCTTCCTGATTATCAAGATCCATGATGAAGCCTTGGACATCGTGGACCATTTTCCATATCTCGGGAGCCTACTGTCAACAAGGGCAGACATCGATGACGAAGTCCAACACCGCCTTCAGTGCGCCAGTGCAGCCTTCGGTTACCTGAGGAAGAGAGTGTTTGAAGACCAGGACTACGGTCTACAGAGCAGTAGTGACACCCGCCCTCCTAAATGCTTCAGAGACATGGACTATGTACAGCAGGCACCTCAAAGCACTGGAGAAGTACCACCAATGCTGCCTCCGCAAGATCCTGCAAATCCATTGGCAAGATAGGTGCGCCAACGTCAGTGTTCTCGCTCAAGCCAACATCCCCAGCATCGAAGCATTGACCACGCTCTGATGGATGGGCCACATCGTCTGCATGCTCGATACTAGACTCCCAAAACAAGTGCTCTACTCAGAGCTCCGACACGGTAAGCGAGTCCCAGGTGGGCAGAGGAAACATTTCAAGGATGCCCTCAAAGCCTCCTTGAAAAAGTGCAACATCCCCATTGACACCTGGGAATCCCTGGCCCAAGACCACTCAAAGTGGAGGAGAAGCATCCAGGAAGGCGCCGAACACCTCGAGTCTCTTCGCCAGGAGGAAGCGGAAGCCAAGCGCAAACAGCAGAAGGAGCGCACAAAAACCCAAGCACCCCACCCACCCGTCCCTTCAACCACCGTCTGCCCCACCTGTGACAGAGACTGCAGGTCCCGCATTGGACTCATCAGTCACCTGAGAACTCATATTAGTGTGGAAGCAAGTCATCCTCGACTCCGAGGGACTGCCTAAAAGAAAGAGACTTCCTCTACGGGTTCCCCCTGCCCTAACCCTAAATTTGTATTTTTCTCTAATTTCACTTCTATCTTCCTTGTTGCTCTTTCAAAGCTCACCTTGTCAATGAGATTGACCGCCTGCTCTTCAACCCTGTACCTACTAAATTGCAGACCACCGAACTTCCCTTCCTGGCTCTCATGTTAGCGGATATTGTTAACGGTTCTCTCTCCTGAGTTATTGTCTCCCTTTCCTTCAAATCTACTATCATCACCCCTCTTCTTAAAAAAACAACCCTTGACCCCTCTGTCCTTGCAAACTATTGCCCCATCTCCAACTTCCCTTTCCTCTCCAAAGTTGTTGAACGTGCTGTCGTCTCCCAAATCCGTGCCCATATTTCCTAGATCTCCCCTTGTTTGAATCCCTCCAATCAGGCTTTCACCTCTGCCACAGGACCGAAACTGCTCTTACCAAGGTCACAAATAACATCCTAATTGACTGTAATCTATCCCTTCTCATCTTTCTGGATCTATCTGCAACTTTTGGCATGGTTGACCACAAAATTCTGCTCCAATGCCTCTCCACCATTGACCAGCTGGATGGGACTGCACTTGCCTGGTTTCATTCCTATCATTCCAGCCGTAACTATAGAATCACCCGCAATGTCTTCTCTTCCCAATCCCGCACTGTCACTCTGGTATCCCCCAAGGATCTCTCATTGGCCTCCTCCTTTTTCTCATCTACATGCTGCCCCTTGCTTACATCATCCGGCAAAACAACGTGAGTTTTCATATGTACAGTGATGTTACCCAGCTCTACCACTCCAGCATTTCTCTCGACCCCTCCACCGTCTCTATACTATCAGACTGCTTGTCTGACATCCAGCACTGGATGAGCAGAAATTTCCTCCAATTAAATATCAGGAAGATCGAAGCCATTATCTTCACGACAAACTCTGTTCCCTTTCCATTGATTCGATCTCTCTTCCTTGCAACTATCTAAGGCTGACCAAGCATGTTCACAACTTTGGTGCCATATTTGATCACAAATTGAGCTTATTACCTCATATCTGTTCTATCATTAAGACCGCCCATTTCCACCTTCATATCGCCTGTCCCTTCTTCAACATATCTGCTGCCGAAATCTTCATCCATGCGTTTATCACCTCTAGACTTGACTATTCCAACGCACTTCTGGCTGGCCTCCCAAGTTCTACCCTCCGTAAACATGAGGTCATCCAGAATTCGGCCACCTGTGTGCCATCTCGCACAAAATCCCGCTCACACATCGTCCCTGTACTTGCTGACCTACATTGGTTCCAAGTTAAGCAATGCCTCGCTTTTAAAATTCTCATCCTTATTTTCAAATGTCTCCATGGCCTCGCTGTAATCTCCACAGCCCTATAATCCCCCTGGATCTCTGCGCTCCACCTATTTCTGGCTTTTTGAACATCACTGATTTTAATGCTTCACCTTCAACCTTCAGCTGCTGAGATCCTAAGCTCTGGAACTCCCTCCCTAACTCGCTCTGCTTCTCCACTTCTCTTTCCTCCTTTAAGACGCTCCTTAAAAACTACCTCTGCGACCATGTTTTTGGTCAACTGCTCTAACATCTCCTTATATGGCTTGTTGTCAAATCTTTTGTTGTTGTTGTTGTAAAGTGCCTTGGGATGTCTTATTATGTTAAAGAAACTTTATAAATATAAGTTGTTGCTGAGTTCTTTGATGAAATAATGGAGAAGGTTGATGAGGGTAGTGCAATTGAAGTTGTGTATATGGACTTTCAAAGGTCATTTGACAAAGTACCACAAAAAAGATTTGTTGGCAAAATTAAAGCCCATGGGCAGTGGCAGCATAGATATAAAATTGGCAAATGAACAGAAAGCAGAGAGTAGTGCTGAATGATTGTTTTGCAGACTGGATGGAGGTGTATTCCCCAGGGGTTAGTAAAAGGACCAATATTCATTTTGATATATATTAATGACCTGCACTTAGGTATAGAGGGCATGATTTCAAAGTTTGCAGATTGGATAGCGAGCTGGCTACAAAACAGAAAACAGAGAGCAAGGGTTAAAGATAGTGACTCAGATTGGAAAATGGTGGGAAGTGGTGTTCCATAAGGATCAGCGCTGGGACCACTGTTATATATGTAAACCTGTAAATACCTTAACCACCAGAGGGCTCGTCCCCTGGAATCTTAAGGGATCCCACAATCCCTTGGGAGCACCTGTACATAAGGAGGCCTCACAGGCTGGAGAGGCACTCTGGAGACCTGCAATAAAGGACTACGGTCACACTTCACTTTGAGTTCACAGGATCTGGTCAGACTCTTTATTCAATACACAACAACTGGCGATGTGATGCAGATGATGAACCCCACCGCAACGATGCAGAGAACAAATGGCATCCTGGAGAAATTTTAGGAGGGAGATGATTGGGAAACCTTCGTGGAGCGACTCGACCAGTACTTCGTGGCCAACGAGCTGGAAGGAGAAGCGAACGCTGCCAAACGAAGGGCGATCCTCCTGACCGTTTGTGGGGCACCAACATATGGCCTCATGAAAAATCTGCTTACTCCAGCGAAACCCACAGAGAAGTCATATGATGATTTGTGCACACTGGTCCGGGAGCATCTAAACCCGAAGGAAAGCGTTCTGATGGTGACGTACCAGTTCTACAAGTACAAGAGGTCTGAAGGCCAGGAAGTGACGAGCTACGTCGCCAAGCTAAGACGCCTTGCAGGACATTGCGAATTTGAAGGACATTTGGAGCACATGCTCAGAGACTTTTTCATATTTGGCATTGGCCACGAAACCATACTTCACAAACCTTTGACTGTAGAGACTCCAACCTTGAGTAAGGCCATACCGATAGCCCATGCCAGTTCATCGCCACCAGTGACAATACCAAACAAATCTCTCAGCACACGAGTGCTGTCACAAGTACTGTAAACAAAGTAGTGTTGTTTTCGAATCGTAACGCACAGGGCTGGCCTCACATGCCTGCAGCTGCACGTCCGCAGATGTCTCAGAGTCCACCATTAAGGGTATTGAATGCAAGGCCATTAACACCTTGTTGGCGCTGTGGGGGTGATCATCGTTTCCATTCATGCCGCTTCAAAAGATATGTTTGCAAGGGCTGTGGAACAATGGGACACCTCCAACGTATGTGCAGGCGAGCTGCAAACCGTGCTAATTCTGCAAACTACCATGTTGCAGAGGAGGACAGATCCACAGTGGATCACGATGAACCAGAGCCTCAGACCGAGGAGGCAGAGATATATGGGGTGCACACATTTATCACAAAATATCCCCCAATAATGCTGAAGGTTGAATTAAATGGAGTGTCAATGGAGCTGGACACAGGCACGAGCCAGTCCATTATGAGCAAAAAGACTTTCGATAAATTGTGGTGCAGCAAGGCCTCAAGGCCAGCCCTGACTCCCATTCATACTAAACTGAGAACGTACACAAAGGAACTGATTCCCGTAATTGGCAGTGCTACTCTAAAGGTCTCCTATTATGGAGCGGTGCACAAATTACCACTCTGTGTGGTATTGGGCAATGGCCCCATGCTGCTCAGCAGGAGCTGGCTGGGGAAGATACGCTGGAACTGGGACAACATCTGAGCGCTCTCATCCGTCGACAATACTTCAAGTGCCCAGGTCCTAAACACATTCCCCTCGCTGTTCGAACCAGGCATCGGGAAATTCCAAGGAGCAAAAGTGCAGATCCACCTGATTCCGGGGGCGCGACCCATCCATCACAAGGCGAGAGCAGTACTGCACATGATGAGAGAGAGGGTGGAGATCGAGCTGGACCGGCTGCAACGAGAGGGTATCATTTCGCTGATCGAATTCAACGAGTGGGCCAGTCCGATTGTTCCAGTCCTCAAGGAAGGCGGCACCATCAGAATCTGTGGTGATTACAAAGTAACTGTCAATCGTTTCTCCCTGCCGGATCAATAGCCGCTACCAAAGGCAGACAACCTATTTGCGACATTGGTGGGAAGAAAAACGTTCACAAAGCTGGACTTGACCTCGGCCTACAAGACGCAGGAGCTGGAGGAATCATCGAAGGGCCTCACCTGCATCAACACGCACAAAGGTCTCTTCATTTACAACAGATGCCTGTTTGGGATTCGATCAGCCACGGCGATATTCCGGAGGAACATGGAAAGCTTACTGAAGTTGATCCTGTGCACCGTGGTCTTCCAGGATGACATCTTGGTTACAGGTTAGGACACCATCGAGCATCTGCAGAACCTGGAGGAGGTTCTTAGTCGGCTTAATCGCGTGGGGCTCAGGTTAAAACGCTTGAAGCGCGTTTTCCTGGCACCTGAAGTGGAGTTCCTGGGGAAAAGAATCGCGGCAGACGGCATCAGGCCCACCGATTCAAAGACGGAGACAATCGAGAATGCATCAAGACCACAGAACGTGACAGAGCTGCGGTCATTTCTAGGACTCCTGAACTACTTTGGTAACTTCTTACTGGGTCTTAGCACACCGTTAGAACCACTGCACTCTTTACTGCGTAAAGGAGGTGAATGGGTATGGGGTAAAAGCCAAGAAAATGTCTTTGTAAAAGCTAGAAAACTGTTATGCTCAAACAAATTGCTTGTGTCGTGTGATCCATGTAAGCGTTTGGTACTAACATGTGATGCGTCATCATACGGTGTAGGGTGTGTATTTCAACAAGCTAATGAATCTGGGAAATTGCAACCGGTTGCCTATGCATCCAGAAGTCTGTCTAAGGCTGAGAGAGCCTACAGCATGATTGAAAAAGAAGCGTTAGTGTGTGTTTATGGGGTAAAGAAAATGCATCAATATCTGTTTGTGCTCAAATTTGAATTGGAAACCGACCATAAGCCACTGACATCCCTCTTTTCTGAAGGGGATAAATACGAATGCATCAGTCCGCATCCAGAGATGGGCGCCCACGTTGTCCGCATATAACTATGCCATCCGCCACAGGCCAGGCACAGAAAACTGTGCCAATGCTCTCAGTTGGCTGCCATTGCCCACCACAGGGGTGGAGATGGCACAGCCCGCAGATTTAGTTATGGTAATAGAAGCATTCGAGAGTGAGCAATCACCTGTTTCCGCCCGACAGGTTAGAACCTGGATGAGCCAGGACCCCTTACTGTCCTTAATAAAAAAACTGTTTGCTCCACGGGAGTTGGTCTAGTGTCCCATTAGAAATGCAGGAGGAAATAAAGCAGTACCAGCGGCGCAAAGATGAAATGTCTATACAGGCAGACTGCCTTCTGTGGGATAATCGGGTAGTGGTACCAAAAAAGGGCAGGGACACTTTCATTAGTAATTTCCACAGCACCCACCCAGGCATCGTAATGATGAAAGCGATAGCCAGATCCCACGTATGGTGGCCCGGTATTGATTCAGACTTAGAGTCCTGCGTGCACAAATGTAATACATGTTCACAGTTAAGCAATGGACCCAGGGAGGTGCCACTAAGTTTATGGTCTTGGCCCTCCAAACCGTGGTGTAGGGTCCATGTCGACTATGCAGGCCCGTTCTTGGGAAAAATGTTCCTAGTGGTTGCAGATGCGTACTCCAAATGGATTGAATGTGAGATAATGTCGGCAAGCATGTCCGCTGCCACCATTGAAAGCCTGCGGGCCATGTTTGCTACACACGGCCTGTCTGACGTCCTTGTGAGTGACAATGGGCCGTGCTTCACCAGTGCCGAGTTCAAAGAGCTCATGACCCGTAATGGGATCAAACATGTCACATCTGCCCCATTTAAACCAGCGTCCAATGGTCAGGCAAAGAGAGCAGTGCAAAACAATCAATCAGAGCTTGAAGAGGGTAACTGAAGGCTCACTGCAGACTCGCCTATCCCGAGTCCTGCTTAGTTACCGCACAAGACCCCACTCGCTCACTGGGATTTTCCCCCGCTGAACTGCTCATGAAACATAGAACACATAGAAACATAGAAAATAAGTGCAGGAGTAGGCCATTCGGTCCTTCGAGCCTGCACCGCCATTCAATAAGATCATGGCTGATCATTCCCTCAGTACCCCTTTCCTGCTTTCTCGCCATACCCCTTGATCCCCTTAGCAGTAAGGGCCATATCTAACTCCCTCTTGAATATATCCAATGAACTGGCATCAACAACTCTCTGCGGCAGGGAATTCCATAGGTTAACAACTCTCTGAGTGAAAAAGTTTTTCCTCATCTCAGTCCTAAATGGCCTACCCATTATCCTAAGACTATTTCCCCTGGTTCTGGACTTCCCCAACATCGGGAACATTCTTCCCGCATCAAACATGTCCAGTCCCGTTAGAATCTTATACGTCTCTATGAGATCCCCTCTCATCCTTCTAAACTCCAGTGAATAAAGGCCCAGTTCATCCAGTCTCTCCTCATATGACAGTCCAGCCATCCCTGGAATCAGTCTGGTGAACCTTCGCTGCAATCCCTCAATAGCAAGAACGTCCTTCCTCAGATTAGAACACCAAAACTGAACACAATATTCCAGGTGAGGCCTCACTAAGGCCCTGTATAACTGCAGTAAGACCTCCCTGCTCCTATACTCAAATCCCCTAGCTATGAAGGCCAACATACCATTTGCCTTCTTCACCGCCTGCTGTACCTGCATGCCCACTTTCAGTGACTGATGAACCATGACACCCAGGTCTCGTTGCACCTCCCCTTTTCATAATCTGCCACCATTCAGATAATATTCTGCCTTTGTGTTTTTGCCCCCAAAATGGATAACCTCACATTTATCCACATTATACTGCATCTGTCATGCATTTGCCCACTCACCTAACCTGTCCAAGTCACCCTGCAGCCTCTTAGCGTCCTCCTCACAGCTCACACCGCCACCCAGTTTAGTGTCATCTGCAAACTTGGAGATATTACACTCAATTCCTTCATCGAATTCGTTAATGTATATTGTAAAGAGCTGGGATCCCAGCACTGAGCCCTGCGGCACTCCACTAGTCACTGCCTGCTATTCTGAAAAGGACCCGTTTATCCCGACTCTCTGCTTCCTGTCTGCCAACCAGTTCTCTATCCATGTCAGTACATTACCCCCAATACCATGCGCTTTGATTTTGCACACCAATCTCTTGTGCGGGACCTTGTCAAAAGCCTTTTGAAAGTCCAATTACACCACATCCACTGGTTCTCCCTTGTCCACTCTGCTAGTTACATCCTCAAAAAATTCCAGAAGATTCGTCAAGCATGATTTCCCCTTCATAAATCCATGCTGACTTGGTCTGAACCTGTCACTGCTTTCCAAATGCACTGCTATTTCATCCTTAATAATTGATTCCAACATTTTCCCCACTACTGATGTCAGGCTAACCGGTCTATAATTACCCGTTTTCTCTCTCCCTCCTTTTTTAAAAAGTGGTGTTACATTAGCTACTCTCCAGTCCATAGGAACTGATCCAGAGTCGATAGACTGTTGGAAAATGATCACCAATGCATCCACTATTTCTAGGGCTACTTCCTTAAGTACTCTGGGATGCAGACTATCACGCCCCGGGGATTTATCGGCCTTCAATCCCATCAATTTCCCTAACACAATTTCCTGCCTAATAAGGATATCCTTCAGTACTTCCTTCTCACTAGACCTACTGTCGCCTAGTACAATCGGAAGGTTATTTGTGTCTTCCTTTGTGAAGACAGAACCAAAGTATTTGTTCAATTGGTCTGCCATTTCTTTATTCCCCATTATAAATTCACCTGAATCCATCTGCAAGGGACCTAGGTTTGTCTTCACTAATCTTTTTCTCTCCACATATTTATAGAAGCTTTTGCAGTCAGTTTTTATGTTCCCTGCAAGCTTCCTCTCGTACTCTATTTTCCCCCTCTTAATTAAACCCTTAGTCTTCCTCTGTTGAATTCTAAATTTCTCCCAGTCCTCAGGTTTGTTACTTTTTCTGGCCAATTTATATGCCTCTTCCTTGGCTTTAACAGTATCCTTAATTTCCCTTGTTAGCCATGGTTGAGCCACCTTCCCCGTTTTATTTTTACTCCAGACAGGGATGTACAATTGCTGAAGTTCATCCATGTGATCTTTAAATGTTTGCCATTGCTTATCCACCGTCAACCCTTTAAGTATCCTTTGCCAGTCTATTCTAGCCAATTCATGCCTCATAACATCGAAGTTACCTTTCCTTAAGTTCAGGACCCTAGTTTCTGAAGTAACTTCTGAAGAAAAGGGCACTTAAGACAAGGCTCTCATTAGTCCATCCTGATCTACATGAACAGGTAGAGAGAGGCTGCTCAACAGAATACAAATCATGATCGCGCAAATGTGTCATGCGAAATTAAGATTAATGATCCTGTATTTGTGTTGAACTATGGACAAGGTCCCAAGTGGCTTCCCGGCACTGTCGTGGCCAAAGAAGGGAGTAAGGTGTTTCTGGTCAAACTTTCAAATGGACTCACCTACAGGAAACACTTGGACCAAACCAAACTCAGATTCACGAACTATCCAGAGCAACCCACAATAGACGCTACCTTTTTTGACCCTCCAACACACACGCCGGTGGCAACTGACCCAGCAGTTGACCACGAAGCAGAACCCATCACCACGCCAGGCAGCCCAGCAAGGCCAGCTGCACAGCAGCCCAGCGAGAGCCCAACAAATGACTCACCAAAACCAGCATTTGCACTGAGACGATCAACCAGGGAAAGAAAGGCCCCAGATTGACTCACATTGCAAATAGTTACACAACTGACTTTGGAGGGTGGGGGGAGCAGGGGGGGGGGGGGGGGGTCAGGGGGGCGGGGAGTGTTGTTATATATGTAAACCTGTAAATACCTTGTTTACCCACCAGGGGGCTCATCCCCTGGCGTCCCAAGGGATCCCACAATCCCTTGGGAGCAGCTGTACATAAGGAGCCCTCACAGGCTGGAGAGGCACTCTGGAGACCTGTAATAAAGGACGACGGTCACACCTTACTTTGAGCTCACAGTATCTGGTCAGACTCTTTATTCAATACACAGCATTTACCATTTACATAAACAATTCGGACTCAGGAATCGGAAGTACAATTTCAAACTTTGCAGATGACATCAAATTGGGGGATGTAGTTAATACAGAGGACTGCGATAAAATACAGGAAAACATTTAAAAAATATGCAGAATGGGCGTGTAATTGGCAAATAAACTTCAATATAGATAAGTGTAGGGTAGTACATGTCATGTATGTAAACCATGTATACTAACTGTATAGTCATATAAGATGTGCCACCAAAGGGCACTGCGGAGGGAGACTTGAGGGTCACCTGCATAGGTGTGCAGTGCCCAGTATAAAAGGCTGCCCACCATGCTTGTGCCTCACTCTGGAGTTACAATAAATGGGACTAAGGTCACAACAGCCCAAGTACAATACTAGACCTCGTGGAGTCATTCATAAGAGTATTAAAGACATAACTACATTTTGGTAGGAAGAATAAGGAGGCCACATACTCCTTGGAAAATAAGTGTCGAAATAGGATAGAGGAACAGAGAGTTCTCGGGGTACAGATACACAAATGACTAAAAGCAGCGATGCAACTTAATAAAACGATAAAAAAGCAAACAAAGCATTGGGGTTCATTTCTAGAGGTATAGCATTGAAAATAGAGAGGTTATGTTAAAATTGTATAGAACCTTAGTGAGACCACACTTGGAGTACTACGAACAGTTCTGGCCTCCATATTATAAAAAGGACATAGAAGCACTGGGGAAGGTGTAAAAAGGATTTAGTAGAATGATACCAGAACTGAGAGGTTATACCTATCAGGAAAGATTGAACAGGCTTAGTCTCTTTTCACTAGAAAAGAGAAGACTGAGAGGTTTCCGGATAGAGGTCTTCATGCAAGGAGTATCCGTAATAAGGTGGATGAATTAACTGTTCAAATAGATGTTAACAGATATGATGTGTTTGGGATTACAGAGACGTGGCTCCAGGATGATCAGGGTTGGGAACTCAACATCCAAGGGTATTCAACATTCAGGAAGGATAGAATAAAAGGAAAAAGAGGTGGGGTAGCATTGCTGGTTAAAGAGGAGATTAATGCAATAGTTAGGAAGGACATTAGCTTGGATGATATGGAATCTATATGGGTAGAGCTGCAGAACACCAAAGGGCAAAAAACGTTAGTGGGAGCTGTGTACAGACCTCCAAACAGGGTAGTAGTGATGTTGGGGAGGGCATCAAACAGAAAATTAGGGGTGCATGCAATAAAGGTGCAGCAGTTATAATGGGTGACTTTAATATGCACATAGATTGGGCGAGCCAAACTGGAAGCAATACAGTGGAGGAGGATTTCCTGGAGTGCATAAGGGATGGTTTTCTAGACCAATATGTCGAGGAACCAACTAGGAGGGAGGCCATCTTAGACTGGGTGTTGTGTAATGAGAGAGGATTAATTAGCAATCTCGTTGTGCGAGGCCGTTGGGGAAGAGTGACCATAATATGGTGGAATTCTGCATTAGGATGGAGAATGAAATAGTTAATTCAGAGACCATTGTCCAGAACTTAAAGAAGGGTAACTTTGAAGGTATGAGGCGTAAATTGGCTAGGATAGATTGGCGAATGATACTTAAGGGGTTGACTGTGGATGGGCAATGGCAGACATTTAGAGACCGCATGGATGAACTACAACAATTGTACATCCCTGTCTGGCGTAAAAATAAAAAAGGGAAGGTGGCTCAACCGTGGCTATCAAGGGAAATCAGGGATAGTATTAAAGCCAAGGAAGTGGCATACAAATTGGCCAGAAATAGCAGTGAACCCGGGGACTGGAAGAAATTTAGAACTCAGCAGAGGAAGACAAAGGGTTTGATTAGGGCAGGGAAAATAGAGTACGAGAGGAAGCTTGCAGGGAACATTAAGATGGACTGCAAAAGTTTCTATAGATATGTAAAGAGAAAAAGGTTAGTAAAGACAAACGTAGGTCCCCTGCAGTCAGAATCAGGGGAAGTCATAACGGAAAACAAAGAAATGGCAGACCAATTGAACAAGTACTTTGGTTCGGTATTTACTAAGGAGGACACAAACAACCTTCCGGATATGAAAGGGGTCAGAGAGTCTAGTTAGAAGGAGGAACTGAGGGAAATCCTTATTAGTCGGGAAATTGTGTTGGGGAAATTGATGGGATTGAAGGCCGATAAATCCCCAGGGCCTGATGGACTGCATCCCAGAGTACTTAAGGAGGTGGCCTTGGAAATAGCGGATGCATTGACAGTCATTTTCCAACATTCCATAGACTCTGGATCAGTTCCTATGGAGTGGAGGGTAGCCAATGTAACCCCACTTTTTAAAAAAGGAGGGAGAGAAAACAGGGAATTATAGACCAGTCAGCCTGACATCGGTAGTGGGTAAAATGATGGAATCAATTATTAAGGATGTCATAGCAGCGCATTTGGAAAGAGGTGACATGATAGGTCCAAGTCAGCATGGATTTGTGAAAGGGAAATCATGCTTGACAAATCTTCTGGAATTTTTTGAGTATGTTTCCAGTAGAGTGGACAAGGAAGAATCAGTTGATGTGGTGCATTTGGACTTTCAGAAGGCTTTCGACAAGGACCCACACAAGAGATTAATGTGCAAAGTTAAAGTACATGGGATTGTGGGTAGTGTGCTGACGTGGATTGAGAACTGGTTGGCAGACAGGAAGCAAAGAGGAGTAAATGGGTACTTTTCAGAATGGCAGGCAGTGACTAGTGGGGTACCGCAAGGTTCTGTGCTGGGGCCCCAGCTGTTTACATTGTACATTAATGATTTAGAAGAGGGGATTAAATGTAGTATCTCCAAATTTGCAGATGACACTAAGTTGGGTGTCAGTGTGAGCTGCGAGGAGGATACTATGAGGCTGCAGATTGACTTGGATAGGTTAGGTGAGTGGGCAAATGCATGGCAGATGAAGTATAATGTGGATAAATGTGAGGTTATCCACTTTGGTGGTAAAAACAGAGAGATAGACTATTATCTGAAGGGTGACAGATTAGGAAAAGAGGAGGTGCAACGAGACCTGGGTGTCATGGTACATCAGTCACTGAAGGTTGGCATGCAGGTACAGCAGGCGGTTAAGAAAGCAAATGGCATGTTGGCCTTCATAGCGAGGGGATTTGAGTACAGGGGCAAGGAGGTGTTACTACAGTTGTACAGGGCCTTGGTGAGGCCACACCTGGAGTATTGTGTACAGTTTTGGTCTTCTAACTTGAGGAAGAACATTCTTGCTATTGAGGGAGTGCAGCGAAGGTTCACCAGACTGATTCCCTGGATGGCGGGACTGACATATCAAGAAAGACTGGATCAACTGGGCTTGTATTCACTGGAGTTCAGAAGAATGAGAGGGGATCTCATAGAAACGTTTAAAATTCTGACGGGTTTAGACAGGTTAGATGCAGGAAGAATGTTCCTGTTAGATCTCTTAATTTCCAATGAAATACGAACTCCGATTGTAGTTTTAATGTAACTTTATTCTGGCAGCAGCAACAAGCTCTTGGCTTTAAGCCAGGCCTTTGTCCTTCTGAGACCACACGGCCAAAATGGCTGTACTTATACCTGGTTCAATTTACAGAAAAGAACTCGCCTTCTTTGACCTTATTGGCTCAATTGATAGTCTGTTAACCTTTAATTGGCTCGCTACCCAAGGTCCTAAAATATCAAGTTGATTGATGACTTAATGCAATGTGGTCTATGTTTTCTCAAAACTGCGGCCAGGCTGCAGAGCTTGAATTCTCTATCAATCTCCCCTTTGATTCTTTCACAAACTGAATCATAAAACATCAGCTATCACTGATTAAACATTCGACAAAATAATTTCATACATGTTAATAGAGTTTCCTTCTAAAATTTGTTGATGTATTTCGCCACATGTCCGGACTAGTAACTTCCACACAAATTTACACCAACGCGAGTTCCATCGTGGCCACAATGGAAGTCTGGTTTTAGTAGGTTAATTAACCTTATTCCAATTTAATCCAAATCAATATCTTAATTCAACCAGTAAACAACCTTCCCTTAAGCATAACATACCCCTGTGCCACGTACAGATGGTCTGCTGGAACCTGCAAGGTGTCTCACATGCGGGACAGCAGCTACAGCCGCCTGGTTGCAACAACATTTAATCAACATAAACAAACAATATAAAAGTAAAATAATTAAACGACTAGAATTAAACCTTCCACCAATGAAGTTCCTATTGAACCTAGCCATTCAGTGGTTCCGCTCCACAAAGTGAATGATGGGGGTTGCTTAAGTTTTTCTACCTCCTTTTGGATATGCTCTGCTAAGTGGGTAATTTCTTCGGAGCTATCTGGGATATATGTGCAACACTCAGTTCCGAGTAGGGTGCAAGTACCTCCCTTTTCAGCCAGGATGTAATCAAGGGCCAGTCTATTCTGTAGGGCTACTGTGCGGATTGCTACCATTTCTGCATTGATTTTAACTAGGGCCTCTGAGGTATCATTGGCTACCCGTTCCACAACGGATGCCATGTTAATGGATTCCCTTGCCAGTCTGGTGGGCCCATACCTGGGGATCAGAATGGCAAAGAACCTCTCTGTTTCTGTGAAAGCTCTCTTAGGATGGTGTAAATGTTCCGACAGTGACTTTATATGATACATATAAGGCACAATGTAGGCTAAATAGCAGGATCCCGTCCAATTCTGGGGCAGCCAAGGTAGGCCTTGTGGCCATGCACCCAATAGGTGCCATTATAGGCAATGAAGGTTAGCTGTTTCTTTGTCAGCAACACTCCGGGGCCTATCCAGGCTTTTCCATCTGTTTTATTCATAATCCCCATTACGTTAAAAATTCCCACATCGGCCCAGTTTGGACGGTTCCGTGGCTTGATTATATCATAATTCCGGGAGCAGTTACTATACCCCATATTTTGGCCTCCTTTGATGTTTCTAATCAGACAGACTGATTCCCCCGGTCTTCCTACTCCCATTGTATTAGTGATAACAAAAAATGGGGTCCGTTTGGAATTAGTGTAGCATGGTTGGTATCCCCCTTCAAAGGTAGTCAGATTGTAACCTGCTGACTTCCATTTACGTGCCCATTTTTCCGTAACCTGAAACGCCTTGCCTGTTTTGTTTTGATTAATTATCCACTCAGCCATTTCCGAGATATTCAAGGGAACTGGCCTCAAGGGAATCCCTCCCTTTGAGTGAATAGGAATATGCGCACACACCCAACAACTAGAAATGTTACCTTGTTTGGCATAAATGTATGACATGTATAAAAAGGTATTTACATGTAATTCCCTTGCTACCCTACTATTTCCGTTTGGTGCAGAGGCTCAGCTAGTAAGAAGTAGCCAAATGCCTAGAATACCTACAATCAGTAATACAGTAAATTTATACATTTTGGCAAAAAGTAATTGTCCTTATTAGATTTCAGCTTCAGTTACGGGTGCTCGTTTAACGTGTGAAGTATGGATCCAGGCTTTCTTTCCTTGGACTTTAACAGCTGCCTGGGTGCTCAATAACACTTGATAAGGTCCCTCCCACTTGGCACCCAAAGGTTCTTTATGCAACTTTTTCACATATACCCAGACTCCCGGGATGATGTCGTGTCCTCCTTCGGTTGGATTACCCCAAGCTGCCAATACCTGTCGGGAAACAGAACTAATAGCATTGGTTAGGTTCTGACAGTATGATAACAAAGTGTCACTCATTAAGTGAACATCAGCTTTCCTTAAATCAATAGTTCCTGGCAGCGACATGGGTCTTCCTGTTATAATTTCAAATGTGCTTAGACCTGTAGATCTGTTCGGGGTTGCCCTACTGCTACATAGCACGATTGGTAGTGCCTGGGGCCATGGTGTTCCTTCTTGGTTATATTTGGCAAGCTGTTGTTTCAGAGTTCGATTCATTCGCTCTACTTGTCCTGATGATTGTGGATGATAAGGACAGTGTAAATCCCACGTAATGTTCAGTAACCTACAGTAACCTACAGTAACCCAGAGAGTGGTGAACCTGTGGAATTCTCTACCACAGAAAGTTGTTGAGGCCAATTCACTAAATATATTCAAAAAGGAGTTCGATGAAGTCCTTACTACTAGAGGGATCAAGGGGTATGGCGAGAAAGCAGGAATGGGGTACTGAAGTTGCATGTTCAGCCATGAACTCATTGAATGGCGGTGCAGGCTAGAAGGGCCGAATGGCCTTCTCCTGCACCTATTTTCTATGTTTCTATGCTTCTATGACTTCTTGGCAGACAGCACCTGTGAAGTGTGTTCCCTGATCTGAGTCAATGCTACTCGGGACTCCCCATCGGGGAATGTAATCTTTACACAAGACCTTTGCAGTGTGATTGGCTGTGGCTCTTTTAGTTGGGACAGCTTCTACCCACCTAGAGAATCTGTCGACCATGACAAGAATGTTAGTGTATCCTTGGCATGAAGGAAGAGATATAAATCAACCTGCAGATGCTGGAATGGTCCGACAGGGGCAGGGGGCCTCAGTTGGGGCATTACCGTGATGGGTCCAGAATTATTTTTCTGGCAGACCACACAGCGGTCTGCTACCAGCTGGGCATGTTTTTTAAATCCCCGACCCCACCAGCTTTTCTGGAACAGTGCCGTCATCTGTTGTGAGGCCAAGTGTCCCCACGAGTGGATCTGTTGGGCTAAAAAAGGCATAAGTGCTTGTGGCACGACTGGCTTGTCGGTAACTCTTTGTCTCCAGACACCATCTTCACATAGCTTAATTCCTGGATAAATCCATGTCCATTTTTCCTCTCGGGAGCACTCGTCTTGCATTGTTTGAAGGTCTCGTGTCAGAGTCCTGGGTGCTTTCAATCTGCACATCTGTGTTGGTTCTTCTGGGAGAACGCCCTGTGAGGCGGCATCTTTAGCTGCCTGGTCGGCTAGGTCATTTCCCTGTGCTTCTGTGGTATTTTCCTTGGTATGGGCCTTACACTTCAGGATGGACATTTCCTGAGGTAATTGTATGGCCTCTCGTAAGTCTCGGACTACTTTTCCATTTCGGATAGGTATACCAGCAGCAGTGAGGAATCCCCTTTTCCGCCATAACAGACCAAAGTCGTGAGCGACTCCAAAAGCATAACGCGAATCTGTGTAGACATTAGCTGTCTGTCCTTCTGCTATTCGACATGCTTCTGACAAGGCCCGTAACTCGGCCTGTTGTGCTGACGTTCCTGAGGGTAAACATCCTTTTGCCACTACCTCATATAAGGTTGTAACTGCCCATCCTGCTTTTCTGGTACCATTGTCAACAAAGGAGGAACCATCTGTAAACAGGATGAGGTCTGGGTTGTGCAGAGGCTCCTCTGCTGCTAAGGCTGCTTCTTCTGTTTCTTTTAAAATCTCCACGCAATCATGCTCTTCACATTCTCCCCCCTCTTGCTCCCTCGATTTTGATATCGGGAGCATAGTTGCGGGATTAATCGGGCTGGCCCGGCCGATATGGAGATTAGGAGCTTCCAAAACTGCTGTCCAACAGGTCCATCTAGCTGCCGTCACCTGAGACATTCTTTTCAAAGACAGCAAAGCGTGTACGGTGTGGGGACACTTGACAATCAGCTTTTGGTTGAGGACTAGACGCGCAGTGATCATTACCGCTCGACATGTAGCTTCCAAGGCCCTTAGGCAACTTCCCCATCCGAGGCTACCGCATCCAGTTTTAGAAACATAGAAAATAGGTGCAGGAGTAGGCCATTCGGCCCTTCTAGCCTGCACCGCCATTCAATGAGTTCATGGCTGAACATGCAACTTCAGTACCCCATTCCTGCTTTCTCGCCATACCCCTTGATCCCCCGAGTAGTAAGGACGTCATCTAACTCCTTTTTGAATATATTTAGTGAATTGACCTCAACACCTTTCTGTGGTAGAGAATTCCACAGGTTCACCACTCTCTGGGTGAAGAAGTTTCTCCTCATCTCGGTTCTAAATGGCTTACCCCTTATCCTTCGACTGTGACCCCTGGTTCTGGACTTCCCCAACATTGGGAAAATTTTTCCTGCATCTAATCTGTCTGAACCCATCAGAATTTTAAACGTTTCAATGAGGTCCCCTCTCATTCTTCTGAACTCCAGTGAATACAAGCCCAGTTGATCCAGTCTTTCTTGATAGGTCAGTCCCACCATCCCGGGAATCAGTCTGGTGAACCTTCGCTGCACTCCCTCAATAACAAGAATGTTCTTCCTCAAGTTAGGAGACCAAAACTGTACACAATACTCCAGGTGTGGCCTCACCAAGGCCCTGTACAACTGTAGCAACACCTCCCTGCCCCTGTACTCAAATCCCCTCGCTATGAAGGCCAACATGCCATTTGCTTTCTTAACCGCCTGCTGTACCTGCATGCCAACCTTCAATGACTGATGTACAATGACACCCAGGTCTCGTTGCACCTCGCCTTTTCCTAATCTGTCACCATTCAGATAATAGTCTGTCTCTCTGTTTTTACCACCAAAGTGGATAACCTCACATTTATCCACATTATACTTCATCTGCCATGCATTTGCCCACTCACCTAACCTATCCAAGTCACTCTGCAGCCTCATAGCATCCTCCTTGCAGCTCACACTGCCACCCAACTTAGTGTCATCCGCAAATTTGGAGATACTACATTTAATCCCCTCGTCTAAATCATTAATGTACAGTGTAAACAGCTGGGGCCCCAGCACAGAACCTTGCGGTACCTCACTAGTCACTGCCTGCCATTCTGAAAAGTACCCATTTACTCCTGCTCTTTGCTTCCTGTCTGACAACCAGTTCTAAATCCATGTCAGCACACTACCCCCAATCCCATGTGCTTTAACTTTGCACATTAATCTCTTGTGTGGGACCTTGTCGAAAGCCTTCTGAAAGTCCAAATATACCACATCAACTGGTTCTCCCTTGTCCACTCGACTGGAAACAGCCTCAAAAAATTCCAGAAGATTTGTCAAGCATGATTTCCCTTTCACAAATCCATGCTGACTTGGACCTATCATTCACCTGTTTCCAAATGCGCTGCTATGATATCCTTAATAATTGATTCCATCATTTTACCCACTACTGAGGTCAGGCTGACCGGTCTATAATTCCCTGTTTTCTCTCTCCCTCCTTTTTTAAAAAGTGGGGTTACATTGGCTACCCTCCACTCCATAGGAACTGATCCAGAGTCTATGGAATGTTGGAAAATGACTGTCAATACATCTGCTATTTCCAAGGCCACCTCCTTAAGTACTCTGGGATGCAGTCCATCAGGCCCTGGGGATTTATCGGCCTTCAATCCCATCAATTTCCCCAACACAATTTCCCGACTAATAAGGATTTCCCTCAGTTCCTCCTCCTTACTAGACCCTCTGACCCCTTTTATATCCGGAAGGTTGTTTATGTCCCCCTTAGTGAATACCGAACCAAAGTACTTGTTCAATTGGTCTGCCATTTCTTTGTTTTCCGTTATGACTTCCCCTGATTCTGACTGCAGGGGACCTACGTTTGTCTTTACTAACCTTTTTCTCTTTACATATCTATAGAAACTTTTGCAATCCGTCTTAATGTTCCCTGCAAGCTTCTTCTCGTACTCCATTTTCCCTGCCCTAATCAAACCTTTGTACTCCTCTGCTGAGTTCTAAATTTCTCCCAGTCCCCGGGTTCGCTGCTATTTCTGGCCAATTTGTATGCCACTCCTTGGCTTTAATACTATCCCTGATTTCCCTTGATAGCCACGGTTGAGCCACCTTCCCTTTTTTATTTTTACGCCAGACAGGGATGTACAATTGTTGTAGTTCATCCATGCGGTCTCTAAATGTCTTCCATTGCCCATTCACAGTCAACCCCTTAAGTATCATTCGCCAATCTATCCTAGCCAATTCACGTCTCATACCTTCAAAGTTACCCTTCATTAAGTTCTGGACCATGGTCTCTGAATTAACTATTTCATTCTCCATCCTAATGCAGAATTCCACCATATTATGGTCACTCTTCCCCAACGGCCTCGCACAACGAGATTGCTAATTAATCCTCTCTCATTACACAACACCCAGTTTAAGATGGCCTCCCCCCTAGTTGGTTCCTCGACATATTGGTCTGGAAAACCATCCCTTATGCACTCCAGGAAATCCTCCTCCACTGTATTGCTTCCAGTTTGGTTAGCCCAATCTATGTGCATATTAAAGTCACCCATTATAACTGCTGCACCTTTATTGTATGCACCCCTAATTTTCTGTTTGATGCCCTCCCCAACATCACAACTACTGTTTGGAGGTCTGTACACAACTCCCACTAACGTTTTTTGCCCTTTGGTGTTCTGCAGCTCTACCCATATAGATTCCACATCATCCAAGCTAATTTCCTTCCTAACTATTGCATTAATCTCCTCTTTAACCAGCAATGCTACTCCACCTCCTTTTCCTTTTATTCTATCCTTCCTGAATTTTGCCGAATAATAGCCAATAGGTCTTTGCCGATCCCCATGTTCTTGTGTCAGTATAGCTGTCATATATCCTTCTTTCTCATGGACAAACAGGGTAAATGGCTTACCACTGTCGGGAATTCCCAGAGCCGGTGCCGAACACAAAACGCCTTTTTCAAACTCAGGAAGGCCTCTTGCTGTTCCTTAGTGAGGGTGATGGCTTCTTTAGAGGCACGTTTCCCCTTTAAAATATCATTCAATGGCTGAGCAAGCTGTGTGAAGGAATCAATCCAATTTCTGTTAAAGTTACACAATCCCCAAAAAGACCTTAGTTTCTGAATAGTGGTGGGTTTTTTAGCAGCCCGAATGCCTGCAGTTCTATCCTGGGTAAGTTCTCTCCTTCCTTGTGAAATCTTTTGTCCCAGGTATACAACCTCTTCTTGGGATATTTGTGCTTTGTCGATGCTGGCTTTATGTCCTTTCAGCCGAAGGTGGTCCAGCAATGCTCGTAAATCTTGTTCATGCTGTTCTTCCGTGTTTGAAGCTAGCAGGATATCGTCTACATATTGGATGACTGTGGATAACAGGGGAGGTAATTATCGCAAATGGCTTTGTAAAGCCATGTGGAATACCGTAGGGCTGTTGTGGAAACCCTGCGGTAACCGGGTCCAAGTATACTGTTGTCCTTGGACCGTGAAAGCAAACCACTGTCGAACCTCCGGTGCCAGAGGCAAAATCCATTGGCCATATCTATAACCGAGAAATATTTATGTTCCGGTTTGAGGGCATTAAAAATGGTGGAGGGATCTGCGACCAAAGGAGCTTTTTGATCAATACACTGGTTAGCTTTCCTATAATCGACAGTCAAACGCCAAGTCTCATTAGATTTCTGTACGGGGCTATTGGAGGAGCTATGTGTTTTAATAAGCACCCCTTGTTTCTCCAATTGCTGAATAACCGGTAAGATTCCCGCGATGGCAGTTGGACTGATGGGATACTGTTTAGTGCATGGAGGCTTGGTCCCGGTAAATGACGCAGGCTCCACCTGGAGTAGGCCACAATCGTTCTTATCTTTAGCCCATATCAGGTGTTCCTTCAATTCTTCTTTCTACAAAGTTCTAATTGACCATCCTCGAAATGACACGATGAATCTACTTGGATTAGAACGTCCATTCCCAAAAGGGGTTGATCTACTGGGCCTATCCAGACCGGCGTGGTTAGTTCATGTGGACCCAGCCCTATAAGTACCGGTGTTGTCCTTTTAATTTCCATTTTATGGCCCCCAACTCCATAGGCTGTACGTGCCTGGCCATCCAACGGCAAAAAGTCTCCATATTGTTATGGTAAGCATGTTAATTCCGTCCGTGTCTAAACGACAGTCCACATCCTTATTGCCCACCCTCACAGTTATATATAGCCCATCTCCCCTTTGTTGCATTAGTGCGAGGAGGTGGACCAGGGTGGGCTCTAATCGTTTTTTGCTATCCCAAGTAACTCCTTCTGTTGTTGTATTGTCAGTCGCTTAAATGCTTCTATGAGGTCATTATCTTGTGACAAGCCTGGTTTGTTGGCTGAATTGTATCCCTGGCTGCGTCCTCTTCCCGAGCCACGACCTTGCTGTTTTGCCCTGCACATCTTGGCCCAGTGACCTTCTTTCCCACAATAATGACATTTTCCGGGTAATTTTCCGGATAACTGTTTATCGGAATCCTGGGATTTCCATCCCACAGCCTGCAGGGCTCGGACTTTAGCTCCCATATCCCGATCTAATCGGTTACATCGATCCACCAATGCTGCAAAGGTAGTTCCTCTACTTTCCCAGTCCGGTAACACTACCTTAAGCATTTTGGACAGTTCTGGCTTTAGACCTGCCACGAAAGCTGCTTTCAGGGGTCCAAACACTTGTTCATCCATTTCCTCATCCGTATTATTCATACCCGCATGTTCTAGCCACGTGCATCTAAACCGCTCGTCATACTCCAGGACCTCCTCTGTTCCTTTCTGTTGGCAGGCTGCAATTTTTCCCCAGTCTGTCATAGCTGGACTAAAGGCTTGCAGCCAGTGTTTAATCGCCTCCCACCCTGCGTCTAATTCTTGCTCATCCTGCCCCAAAGCTTCTTCTACCTTGTCGTGAAATTTTTTTCCTTGTGTTTTTGGCACCATTATGGTCAAAATTTGCACGCCGTCCCAGGGATGAAGTTGAGATATATATTTCTTAAGCGGTCCAATTGATCCCTCGTTTTTACTCCCCCTTTCTTTGGATTGGGCAATTCCTTGGACCATTTATCAATTTTCTCTGGGTCTGCCGGATCATGAACTAAATATTCTGCATACACCCTTTTCCTTGATTTTTTGGTTCCGCCCTCATCCGCAGTCTCTTCTGATTTGACTACAACTCGTATTTTTTTAAACGGGGCAAAGCGCACCCCTAATTCTTCATCCTCCGACCCTGTATCGTCAGAGGATTCAGAATCCGTATCTATTCCTCAGTCGTGTCTTCGGGTTTGCGCTTTTAATTTATCCAAACATGGGTACCCTTGGAATTGACCGATACATATTCCTTTTCCTATTACTGTCCCTTAACCTAATGATTTTTTCCATTCTTTAATTTCACCTTTAAGATCTTTAACTTCTGCTTCCGGCTTTTCAAGTTCAAATCTTTTCTGTCGCAGCTGTGCACAAACAGCTTGCAATTGGTCCTTTGTACTGGTCAGTTCTTGATCATGTTGGGAACGCATTATAATTTCATTCCGCTTTCGGATCTGTCCCATAACGGCTAGGGACCATCTAGTTCGCTCTTTATTTTTCATACGGGTCGTTTTTCCCCAGATTCTTTTAATCTCATCCAAGGACCATTGTCCTTTGGAGGTTCCGTACTTTTGTTCGATCTTAATACAGGTTTTAGATCAGTTGAATTATTGCTCTATGTATTCTTTCGTCTGTTCGAGGATTTCATCTATCGAAACCTCAGGTGGTGCCTGCCCGCCTTTAACAGTTGTAGGCAATTCTTTGCTCTTATCTCCTGCTGCCATAATACTGATTTCTTTACTGGGGTCTCGAGTCGTATGCTTTCCAGTCGATCAGTAGGTCGGTAATTAATTAACTAACACACCGCCGAAGACAGACGTCTATGGGACCTCGAGCCAACTACCAACCGGAGGGTTCGCAAACCGGAGGCTTTCGGAATCGCGTAGGAGAGGCGAATTTATACTTTTGACCGAGGACTTTTATAAAGAGGAGTCCTTACCTCAGTATGTAGGTCCGATGTCCAAAATTCAGTTTCTTTCCTCAGCGATCCTGTTCGTGACATCAAAATTGTTAGATCTCTTAATTTCCAATGAAATACGAACTCCGATTGTCGTTTTAATGTAACTTTATTCTGGCAGCAGCAACAAGCTCTTGGCTTTAAGCCAGGCCTTTGTCCTTCTGAGACCACATGGCCAAAATGGCTGTACTTATACCTGGTTCAATTTACAGAAAAGAACTCGCCTTCTTTGACCTTATTGGCTCAATTGATAGTCTGTTAACCTTTAATTGGCTCGCTACCCAAGGTCCTAAAATGTCAAGTTGATTGATGACTTAATGCAATGTGGTCTGTGTTTTCTCAAAACTGCAGCCAGGCTGCAGAGCTTGAATTCTCTATCAGTTCCCAATTTTGGGGAAGTCCAGAACCAGGGGTCACAGTCTAAGGATAAGGGGTAAGCCATTTAGGACCGAGATGAGGAGAAACTTCTTCACCCAGAGAGTGGTGAAGTTGTGGAATTCTCTACCACAGAAAGTTGTTGAGGCCAATTCACTAAATATATTCAAAAAAGAGTTAGATGTAGTCCTTACTACTAGGGGGATCAAGGGGTATGGCGAGAAAGCAGGAATGGGGTAGTGAAGTTGCACGTTCAGCCATGAACTCATTGAATGCTGGTGCAGGCCGAATGGCCTACTCCTGCACCTATTTTCTATGCTTCTATGTTGAAGATAATGAAAGGGTATGATAGGGTAGATGTAGAGAAGATGTTTCCACTTGCGGGCAAGACCAGAACTAGGGCCATAAATATAAGATAGCCACTAATAAATGCAACAGGGAAATCAGGAGAAATTCTTTATCCAAAGAATGGTAGAATGTGCAGATCGCTACCACAAGGAGTAGTTGAAGCGAATAGCATAGATGCATCCCAGGCGAAGTTAGCTAAGAACATGCAGGATGAAGGAATAGAAGGATATGTTGATGGGGTTAGATGAAGAAGGCTGGGAGGAGGCTCGTGTGGATCATAAACACCACCATGGACCTGTTGGGTCAAATGGCCTGTTTCTGTCCTGTAACTACTTTGTGCTGACCACAACTTGTATTTATATAGCATCTTTAATGTAGTGAAACGTCCCAAGGCGATTCACAAGAGTATTATGAGACAAAAAATTTGACACTGAGCCACATAAGGAGAAATTAGGACAGGTGACCAAAAGCTTGGTCAAAGAGGTCGGTTTTAAGGAGCATCTTGAAGGAGGAAAGAGAGGTAGAGAGGCAGAAAGGTTTAGGTAGGGAATTCCAGAGCTTAGGGCCTAGGCAAGGAGAAGGCACGGCCACCAATGTTGAGCGATTATAATCAGAGATGATCAAGAGGGCAGAATTAGAGGAGTGCTGACATCTCGGGGGGTTGAGGAGATTACAGTTATGAGGAGTGAGGCTATGAAGAGATTTCAAAACAAGGATAAGAATTTTGAAATTGAGGCGTTGATTAATCGGGAGCCAATGTCGATCAGTGAGCGCAGGGGTGATAGGTGAACAGGACTTGGTGTGAGTTAGGACATGGACAGCTGAGTTTTGGATCACCTCTAGTTTACGTAGGGTAGAATGTGGGAGGCCAGCTAGCAGTGCATTGGAATAGTCAAATCTAAAGGTAACAAAAGGATGGATGAGGGCTTCAGGAGCAGATGAGCTGAGGCAAGGGAGGAAATGGGCGATGTTACGGAGGTGGAACTAGACGGTCTTAGTTATGCTGCAGATATATGGTCGAAAGCTCATTTCAGGGTCAAATATGACACAATACTTCATGATACGAAACTCAGAAATGTAGTAAACAATGAGGCAGTTAGTAATAGACTTAAGGAGGACATAGACAGACTGGTAAAATGGGCAGACACATGGCAGATTAAATTTAACACAGAGAAATGTGAAGTGATACATTTGGTAGGAAGAATGAGGAGAGCCAATATGAGCTAAATGGTACAATTTTAAAGGTGTGCAGGAACAGAGAGACCTGGGGTGTATGTACACAAATCTTTGATGCATATGGGATCCATGGCTATAGTTATAGAGGAATCGATTACAAAAGCAAAAAATTCATGCTAAACTTTTATAAAAGACTGGATAGGCCACAGTTATAGTACTGTCACCAGTGGGGAAGGAGCGGTCCAGTTGTCGCTGAAGGAAGAGGAGACCCGGTCGCCGTTGAGGAGGAGGTCACCTGTGGGGAAGGAGAGGTCCAGCCGTCGTCAAGGAGAGGACAATCCACATCTGGACTGGGGTCAAACAGGGCTGCGTCATCGCCCCAACACTCTTCTCAATCTTTCTCGCTGCCATGCTCCACCTCACAGTCAACAAGTTCCCCACCGGAGTGATACTAAACTACAGAACCAGTGGGAACTTGTTCAACCTTCGTTATCTCCAGGCCAGGTCCAAGACCACCCCATCCTCTGTCGTTGAGCTACAGTATGCGGATGACGCCTGCGTCTGCGCACATACAGAGGCTGAACTCCAAGTCATAGTCAATGTATTTACTGAGGCGTACGAAAGCATGGGCCTTACACTAAGCATCCGTAAGACAAAGGTCCTCCACCAACCTGTCCTCGCCGCACAGCACTGCCCCCCAGTCATCAAGATCCACGGCGTGGTCCTGGACAACGTGTACCATTTCCCATATCTCGGGAGCCTCTTATCAACAAGAGCAGACATTGACGACAAGATTCAACACCGCCTCCAGTACGCCAGTGCAGCCTTCAGCTGCCTGAGGAAGAGTGTTCGAAGACCAGGTCCTCAAATCTGCCACCAAGCTCATGGTCTACAGGGCTGTAGTAATACCTGCCCTCCTGTATGGCTCAGAGACATGGACCATGTACAGTAGACACCTCAAGACGCTGGAGAAATACCACCAACGATGTCTCCGCAAGATCCTACAAATCCCCTGGGAGGACAGACGCATCAATGTTAGCGACCTCGACCAGGCCAACATCCCCAGCATTGAAGCACTGACCACATTTGATCAGCTCCGCTGGGCAGGCCACATGGTTCACATGCCAGACATAAGACTCCCAAAGCAAGCGCTCTACTCGGAACTCCTTCACGGCAAACGAGCCAAAGGTGGGAAGAGGAAACGTTACAAGGACACCCTCAAAGCCTCCTTGATAAAGTGCGACATCCCACTGACACCTGGAAGTCCCTGGCCAAAGACCGCCCTAAGTGGAGGAAGTGCATCGGGAGGGCGCTGAGAGTATGCAGAAATCAAGCGCAGGCAGCGTGTGGCAAACCTGTCCCACCTGTGACAGGGACTGTGGTTCTCGTATTGGACTGTTCAGCCACCGAGAGACTTTTTAAGAGTGAACTGCCTACGATGATGATGATGGACCAAGAGTTGGAAAGTGGGATTAGACTGGATAGCTCTTTTTCGGCTAGCGCTGATACGATGGGTCGAATGGCCTCCTTCTGCGCGGTAAATTTATATGACTCTATATGTCGTTTGGATTGGGGGACACGAGACAGATGGAGAAGGCCGGTGTCACCGAAGCCTTCTCTTGAAGATTGGCAGAGAAGCGGCGGAACCTTCGTTTTTCGTTCCATGTACTTCTGCGGGTCGAGGAGGAGGATTTTAGGCGGACGGGTTTGGGGTGAGCACTCGTTCGGGTCCGTGTGGCGATTTAACTGAAAAGAATCGGAGATTATTTGAAAGAAACCCCGCGCGACAGAGGACGCTGGCTCGTGACCGGGGAGAAGCAACCGCCGGCTCTCGAGCAAAACAAGAGGGCGAGAGAAAGAACGGTCGGAGGATAACAGCCGGCCTGTCGGCCAAGACCGCGCAGAGCCGGTGCTCTCCATTCACACCGGCTTTAGAGCAAAACAAAAACACACATTTATTTTCCCCTTTGTTAAATTTTTTTGTAATAATTTTCTCAGCTCTCTCCCACCCCACCTTTCCTCCATCTGAGTTTACACAAGTAATTTCTTGGGGAGGAAAGGAAACAAATGCAGGTAAGAATTATTTTTTTGGGGGACAAATGCAAAAAAATGTTAAATTTCTTGAGAAGCGGAGGCCTCTATCATGTGTTGAAGAGCAGATGGATAATTCTGTTTTGAGATGCTCCTTCTCGTAATTGTAAACGATTTTGGCGGCAGTAATGTTCAAAATGTGCCATTTTAGCTGTTTTGAGCTGAATAGTATTTTACCAGTTCTAAAGCTTTTCAGTTGAGTTTATTGTAGAATGAACTTTCCCCCTCATTGTTTCCATGTTTTTGCTCTTTTTAAGTGGACGTAAAGGCTTTGATCCATTTGCCTTTGGCAGCTGACGTGGGAAAGTTTTACTTCCCATCCATTGGTACCTTCTGACTTCCTGTTCTCTACCCTTATTGAATGCAATACTCTTCAGTATTGTCATGAGAGTTATTTACTTCCTGTCCATTGGTACCTTCTGACTTCCTGTTCTCTACCCTTATTGAATGCAATGCTCTTCAGTATTGTCATGAGAGTTATTTACTTCCCATCCATTGGTACCTTCTGACTTCCTGTTCTCTACCCTTATTGAATGCAATGCTCTTCAGTATTGTCATGAGAGTTATTTACTTCCCATCCATTGGTACCTTCTGACTTCCTGTTCTCTACCCTTATTGAATGCAATGCTCTTCAGTATTGTCATGAGAATTATTTACTTCCTGTCCATTGGTACCTTCTGACTACCTGTTCTCTACCCTTATTGAATGCAATGCTCTTCAGTATTGTCATGTGAGTTATTTAATGAATCAGTACCTAATGCTACCATAGTAAAGATTGTTTAAAACCAATATGCTATAAATGCAAATGTGCTTCTATGTGTGCTAATTCTAAAATGTGTCTTCCCTTTCGCTCCACTCGTGATCATCCTATACAGGGTAGTACTTCACTCCAGCTTCTGTGCTCCCTCCAGACTCAATCCAATTTGTAAGGATGTATGAAATGTTGTACAATGATACATTTTTAAGAGGGTATTGTGTATAAATTTCACAGACAATTTATTTTACAGAAATTCCAGTGACAACATCCCTCTTATTGGGCCCAAGTTTTGGGTGGAGTTGCTCCTATTTTTTTGGAGCAACTAGTTTAGTTTGGAGTATCTTAGAAATTGCAATTCTCTGCATTTAGTTTGCTCCAGTTCTAGTGAGTTAGTTTAGTTTAGTTTTAGTTTTTTTTTCAAAAGGGGGCGTTGCCAGCCACTTATGCAAATTTAGGCACCAAAAAGTTACTCCAAACTAACTTAGAACGGAGTAAGTATTGACTTTTGTGTGCTCAGAAAAATCTTGCATACACTTTAGAATTAGGTGCAGGTAGCCAGAGATGGTGGGGTGGGGACAAGTTGGGGGATTTTCCAAAGCATTAAACCCTTCACTTTAAAAAAAAATAAAGAACCATCATCAATAATAAATGATGATAAATAAATCAGTAAAGAAAAAGTTTCTACCTCACCAGACCGTTCGGGAGCCCGGTCAGGGCTAGGGGCTGCGTGCTGCAGGCTGGAAATCTGCACCCTGCAGGAGCCGATTTGGCCAGGGCTGGGGGCTGCTTGCTGCAGGCTGGAAATCGGCACTCTGCCCGCTCCAGGAACCCATTCGTTGCGGCTCGGTTCGGCGTGCTTCGGGCCCCTCTCTCTCAGCCAGCAGCACACGCACACAGAATCTGGGGGCCAGGAGCTACTGCGTGCACGCACAAGCGCCACTGCGCACGCGTGCAGCTGCTGGCACTCTTTTTTTTGGCCCATGGCTGTAGCTCCGCTCCCCCGCTGTTGTGCTGCGTCACGCTGACTGCTAAACAGGCCTGCTGCACTCAGAGAATCGTGAGTTAAGTTTTTGGTGCGCTTTTCATTCCACAAAATAGGCGGGCCTCTCGGAGGTGCGCCGTTCTAGCGGATATCTGAAACTTGCGCCCCTTATTACTCTGTGTAATGGTGTAAGACAACCAACTTCTCGGCATGTGTTAAAGCAACTGTAATAAATTGCACAAGCAAAGTTTGATTAGTTCATCAATGCCCTTTGAGCCCGAAAATGTGTGACAGCTTTATAATGGATACAGTGGATGTTATTCCCTTTTAATATTTAGTAAAAAAAAACTTGATACTAGATTTGAAAGCATGTGGCACAGTATCATTCACGCCACCCCCCCCCCCCCCCCCCCCCTCCAAGGCGGCTGAGGTCCAATGTCAGTTGTACTATTGGAGGAAGAGAGAAAAATCTGAAGCTTTGCCTATATTTCCCCACAATAGCCAACTCCGAGCATTCTTAAAGTCTTGCCTTCTTGACTATGGGTATTGCATGATTCAGAACTGGGGAAAAGTGATACATTCATAGGCCCCAAGTTTCCACATGATTTGCTCCTGATTTTTGGGAGCAACTGGTGGAGAACGGAGTATCTTAGAAATCGGAATTCTCCACATTTAAGTTTTCTGCAGTTCTCGTCAAGTATAACAGTTTCACTTTTGAACAGAATTTTTTTTCAAAAGGGGGCGTGTCCGGCCAGTGACTTCTGATTTGAAAGTTTCCACAGGGAAAACGTACTCCAAACTAACTTAGAATGGAGCAAGTGAAGATTTTTGTAGGCTTGAAAAAACCTTGTCTACACATTTAAAAAATCAGGCGCAGGTTACAAATTAGGCGTCTGGAACGAGGTGGGGGGGCGGACGGGGGAAAGGGAAGTAATTAAATTCTACAATAAATCCTTAGTTATACTTACACAAATCTTATGCAAATAAATCCAACCTGAAGAAAAATTTATAAGCAAAGAAAAGATTAAATAAACCATGTTCCTACCTGTGCGAAAGTGCTTCAGGCAGGCCTTTCAGGCAGCCGTTTGCCGTCGGGCCCGACGGACGGCAGGAGGAGGGAGGGAGAAAGCTGCAAGAAGCCTCAGTACTTGAGGCAGCTGTTTGCCGTCTGGCCCGACCGACGGCAGGGAGGGGAGGGAGGGAGAAAGCTGCAAGAAGCCTCAGTGCTTGAGGCAGCCGTTTGCCATCGGGCCCGACCGACGGCAGGAGGAGGGAGGGAGAAAGCTGCAAGAAGCCTCAGTACTTGAGGCAGCTGTTTGCCGTCTGGCCCGACCGACGGCAGGAGGAGGGAGGGAGAAAGCTGCAAGAAGCCTCAGTGCTGATCATGGAAGGGCAATGTGGTTTTATTAAAAAATTTTAAAAATTGAACAGTTACAAAGAATTTGAATAGTCTCAAACAAGTGCATGTGTCCCGTTTATCACAGTCTATCTTTAATTACAGAATGCACTCCCTCACACACAGAAATATCAAGAAAATTAAAATGCAAGCCTTTGCAAGGGTTCAATAAACACATTTTCACTTTTTCTGCAGCACTTTTTAAAATGGCCGAGTGCCAATGTTTACTTCAGACTGCGCGTGCGCGAATGCTCCAACGTGCATGCGCAGGGTTGCCGGCACAAAAAAAACTAATTTAAATTGTACCCGCCCCCTCCTACTTACAAAATCGGCGCGAGTGGTAGGCTCCGCCCCCTGTGCGCCGCGCCACGCATACATCGAGCTGCAAAGCGCTCGAGAATAGCGCGTTTTTTTTCAGGCGCCGTTTTCGGCGCGAAAAAAGGGTGCCCAGCTCGGAGGGGCGCCTGTTTTGCCGCGTGTGGAAACTTGGGGCCATAGTGTTTATCAAATATTCAGATGCTTTTTTAGAAAAGGGGAGAAAATGCAATGCACAAATAAACACACGACACCTCAAATTGCAATAATTATAGACATTTTTGCTGAATTATGGGGAATGTCAATTGTTGTGTAGGGCATTTATCAGCATTTTTTTCTGTAACTTTAGAACCTACTTGCTGTACTGTGTAACTGTACAGATGTGATTGCTTACTTTCTTGCTGGGTACCTTTTTTCAAATAACCAACCTAATGCTTACTTTTAAAAATGTAAATACAAGATTTCTTTTTACTTAATAATACAGGTTCTTAATTTTATGTGTTCCAATAGTGGTGCTGAAAGCATCAGCAATGTTTTCTTTCTTTAAAATATTTGCATTTCCCCCCACCAAAATTACATAAATTATGGCCAGGAGGAGTGCTGATTGATTGACTATCAATGTGGATTTCCACCCACAACTTCCTATATTGAGTGTTTTTGTTCTTGTCCGTTCTTTATTAAGGAGCTGCTGAGTCAAGGCCAAGTCAGAGGGACAGTTACCCTGACGGATATTGTTTTGAATCTCAGATGTTGAATTGAAATTTCAATTGTCTTTGGGCTGTGGCTTTAGTGCCATTGCACATAACTGGAGCTGAAATTGAAAAAATGTGGTTCATTAGTTGTAGATATTTGATCTTGTTTTGCTGTTGCCTAGTAGGGAAGAATGGGGATATAAATCATACTTTTGGCACACAACCCTTCACTCAATGCATGGTATCAGGATCTGGCAGCTCTTGAAGGATACATTAAATCAATAACAGAAGTTTGGGATAGCTATATACTAGTACCCAATGGCAAACTCTGCCAGTGCAGAGGACTGATTTGTTGCATGAAACTAGACATATGTTATGAACATTTCTATCGCAGGTTCTAAGAACATAAGAAATAGAAGCAGGATTAGGCCATTCAGCCCATCAAGCCTGCTCCGCTATTCAATAAGATCATGGCTGATCTGATCATGGATTCAGTTCCACTTCCCTGCCCGCTCCCTATAATCCTTTACTCCCTTATCGCTCAAAAATCTGTCTATCTCCGCCTTAAATATATTCAATGACCCAGCCTCCACAGCTCTCTGGGGCAGAGAATTCCATAGATTTACAAACCTCAGAGAAGAAATTTCTCCTCATTTCAGTTTTAAATGGGCGGCCTCTTATTCTGAGACTATGCCCCCTAGTTTTAGTTTCCTCTATGTGGAAATATCCTTTCTACATCCACCTTGTTGAGCCCCCTCATTATCATATGTTTCGATAAGATTACACCTCATTCTTCTGAACTCCAATGAATATAGGCTCAATCTATATCTTCATAAGTCAACCCCCTCATCTCCGGAATCAACCTAGTGAACCTTCTCTGAACAGCCGACCCTGTACAGTTGTAACAGGACTTTTCTGCTGTTATACTCTCTTCCCCTTGCAATGAAGGCCAACATTCCATTTGCCTTCCTGATTACTTGCTGTACCTGCATACTAACTTTTTGTGTTTCATGCACAAGGACCCCCAGGTCCCTCTACTGCAACACTTTGCAATTTTCTCTCTTTAATTTGTAATTTGCTTTTCTATTTTTCATGCCAAAGTGGATAACCTCACATTTTCCCACATTATATTCCATCTACCAGATTTTGCCCACTCATTTAGCCTGTCTGCAGATTTTATGTATCTTTCTCACAGTTTGCTTTCCCACCCATCTTTGTATTATCAACAAAATTGGCTACATTACACTCTGTCCCTTCATCCAAGTCATTAATATAGATTGTAAATAGTTGACGACCTAGCACGGATCCCTGCAGCACCCCACTAGTCACTGTTTGCCAATTGGAAAATTACCCATTTATCCCGACACTTTGTTTTCTGTTAGTTAGCCTATCCTTTATCCATGCTAATATATTACCCACTACCCTGTGAACTTTTATCTTGGCAAAAACCTTCTATAGGGCACTTTATCGAATGCCTTCTGGAAATCCAAATATACCACATCCACTGGTTTCCCCTTTATCCACCCTGTTCGTTACATCCGCAAAGAACTCCAGCAATTTTGTCAAACATGATTTCTGTTTCATAAAACCATGCTGGCTCCGTTTGATTGAATAATGCATTTCCAAATGTCCCGCTACTGCTTCCTTAATAATGGACTCCAGCATTTTCCCAAAGACAGATGATCGGCTAACTGGTCTATAGTTTCCTGCTTTTTGTCTGCCTCCTTTTTTAAATAGGGGCGTTACATTTGGGTTTTTCCAATCTGCTGAGACCGCCCCAGAATCTGGGGAATTTTGGTAGATTACAACCAATGCATCCACTATCTCTGCAGCCACTTCTTTTAAGACCCGAGGATGTAAGCCATCAGATCTAGGGAACTTGTCCGCCTTTAATCCCATTGTTTTACCGAGTACTACTTCATTAGGTGATTGTATTAAGTTCCTCCCTCCCTATAACCCCTTGATTATCCACTATTGGGATGTTTTTAGTGTCTTCCACAGTGAAGACTGATATAAAGTATTTGTTCAACATCTTTGCCATTTCTCTGTTCTCCATTATTAATTCCCCAGTCTCATCCTCGAGGGGATTAACATTTATTTTAGCCATTCTTTTCCTTTTTATGTACCTGTAAAAACTGTTACTATCTGTTTTATATTTGGTGCTAGTTTACTTTCATAATCTATCTTCCCTCTTTATCTTTTTTTAGTTCTTTGCTGACTTTTAAAAGTTTCCCAATCCTCTCGCCTCCCACTCGTCTTGGCCACATTGTATGCCCTTGTTTTCAATTTGATACCTTCCCTTATTTCCTTAGTTAGCCACGGATCGTTATCCCTTTTACAGTCTTTCCTTCTCATTGGGGTATATTTATGTTGCGAGTTATGGAATATCTCCTTAAATGTCTGCCACTGCTCATCAACTGTCCCATACTTTAATCTATTTTCCCAGTCAACTTTAGCCAACTCTGCCTTCATACCTTTGTAGTCTCTTTTTATTTAAGCTTAGGTCCCTGGTTTGAGAACCAACTTTCTTGCCCTCCAGCTGAATTTGAAATTTAACCACGTTATGGTCATTCATTCCTAGAGGATCCTTTACTACGAGATCATTTATTAATCCTGTCTCATTGCACATTACCAGCTCCCTGGTTGGTTCTGCAACGTACTGTTCAAGGAAACTCTTGGATGCACTCTATGAACTCTTCCTCGAGGCTGCCCTGGCTAATTTGCTTTGTCCAATCAAATGAAAGTTAAAATCACCCATGATTATTGCTGTTCCTTTATTACAAGCCTCCCTCACTTTTTAATTTATACTTCGTCCAACTGTGTAGCTACTATTAGCGGGCCTATAGACTACGCCCATCAGCGACTTTTTCCCCTTATTATTCTTTATCTCCACCCAAACTGTTTCAACATCCTGATCCTCTGAGCCAATATCGTTTCTCACCAACACACTGATACCATTCTTTATTAACAGTGCTACCCAACCTTCTTTTCCTTTCTGTCTGTCCTTTTGAATTGTCAAATACTCCTGAATATATAGTTCCCAGTCCTTGTCACCTTGCAACCACGTCTCTGTAGTGGCTATCACATCATACCCATTTGTGCCGCTCCCTGCTGTGTTGAGTGGATAATGACAATGGAGCACTGTTCCCAAGTGACAACATACGACAATGTCAACATATAAGGAAAGGTGTTGATGAGTGATAGCTGGATAACTTCCCCAATGTTTTGCTGTTTGAAGTAGAAGCATGCCAGTAGTTTGCAGTTTGCCAAGGGAGAATTCTCCCCTGGAAGAGTTGATTTGATCCTACAGGAAATGCTAGAGAAAGCAATGGTTGAAGGACTCGCTGCCTATGTTGTGTGCTCCATGGTAGCACAGTACAGAAGCTTCTTGTATGCTTGCGGATTCAAATCTCACAAGGTTTACCAAGAAATACCAAATTGCACTGGGGTCTGTAGATTTGAGAAACATGCCTTATTTTACAAAAGCACTGTGTATAGCAGATATGGATTGCTGGACATGGGAATATTCTAAGGAATGTCAGTATCTCTGATAAGGGACCATCAGCTGAAATGTTTTGGCTGTGGTGTACTCAGCTTCACAATATGTACCTGCTCATTGCAGTAAATTATTTTCCATTCTTTTCTTCCGTGCCGAACAACACAAGGCAACCCATTTCTCCAACTGCTTTTACATCCAGCAGATCATGCTCTGGGTTGTTTCCGTAACCGAGCCCCTTTTTACATGGACAGGTCATTAGCCTAACTCAAAACTCCCTACCAGAAGAATCGACTAGATGGAATGGGGAAGTCGCTGCTCCACTCCCATTGGATGTGAATACCCATTATACAGTGGCCAGAGCTCTGGTCACTGGATGACCATGACTACAATTTGGTGATTGGGTGGGTGTAAAGTACCCCGCTCCCATCGTATACAAGCAAACTGCTGGATGTCAACCAGTATTCAAAGGCCAAATCTCTTGTCACCACTCACCAGGACTCTCAGGATGGGGCTCTAACCCATAACCGTCTGCCTCAGGCAGATTTTCTATCACTGAACCAAGGCTCACTTTTTTTTTCTCCATTGGAAGGATTTAAATACAGTCTGGGAATCTGCTGATTGGAAAATAAATACACTCCTGTGTTTTAAAGCACATGGAGACAACTGTATTTGAGCAATATTCACAAGATTTTGTTTGGTTAAAAAGGTTTTATTATAAATCTATTAAAGTATTTGTTGTAACCAATTATGTGTACTAGTGAGTTTTCAAGCTAAACATTCAGCTAGCCTGCTGTCGTTTGCAGTGCTCAAAAGTGTTTGTTTCTCTCTGCTCTTGAAATTTCCTTTTGCTGGTCTTATTTCGACTCCAGTCAGAGATAGTCAATTAATTACTGTTATAGGGCCAGTGAATAACTGGCTAGTAGCTAAAGATTTACCTAACCTTTTGTTATTTTAGGAAATCCACATTTTTTCAATGTTATTTTAATATGTACTTAATCACCTTAAAAACTTTCTTTTCATTACTTTTGAAGAATTAGAGAGGGAAACATGCATGTGAGCTGGCTCTTCCTTCCCTTGGTCAGTTCTTATTCAGAAATTGGCATCCTAATATGATTTTATTTGTTCTCAGCATGTTGGCAAGACTGCATTTATTGCCCATCCCTTGTTGCCATGAGAACCACTTTCTTGAACTGCTGTAGTCCTTGTGGTGATCGTGCTGCCATGATGTTGGTGTTAGATAGTGAATTCCAGGATTTTTGACCCAGTGATGATGAAGGAACAGTAATATTATGTTCAAGTCAGATTGGTGTGTTACTTGGAAGTGTTGGTGTTCCCATTAAATTGCTGCCCTTGTCCATCGCTGTTAGAGCTTTAGTGAGTTGCCTCAGTAGCTATGCATACTGCTGTCACAAGTGTGCCAGTGGTGGAGGGGGTGTATATTGAGTCATGTGGCAGGACTACCAATCATGCTGATTGCTTTGTTCTGCAATATAGCAAGCTTCTTGAGTGTTGTTGCGGCATCCAGACGAGTGGTGAGTAATTCATCACACTCTTGACTTGAATTTTGTGGATGATGACAAGGCTTTGAGGGATCAGGAGCTGAGTTACTTGTCGAAGAATACACCGCCTAGGCACTGCTCTTGTAGCTGTAGAGTTGATCTAGCTCATTCACTTAAAATTCTGAACACTGGAATTTGGCAATGGTGGTGCCATTGAAGGTTAGGGGGAGTTGATTGGACATTATTTTGTTGGAAATGTTCATTGCCTGGCATTTGTGTGGTGTCAGTGTTACCCGTCCTGTGTCAGCCCAAACCCTGCTATTGTCTAGGTCATATTGGCTGACATGGCCTGCTTCATTATAGGAAGAGCTGTGCATGGAGTTGAATGCTGGAAAATTTTCAATGAACAGCCCCAATCCTGACCTTTTGACAGAAGGCAGGTCAGTGAGGAAGCAGTTGAAGATGCTTGGGCCAAGGCCATTTCCCTGAGAAATCCTATAATGTTCTTGGACTGTGATGATTGGTGTCTAACAACCACAATTATCTCCCTGTCTGTCAGATGTGAATCCAGCTACTGGAGGGTTTTCCCGTTGAGCCCCAGTGGCCTCAATTTTGCTATGGCTCATTGGTACCATTCTCTACTGAATATTATCTTGATGTCCAGGGCAATTACTCTTGCCTCTGCTCTGGCATTCAGCATTTGCATTCTTGTCTGAATGCAGACTGGAGCTGAGTGATTCTGGTGAAACCTGAACTGATGGTGAACAGGCTATAGGTGAATAGGTGTTGCTTGATGATCACTTTGCCAATGATTGGAAGGTGTCTGATATGAAAGAGTTTGTCATGATAATATTCATTTTTCTGGTTAGGCTATACCTGGGAAATCTTCCACATTATCGGGTAGATAACTGTGTCACAGCTGCATTGGAACAACTTGGCTAGCATGGGTGGCTAGTTCTGGTACGAATATCTTCAGCAGTTCAACCGGGTTGTTGTCTGGGCCCCTAGCCTTAGCTATTTAGCGCACTTGGCTGCTTAATTTCACTTGGAGTGAACTGAATTGGCAGAATACTGGCATCTGTGATGGTGGAGATTGTGATAGTATTGAAAGAATGTGAGTATACATCAAATTATCTTGAGACAAAATCCTCCCAGTTTGTGCATTTAAATATAGGATGAGTGATCTGAAATCATTGATCAGCAGTGTTTATTAGATTTGTATCCTAAATTATTCTGCATGAGCACAAATATTTGAATGACTGACTGCTTCCTCCCAGTATTCACAAGGAAGACATGAGCTACATGCCCCCCCCCCACACACTACCAGATATCCCAAGTAAAATCAATGACTTTGTTATTTGGAAATCCTAGACAGGCTAATCGGGCTCAAAAGAATTCCCCAAAGATATAACATATTTATCCCAGAGTGCTGAAAGCAACTAGGAAAAAAAATTGTGTGGGCGTCAATGGACATGAGGGAAATGAGCTGATACAGTATCCATATTTCAAAAGGGTGACAAAGCAGACACCGGCAACTCGAGACCCATCCGTCTACTTCCATTCAATGTAAATTGTGAAATCGCTTATTAGGAGTAAACTTGGAAGATATTATGTACAATAATAACCTAATTACTGTAACAGCAATCAGCATCAATATAAAGAGGAAGATCCTGCCTGACTAACTTCTTGAGAAGGTGCATTGTGGTAAGCCCTTTGATGAAGTGTACCTCAACGTTCCAAAAGGCGTTTGACAAAGTTCCACACACAGCTGTTAATTAAACTCAAAAGCTCTGGAGATTCAGTGTAAACCCTTGGAATGGATAAGGAACTGAATATAAGGTAGGAAAGAAAAAGTACTCATTAGAGAAGTTATGTCTGAATGAGGGAGTGAGGGGAGAGTACTGAGTGGAGCACCTCGGGGCTCATCAATGCTAAACCACTACTGTTTCTAATTTACATAAATGAGCTGGATTCAGAAACTCCGTAAAAGGTTCAAACTAGAGAAGCATACTTTTAAGACCGATATTAGGAAATTCTTCTTCACACAAAGAGAGATCAGCATGTGGAATAAACTTCTAGATAGAGTAGTTGAGGCAAATACCCTGGAATCATTTGACAAACTGTTGAATGCTACTCTGGGATGATGATGTGATCTTTCTGGATAGATGAATCAAGATGGGCTGAATGATCTTCCTCATCCATAATTATCTTGTGAATTTCACACAGGGGGAGAGAGAAGAGAATAGAGACAAACTGAGAACCACTGACACATGCACAAGGACAAAGTGAGTTTTATGTCTATTACTGTCAAGAATGGTCTTTTTGTACAAGTGAGTACCATGTGAAGGTGGGCTTACAAAATATTTGACTTAACATTTTGCTCCAGTGCTTCAGGATTTTGCTACGTATGTCCACCCCTGGGTTAAAGTGCTGTGAGTACAGGCAGAACTGGCAGAACTTTGGGGTTTACTATGGAGCATTACATTGTTCCAGTTGATTAGATGCACCAAAATAGCTGGCTGAAAAGTTACATTGGGGAGGAAAAAAGGGAAGGTGACTAATTGAGCAGAATTTAAACTGAGGTATTGGGAATCCTTAAAAGTCACGAGATATAAATAAGTAGAAAAAAACAGGGGGGAAACTAATGTGCAGATGCTCTCGTGGCTATTTGTGCAGAAATAAAGAATGCCTGTATGGGCTTTGAAATCGTATCTGCAAAAGAGGAAAATGTTAGAAAAGATAAATAAACTGGAGGAATTACTACCTAAAAATGAATTGATCGCAGCAGGAATAACAGGAAAATAAAGCAAAGTTGAATGAATTAAATAGATCTACAAGAAACCACATTTTCCTCTGTCATGTTAAGTGCACTGAGACATCTGTGTGTGTGTGTGGAATGCTATGGAACTGTAAGTTATTGAATGGGATTTGCTACCTCTCCAAGATGCGGTATTAGCCTTTTATATTTAGCACGAAAAGTACATCTTTCTCTACTGATCTGTCTAGCAGTATGAATAGACCAAGGAGTATAAAGCCAAGACAACAGTTTATCAAACATTTGCTCCCAACATTGGAACTGATAAGCTATGTAATGTAAGGGCAGAAACTACTGGTCTTGCACAAACCCCTAATGTGCTTGAAGAACAGAACTGACTAATATCTACCGTAAAAAGAGTGTTTCCTTTATTGTATCCTTGAAGCCATCAAGAACTTGTTTCCTTTGTGTATGTATGTTGACTTCGGTCCACCTGCCTGTTATGTTCCCGGTTCTATTGCCAGTATTGCATATTATGTCTGAGATTTAATTGAAGTACTGTTTCTCAGTTATAACTTTAAATAAATGAGTCTATAAACATTCTTTAAAATGTATTATTAAACAAGTGATAGTGGGTTATCTTGGAATTGATAGTTTTTGTTCATTTTTCAGGTACCCATGGATTTAGTTAACCCTTCTCGAAACATTGAGCACAAGTCCAGGTAAATGACCGACAGTGGACATAAATGTGATACAGTGTAAGGACTCGTGGCTGATCCAAAAGAGGAGGATTTTTAAAATTGATACACTTGGATGAAGGAGCCAAGGCCTGCAGTGCAAGGCATTACTAAGGTTTAAAAGATAAGAAAAGAAGACTGCAAAATAAATCTTAATTTCAACAAATTGAGGGCGTAGGAGGAAGAACACCACAACTGCCAATGTATTTGCAGTTTAGGAAGATGATGACACAAAAAGTCTGGAGCGCTGACTATAGCACTATGCATAACATCAAATCCCCTGGGAGGACGGGCGCACCAAAATCAGCGTCCTCATTCAGGCTAACATCCCCAGCATTGAAGCACTGACCATACTCGATCAGCTCCGCTGGGCAGGCCACATAGTCCGCATGCCAGACACGAGACTCCCAAAGCACGTGCTCTACTCTGAGCTCCTTCATGGCAAACGAGCCAAAGTTGGGCAGCGGAAATGTTACAAGGATGCCCTCAAAGCCTCCCTGATAAAGTGCAACATCCCCACTGACACCTGGGAGTCCCTGGCCCAAGACCACCCTAAGTGGAGGAAGTGCATCAGAGCACCTTGAGTCTCAATGCTGAGAGCATGCAGAAAGCAAGCGCAGGCAGCGGAAAGAGCATGCGGCGAACCAGTCCCACCCACCCCTTCCCTCAACGACTGTCTGTCCCACCTGTGACAGTGTCTGTGGCGCTTGTTTTGGACTGTTCAGTCACCAAAGAACTTACTTCAGGAGTGGAACCAAAGGTTCCAACTGAAAGATGTTGAAGGCTAAATATAAACAAGGATCATATGTCAAATGGCAGGCTTTTGTTGTATCCTGTGCTGGAGTGTGTGAGTGGTGTTAAAAGCGCCTCTCCTTAGGCCCAAATTTGCCCAGGAGTTGCTCCGTTTTGTTTGGAGCAACTTGATTTTTCTGCAGTATCTTAAAAATCCCCATTCTGAATATTTACTCTGTGCCAGTGTAAGTGAGTTAATTAGGATTTAAAAATTTTTTTTTTTTTCAAAAGGGGGCATTACCAACCAACTATGCCCATTTTGGCCATTTAAGCCAGTTTGGACAGCTAATAGTTGCTCCAAACTAACTTCGGCCAGCGTATGTGGCCACTTGTGGCTGCACAGAAAACCCTTGCGGAGAGTTAAGAAATCAGCGCAGGTAGCCAGAGATTCGCGGGGCGGGGGGGGAGGGGCGACCTTGCAAAGCACTAAACACATTCACAACAACATTCAAGAAGCATAAAAACCATCAATAATAAATTTTAAAAAATAAAACTTAAGTCCTACCTTCCTAACTCGACCCAGGAAGTCAATGGGCTGACTCCGACTCTCTCCAGGACTGGACTTCTCTCCGAGGTGACAGTGAGTTGACTGCCCATTTTACACAGAAAATTGGATGGTGTACAAAGCAGGTGGCTGACTCGCTGCTACCTCTTTCCTGTCCGGCAGGAGCAGTTAAAATCAGCTCCTAAGCATTCTATCACCTCTCCTAATATCTATTTTGGTTGACGGTCCATTTTTGCCTGATTATACCTCTCTGAAGCACCTTGGGATGTTCTTTTATGTTAAAGGTGCCATATAAATGCAAGTTGTTGTAGTGCAGTGTTGAGTCTAATGCTTCTAGTAATGATGGATCACCAGTAGATACTGTAATATATGCACCTATGAGTATGCTCATAGGTTTGTAGAGCTGTTGCATTGAGTGGCTTAGCCAGTCACATGATGTTCACAAGACTCAATAAAACCCCAGGCAGTTGGGTCTAGGTCATCCATAATGAGGCATGCAGTTGTGAGCCTAGTGGATGAAGTGGTAATGTGTAGTGTGATTGTTAAACCTTTGTTAATAAACCAACTAGTTCGTAATAGCAATGTGTTGCTATGAATTCTTAAGCAAAGAACCCATGAAGCAAATACATTACAGGTACAAAAGTAGGTTTTGATTCAGTGCAAAGGCCTCAAAATGAGTTCCATTATTTTGTACTATTACTTCTGTTATATAAAACTCTGACTACTCCTGTTTTGTTTTGCATTAAATCTCATCGTCCTTACTGACCTTCACTAGCTCCCTGCCCCTCAATGTATCAAATTGAAAATCCTCAACCTGGTCTATAAATCCAACCAATCCCTGAAAACTCCTACATCCCTATCGCCCCTCCTGAATGCATCGCTCCTCTGATTGTGGCTTTTTGTTCATTCCTCCCAACTGCCCCCCTCCCCCAGTTTGCCCCACCAGTGGTAGTAGAGCCTTTTGCCTCTCAACCTCTTCTTTTTTTTTTAAAAAGCAAAATATATATATATATATATATATATATTGTGTTTTCAAAATCCAGCATTTTGTCAGTCGTCCATTCGATTTCCTTATCTCTGCTTCTGGCTCAGTAATATTTCCAATCATTATAAGTGAAGCATCTTGGGACGTTTTTGACATTAAAGGTTCTACATAGTTGTTGCTGTTATCACACAACATGTGAATTTCTAAAAGCAAAATTGACAATGTGCTTTTTCACTGGCTTCATTTCAAAACATTGCTGCATCGAAGTAGCTTAACATATACAAACTATGGTCAAATGGCACAAGCATTTTTTTGCATTAAGAAAACTTGTTTTAATTTCATGGTGTAATTATTTTCTGAAACTTTAGACTTTCGAGCTTCACCGTGGTCCTAATTTTAAACGTCAATTGCTCCAATTTTCCCCAAAATATATAATTCAAATTTTCCAGATAATGGTAGAATGTAATTAAGAACTAATATTACAACAACAGTATCATAACCTACTTAGCTGTACTCTTCTATTTTTACGGTAGCCTTTAATGTCAAATTAATTCATGTTTAAGCTCGTTAAAGAGAAGGAAAAAGAAAATCCCTTTTCTACAAAAACATAATTGATTATTTATACCAAATGTATTCATTGAAAATATATTGTTTAGACTGGGGCTTCCAGCAGGTCTAGAACAAAAGTGGAAGCTTACCCATAGATAAACTGGGGAGAGTGATGCACAGAGATCTCTGTTTGAGAACTGGTTTCTGAGGAAAGTAGCTTTTATTCTCCATGCCAACAGAAACTGAAACAATGGTCAGTTGAAGTTGTTGTTTTCAGCAGGTCAAATTCTTAAAGGGATAATGGCTCAAATGGTTTCTTGTAGTAGGTGGAGGAATATTTATTTTTGTATTTTGAGCTACATTCAGAAAATGAGGAAGGCAGTGGCCAGTATTTTTAGTCTAATTTTCTTTATTCCCTCCACTCTGAAGGAAGTTCCTGAAAAGTCTGACCCGAAAGGAGCCTGGCGAATTGCTGTTGGTGATTGGAACAGGAGTGAGTGCTGCAGTTGCTCCACATATACCTGCACTATGCTCATGGCGAAGCTGTATCGAAGCAGTAATCAATGCAGCAGAAGACCTGGAGGTGCTTCATCCTTCTGATATTGTGGACTTCCGTCACAAAGTAACAGAAGATCGTGATCTTCTTGTGCTTGCCCATGATCTAATCCGGAAAATGTCACCAGTAAGTCATCATAGTGTTTCAAGCTGTAGAATAAAACATTTACACATTAAGCTTAGATGCGCAACTTTTATTTACATATTTGGTGTTTTAGTCTGAAGGTTAAGTTTTAGTTATGCTTCAAACATTGTTTTTAAAAAAAAAAACAGTGGTCGTAAGCTTTTTTTCTGGTTTTAATGAAGACTTCAAACAAACTATTTGAGAAAAACTATTCTAAAATTACTATATGCATTTAAATTTAAATTCTTCCTCCCTTTTTTGTGAATTTTGTGCTCATAAAGGGGTGATGGAGAGTGAAATAGTTCAGACCGTTTTGTAACCCAGTGTCAGGATTACGCATTTCGTTGTCGCACAGTTTCACACTTTCCAAACAATGTGCCTTTGTCCTAAACTCAGACCTGCATCCCCGAGCCACTCCAGCCATCCATACAACCTCTTTTTTTTTTTGGTGCTCAGTGCTGCTCACTATTCCAGGATCATCATGGAGTGCAAAGATAACCCTCTGCTTTTCTTCTCCACTACAAACCTCCACCATCACCTCTAACAACAAGTGCGAGGAGCATTTTGTCATTAAGATTGACACCATCTGTTCAGCTGCTTCTGCAGCTTCCTTCCATTCCCGAGCCTACCAAGCCAAACTTTCCTTAAGGTCTCCCTCCCTCCCCCCCCCCCTCCCCCCGCGCGCGAGCCCAGAGCGTGTATATTTCTTCAGTTTTTCTCCTATTTTCCCTCATGCCCTCTCTAAGCTCATCTTGTTCAAGGTGCTATATAACTGCAAGTAGTTACTTTTTAGGTCATCAGCAGGCAGGGGTAGCTTCCATCCCATCAGTCTGGCCTGGATTTGAACTTAGGCCTGATATGCCAGCCAGTTCTCCAATTTGATATTTTAAATGAATGTTGATTTCTTACTAGTTTCAACGTTATGTATGAAGTTAGGTATATGCATATAATTGAAATTGCTATGCCACTTATAATGCTTAGATAATCTTCCATGGCTTTGCTCGCTGTATGTTTTTTGCTTACCAGATTTTTGTTTGTGCCTGACACATTCTGTTGCTATAAATTCTGTGACTGTGTCCTGCTTCCCCCAATCCCTCTCTTCTATCACTGATCTATTTTTTCTGATCTCTTGTCTTCTCAGGGGGCCTCCTCTGCCTCGCCTTCGTGTGCACCCCCTCAGTCCCTCTCTTGTGGATGCCTCCCCCCCCACTTCCCGCGTGCCTGAGTTACTTGTCATCTCTCTTGATGTTGAAATTGAGTTGATCCCCCATGACATTGCACTTGAGTCAATCAGAAAAATGTGATGGACAATTTTTTTGTGCTATGGACACTGGCTGAGAAACTGGACTCGCTTGCCATCTTGAAAGAAAAATGGGGGCTGCCTCGCTTCTGCCCACTGCTGTCGCGGAATACGGCGGCTGCCATTTTTGGCAGGTCGACAGCGCTGCCGTAGCACGCGCTCACTCCAGATATTTAGATGAGACAAATTGTGACGTCAATCGGCGTGCAACATTGATTTTGACGCACGAATTGACATTTTGGATGTCTCCGTTCCTTTTAAACCTGCCCCCACCCCCCCCTCCCAAAATCATGACCAGCAGGAAGGAACCCCCAAGTGCTATTTAAAGGGATTATCAACAACTTTCACCTGATTTGCTTTTTCATTTCTGTTGGCGCGGTGTAAGTTTGTGCAACTGTTTGGAGTTTTTTTTAGTTATTTAAAGTTGGTACTGCTGCAAGTGGAGAACACGTTGCTCATTTAAAGGATTCTGCTCCCACCACTTGCTCAGTCATGGGGGCTCGACTGCAGTCCCTCTCACGCTTCAGTATGATGGGGTTGGAGTGGAAGCAGCGAAGAAGAGAACAAGATGCTTGCAGAGGGAGGAGAAGGAGAGGCAGGAGGGCTCTCAGCAGGAGGCCTTAACCACCTAGGCTCTTCCAAGAGCACTTCTCCTACCTGCACTTAAGCCAGGAGCTGTGCATTAGGAAGTTCTGCTTCATCAAGGAGATGGTCACAGAACTCTGCCACCACCTGCAACCTGACCTGCAGCCTCAAAACAGGGCAATGATGGCGCTGCCAGTGGCCCTCAAGGTCAGCGTGACCCTCAATTTTTTCACCACCGGATCTTTCCAATCTGGAACAAGGAGATCTAGCTAACATCTCCCAGTTCGCCGTCCATCGCTGCATCTGAGAGATCACAGAGGCTCTGTACTCCAGGAGAAGGGACTTCATTGTCTTCTCTCTGAACAGAAAGGAGCAGCGCACGCGTGGCTTTGTCACAATATTGGGTGTTCCCATGGTGCAGGGTGCCATTGACTGCACACACTTAGCTTTGCGGACGCCACATATCAAGTCTAAGATGATCTGTAGCCGCAAAGGCTACCACACTCTTAATGTGCAGTTGATGTGCGACCACGCCCAGCGCATCCTGGCAGCAGTCATGATGCCGTCACCCTGTGCCAGTCTGGTGTGCCAGCAATCGTCTCGGCACCATGTCAAACCTGAGGTGGTTGCTCTGAGACCATGGTTATCTGCTGTACACCTGGCTGATGAATCCCCTCCGCAACCCCACCACTCGTGGCCAGCACTCCTCATGAGAGCCATGCTGCCCGAGGAACTCATCGAACGGACCATCAGGGTGCTCAAGCAATGGTTCTGCTGCTTTGACCGCTTGGGAGGAGCCCTCCAGTACTCGCCGGAGCGGGTGTCCCATTTCGTGGTGGTCTGCAGCATGCTCCATAATCTGGTCATCATGAGGGCGCAGCCCTTGCCACCACGGCCTCTGGGACTACCTGAGGAGGAGGCAGACAGCTGATCTCCATTCTGGACGGGCTGTCCATGAGCGCCTCATCAGCTTCTGCAGTTGGGCTTACCTGTCTGCTTCTGCTCCTGCTCCTGGGGGTTATGAGCCACCTTTGTAAGAGAAAGGGGAGTATGTCAGTGAGTGTGGTGCAGTGTGTTGCGGTGATGTGCCTACCATGGTTGAATAACTGGCAGTGTGTGCAAGGTGTGAGATGTGGTGCGTCTTGCAGCAGTGGTAAGTGTGTGAGGGTGAGGTGAAACTGTCATTGTGAGGTATGATTACTAGAGATTGTTGGCAGGTGAGTGATGGGGGTGTGGTGCATTGAGCAGTGTGTGAGGCTAGTGGTGCAGATGGTGGGATATGGTATTTGAAGATGCATTCACTCACTTTGACCATTTGTGTGAGGTCATTAATTCGATTGGTAGAAGATTTGAGGAGCAATTTCTTCACCCAGAGCGTTGTGGGGGTCTGGAACTCACTGCCTGAAAGGGTGGTAGAGGCAGAAACCTTCACCACATTTAAAAGTACTTGGATGTGCAGTAACCTGCAGGACTACGGACCTCGAGCTGGAAAGTGGGATTTGGCTGGATAGCCTCGTGTTGGCGGACATGGACACGATGGGCCAAAATGGCCTCCTTCTGTGCTGTAAATTTCTATGATTAAACTTCTTGTGACACTGGATCTAGGACCTGGGGACAACAATTGTCGTACTGACCGCTTCAGCTATCTCCTCCCACAGCCTTCTGCTGTTCTGCCTTGAAGGCCTCCTGCTTCCCTGCGGGTAGAGGATCTGACTGCGTCATTGAATCCCCAGGACCAAGGCCTCTAGTGCAGCATCGGAGAATTTACTTGCCCTCTTGGTTGTAGGGTCAAGGCTTTCCCCACACTGACAATGAGGAGCTTCTGCAATAAAGCAGCTCCCTTTTAAGTAGCGCAGAGAGCCAAGGCCAAACTTTATTGGCCAGTAGACAGCACCGGATGTTGGACGCTTGTTCACTGCTAAGCCAATCAGCAGCGTGTTTATCACAAAGATCAGTGCTGCAATCATTATAATGAGCAGGCAGCATGAATTTTGCATGCTGCCTCCACCACTTTGACCGGACGCGTCACATTGCGCTTTGCGATGCTCGGGCCTGTTTTGGGTCCGTATCCAATTTCAAGGCCACAATTTCGAAAATAGATTTTTGTTTTATTAACTTTTTACAGAGAAATTTTAATTCTAAAGCTCTGGATACCATGTGTGATATTTTGAGCAACTAGATAAAATATAAAAGGCTGTAAAAAGTTTGATGAAAGCAAGTGATTGACAGATGCCATTTAACACTGAAAAATGTATAGTAATGCACATTGGTGCTATAACTTAATTGACAATAAGTGAGTGATGCTATATAATGTGTATCGGTGGTGGGAGGCAGTTAAACTTGCATGCAGTAGCTAATTATTAGTTACCTGGATCATTGCTATATATGGCACTGAAAGCAAGGGTAAGTATCTGGCTAGAAAAATGTAGATTAGTAATACTGAAAATTTGGAAACACTGCACATGCATGCTAAGTTTTTGAGAACTGTAGTTCAGAAAAGCTTTAATTAATGGAAAAAAATGTGAAAGGTAAGTAAAAGTGATTTTTGTTTTTCTGGTTCTAAGGGGAAATTAAGTGTTCTAAATCTCATCTCTTTAATGAAAATGGTGTTGGGGATGAGAGCGATTGATTAAAGTATCAAACAATCAAAAGTATTTTAACCTGTACATGCAAGAAAAACATAACAGTAGTTAAAGGTCACTGAGGAATGCTACTGCTTTGAATAATGATATGCATGTATGTGATTCTCACATGTTGAGCTTCTGATTTTAATTTATGTTTCTCTGGGTTGGTGAACATTTAGAAATTCATGGACTAATCAAGGGCAGCTAGTACAGATTTGTTATAGGCAAGTCATGTTTGATAAACTTAATAAGTTGTTTGAAGAGGTGGCTGATAATGAAAACACATTAGATGTAATGTAAATGCCTCACAAGAAGCTTCTACATAAAGGGAAGATTGGATAAATATTTGAAGCCGGGAGAAGGCAGGATAGTGGGATTAATTTTGAATTGCTTTAGTAAAGAGCTGACACAGACATAGTGGATTAAATGACCTTGTTCTGTGCTGTGAACTTACGGGGTTCGATGGGTGATGTATAAGTAAAAGCATGCTTCCCATACAAAGAAAAACTAGAACCAATAGTTCTATTTTGAGACATCATTTTCATTTGTTCAGTGGAAGTCAGAATATCTCTGCCTCCTAATAGCATTATTCTGCTCTTTTTTTTTCTGGCGACAAAGGCCCCAAGTTTCCACACGCGGCAAAACAGGCGCCCCTCCGAGCTGGGTGCCCGTTTTTCGTGCCGAAAACAGCGCCTGAAAAAAAACGCGCTATTCTCGAGCGTTTTGCAGCTCGATGTCAGCTTGGCGCGGCGCCCAGGGGGCGGAGCCTACCACTCGCGCCGATTTTGTAAGTAGGAGGGGGCGGGTACCATTTAAATGATTTTTTTTCGTGCCGGCAACCCTGCGCGTGCGCGTTGGAGCGTTCGCGCACGCGCAGTGTGAAGGAAACATTGGCACTCGGCCATTTTTGTAGTTCTTTGTAGCTGTTCAATTTTTAAAATTTTTTAATAAAACCACATTGCCCTTCCATGATCAGCACTGAGGCTTCTTGCAGCAGTGAGAAGGCTGCAGGAAGCCTCAGAAGTTGAGGCAGCCGTTTCCCGACGGGCCCGACCGACGGCAGGGGGGGCCTTCTCCCTCACCCCCCACCCCCCCCCCCCGCCGTTGGGAATGGCTGCCTCAACTTCTGAGGCTTCCTGCAGCCTTCTCACTGCCTCCCCCCCACTGCTGTCGGTCGGACCCTTACTGCCCCCCCCCGCCGTCGGGAATGGCTGCTGCCATCGGTCTGGCCCTTACTGCCTCCCCCTCCCCCCCCCCCGCCGTCGGGAATGGCGCCTTCCCTTCCCTGCCGTCGGGAACGGCTGCTGCCGTCGGTCGGGCCCTTACTGCCTTCCCTCCCCTGCCGTCGGGAACGGCTACCTCAACTTGTGAGGCTTCCTGAGGCTTCTCCCTGCCTGAAGCACTTTCACACAGGTAGGAACATGGTTTATTTAATCTTTTCTTTGCTTATGAATTTTTATTCAGGTTGGAATTATTTGTATAAGTATAATTAAGGATTTATTGTAGAATGTAATGACTTCCCCTCCCCCCCCCCCCCCCAACCTCGTTCCGGCCTAATTTGTAACCTGTGCCTGATTTTTTTAATGTGCAGACAAGGTTTTTTCAGGCCTACAAAAATCTTTACTTGCTCCATTCTAAGTTAGTTTGGAGTACGTTTTCACTGTGGAAACTTTCAAATCAGGTGTCTGGCTGGACACGCCCCCTTTTGGAAAAAAAATTTCTGTTCAAAAGTGAAACTGTTCTAACTGACTAGAACTGCAGAAAACTTAAATGTGGAGAATTGCGATTTCTAAGATACTCCGTTCTCCACCAGTTGCTCCTAAAAATCAGGAGCAAATCATGTGGAAACTTGGGGCCAAAGAGAGGGAACAATATTTGTCCTCCTCTTGGCCAACATCCGATAGTCCGACAGCCTTTGAACAGAGTCATCGAGACATATGGAGCAGCAAACCTGCCATGGATAACATATGAAGCAGAGGTGGAGTGGCTTGCAATTGTCACCTCGATGTATTATACAGTGCAACTGACGTGGAATTTACAGTGCATTCAAAAGGAAAATGAGCATACTCTTGGCTCATTCAGTGAAACCTATGTCATTAGTACATGGGGGAGATGAAATGGTTGGTGTAGATTCTGACAGAAGACCTAAATGCTGGGGCCACCTGGGTAGACTAACCTGTTCTTCTTCCCACATTTGGATTTTTCAGTGATACGTTATGGACTCATGAAATATTTAAATTAATGTTAACTGATTTACTGTTTGTATTGACACTTATTTACATGCAATTTATTCTGTATATTATATAAAATTAGATGGCCAAGTTCCTGTGATTTTTAAAAATAACTACTTGAAGATGGCTCATTTAGAAGATATCTCAGTTCTGACTCTTGTCTGCTCCACGCAAAATAAACATCTACTCATGATTTGCAAGAGTTGTTAAGGTGCATTTTGACTGTTTCCTGTAGTATTATATTTTTCTCTTTTGTTTACAGCGCACTGGAGATACAAAGCCAAATTTCTTCCAGGATTGTCTGATGGAGGTGTTTGATAATCTTAACTGTCACATTCAGAATCCCATGCTCTTGGATGCTATTCTCCAACTTATGGATCGGGGAACAATGGTTCTCACCACAAATTATGATAACCTGCTTGAGATTTTTGGTCATCAACAAGGCAAACCTATGGAATCTGTAGATCTAAAGTGCAAGGACAAGGTTTGTAAAATGAAACTGATGGGATTCCCTTTGCAAGCCACAGAATCATCTTTTTAGATGCATCTTGCAGTGGGAGCTATAAGAACATAAGAAATAGGAACAGGAGTGGGCCATACAGCCCCTCAAGCCTGCTCCACCATTCAATAAGATCATGGCTGATCTGATCATGGACTCAGCTCCACTTCCCTGCCCACTCCCCATAACCCCTTATCCCCTTATCGTTTAAGAAACTGTCTATTTCTATCTTAAATTTATTCAATGTCCCAGCTTCTACAGCTCTGAGTCAGCGAATTCCACAGATTTACAACTCTGAGAAGAAATTTCTCTTCATCTCTGGTTTAAATGGGTGGCCCCTTATTCTAAGATCATGCCCTCTAGTTCTAGTCTCCCCCATCAGTGGAAACATCCTCTCTGCATCCACCTTGTCAAGCCCCCTCATAATCTTATACATTTTGATAAGATCACACCTCATTCTGCTGAATTCCAATGAGGAGAGGCCCAACCCTACTCAACCTTTCCTCATAAGTCAACCCCCTCATCTCCAGAATCAACCTAGTGACCCTTCTCTGAACTACCTCCAAAGCAAGTATATTCTTTCGTAAATATGGAAACCAAAACTGCACGCAGTATTCCAGGTGTGGCCTCACCAATACCCTGTGGAGCTGTAGTAAGATTTCCCTGCTTTTATATTCCATCCCCTTTGCAATAAAGGCCAAGATACCATTGGCCTTCCTGATCACTTGCTGTACCTGCATACTATCCTTTTGTGTTTCATGCACAAGTACTCCCAGGTCCTGCTGTACTGCAGCACTTTGCATTCTTTCTCCATTTAAATAATAACTTGCCCTTTGATTTTTTTTTTCTGCCAAAGTGCATGACCTCACACTTTCCAACATTATACTCCATCTGCCAAATTTTTGCTCACTCACTTAGCCTGTCTATGTCCTTTTGCAGATTTTTTGTGTTTTCCTCCCATCTTTGTATCGTCAGCAAACTTGGCTACATTACACTCAGTCCCTTCTTCCAAATCATTAATATAGATAAAAATAGTTGGGGTCCCAGCACTGATCCCTGCGGCACCCCACTAGTTACTGGTTGCCAACCTGAGAATGAACCATTTATCCCGACTCTCTGTTTTCTGTTAGTTAGCCAATCCTCTATCCATGCTAAAATATTACCCCCAACCCTGTGAACTTTTATCTTGTGCAGTAACCTTTTATGTGGCACCTTATCAAATGCCTTCTGGCAGTCCAAATACACTACATGCACTGGTTCCCCTTCATCCACCCTGTTCGCCACATCTTCAAAGAATTCCAGCAAATTTGTCAAACATGACTTCTCCTCCATAAATCCATGCTGACTCTGCCTGACTGAATTTTGCTCTTCCAAATGTCCTGCTACTGCTTCTTTAATAATGGACTCCAACATTTTCCCAACCACAGATGTTAGGCTAATTAATTAATCTATAGTTTCCTGCTTTTTGTCTGCCTCCTTTTTTTAAATAATCTGCTGGGACCTCCCCAGAATCCAGGGAATTTTGGTAAATTACAACCAATGCATCCACAATCCCTGTCGCTACTTCTCTTTAAGACCCTAGGATGCAAGCCATCAGGTCCAGGGGATTTATCTTCCTTTAGCCCCATTATCATACTGAGTACCACCTCCTTAGTGATTGTGCTTGTTAAGTTCCTCCCCCCCCCCCCCCTATAGAAACATAGAAAATAGGTGCAGGAGTAGGCCATTCGGCCCTTCGAGCCTGCACCACCATTCAATAAGATCATGGCTGATCATTCCCTCAGTACCCCTTTCCTGCTTTCTCTCCATACCCCTTGATCCCTTTAGCCGTAAGGGCCATATCTAACTCCTTCTTGAATATATCCAATGAACTGGCATCAACAACTCTCTGCGATAGGGAATTCCACAGGTTAACAACTCTGAGTGAAGAAGTTTCTCCTCATCTCAGTCCTAAATGGCCTACCCCTTATCCTAAGACTATGTCCCCTGGTTCTGGACTTTCCCAACATTGGGAACATTCTTCCTGCATCTAACCTGTCCAGTCCCATCAGGATTTTATATGTTTCTATGAGATCCCCTCTCATCCTTCTAAACTCCAGTGAATATAGGCCCAGTCGATCCAGTCTCTCCTCATATATGTCAGTCCTGTCATCCCGGGAATCAGTCTGGTGAACCTTCGCTGCACTCCCTCAATAGCAAGAACGTCCTTCCTCAGATTAGGAGACCAAAACTGAACACACTGTTCCAGGTGAGGCCTCACCAAGGCCCTGTACAACTGCAGTAAGACCTCCCTGCTCCTATACTCAAATCTCCTAGCTATGAAGGCCAACATACCATTTGCCTTCTTCACACCTGCAGTACCTGAATGCCAACTATAGCCCCTTGACTATCCACTGTCGGAATATTGTTAGTGTCCTCTACCATAAAGACCGATACAAAATATTTGTTCAAGGCCTCTGCCATCTCCATGTTCCCCATTACCAATTCCCCAGCCACATCCTCCAAGGGACCAACATTTACCACAGTCACTCTTTTTCCCCTTCATATACGTATAGAAATTCCCGCTATCCGCTTCCATATTTTGTGCTAGTTTACTTTCATAGTCTTTTTAGTCATTCTTTGCTGGCTTTTAAAAGCTTCCCGATCTTCTGCCCTCTCACTAGTTTTGTCCACTTTGTCTGCCCTTGTTTTTAATTGGATATCGTCCTTTAATTCTTTAGTTAGCCACAGATGGCTATCTTTTCTCTTGCACCCTTTCGTCTTCACTGGAACATATCCTTGAGAGTTGTGAAATATCTCCCCAAATGTACACCACTGTTCATCAATTGTCCTACACTTTAATCTATTTTCCCAGTCCACTCTAGCCAACTCTGTCCTCATGCCGTCATAGTCTTCTTCATTTAAGCTTAGTATGCTGGTTAGAGATCCCACTTTCTCACCCTCCATCTGAATCTGAAATTCAATCATGCTAAGATCGCTCATTCCAAGGGGATCCTTTACTGGGAGATTGTTTATTAATCCTGTCTCATTACACAGGACCAGATCCAAGATAGCCTGCCCCCTGGTTGGTTCTGTTGCTCAAGGAACCTGTCCCTTATGCACTCTGTGAACTCCTCCTCAAGGCCACCCTGACCAACTTGACCCATCCAATCAATATGGAGGTTAAAATCCCCCATGATCATTGCTGTTCCCTTTCTACAAGCCCCCACAATTTCCTGGTTTATGCTCCAACCAACAGAGTTGCTACTGTTACGGGGCCTATAGACTACGCCCACCATGACCCCTTCCCCTCACCATTCCCTATCTGCACCCAAATTGTCTCAACACCCTTATCATTTGAGCCAATATCGTTTCTCACCACTGCAGTGATTCCATCCTTTATCAATAGAGCTACCCCACCTCCTTTTCCTTTCTGTCTGTCCTTCTGGATTGTCAAATACCCCTGAATATTTAATTCCCAGTCCTGGTCACCTAGCAACCACGTCTCTGTAACGGCTATCAGATCATACCCATTTGTCTCAATTTGTGTCGTCAACTCATCTATTTTGTTACAAATGCTGCATGCATATAGACAAAGTGCCTTTAAGTTTTTTTTAGCCTTTATTTCTGCTTGTTTCCCCTCTCCTTCAAACTCACCTACATAATGACCTACAGTGTGGTCCGAGGTTCTTAAAGATAGCTAGAGATGTAACCCATGATGGCTGAATTCTGTGCCCCGATAATAAAGTGGAGGAAGGATGCATAGTAGGCTAGAGTTAGAAGACCAAAGGATGTGAGCCAGGACTTGGGGCTGAAGAATTTTGCAGAGGCACGGTGGGATTTGTAATGAGGACATTGATTTTAAAATCAATGTGTGGGAGGAAGGGGAATCAATGGAGGCTGGCAAGGACAGGGGTGATGGATCATTTGCACTTCGTAGAGGTCAGGATGTGGATCGTTGAGAGTTCTGACGAGAGTTTATGTAAAGTTGAGTTCAGTCAGTTGGAGAGGGCAGTGGGGGAGATGGTATCGGAACAGTCGAGAGATGGGGATTCAGGGCTAGAGTGGTTGGAGACTTGGGGCCAGTGGCACAGAGCAAAAGGAAGGGGAGAGCTCAGTCGAGGCAGCTTCATGGATGCTCTTGGTTTTAGTGATGAGACAGTCCATCAGCTCCTTGTGCCTGATATCTGAGGTGGAGGGGGCAGGACAAAGACATTTAAGGAAGTTGTTGGTTGTAGAAAAAAAAAGAGCCTGAGGTTTTTGCCCTCCATGATGATCCTGGATGGTTTTGGCAGAGGAGTTAAAGCACAGTTGGTCAAACCAGCTCTAGAGGTAGATACTAAGCTGGTTATGCCTTAAGAATGTGCTCAAGAGCTTTACAACTTTTGAAATGAAGTCCGTTATGAAGCTAAATTTAGTAAGTGATCCTGCATCTTCTACTCATTGATTTAATTTTCAGACTCTTTGTGCATTTGCAGGTGGTTCAATGGGCAAGAGGTCTACAAAAATACAGTGTGCTTCATATACATGGATTATTCACAGATCCCTGTGGTCTGGTATTGGACCCATCGGGATACAAGGATGTAATGCACGATCAAGATTTGATGGTAGGCATTGATTTAACTTTTTTTTTAAACAAATTAATTTTTTTAAGTTTTTCAAAGGAATACAAAGTGAACAATGAAATAACAATTAAAAAAAACAAGTGTTAACAACTATGATGACGTCAAAAATAAAAGCAAGCAATAGCCTAACTTGTCTCCAGAGATTGGGGAAAGAATACTTGATGTTACGGCAGATAGCCTCGGTATTATTACCTTGATAAATACAAATGGGAAGGCTTTCGGTGCAGTTATGCCTCTTGCACAAGTAACTTATAAAATTAGAGGTTCTTGTTACAGGTTAGATTTTTTTCAACATATTTTCTGCTGACCGTTTCCTTAATATTTACCATATTTAGTGATGGTGCTCACTGCTTTTTCTTCAATATCTGTTGATCATCAGATCTCACTGCTGTCTTCTCTGGGCTACTGGCCTCAAAATGAAGCTGGAAATCAGCAGGTGAAGAAGTAATTCATGTGATTCTGCGATCAGGGTTTTGTAAAGGGACAGCATCTCCAAAGCAGTCTTTTTCGTGACATTTTCCTATGAGGCAGGCTCGTTGCTAGTTTGTTTGTGGAGGTTCAACTTCACTTCAGAGAACAACTATTGATGCTAAGCCAATTTAGTCTATGTCTTAAAATTTACTCCAGTTTTTCTTGTAGTTTCGTATTTCTAATGGTATGAAACACTTGGCTTTGCCAAATTGGAATTTTGCTTGTATGGCCTTAATTGAATTTTTAACTTCTAATCATGTTGTAAGGATCAGCATGTTGAATGTCACCCAAAGTTTCTCAGGATATCAAAGCAGCTTAACCTTAGACATGATGGCAACATCACTGCTTACTTGCACAATTTGCTGCAGTTGTGAAAAATGGGAAGACCCCAGTGATAAGTTTGCTGAAGTGACCACATTGTTTGATAAGCATCATAGGTCATCAATAAAGATGTCTCCATTCAATATTGGTGAAATAGCAAATTTTGAGTTCATAAAATAATGGTGGTTACATTGTCTACACAGTTCTATGGACAAACAGCTCTCTCACTCACACGTCCGTCCCAGTAGCTAGTATATAGAGAAACATAGAAAATAGGTGCAGGAGTAGGCCATTCGGCCCTTCGAGCCTGCACCACCATTCAATAAGATCATGGCTGATCATTCACCTCAGTACCCTTTCCTGCTTTCTCTCCATAGGTTAACAACTCTGAGTGAAGAAGTTCCAACTCATCTCAGTCCTAAATGGCTTACCCCTTATCCTTAGACTGTGTTCCTTGGTTCTGAACTTCCCCAACATTGGGAACATTCTTCCTGCATCTAACCTGTCCTGTCCCGTCAGAATTTTATGTTTCTGAGAGATCCCCCTCGCATTCTTCTAAACTCCACTGAATACAGGCCCAGTCGATCCAGTCTCTCCTCATATGTCAGTCCAGCCATCCTGGGAATCAGTCTGGTGAACCTTTGCTGCACTCCCTCAATAGCAAGGAAGGGTTTTTAGGACTATTAACCAAATTTTGAGCAGATTCCAAATCCTCAAGGATGAAGGGTCCACTCTGGAGCGATCAGTGACACTGCACCTGAGAGAATATCTAGTGTAAAAACCTGAATATAATGACGATGGCTGATACTGAACCTATATTTGTTCCTATTGGGTCTCCTTCTGGAAAATGATTGAGAGTTTGACTCCATTTCTAATGCTAAAATTATAAACCCTACTGCCTGAAAGCCGGGATCCTGAGAAGCAAATTTGACTTCTAGTGATTCCCAGGGCTCCAGAGTGGCTCTGTGGCAGAATTAAAATAACTTCCCATTAGTGATGTCATCAGAGTGGCTTCAGAGAGGAAGACTGGATTAGAGAGTCACCACTCTGGCAATCAAATTGAAGTTTGTAAAAAGGTCAAATCTTATTTTCATAACTTTTTAAAAATGAAATTGGGTAGTTTGAAAAGTATTCCCCAAAGCTTTTCTTTCGTAGTAATTTTTATAGTTGTGCTTGGGTTTGGGTATTCAATTGGTTTGCCTTTTAAAATACATTTTTGAGGCAATTGTTTCTGAAGTAAAAGTCACCTCAGCTCATCTCTGGTTTTAAAAACAGGCATTGATAGTGATAACTGATGATGTTGGTACAGTATCAAGAGAACAACATGGCAAAAGAATAGCAATGAAAATAGCCTGCAATACTTCCAATGTAGTATTTTTGTGGATGATTTAAATGCTGACCTTAACTGAACTTTGTGACTATGTTTACACAGTGTGAAATAACTGTCATTACAATTTTATTGTAGTCCTGAATAATCTGATCACCTAATGATATCAAGTGTATTATATTATTTAGGATATTTATCCTTTACATACTTAAGGTGAACCATCCTCTTTGAGGGGCATTAATTAATGTGTTTGGGATTCTTTTTCCTGATAGGAAGAGTTTCAGGACCTGTATCGTACCAAGTCCTTTGTATTTTTGGGCTGTGGAGAAACTCTGCGGGATCAGATCTTCCAGGCACTGTTTCTTTATTCTGTTCAGGACAAAGTGGATCTGGAACACTTCATGCTGGTGCGAAAGGATAGCCATGACCATTTCTATAAATTGCAGGCAGAGATGCTGCTGCATGGGATTAAAATAGTATCCTATGGAGACCGATTTGACTATATGCCTCAGTATTTCCGTGATTTGGTGGCGCAGATTTGCAGGCAGAGAAGCCCAGGTAAGTCATCTGTTACTGGTGTTGAGTTATCATTAAATGGTAATTTTGTTCAACATTGAGTATTGCTTTAAGCTGCAAATCTTTTTTGATTGATTCACAGTGACACAGGTACAAGAATGAGAGGTTGTGAGTTCAAATTCTCAACCCATACTTGGGCAATTGCTCTCAAAGCAGTCCTTTGCTCATTCTGCATGAGGATCAGAGCTATTATATTTTTTTTTTGTAATCTGTGTTGTCACTTTCACCATTCCGTAAAACAGGGACACTCTCAGAAAGAGGCAGATTGCAGACTCGAAACTAACTTGCCAAGTCTACTTTTGCTTGTATCTCAATTGTGTTTGAAGAAAGGTGGTATTACCTGTCGGAAAACCCTGATTACCATCTCAGCTGTCCCTAAATTATCCATAGTTTAATTTGTAAAGTATATCTATATTCAATATAATATAATCTCTCATAAATAGTGGCTGATTTTTTTTCTGCTCAAGTGTTTACCAGCCCTGGCAAGCAGCAACACAAAAAATGACTGGCTTGTGTGTCTAAAGTGTACTTCTGTCTGTTCCACACTGGTGTCATGTCCACATTCGGCAATTGTCTGTCACACAGCTGATGATTCACATTCAAATCTATCCTACTTTAATTAGAATGTCTTTCATCTTATTGGCTCTTATGCAAATATCTTAATTGAGATTCAAATATCCTAATTATAATCAGGTTTATGCAAATTTCTTAAAGGCAAGGCAAAACAAGTGAAGCAATCAATCTGTCCAGTAAGTTGCCAATTGGTCAAATAAGTTTGGTAGCATAATAAATATTTCAGAATAATATGATTAAACTTAACTTAATGTCTTGCATTTTGAGTGGATGCACTTAAGTGTAATGGCTAAAGTGTTACGCATAAAGAAAGTGTGCACTATATGCAAGATTTTTTAATATCAGATCTGTCAGATCTCATGTGCTGTTGCTCTGAGTGTTGGAGGATACGCTGTTGTTCTGTTATTATGTACTTATTCCCAACAGAGCCGCTGATTCATAGCACTGACTAAGTCAAGTTCTGTTTTTAATACTTGGGATTCTGGGATTATTTTGCTGGTGCTTTAGGGACCACTGCTATGTCTGTTATTCTGTGAAACTCCTAAGTTGGTGGCCTTTATATAATTCCTTTACCAATGGATTTGATTTTTATTCCTTACTATTTTAAAGCTGAGGATCCACAACAAGATGGTATGCAAGATATACCAGATGGTGGTAGGCAATGTTCCCTGAAATTCCAAATACCTTGCATGCGCAGTTTTTAACGTAGAAAATGCTGCCGCTGGCTGCGCAGGTTCCGTGGAGCGCTGTGCGGTCACGCAGTTAAAAGGGAACATTGGTGGTGGGTATCTGCTTTTTAACAATACTTGACAGTGGTTGTGTTTAGTTGCACTGTGGGTGGTCCTGGGATTTGGTGGCAGTGGGGGGTGATTTTTAAATATATACATATATATATTTCTCTGGATGTGGGTAATGCTGACACAGTACTGAAACAGCTCTTATCAAACTCTCAAATGACATCCTATTTGACTGTTACAAAGATAAACTATCCCTCCTCATCCTTTTCTACCTGTCTGCAGCCTTTGACACGGTTGACCACACGATTCTTCTCCAACGCCCCCACCGTTTTCCAGCTGGGTGGGACTGCACTCGCCTAGTTCCATTCTGATCTATCTAATCGTAGCCAGAGAATCACCTGCAATGGTTTCTCTCCTGCATTGTTGCCTCGCGTGTCCCCCAAGGATGTATCCTTGACCCCCTCTTACTTCTCATCTACATGCTGTGCTTTGGCAACATCATCCGAAAGCACAGCGTCTGTTTCCACATGTACGCTGACGCCATCCAGTTCCACCTCACCACCACTTCTCTCGACCCCTCCACTGCATCTAAATTGCCAGACTGATTGTCCAATATCCAGTACTGGATGAGCAGGAATTTTCTCCAACCAAATATTGGGATGACTAAAGCCATTGTCTTTGGTCCCCGCCACAAACTCTGTTTCCTAGCCACTGACTCCATCCCTCTCCCTAGCATCTGTTTGAGGCTGAACCAGACTCCTTGCTGTCATATTTGACCCTGAACTGAGCTTCCGATCAATCATCCATGCCATAACGAAGACCACCTATTTCCACCTCTCTAACATCGCCCGACTCTGGCCTGCCTCAGCTCATCTGTTACTGAAACCCTCATCCATGCCTTTGTTACCTCTAGACTTGACTATTCCAACGCACTCCTGGCTGATCTGCCACGTTCTACCCTCAAACGAGGTAATCCAAAACTCGACTGCCTTTTCTTACTCGCGCCAATCCTGTTCACCATCACCCCTGTGCCCGCTAACTTACATTGGCTGTCGGTTAAGCAAAGCCTTGATTTAAAAAAAAATAATTCTCATCCTTGTTTTCAAATCCCTCTATAGCCTCGCCCCTCCCTAGCTCTGTAATGTCCTCCAGCCCCACAACACTCAGATATCTGCACTCCTCTAAATCTTGCCTTTTGAGCATCCCTGATTTTAATCGCTCCACCATTGGTGACAGTGCCATCAGCTGCCAAGGCCTTAAGCTCTGGAATTCTCTCCCTAAGCCACTCTACCTCTCCTCCTTAAGGCGCTCCTTAAAACCTACCTCCATCTCCCCTAATTTCTCCTTATGTAGCTCTTTGTCAGATTTTGTTTGATAACGATCCTGTGAAGGGATGCTTTACTACATTAAAGGCGCTATAGAAATACAAGCTGTTCCGCCAAGGTGCATTTATTACTCGTCCCGAGTTGCTCTTAAAAGGTGGTGGGACATCTTTAACTGCTAAGTCCTTGCAGTGATGGTGCTCTTACAATTATTTTAGGCTTTAATGACTCTGGGGATGATGTTTTTTGGCAGAACTGGAGTGGGGGGTCTTGGAATATGGCAATACTGCAGCATTGGGTGCTGTGGTTTAGCATCACGTGGAGGAGTGAGGGAGAATCCTTCTGAGACTGAGTTTTGGCAGAACTGGGAGGGAGTGTAAAATGTGATGTTTGGCTCACTGATGTCCGTCAAGAGTAAGAGGGGGCTGGACCTGGATCTGGCAGTATCAAGGAGCAAGATTCCAGGTACTACTGGTTTGTAATTTCCAAAAGATTGCTGCAAAGATTAAATTCAGCATTTTGTTAGTTTCTGGACACCGTGGTCTCGAAGCTTGCTCACGCTGCGGCAGCTTTTTTTGGTGCATAGGCTTCATATATGCCAGGCAGGAAAGAAGCGTGCTTATTACGAGCCAGAAATGTGCTGCCTGCCATACTGGATCGGGCTGCTCTGTAGGAGTCCAGAGCATACGTAGAAACATAGAAAATAGGTGCAGGAGTAGGCCATTCGGTCCTTTGAGCCTGCACCACCATTCAATAAGATCATGGCTGATCATTCCCTCAGTCCCCCTTTCCTGCTTTCTCTCCATACCCCTTGATCCCTTTAGCCGTAAGGGCCATATCTAACTCCCTTTTGAATGTATCCAATGGACTGGCATCAACAACTCTCTGTGGTAGAGAATTCTACAGGTTAACAACTCTCTGAGTGAAGAAGTTTCTCCTCATCTTGGTCTTAAATGGATTACCCCTTTATCCTTAGACTGTGTCCCCTGGTTCTGGACTTCCCCAACATCGGGAATATTCTTCCTGCATCGAACTTGTCCAGTCCCATCAGAATTTTATATGTTTCTATGAGATCCCCTCTCATCCTTCTAAACTCCAGTGAATACAGGCCCAGTCGATCCAGTCTCTCCTCCTGTGTCAGTCCTGCCATCCCGGGAATCAGTCTAGTGAACCTTCTCTGCACTCCCTCAATAGCAAGAACGTCCTTCCTCAGATTAGGAGACCAAAACTGAACACAATATTCGAGGTGAGGCCTCACCAAGGCCTGTACAACTATAGTAAGACCTCCCTGCTCCTATACTCAAATCCCCTAGCTATGAAGGCCAACATAGCATTTGCTGCTTTCACCGCCTGCTGTACGGCATGCCACCTTTCAATGACTGATATACCATGACAGCCAGGTCTCGTTGTCCCTCCCCTTTTCCTAATCTGCTGCCATTCAGATAATCTGCCTTCCTGTTTTTGCCACCAAAGTGGATAACTTCACATTTATCCACATTTTATTGCATCTGCCATGCATTTGCTCACTCACCTAATCTGTCCAAGTCACCCTGTAGCCTCTTAGCATCCTCCTCACAGCTCTCACTGCCACCCAGCTTAGTGTCATCTGCAAACTTGGAGATATTACACCCAATTCCTTCATCTAAATCATTGATGTATATTGTAAATAGCTGGGGTCCCAGCACTGAGTCCTGCGGCACCCCACAAGTCACTGCCTGCCATTCTGAACAATATCCGTTAATCCCGACTCTCTGCTTCCTGTCTGCCAACCAGTTCTCTATTCACGTCAGTACGTTACCCCCAATACCATTTGCTTTAATTTTGCACACAAATCTCTTGTGTGGGACCTTGTCAAAAGCCTTTTTGAAAGTCCAAATACACCACATCTGCTGGTTCTCCCTTGTCCACTCTAGTAGTTACATCCTCAAATAATTCTACAAGATTTGTCAAGCATGATTTCCCTTTCATAAATCCATGCTGACTTGGACCGATCCTGTCATTGCTTTCCAAATGCGCTGCTATTTCATCTTTAATAATTGATTCCAACATTTTCCCCACTACTGATGTCAGGCTAACCGGTCTATAATTCCCCATTTTCTCTCTCCCTCCTTTTTTAAAAAGTGGTGTTACATTAGCTACCCTCCAGTCCATAGGAACTGATCCAGAGTCGATCGACTTTTGGAAAATGATCACCAATGCATCCACTATTTCTAGGGCCACTTCCTTAAGTACTCTGGGATGCAGACTATCAGGCCCTGGAGATTTATCGGCCTTAAATCCCATTAATTTCCCGAACACAATTCCCCGCCTAAAGGATTTCCTTCAGTTCCTCCTTCTCACTCGACCCTCGGTCCCCTAGTATTTCCGGAAGGTTATTTGTGTCTTCCTTTGTGAAGACAGAACCGAAGTCTTTGTTCAACTGGCCTGCCATTTCTTTGTTCTCCATTATAAATTCACCTGAATCTGACTGCAGGGGACCTATGTTTGTCTTCACTAATCTTTTTCTCTTCACACATCTATAGACGCTTTGGCAGTCAGTTTTTATGTTCCCAGCAAGCTTCCACTCATACTCTATTTTCCCCCTCCAATTAAACCCTTTGTCCTCTGCTGGATTCTAAATTTCTCTCAGTCCTCAGGTTTGCTGCTTTTTCTGGCCAATTTATATGCCTCTTCCTTGGATTTAACACTATCCTTAATTTCCCTTGTTAGCCACGGTTGAGCCACCTTCCCCGTTTTATTTTTACTCCAGATAGGGATGGACAATTGTTGAAGTTCAACCATGTGATCTTTAAATGTTTGCCATTGCCTATCCACCGTTAACCCTTTAAGTATCATTTGCCAGTCTATTCTAGCCAATTCACGTCTCATATCATCGAAGTTACCTTTCCTTACGTTCAGGACCCTAGTCTCTGAATTAACTGTGTCACTCTCCATCTTAATACAGAATTCTACCATATTATGGTCACACTTCCCCAAGGGGTCTCGCACAACAAGATTGCTAATTAGTCCTTTTTCATTACACATCACCCAGTCTAGGATGGCCAGCCCTCTAGTTGCTTCCTCAACATATTGGTCGAGAAAACTATCTCTAATATGCTCCAGGAAATCCTCCACCTTATTCCTACCAGTTTGGTTAGCCCAATCTGTATGTAGATTAAAGTCGCCCATGATAATTGCTGTACCTTTATTGCATGCATCCTAATTTCTTCTTTGATGCTGTCCCCAACCTCACTACTACTGTTTGGTGGTCTGTACACAACTCCCACTAGTGTTTCCTGCCCTTTGGTATTCCGCAGCTCCATCCATACAGATTCCACATTATCCAAGCTAATGTCCTTCCTTACTATTGCGTTAATTTCCTCTTTAACCAGCAACGCTACCTCACCTTTTCCTTTCTGTCTATCCTTCCTGAATGTTGAATACCCCTGGATGTTGAGTTCCCAGCCTTGGTCACCCTGGAGCCATGTCTCTGAGATGCCAATTAATTGCTGCCTGCGCAGTTAATTCGTCCACCTTATTACGAATACTCCTCACATTGAGGCACAGAGCCTTCAGGCTTGTCTTTTTAACACACTTTGCCCCTTTAGAATTTTGCCGTAAAGTGGCCCTCTTTGATTTTTGCCTTGGATTTCTCTGCCCTCCACTTTTACTTTTCTTCTTTCTATCTTTTGCTTCTGCCCCATTCTACTTCCCTTTGTCTCCCTGCCTAGGTTCCCATCCCCCTGCCATATTAGTTTAACCCCTCCCCAATAGCACTAGCAAACACTCCCCCAGGTGCAGACCGTCCGGTTTGTACTGGTCCCACCTCCCCCAGAACCGGTTCCAATGTCCCAGGAATTTGAATCCCTCCCTTCTGCACCACTCCTCAAACCACATATTCATCTTGGCTATCCTGCAATTGCTACTCTGACTAGCACATGGCACTGGTAGCAATCCTGAGATTACTACCTTTTGTGGTCCTACTTTTTAATTTAACTCCCAGCTCCCTAAATTCAGCTTGTAGGACCTCATCCCGTTTTTTTTACCTATATCGCTGGTACCTATATGCACCACGACAACTGGCTGTTCACCCTCCCCCCTCCAAAATGTCCTGTAGCTGCTCCGAGACATCCTTGACCCTTGCACCAGGGAGGCAACATACCATCCTGGAGTCTCTATTGCGGCCGCAGAAACGTCTGTCTATTCCCCTTACAATAGAATCCCCTACCACTATAGCTCTCCCACTCTTTTTCCTGCCCTCCTGTGCAGCAGAGTCATCCACGGTGCCATGAACTTGGCTGCTGCTGTCCTCCCCTGATGAGTCATCTCCCCCAACAGTACCCAAAACGGTGCATCTGTTTTGGAGGGGGATGACCGCAGGGGACCCCTGCACTACCTTCCTTCCACTGCTCTTCCTGCTGGTCACCCATCCCCTATCTGTCTGTGTAACTGTTACCTGCGGTATGACCAACTCAATAAATGTGCCATTCACGGCATCCTCAGCATCGCGGATGCTCCAGAGTAAATCCACCCACAGCTCCAGTGCCGCGATGCGGTCTGTCAGGAGCTGCAGCAGGATACATTTCCCGCACACGTAGTCGTCAGGGACACTGGAAGCGTCTCCGAGTTCCCACGTAGCACAGAAGGAGCATGACACGTGTCCGAGCGCACCTGCCATGACTTAACCCGTAGATTAACTTAATTTGGCAACAACAATGATAAAGGTTACCTATTGGAAAAAAAAAGAAAAACTACTCGCCAATCACCAGCCAATCACTTACCCCCTTGGCAATGACGTCACCCTTCAGTTTCTTTCTACTTCTTTTTGCCTTCTCTCCCTGCACTAGCTAGCCTTTTATCGACCTCCTGCTCCGACGCTGCTGCTCCCTCCTCAGTCTCCCGCTGATGCCTCTCCGACTGCTGTGCCTTTTATAGGCCTCCTGCTCCGACGCTGCTGCTGCCTCCTCGGTCTCCCGCTCTATAAAGCCAGAACTATAAAGCAATGACTAAAATACTTTGTGATATTGGGCAGTCCCGGTGCCTGACTCGCCACTTGTTAAACTTGCCCAGCAACTCGTGGCGCTAACTGGCAGAAAGGACTTTGCACCAGTGCTGTTTAAAGGGATCATCCACTACTTACAGGTTAGTTATTGGTTTGTTATTTGAGGCTGCTGGTCAACTTTTGTGTATTTTTTGGACTGTTATCTGACACTGGAAACCTGATTTTGACGGCTGAGTCGAAGATTTTGCTGGTGGTGCACTGTTTTTGGTTAACTTCACCACAGTTTAACTGCAGTTATGGGTGGGTCTGAAAAGCATGCATTTGAGGCCGGAGGAGGGCGAGCAGCAAGGAAGGCAGCAGGGAGCAGGAGCCACTGTGACAGGCGGTAGGAGAAGGAGGGCATACCTCAGCAGGAATTCAGGGAGCACTTCTCCAGACCAACTTTTCGGAGGTGCCTTACCTTCACAAAGAAGGCTGTCACTGAGCTATGTCACCTGCTGCAGCCATAACTTGAACCTCGCACCAGGGAATGGACAGCACTGTCAGTGGCTGTCGATATCACTGTGACCCTTAACTTTTATGGGACAGGTTCATTTCAGGCTGAAGCAGGTGACATCAGTAACATCTCAATTTTCAATCTATCGTTGTATCAGGGAGGTAATTGAGATTCTCTACACTAGGAGGAACAGCTATATTACTTTCCCAATGGACAAAGTGAAGCAGGACAAGAGAGCAGTCAGCTTTTCCCACATGGCAGGCATCCCGGAGCGTAAGCCATGCTACCACTCAATGTACGAACTGGCAACTTGTTCCATAAATCTACTATTCTCTGGGAATAGAAGAACTGTCTAACATCTAAACTGTTTCTTACCTTGCGGAATTTATATGCATGACCCCTGGTCCTCCCCAGCCTATTTAATTGAAATAATTTGTTAGCACGAACACACATTCCTTTTATTACTTTGTAGATCCCAATTAAATTGACCTTGAATCTACGCTCCTCTAAAGTATATAGGGCTAGAACTTCTACTTTTGTGCTTATCGCCCAGAAATGAGCGTTATTTCCTGCGTGGGCAGGAAAAAAAGGGTTTTCAGATTGCAGGCTTCTTGCCCATTTTCAAAACATCTAGTTTCCATTTTTGAAAATGGGCGTTACCGCAAGCGATATCAAATGGGCGGCAGCATTAAATTTTTTTGACCTTCTGCCGTAAAGTGTGGTCGTTCTTAGCAACGGCATGGCAACGCTCGAATCCCGCAATTCGTGAGGTCAAGGATCATCATGACATGCACAGAAGAGGAGATACAGAGAGAGGGAGCTCAGAGACACAAAGCGTGTGTGGCTGTGGTGTGTGCTTGCCTGGCTGTTGTGGGAGGCACGACGGAGATTCACCAGAAGCAAAAAGCCTACTAAGCACCAAGAACATAGTTGCCACCGAGTTTTTGTCCAACAAATAAGATATAACATGGAAGGGATGGAGGAGGCCCTGGAGCTGGTAGCCAGGAACACTGGTGGCAGAGGGGTCCCAGTGGTCCCGGAGTGCCGCATTGCACGCCAAGGTGACGCACCCCCATTGCCAACCACACGAGGGCCAGCAGCAACATCTTGCTTCTGGCTCGGAGCATGTTCCCACCTCAGGACCATCCTCTCCCGTATCTGTCCAAGCAGCGTTTTGGCCGTCACCCACCCACACCGCCCCCCCACCCCCCTCAAAATGAAGCATTGCCTGAGAAGCTCCTCGGCCAGATGGCTTGGAATCGGGAGGGAAAGGGTGGGGAGGGGGGTGCGGAAGAAGAGGGTTGGTTTGTACAGAAATACTGATGATTTTAGACTAATGTTCCGTTTAAATTTTAAATGTTTTTTATTTAACAAAACCTTGTAGCACATTGGCTCAGATAGCTGCACCATTACACGCTGGTGATTCCTTAACATCAAAGGGTATAATCACACTTAACTTCAATCAACTTAAACTTTAACTGTCACCAAGGTGATGCCCACCATTGATGTATGATCTGCACACCCAGCAGTGTGTTAGCCTTGTAAATAACACCAACGTTCTTTCAGGCAAAGCGATCATTGATGAGCTCCTGACGTAAGGCTCTTGCAGCTATCATGCCACCATGAGCTCTTTCATGCGGTCTGCAGGAGGGCGGGTGCATGGCTTCAGCCTCAGCCTGATTGTCTGGGCCGATGTCAGCATCCGCCTACTCGTCCTCTTCCTCTCTCTGGTGAGGTGGACTGTCAGACTCATCAAGAAATTCTGTCCCCTCCTGATAGCCAAGTTGTGTAGCATGGAGCAGACCACCACGAATTGAGCTACCTGCTCAGGGTGGTATTGGAGCTCGCCTCCTGAGTGGTCCAGGCATCTAAAGCTTGCTTCAGCACTCCAATGGTTTTCTCCACGATATTGCGAGTTGCTCTGTGGCTCTCGTCTCGCCTCTCGACCTCGATGTGGGTGTCACGCGGGGGCCATCAGCCAGGTGGCGAGGCCATCTCCTTTGTCACCAAGCATCCAGCACTGACTTTGTGGCTCATTGTTAAACAAGTCAAATACAGCGCACTCATGCATGATGTGAGCATCATGGATGCTGCCCGGAAATTGAGCATTCACTGCCAGTATAATTTGCTGGTGGTCAACAACCAGTTGGACATTCAGGGAGTGGAATCCCTTGCGGTTACTGAAAACCTCAGCATCCTGAAAAAGTGCCCGCATCATGATGTGCGAACACTCTATTGCTCCCTGCACCTTGGTGAAGTTTGCAATTCTGGAGAATCCTAGAGCCCTTTCACTCTCTGCCTCCCTGGTCATAGGGAAGCTGATCAAGTCCCTCCTGCGTGCGTACAGGGCTTCAGTGACCTGTCCAATGCAGCGATGTGTGGCATGCTGAGAAAGTCCGCAAATGTTTCCAGCTGTGGCCTGAAAAGAACCCGAGGCATAGAACGACAGTGCCGTGGTGACTTTGACCTCGACGGACAGTGCAGTACTGATGATGCTGGCAGGCTGCAGATCTGCCCTTTTCAGCTGGCATACCTCCGTGATAACCTCATTATGGAAGCGCAGTCTCCGAAGGTAGGTGGTGTCCGGTAAGTCGAGGTAAGAATGCTTCTCCTTGTACTTACGGGGGGTGTAATGCCTGGTCTGCCTCATCTGCCTGTCACTCCTTTTAAAGGACGCGACGTGATCTTGAACATGGCGTCCATAACGTTGTTATTAATTCCTGTTAGTTCCACTTTTTGTGGGCAGTTTTTTGAGCAAGCCATATTATGGGCAATATGTGTGCGATGTGGTGAAATTGATGCTGGGCGATTTCATGGCCACGAGTTTCGGTAAATATGCTCTTTACGACAAAAAAAAAGTGGGCAGGCGTTAATCTTGAATCTCTGCGTTAAATCCGTGTGAAAAGTAACGCTGGGCGATATTATGGGCGTTGAATTCGCCCATTCTGCTGATTCCGCCCCAAAAAAGTGGGCGGGCGGTAATATTTTTTATTGCCGTTAAGCACATGGGGATAGTAATGCTCGCTGCTAAGTTTCCGAAAAATGCCCGCCAGTTTCCATTTTGTGCCAAAATGGGCGTTATACGTCATTTCAGCGGTAAAGTGGGCGTTAAGCATGCAAAAAAAGTGGAGGTTTTAGCCCATAGACCCAGCTATTTAAGGCTATCTGGATAGCTAAGGGATTTTAAACTGGAACATCATTCTTGTGGCCCTCTGATCCATTTCCAAAGCCTCAATATCACTCATCATGTGAGGGGACCAAAACTGAACACTATTCTAAATAAGACCTAACCAAGGTCTTGTACAAGAACAAAATGGTATGCTTTGTTTTGCAATAAATAGTTCTGTGAATGCAGCCCAGAACCCTATTTGCTTTAGCTATAGCTTCACGACATTGGTCGTGCACCTCTAGAGAATTATGAAATATGATATGAAGATCTTTTTCTTTCACCACAGGCTTCAGTTCTGTTCCTTGTCAGAACATAACACAAGAAATAGGAGCAGGAGTAGGCCATTTGATCCCTCGAGCCTGCTCTGCCATTCAATAAGATCATGGCTGATCTGATGTTGGCCTCAACGCCACTTCCCTGCCCACTGTCCATAACCCTCGACACCCTTATCATTCAAAAATCTGTCTATCTCCACCTTAAATATATTCAATGACCCAGCCTCCACAGCTCTCTCGGGTAGAGAATTTCAAAGATTCACCACCCTCAGAGAAGAAATTCCTCCTCATTTCCGTTTTAAATGGGTGACCCCTTATTCTAAAACTCTGGCCCCTAATTCTAGATTCCCCCACGAGGGGAAATATCCTTTCTGCATCTACCCTGTTAAGCCCCTTCAGAATCTTATGTTTCAATAAGATCACCTCACATTCTTCTAAACTCTAAAAATCACCCCTCATTCTTGTAAACTCCCAAGGTGTAAGTATGCTTAGCATTGGTCCTACCCACATTTAAAACATGCACTTCTCTACGTTAAATGCCATTTGGCAAACACTGGGCCATTCCCCCAACACACTGATATCTGCTTGCATTTGTTTAGTCTTCTCCACAGTTCTAACACCTGCATAAATCTTCATTTCATATGCACAAACTTGAAGATCATTCCTCTAACCCCTTCATCTAGGTTATTCATATAGATATATAATAAAGAACAAAGGCCCTATCACTAATCCCTGTGGGATCTGTCTCCAAGCAGATCCACAGCCATTTATAACAACTTTCTGTATATGGGTTATAGTCAATCCTTTATCCACGAATTCCACATGATTCTATCTTGCGGAGTAACTTATTGTGAGGTACATTATCAAATGCTTTCTGAACATCCAGGTAGACAATGTCTGCTGGGCTACCCTCATCCACTAACCTGGTGGCTTCTTCTTAAATTCTATAAAATTAGAAAGACGCATCCTTCTTTTCCAGAAGTCATGTTAGGTGTTCTTGATGACTCCTCCTCTATTTAGGTGATCATATAGAGCAACTTTTATGTTTCCTTCGAGTATCTTACCTAGAACTGGTCAAACTAATAGGCCTATAGCTCCCTGGTTCTGCCTTGTCCCTCTTTTTGAAAATTGGAATTACATCAGCATCCTTCCAGTCCAAGGATCATTTCAGTGTTGAATTAATTTGGGTTACCACCTTGTCTGGAGCACAATCTGTCCCCTTGCTTTTACCCACTGTGGAAAGAGATGGTTGCTCAATAATCATCTTTCCCAACCATACATCTTCATCGGAGTGGATGGAATGTTAACTCGGTCACAGCTTGCTATTAACTGTTACTCTGCGTTTACTAAATAGTGAGGCAGCATTCTTCCCTGTCCAGCAATTGACCCACCAGACAGTAAAGGATGCCATTTAAGCACGCAGTAATCATAAGAACATAAGAACATGACATCTAGCCCCTCAAGCCTGCTCCGCCATTCAACAAGATCATGGCTGATCTGGCCGTGGACTCAGCTCCACTTACCCGCCCGCTCCCCATAACCCTTAATTCCCTTATTGGTTAAAAATCTATCTATCTGTGACTTGAATACATTCAATGAGCTAGCCTCAACTGCTTCCTTGGGCAGAGAATTCCACAGATTCACAACCCTCTGGGAGAAGAAATTCCTTCTCAACTCGGTTTTAAATTGGCTCCCCCGTATTTTGAGGCTGTGCCCCCTAGTTCTAGTTTCCTCTACCAGTGGAAACAACCTCTCTGCCTCTGTCTTGTCTATCCCTTTCATTATTTTAAATGTTTCTATAAGATCACCCCTCATCCTTCTGAACTCCAACGAGTAAAGACCCAGTCTACTCAATCTATCATCATAAGGTAACCCCCTCATCTCCGGAATCAGCCTAGTGAATCGTCTCTGTACCCACTCCAAAGCTAGTATATCCTTCCTTAAGTAAGGTGACCAAAACTGCACGCAGTACTCCAGGTGCGGCCTTACCAATACCCTATACAGTTGCAGAAGGACCTCCCAGCTTTTGTACTCCATCCCTCTTGCAATGAAGACCAACATTCCATTCGTCTTTCTGATTACCTGCTGCACCTGCAAACTAACTTTTTGGGATTCATGCACAAGGACCCTCAGGTCCCTCTGCACCGCAGCATGTTGTAATTTCTCCCCATTCAAATAATATTCCCTATTACTGTTTTTTTTTTCCCAAGGTGGATGACCTCACACTTTCCGACATTGTATTCCATCTGCCAAACCTTAGCCCATTCGCTTAACCTATCTAAATCTCTTTGCAGCCTCTCTGTGTCCTCTACACAACCCGCTTTCCCACTAATCTTTGTGTCATCTGCAAATTTTGTTACACTACACTCTGTCCCCTCTTCCAGGTCATCTATGTATATTGTAAACAGTTGTGGTCCCAGCACCGATCTCTGTGGCACACCACTAACCACCGATTTCCAACCCGAAAAGGACCCATTTATCCCGATTCTCTGCTTTCTGTTAGCCAGCCAATTCTCTATCCATGCTAATACACTTCCACTGACTCCGCGTACCTTTATCTTCTGCAGTAACCTTTTGTGTGGCACCTTATCGAATGCCTTCTGAAAATCTAAATACACCACATCCATCGGTACACCTCTATCCACCATGCTCATTATATCCTCAAAGAATTCCAGTAAATTAGTTAAACATGATTTCCCCTTCATGAATCCATATTGCGTCTGCTTGATTGCACTATTCCTATCTAGATGTCCCACTATTTCTTCTTAATGATAGCTTCAAGCATTTTCCCCTACTACAGATGTTAAACTAACCGGCCTATAGTTACCTGCCTTTTGTCTGCCCCCTTTTTTAAACAGTGACGTTACATTAGCTGCTTTCCAATCCGCTGGTACCTCCCCAGAGTCCAGAGAATTTTGGTAGATTATAACGAATGCATCTGCTATAATTTCCGCCATCTCTTTTAATACCCTGGGATGCATTTCATCAGGACCAGGGGACTTGTCTACCTTGAGTCCCATTAGCCTGTCCAGCACTACCCCCCTAGTGATAGTGATTGTCTCAAAGTCCTCCCTTCCCACATTCCTGTGACCAGCAATTTTTGGCATGGTTTCTGTGTCTTCCACTGTGAAGACAGAAGGAAAATAATTGTTTAAGGTCTCAGCCATTTCCACATTTCCCATTATTAAATCCCCCTTCTCATCTTCTAAGGGACCAACATTTACTTTAATCACGCTTTTCCATTTTATATATCTGTAAAAGCTTTTACTATCCGTTTTTATGTTTTGCGCAAGTTTACCTTCGTAATCTATCTTTCCTTTCTTTATTGCTTTCTTAGTCATTCTTTGCTGTCATTTAAAATGTTCCCAGTCTTCTATTTTTCTACTAACCTTGGCCACCTTATACGCATTGGTTTTTAATTTGATACTCTCCTTTATTTCCTTGGTTATCCATGGCTGGTTATCCCTTCTCTTACCCCCCCTTTTTTTACTGGAATATATTTTTGTTGAGCACTATGAAAGAGCTCCTTAAAAGTCTTCCACTGTTCCTCAATTGTGCCACCGTTTAGTCTGTGTTTCCAGTCTACTTTAGCCAACTTTGCCCTCATCCCACTGTAGTCCCCTTTGTTTAAGCATAGTACGCTCGTTTGAGACTCTACTTCCTCACCCTCAATCTGTATTACAAATTCAACCATACTGTGATCACTCATTCCGAGAGGATCTTTTACTAGGCGATCATTTATTATTCCTGTCTCATTACACAGGACCAGATCTAAGATAGCTTGCTCCCTTGTAGGTTCTGTAACATACTGTTCTAAGAAACAATCCCGTATGCATTCTATGAATTCCTCCTCCAGGCTACCCCGTGCGATTTGATTTGACCAATCGATATGTAGGTTAAAATCCCCTATGATTACTGCCGTTCCTTTTTCACATGCCTCCATTATTCCATTGATTATTGCCCGCCCCACCGTGGAGTTATTATTTGGGGGCCTATAAACTACGTCCACCAATGACTTTTTCCCCTTACTATCTCTAATCTCCACCTACAATGATTCAACATTTTGTTCATTAGAGCCAATATCGTCTCTCACAACTGCCTTGATATCATCCTTTATTAACAGAGCTATCCTACCTCCTTTCCCTTCTTGTCTATCTTTCCGAATCGTCAGATACCCCTGTATGTATAATTCCCAGTCTTGACCACCCTGCAACCACGTTTCTGTAATGGCCACCAAATCATACCCATTTGTAATGATTTGTGCCGTCAACTCATTTACTTTATTTCGAATGCCGCGTGAGCTTAGGTAGAGTGTTTTAATACCAGTTTTTAAACCATGATTTTTAGTTTTGACCCCTCCTGCAGCCCCTTTACATTCAGTGGCTCTTTTTGTTTTTTGCCTTGGGTTTCTCTGCCCTCCACTTTTACTCATCTCCTTTCTGTCTTTTGCTTTTGTCTCCTTTTTGTTTCCCTCTGTCTCCCTGCATTGGTTCCCATCCCCCTGCCATATTAGTTTAACTCCTCCCCAACAGCACTAGCAAACACTCCCCCTTGGACATTGGTTCCGGTCCTGCCTAGGTGCAGACCGTCCGGTTTGTACTGGTCCCACCTCCCCCAGAATCGGTTCCAATGCCCCAGGAATTTGAATCCCTCCCTGCTGCACCACTGCTCAAGCCACTTATTCATCTGAGCTATCCTGCGATTCCTACTCTGACTAGCACGTGGCACTGGTAGCAATCCTGAGATTACTACTTTTGAGGTCCTACGTTGTAATTTAGCTCCTAGCTCCTTAAATTCGTCTCGTATGACCTCATCCCTTTTTTTACCTATATCGTTGGTACCAATGTGCACCACGACAACTGGCTGTTCACCCTCCCTTTTCAGAATGTCCTGCACCCGCTCCGAGACATCCTTGACCCTTGCAACAGGGAGGCAACATACCATCCTGGAGTCTCGGTTGCGGCCGCAGAAACGCCTATCTATTCCCCTTACAATCGAATCCCCTGTCACTATCGCTCTCCCACTCTTTTTCCTGCCATCCTGTGCAGCAGAGCCAGCCACGGTGCCATGAACTTGGCTGCTGCTGCCCTCCCCTGATGAGTCATCCCCTTCAACAGTACTCAAAACGGTGTATCTGTTTTGCAGGGGGATGACCGCAGGGGACCCCTGCACTACCTTCCTTGCACTGCTCTTCTTGCTGGTCTTCCATTCCCTAGTTGGCTGTGGACCCTTCACCTGCAGTAAGACCAACTCACTAAACATGCTATTCATGTAATTCTCAGCATCGTGGATACTCCAGAGTGAATCCACCCTCAGCTCCAATTCCGCAACGCAGTCTGTCAGGAGCCGGAGGCGGATACACTTCCCGCACACGTAGTAGTCAGGGACACCGGAAGTGTCCCTGAGTTCCCACATGGTACAGGAGGAGCATAACACGTGACTGAGCTCTCCTGCCATGACTTAACCCTTAGATACACTTAAATTGGCAACAACAATGCTAAAGTTTACTCACTGATATAGAAGAGAAAAAAGAAAAACTACTCACCAATCACTTACCCCCTTGGCTGTGACGCCACCTTTCTGTTTCTTTCTACTTTTTTGCCTTATCCCTGTAGCTGTAGCTATACCGGCTCGCCTCTCCATGCACCTCCTCACGTTGCTCCCGACTGCCGCCGCGTTGGGCCTTTATAGGCCTCTCGCCGACCCCGGAACTCGCGCCTCTCCACGCACCTCCTTGACGCTGCTCCCGACTCATGATTACTTTTGCACCAAAACCTTGGGAGATAACCATTTTGTATCCATAACTTGCTGCATTTTATTTTTAGGAAACTCGCTAGCCAGGCAAGGCAGAGATAGAGACACATTGGCAAGGCACCTGCTGCACAGATCAAAATAATTGATGATCTGCTATATTGTGGTCACCATAGTATTGCATCAAAGTTTGGGAACAGTCTCTGACTCCAGCAAGCTGTTAATGATGCAGGCAAAGAGCTCGGAAAACATATGCCCCACCTCTTTAAGAACCCTCTGCTGGATGTCATCTGGGCTGGCAGCCCGATCTAGTTGAAAGTTTCTAATTCTATTCTATCTTCATCTATCTTAACATTTATAATTTTTCTGTTAGCAGTCCAACTTCCTGCTGGTAGTTGAGCATTGTCATCAGGAGTAAAGGCTGATGCAAAGTAATTATTTAATATCTCTGCCATCCGCTGGAGGTCCATTTGCATCTGTCCCTGAGAATCTTTCACGGGCCCGATAAAATCTTAAATGTTTTGTTGAGTCTTAACATAGCTGAAAAAAGCTTTTGTTATTTCTATCATAATTGTCCATTGTCCTCCTTCAATGACCTTTAAGCTGGAATGATAACAGCTTTTCTTTTCTTTAAATGTGCAGAATTTAAGAACATAAGAAATGGGAGTAGGCTATTCAGCCTTTCGAATCTGCTCCACCATTCAATAAGATCATGGCTGATCTTCTACCTCAACTCCACTTTCATGTACTATCCTTATATGCCTGATTCCCTTTGTATCCAAATATCTCTTGATCTCAGTCTTGAATATACTCAACGACTGAGCATCCACAGCTCACGGAGGTAGCGACTTCCAAAGATTCACAATCCTCTGAGTGAAGAAATTTCTGCTCTCGGCTGACCCCTTATTTTAAGACTGAGCCCTAATTCTAGACTCCCCAGCCAGGGGAAACATCCTCCCAGCATCTACCATGTCCAGTCCTTTAAAAATGTTGTATGTTTCAATGAGATCACCTATCATTCCTCTAAACTCTATGCAATTTAGGCCTAGACTACTCCATCTTTCCTCACAGGACAATCCCCTTATCCCCAGAATCAGTCTAGTGAACCTTTGTTGCACTCCCTCTGAGGCAAGTATATCCTTCCTTGGGTAAGGAGGCCAAAACTGTAAATAGTACTCCAGGTGTGGTCTCACCGAGGTCCTTTATAATTGTAGTAAGACATCTTTACTCTTAGACTTTATTACAATGAGACTGGAGTATAACATACCATTTGCTTTCCTAATTGTTTGCTGTACCTGCATGTTAACTTTCTGTACTTCGTGTAAAAGGACACCAAGGTTCCTCTGACTACCAACATTTCCCAGTCTCTCCATTTAAAAAATATTCTGTTTTTCTATTTTTCTTACCATCATACTTCTCCACATTAAATTCCATCTGCCATGTTTTTGCGCACTCACTTAACCTGTCTTCAGCACAGCTCAAAATGGGTAGAATTTCCACAGAAAATCGTTTCCATTTTCTGTAAGTGCTTTAAAATTTGTTAAATATTATAGCCAGATATTCTGTAACTAGCTGCCCAATTACAATGGGCAGCTCGCAGTGGGAAATCAAGGCTATAGTATTTAATCAAATTTAAACCACTTTAACATAGCTTAATTGAATGCCAATTGTTCCCTGAGTGTACAGCTACATCTAATACTAATAGTACAGGTACTGGCGTTGTGCAGTAACCTTTTCATACTACATTTTATGTTGTTACCCGTGATTCAGTAAAATCAACATCTTGTAATAAACAAATTCTTTGCTCCCAAGAGCCGTTTAAAGGATGAAATGAATATGAATTGGTTTGTAGTTCTGGTCCTGATCAAACACAAGAATCTAAATATTGATGGTTGCATAGTTAAGAGAACTGAATCATTATGATTAGTGAAAGTGTTTCTGTACCATTGGAAAAAGACCTGTCTCCCAATTTTTTAAAAGCATTTTTGTTCATGGTATGTGGGCATTGCTGGCAAGGCTGGCATTTCTTGCCCATCCCTACTTGCCCTTGAGAAGGTGGTGGTCAGCCACCACTGTGAACCGTTGCAGTCCTTGTGGTGAAGGTACTCTCTCAATGCTGACTTTGTCGTAGTGGTTTGGTACAACTGAGTGGCTTACTAGGCTATTTCAGAGAGCAGTTAAGAGTCAGCCACATCGGCCAGACTAGGTAAGGACAGCAGATTTCATTCCCTAAAGGACATTAGAGAACCAGTTGGGTTTTTCTGACAAAACGGTTGTTTTATGGTCACCATTACTGATACTAGCTTTTTCATTCCAAATTTATTTAATTAATTAAATTTAAATTCTAGCAGCTGCCGTGGTGGGATTTGAACTCGAGTCTCTGGATTATTTGTCCAGGCCTCTGGATTACTAGTCTAGTAACATAACCACAATGCTACCTTTGCCCTAAAGTTGAAAGAAGGGCTCAGTCTGAAGCTGTGTTTTTTCAGGAACTTTCTGTTTGTATTTCAGATTTCCAGCATCTGAATTTTTTGTTTCTTATTTCTAAGTTGGAAGATTAGCTTGCTTACTTAATGTGGTTGAGGTGCAATTCATCCATAGATACAAGTATTATTTTTATCTTCAAAATTGAAACTTTAGTTTTTGGTCTTCAAGTAGTTTCTTAATGAAAATGTGTGAAAAGAAAATATGCAGTTTATTCTTCCTTTGTTCTGTCACGAGGACTGACCAAAGAGAAACTTATGACATTAAGAATTATCTTTAACAGTACTGGTTCAGGTTCCAGAATTGAGTATTTTCTCTCATCCAACATGTGGTAAATCAAATTTCTAAGTGAATGGTCTGATGCACTGTTCCAGTAGTTAAAAAATAATCTAATAATATTTCCTCTAGTCCTGCAGTTACTTGAATGTTGTACAGATTGTTTCATATGCATGAATCAAAAACTGGTTTACTTGTTAATTAATATTGTTTTATTTTTTTCAGATGGTTCCTCTGCAGATAGTACAAATCTATTGCTAGGTAAGATGACATGTAGTAGCACTCTTTCTTTCCACCCCCCCCCCCCCACCCCAGAATTTCTTTTGTAATCCTAAGAAGCTAAAAAAAACAATTTAATGTATTAAGTTAATTAATGGGATGTCTTCATAAACTCCAATGTGATTGCAATAATACTGGATTTACAAGTTGGCTATGCAATGAAAATTTGAGGAACTTGGGAAAGGACAGATCTTTTCAGTGAAATATGGAACTTTGGGTAGAGGGGATGCAGTGAAGTTAAAACATCCTTTAGTAAAATGTTATTTGCAATGGAGAGTTTATTCCCTTCCTGTCAATGTAAAGAAGACATTTTAACCATAGCAAGAGTGCCGATTTACAATAAATCTATTTTTACCATTATGCTTTTTTAAACATTGCAAACCAAGGGAAAGGCCCAAGGCTTCCAGCATAGGACCCCACCAAGATTGAAAAAATAGATATACTGAGAAGTAATGATCAGATGATTATTTTTTTCATGATTTGTGTTTTAATTGACTGAAGGAATAAGGGAGGGGATATGGAGTTTTCAGTATTGAAAAGGCTTGGTAAAGAGAACGCTAAATAGCAGATTGCGTGAGATATGATTTCAACACAGTGGGATTGCAGGGAGGCGGGATCAATGTCGGAATATATTTGCAATTTAGAAGGAACAAGAGAGAAAGTTCAGAGGAGCACTGTCTGTGGCAGTAGTGATTAAATTAAGACAAGAAATGTCAAATTGTATGCAGCATAAGACATGGAATTGAAAGTAAGGAACACAAAAGGAGATGGTGAGATTGCTGAAAATGAACGAATGGAGATTCAAGATGTTGTCTGAAATGTACATTTGCAGGATGGCTCATTTTTGTTATAACTCTGTTAATTATTTACAGACACATGTCCCATGTACTAGTGACAAAATCAGGACATTTCTCGATGTTCAGTCTTGAATCAGCTCGTTAAAATAGAAGCTGGTTTCTCTTAAATGATTTAAAATGAAGACCTGGAGATCAGTTGCCTTTAGGACCAGTGCAGGGTTGATTTGATATGGAAGTTAGATAGGATTATGGGGGCTTTGTTTTAATTTCTAATTAAATTATACATAGTCAAAGTAACAGATATTTCAAAACCAATTTTCATTTGATTACCTGCTCATCTGCATTCTATGTAACAGTTCCTCCTTTTTATGTGTTTATTCGTGGATAAATGACTACTTTGACTTCAGAAACTATGGGAATGGGCAAGTACTGTGGAATTATTCTATAGTTCTAGTAGGAAATTTAAACTCTGTGGATAAACTGTTCACTTTATTCACCAAAAAACAAACCTGATTGTTTAATTGAAAATTATTGTTGTTTATTACCCTCTGCAAGAAATAGATTTGATCCCTTATGGCCTGTTTCTAATTTTATTGTGCTCCAAAATAGGTTGATTCAGCATCTTGGCTTCTGTGTATTAATTTACTTGCAAATAAATCTTGACAAAAGAGTTTTAGGTTAAGTGCATTGGTCTCTGGTATTTTCTGTTTATTTGGCAGTGGAGAAGAGAGACGAGAAAAAGCTGTCGTCATTCTCTGTGATTTCCAGTGAATGATATACTGCTCTCCGGGATATAATTATTATTGCTTGGTGCACTAACCTGTGCCTATTTTGTATTCTATAGTGGTTGCATATCTTGTATATGACTGGTGTAATTTGCTACCAAGTATTGCCTTTTTTAAATTCATTCAAGAGATGTACGTGTCGCTGGCAAGACCAGCATTTATTGCCCATCTGCATTTGCCCGTGGGAAGGTGGTAAGCCTTTTGAAATGCTGCATGTTTTTGTGGTGAAGGTACTTCGACAGTGCTGTTACATAGTTCGAGGAATTTCACTTAGTAACAATGAAGGAACGGCGATATATTTCCCAGTTAGGATGGTGGTAGTGGTGGTCCCATGCACCTGCTGTACTTGTTCTTCTAGGTGGTGGAGATCGTGGGTTTAGGAGGTACTGTCGAAGAAGCTTTGGTGAACTGCTGCAGTGCATCTTGTAGATGGTACACATTTTAGCCACGGTGCACCGGTGATGGAGGGAGTGAATGTTTAAGGTAGTGGATTGTATGCCAATAAAGTGGGCTGCTTTTGTCCTGGATGGTTTGAGCTTCTTGAGTGTTGTTGGAGCTGTGCTCATCCAGGCAAGTAGAGAGTATTCCATCACTTTCCTGACTTGTAGATGGTGGAAGGGTTTTGGGGAGTCAGCAGGTGAATCACTCGCCACAGAATATCCAGCTTCTGACCTGCTCTTGTAGCCATAGTATTAACATGGCTGGTCCAGTTAAGCTTTTGATCAGTTCAGGCTGCCAGGATGATTATGGTGGGGGATTTGACAATGATGTCATTGAAAGTCAAGGGGAGGTGGTTAGGCTCCATCTTGCTGGAGATTGTCATTGCCTGGCATTTGTGTGGCGTGAATGTTATTTGCCACCAATGTTTCCTTTAGTGCTCTGGAGGTCTCAAACAGCCGGCTCACTAGCTTTTAAATGGAAAAACAGTGCATGTGCAGAATTTTGAATGGGCCAATTAGCTCGTTAAACCAGCCACGTGGCCCCAAAAGCTTTGAGGGAATATTGCTCGACACTTATCAGCCCAAGCCTGGCTGTTGTCCAGGTCTTGCTGCATGCGGGCACACACTTCATTATCTGAGGAGATGCGAATGGAACTGAACACTGTGCAATCATTATTGAACATTCCCACTTCTGACCTTATGATGGAGGGAAGATCATTGATGAAGCAGCTGAAGATGGTTGGGCCAAGGACACTCCTGAGGAACTCCTGCAACAATGGGGCTGAAATGATTGGTCTCCAATAATCACAGCCATCTTCCTTTGTGTTCGTATGTCTCCAGCCAGTGGAGAGTTTTCCCCCTGATTCCTATTAAATTCAATTTTACTCGGGCTCATTGATGCGACACTTGGTCAAGTGGTGCCTTGATATCATGGGCGGTTACCCTCACCTTTGGAATTCAGCTCTTTTGTTCATGTTTGGGTCAAGGTTTTAATGCCTTTGACACCCTCTTATTGGTTGGGGGAGCGGATTGTGGGGCTGAAGGAGATTGGAGGTAGGGAGGGGCGAGGCCATGGAGGGATTGGAAAATATGGATGAGAATTGAAAAGCTGGCTGCGCAGGTTCCCTGGAGCGCCACATGGCCATGCAGCTTACAGGGAGCATTGCTGCTGAGGCTTGTGGCATTTTCCCCTCGCCCCAAATGTATTTTTCTGCCTGGTACCCTTTTTGTGAAAACATTTGCACAACCCAAAGGAATGTTATGAAAAGATAACAATGTAAGATAAAACCCCTGTAGGAATTAAGGATAATTATTTTGGGAGAGGGGAAAGAAATTGTCCCTCATAACTTCTGTTTTCTTTAAGTGCAGAGTATTTACTTGAATCACTGACTTTTGAGCCTTTTGCCCCTCGGTTTTTGCCATAGCCTTGGATATGCGTGTAATGTATAGGCTTGTCGAGAGAGAGGAGAAATTTTTGCTTTACTTCAAACTTTTAAAACTTCACATAGCCATCAATGACTTAGAAACTCATTGGTATTATAACTTTTCCTTAGGGGTGATTGTACAATAGTTCCTTACCATTTATGCCTTAATTTGTTGCAGGAACAACTTGTTCAGATTGTGCAAAGCGGAAACAAGAAGAAAATGGTGATGTAACTCAAAAAAGGACCCGAAAAGCAAATGGTACATTTAGAACAGAAATATTTTAGAACCTGTTATTTTTGCCACCTGTGCGTGGGCCTGCTTTCTGCAGGTCATATGTGAAATTAAACACACAGCAAAATGAGCAAAACCCTGCTCTCAGCAAGTATTCCAAGAGGCAAGGAAAATCAGCATGAATATAATTTTTCTTATTTTTAACTTATCCCCATCTCAATTCATTTTCCTTCTCTTCCCACCCGCCCTGCCTCTGGCTGTCTGACCCATGGAGAAGGATGGGTTGGAATTAATATCAGAAATGCAGCAGAAATTGAGAACTCGGCAGTGTTGAGAATCATGGAAATAAATCTCTCTCTCTTTCATTGTGGTAGAGACGCATGTTAATGCTGCAATATGTTGCTTTACTGTTTTTTAAATATTAGTTCATCTCACATCAAATTGGAACATTTTTTCATTTCAAATTTGTAATACATAAGAGCAAAATAATGCATCAAACTTGCAAAGGCAAAATTTATGCAACCATAAACTAATGTTTTGTTTACTTCTCTAGCAGAACCAGTTTGAAAGAGGAAAATAAGAAAATGCCATGACTAATAGGCAGTTTAGAAACCTGTTTCAATTATCTGCTTGTCCCTGTTAAGTTTGTGTTTTTAATTTTCTCAAAAGTTAACAATATTGTGAATAAAGAAAATCTTAATTTCCAACAAACCTAATAGCCAAGGGCAGATTTTGATTCATTTGACCAAATGTGCAATGATGATTCAGTGTCTAACATGGTGAAGTCAATACTTGAAGCCTCAATATAGCATATAATCTACTGTGATAAATCCAAGTTATGTCCCCCTAAGTTATTGGGAACTTGTTGATGGTGAAAGATTTAATTGCAGTCTCCTTAGCCACAAGGCTATCACTTAATTATTCCACCGCTTCTTTAATTTCACTGATCGAACTCACATCAACAGGTTCAGTCAGTGAAATTAAAGACATTTGTGAAATGATAATCGAATAATTACAGCAGTAGTTACTGCTGCACTGAATGTGTTTGGACAGTCTTTGCTCACAGGATTCATTTTGTATTATAAGAACATAAGAAATAGGAGCAGGAGTAGGCTACACGGCCCCTCGAGCCTGCTCCGCCATTTAATATGGCAGATCCGATCATGGACTCTGATCCACTTCTCTGCCCGCTCCCCATAACCCCTGATTCCCTTATCGGTTAAGAAACTGTCTATCTCTGTCTTAAATTTATTCAATGACCCAGTTTCCACAGCTCTCTGAGGCAGTGAATTCCACAGATTTACAACCCTCAGAGAAGAAATTCCTCCTCATCTCAGTTTTAAATGGGCAGCCCCTTAGTCTAAGATTCTGCCCCCTAATTCTAGTCTCCCCTATCAGTGGAAGCATCCTCTTTGCATCCACCTTGTCAAGCCCCCTCAATCTTACACCTTTCGATAAGATCACCTCTCATTCTTCTGAATTCCAATGAGTAGAGGCCCAACCTACTCGACCTTTCCGCATAAGTCAACCCCTTCATCTCCAGAATCAACCTCGTGAACCTTCTCTGAACTGCCTTCAAAGCAAGTATATCCTTAAGTATGGAAACCAAAACTGTACGCAGTATTCTAGGTGTGGCTTCAGCAATATCCTGTATAACTGTAGCAAGACTTCCCTGCTTTTATACTCCATCCCCTTTGCAATAAAGGCCAAGATTCCATTGGATTTCCTGTTCACTTGCTATACCTGCATACTAACCTTTTGTTTCATGCACCAGGACCCCCAGGTCCTGCTGTACTGCAGTACTTTGTAATTTTTCTCCATTTAAATAATAGCTTGCTCTTCGGTTTTTTTTTTTCTCTGCCAAAGTGCATAACCTCACACTTTCCAATATTGTACTCCATCTGCCAAAGTTTTGCCTACTCACCTCGCCTGTATGTCCTTTTGCAGGTTTTTTTCTGTCCTCACACATTGCTTTTCCTCCCATCTTTGTATCATCAGCAAACTTGGCTACATTACACTCGGTCCCTTCATTCAAGTCGTTAATATAGATTGTAAATAGTTGGGGTCCCAGTGCTGATACTTGCAGCAGCCCACTAGTTACTGATTGCCAACCCGAGTGAACCATTTATCCTGACTTTCTGTTTGCTGTTAGTTAGCCAATCCTCTATCCATGCTAATATATTACCCCCCGATCCCGTGAACTTTTATATTGTGCAGTAACTTTTTATGTGGCACCTTGTCAAATGTCTTCTGGAAGTCCAAATACACCACATCCACTGGTTCCCCTTTATCCACCCTGTTCGTTACATCCTCAAAGAATTCCAGAAAATTTGTCAAACATGACTTCCCCTTCATAAATCCATGCTGACTCTGCCTGACTGAATTGTGCTTTTCCAAATGTCCTGCTACTGCTTCTTCAATAATGGACTGCAACATTTTCCCAACCACAGATGTTAGGCTAACTAGTCTATAGTTTCCTGCTTTTTGTCTGGCTCCTTTTTTGAATAGGGGCGTTACATTGGCAGTTTTCCAATTTGTTGGAACCTCCCCAGAATCCAGGGAATGTTGGTAAATTACAACCAATGCATCCACAATCCCTGCCGCTACTTCTCAAGACCCTAGGATGCAAGCCACCAGGTCCAGGGGATTTATCCGCCTTTAGTCCCATTATCTTACTGAGTACCACCTCCTTAGTGATTGTGATTGTGGTAAGTTCCTCCCCCTCTATAATCCTTTGACTATCCACTGTTGGGATATTTTTAGTGTCCTCTACCGTAAAGACTGATACAAAATATTTGTTCAGAGTTTCTGCCATCTCCAAGTTCTCCATCACTAATTCCCTGGTCTCTTCCTCTAAGGGACCAACATTTACTTTAGCCACTCGTTTCCTTTTTGTATACCTGTAGAAACTCTTGCTATCATAGTCTATCTTAATCATTTTTTGTGTCATTCTTTGGGAAGCTTTTAAAAGCCAGCAATCATCTGTCCTCCCACTAGTTTTGGCCACTTTTGTATGCCCTTTTTTTTTAATTGGATACCATCCTTTATATCTTTAGTTAGCTTCGGATGGCTATCTTTTCTTTTACACGCTTTCCTCCTCACTGGAATATATTTTTCTTGAGAGTTATGAAATATCTCTTTAAATGTACGCCACCGTTCATCAACCGTCCTGCACTTTAATCTATTTTCCCAGTCCACTTTAGCCAACTCTGCCCTCATACCTTTGTCGTCTCCTTTATTTAAGCTTAGTATGCTGGTTTGAGATCCAACTTTCTCGCCCACAATCTGAATTTGAAACTCAACCATGCTATGGTCACTTCTTCCAAGGAGATCCTTTACTAGGAGATTGTTTATTAATCCTGTCTCATTACACAATACCAGATCTAAGCTAGCCTGCCCCCTGGTTGGTTCTGTTACATACTGCTCAAGGAACCTGTCCCTTATGCACTATGAACCCTTTCGCAAGGCTACCTTGACCAATTTGATTTGCCCAATCAAAATACGGAGGTTAAAATCACCCATGATTTTCCCTTTTCCCTGTTCTCTTTATAAGCCTCCACTATTTCTTGGTTTATGCTCCGACCAACAGAGTTGCTACTGTTAGGGGACCTATAGACTAAGCCCACCAGTGACTTTTTCCCCTTATCATTCCCATCTCCATCCAAACTGTTTCAACATCCTGATCATTTGAGCCAATATAATTTCTCACTATTGCAGTAATTCCATCCTTTATCAACAGAGCTACCCCACCTTCTTTTCCTTTCTGGCTGTCCTTCCGAATTGTCAGGTACCGCTGAATGTTTAGTTCCCAGTCTTGGTCACCTTGCATCCACGTCTCTGTTATGGCTATCAAATCGTACCCATTTGTATTTGTGCTGACAGCTCATCTGATTTGTTACAAATGCTGTGTGCATTCAGATAAAGAGCTTTTAAATGTGTTTTCTTACCATTTTCTCCTGCTATGACCCCAGTTTCTGATACACTCTTATGTTTATAGATTCTGTCCCTTCCTGTCACGCTCTGGTTTTTGTTTCCCCCAATGCTACCCTGCTCGATTGCCTTCACCTTGTTCTTTGAGCTTTTAGGTTTCTGCTCACCTGAACCGCCCCCCCCCCCGCCCCAACTAATTCGTTTAAAGCTCTCTAGCCCCAGCACGTTCCAACGGAACAGCGCCCTCTTACCCCAGTACTGGTGCCAGTGCCCCAGGAACCAAACCCATTTCTCCCACACCAGTCTTTGAGCCACGAATTTAGCTCTCTGATCTTATTTAACCTATGTAAATTTGCTCGTGGCTCGGGTAGTAATCGAGAGATTATTACCTTTTTGGTTCTGCTTTTTAATTCAGTACACTTAGACTTTCGGGATCTTTATGCTCGTTTACCACCCATGTTCCCGCCCGATTTTAGTTTTTTATGTCATTATCACCTGTTTTTAGCTTCCGGAGGAAACTTGTGGCGACTTACCGCCATATATCACTGACTGTAGTTTCGGCGGTCTATTAACGCCGGCGGTAAACGGAGCCTCCCGCACATCATATGCAGTCGATTTTCGTCCGATTTCGTCGTGCACCGCCCATAATACAGCCTGGTGCTAATTTCGGCATTTCACCAAAATACTGCCAGCAAATACTACCGCCCTGAAAGCTGTACAGTTAACTACCTCTTACCCAGTGGTATGGACGCCATTTGGAAATCAGATGTAAAGGCTGCTTTTAATTGTAGGTGACATTTAAGTCATTTTAAAATTTATTTTATGGGTGTTGCTAATTGCCGTGATGTTTAAGAGCAAAGATCATCATTTTATTTGATATATATCATTCCTGAGCTGAAACAGATGGCATTTGGTATTAATGCTATAAATGATTGAAATAGCTTCACAAGGGATCAATGTCTGCGACCTGCCTCATCCCTCTATTGGATGTAGTGCTATGGCTCGAGGTTTCTCTAGATGCTGCCACAAAACGACTTTTCTCTGTGTTCCATCGAGTCTGTCCAGTACAACTTGTGGATCCAATCAATGGCTAGCTCACCTGACGAAGATTAATTTTTTGGAGATATTATACAGCTGTTGTTAGTATCTTCCTATCTCTGTGTGGTTCAAGAATCACAAAGCAGCACCTAATCCATTTTGTAGCAACAAACAGATGCCAGAGATATAGCAAAAGCACTTCCCCGACTGACATCCAAGAGAACTCTCAGTCCTAGAAAAAGCAGAAGAAAATAATTGACGGAACATGTAACCTTCCTTCCTCTGTGCTGTTTCAACCATTTTATAATTAGCTTTCTGTCGTTTTCTTACCAATGATTTCAAATGATTTGAAACCAGTTTCTGCCACACCAAATGCCCTAAACACCCGAGGGAAAATAAATCCATGGCATTTAAAAAAAAAAACTCAGTTTATGCATTAAAAAAAAATCGTACATGTGCAAAAGAAAAAATACCGCACATGCGCAAATGGTGGGGGAAAAAACTTGCGCAGGCGCAGTATGGCCATTCCAGATTAAGCCGGCCTTACACGAGGACTGAGACTGCACGTTACCGCTACTGCTACCGCTGGGAGGAAAACAGGCGAAAGTGGCGGCTTTAGATCTAGGCGATAATTGGGCGGCATGGATGACTCGATATCTTCATACCGCCCGATTAATAGAAAGTCTAGCCCATAGTTACCATCTGTGATAGGTTTGTTCTGTATTCAATTATATTTGAAATGTGGCTAGGACTTATTTAGTATTCAGCTACAGTATTACAGCAATTCCAATACACAGCCTCTATCATGAGTGATGCAATCTTGATTTGGATGCAGGGCGAGTACTGTACTTGTAATGATTAGTCTGAACAATAATATCAGAAGTAGTCAGCAAGTACACTATTTTGATAAAATGGACAAATATATTTGATGTCTCCTGGCAAGTTTGTTATAACAAGGCTACAGTGTAATTTGATCCGTGCTCAAATAATAAAGTGCTGTGGTGGGGGATTGCAAATTTGTAGAAATCTGCTTAGTGTTGCATTTCAAATTTAGTTCAGTTTCTCCCTCTTGGACCTGCTACTGTGGCTGTGGATTTTAAAATAGGCTTTTTAAAGTGTCTAAGGTGGAGTCAGGGCTGAATGGTAAGCAAGCTAACTGCGGAACATAAAACTAAGAGTAGGAGTTAAGGTTAGCTACTCAGACTGCTGCAAGGTGAGAAGTACAGTTCCACAAGGATTGGTGCTGGGACCACTGTTCACAATTTACTTAAACGATTTAGACTCCAGAATTGGAAGTACAATTTCAACATTTTTCTACGAAGACTGAAAAAATATAACTACATTAATAAACATGCAGAATGGATGTGTAATTGACAAATTAATTTCAATATACATAAGTGTGAGGTGTTAACATTTTAGTAGGAAGGTGAGGAGGCCACACACTGCTTGTATAATAAGAGTCTGAATGGGGTAAAGGAACAAAAGGATCTCTGATTACAGATACACAAATCATTAAAAGTAGCGATGCAGGTTACTAAGACCATAAAGAAAGTAAACCAAGTACTAGGGTTCATTTCCAGAAGGATAGAATTGAAAAGCAGAGAAATTATGTTAAATTTGTATCGAACCTTAGTTAGACCACACCTGGAGTACTGTGCACAGTTGTAGTATTCATTTTATAAAAATAACAGAGGCACTGGAAAAGGTGTTTTTAAAAAAAAAACATTCACAAACTGATCTAATTATCAGGAAAGGTTGAACTGGCTGGGGCTCTCTTCTCTAGAATAGAAAAGAAAAGGCTGAGGGATGATCTGATGGAGGTTTTCAAGATTATGAAAGGGTGTGATAGGGTCGACGTAGAGAAGATTGTGGGGTGGAGGGGGACCAAAAATAGGGACAATAAATGTAAGGTAGTCACCAATAAATCCAACAGGGAATTCAGGAGAAACTTCTTTACCCAGAGAGGTGAGAATTTGGAACACACTACAACAAGGAGTATATGAGGTGAGTAACGTAGATTCATTTAAGGGAAAGCTAGAAAAACACGAAGGAGAAAGGAATAGAAGGATATGCAGATCGAGTTAGATGAAGGGGGATGGGAGGAGGCTCGTTTGGAACATAAACTTCGGCATGGACCAGTTGGGCTGAATGGCCTGTCTCTCTACTATAGACTCTGTAACTCTATGTACAGTAATTCTATGTAAATTATTAAGAAACAGTGGACAAGTAATTGCAGTGGCTCAGCGCCCAGTTTCTGGGCAGTATTGGCTGTTTTGGGCGATAACTGGGTCGGCGAGAAATTGCCCAGCTGAGTTATGGTAGCAGTTTCGAGGTTCCGCAGGGGAGTGGACCGCCAGTGTGCACCGTCCACAGATCGTCATGGCGTGATATTTGGCTCAGCGGTGACCCGTAGGTAATTATTTTAAAAAAAAAAAGTGTGCCCACGAGAATCAGCAGAGCTGGGTGGTAGGTGAGTAGCCCTGCAAGAAAAAGTTAATTGGTTTTTTACTCATTTTAAAATACTGTTGTAGTGATTTAAGCTAAAAGGGTCCTGAGAATGTTTTAATTTTTTATGTTCTGTTTTTTGAAAAACTATTTTGTTTTTCTCTTCCTCTGCCCAACCCACAGCCTTGGAGTAAATTTTTAAATTATCGCCCATTTTCTTTAAAACCGCTCAACCGACCCTAAATTCCACTTTTCACAAGAATCTGGGTGCAAAGCCCATTTTTTTCGCTGGGTGGATTTTTTTTCTTTTGGGGGAAGTTTTCGTCGGCGATAATCTTAGGAATCTTAACGATCTTTTGGGGGGCAATCGGGCGCTGACAGGTTGTTAGGAAATTCTAGCCCTATGATTCAACAGCAGTAGAGAATGTTAAGGTGTTCATAAATCTGGCTCTTTCTATTGCTGATTTCAGGCTTTGGTTCTCTCTTGTGTGGAAGTGATTTCAGGCATGGTAAAATGCATTATGTGCATGTATTTGTGCAAAACAGATACAAATAGTGTTGCTAGAATAAAATGTATTTGATATCTGTGGATTTTATTGCTCCTAAATGGCAAGCAAGTGGGCAATGCTTTTCTGGAACTGTTTGCTGGCTGGAATATACCAGGATAGTTGGATGTAGCATCCAGTAGATTATTTATAAAGAAAAGCCATTTTCTTCCCTCTTGCCATATTTACTGTTTCATGCAGGGTTATGTTTATATTTCGTAATATCCGAAGCAGATTAAACACCGCTAAAGAAGGGCTATCTCTGCAAGCCTGGTTGACTGGTTTCACAAACAAAATGACCCATCTTATGCCCTTCAGGCTGGTTGGGAGATAGTTTTATGATAATTGTGGTGCCAGCCATCTGTTAGTTTGTCTGACAAGTCTCCGTAGCTTTGCTTTTTCAGTATTCCGTGTAAACCCTTCAGGTTTCCCAAAATTCCATAATGCAGTTCAATGCGTGTTATATAACAGCTTACCAGAATTCATTAATATGATTTGGGCAAACATGACACTACAATAATCATCAGGAATATAAATTAAGCTTAATTCAATTTTTTATATCTTTCCTAGCTGGGGGCATTGAGGCTATTTGTCGTGGCCTCAATACCACCTTGACACCAAGGATCAAACTGGAGTCTTTTTGGTCTGTATTGCTTATTAGCAAACCAGCTAGAGTATTTATCCACTGTGATCTTGAAGAAGCTTTAAAAAGATGCTGTAACTAAAGGGAATAAACAGTAAAATAGATATAACAAATGAAAGGATACTGAGCTGCAAGATCAATAAAATGGAAAAATGAGCATCCTAGATGAGAAAGAAAAGGAAGACTCAACAAGTTTCAGAATGGCAGGAATGAAGGAATAAATGTTCAAAATTAAATCTCATTACAGATACAGATTTTGGAGGACCATAAATTGTCCAAGTAAAGCACCTTCACCGAAGTGCCATATCCTGTTCCATGATGTTGGATGCATCAAAAAGTGACTGAAAACCTTTATTCACATCAGCACAAGTTGACTTGGTAACTCTTTCCATAAAATAAGAACGATACTTTGTAACTGTTGAACAGTTGTTACAATCATTAAATGAAAATCAGTGGCTCTCCTGCCTTCGTGGACTTAACTATTTATTGTGGTGCCTCGGGGAACGAAGTCTGGACATTGCTGCTGTTTTACCAAATGGGACTTAGTGGGATATAGCATACATTTGTTTTGATTTTTATGTTTTTACTAAAATTACTATTTTAGATGTATAAATGTGAATGCTATGTTCTTCACTGAAAATCATCCGTTTAATGTAATACGGAATAATTGAGGGAAAATTTAACATTTCTATACTCGACCTGTGGTTATAATCAATAGGTGGGAGGCCACTTGCCCTATAATTGTATATTCTGGCTAATTGCAGAATGGAGTGGATATGATAAAGAAATTTGACATACTGTCCTGTCCTGCTAGCCAGAGTATAATGTGTAAGCTTGTAAAATAGGAAGGAGCTTGTAAATTGTGCATAAAATGTTTTTTAAATACCAGATCTTTGCTATGGTCTTCCTTATTCTTTTGAAAGTAGTACATTCTTTAAATGCAAATAAATGTCATCCATATATGTGGGTTTTTTTTTGGGGGGGTGGGGAGGAAATCATAAGATACTGCCTTTGTTTCTTCACTGTAGCCATGTGATCCAACATATCCTGAACTAATTGAAAGAAAGAAAAAGAATGACTTGCATTTATATAGCACCTTTCAGGACTTCACAACTGATGAAGTATTTTTGAAGCGCAGTTACTGTTATAATGTAGGAAAGGTCTTGTTCTGGATTTAAATTCTAACACGGATGCTAATAGAAGCAATTGAATTGATACGAGACGAACATATATTCATTATAAAACTAACACAAAGCACTCAAAAGTCGAAGAGGCAAATGGATAGATTAGGAAAAAGCAGTTTTGAACATAGAGGAGCATCAAAAGCATACAGAAGATCATGACTTCTAGCTAATATTCTCCCCATCTGTTCATCATTCATATAGAATGGAATTGCACAGTTTATGGCCTGGTAATGTGTGAAGAAGTGCAATTTTAATTAATTTCACATATTACTTGGTAAGATGTACACTTACATTTCAAATGTAAAACAAGTGTTTGGAATGGTTGGTTCTGTCGAGACAAGAAGCCAAGTTTCCACAAATATTAACAAAATAATATTTGTTTTCCATAGAGAAGAAATAAGTCATGGCAGGTAAAACATGGGCACTGTAATTTTTTTGAGACAAATTAAGTAGTTGTCCTTGACAGTTACGAACATAAGAAATAAGAGCAGGATTAGGCCATTTGGCTCATCTAGCCTACTCCGCAATTCAATAAGATCATGGCTGATCTGATCAAGGACTCAGTTCCACTTCCCTGACCGCTCCCCATAATCCTTTACTCCCTTATCGCTCAAAAATCTATCTCCGCCTTAAATATATTCAGTGACCCAGCCTCCACAGCTCCCTGGGGCAGAGAATTCCATAGATTTACAACCCTCAGAGAAAAAATTCCTCCTCATCTCAGTTTTAAAAGGGCGGACCTTTATTCTGAGACTATGCCCCCTAATTTTAGTTTCCCCTATGGGTGGAAATATCCTTTCTGCATCCACCTTGTCGAGCCCCCTCATTATCTTATATGTTTCAATAAGATCACCTCTCGTTCTTCGGAACGCCAATGAGTATAGACCCAACCTACTCAACCTCTCTTCGTAAGTCAACCCCGTCATCTCCGGAATCAACCTAGTGAACTTTCTTTAAACAGCCTCCAATGCAAGTATATCTTTCCTTAAATACAGAGACCAAAACTATATGCAGTACTCTAGATGTGGCCTTACCAATACCCTGTACAGTTGTAGCAGGACTTCTCTGCTTTTATACTCTCTCCCCACTTGCAATAAAGGCCAACATTCCATTTGCCTTCCTGATTACTTGCTGTACCTGCATACTAATTTTTTGTGTTTCATAAGGACCCGCATTCTCCATTTAAATTGTAATTTGCTTTCCTATTTTTTTCTGCCAAAGTGGATAACCTTACATTTTCCCACATTATACTCCATCTGCCAGATTTTTGCCCACTCACTTAGCCTGTCTATATTCCTTTGCAGATTTTTTATGTCCTCCTCGCACTTTGCTTTCCCAGCCATCTTTGTATCATCAGCAAACTTGGCTACATTACACTTGGTTCCTTCATCCAAGTCATTAATATAGATTGTAAATAGTTGAGGACCCAGCACCAATCGCTGCAGCACTGCACGAGTCACTGCTTACCTACCGGAAAATGACCCAATTATCCCGACTCTCTGTTTTCTGTGAGTTAGCCAATCTGCTAACTATGCTAATATATTACCCCCAACCCCGTGTGTTCTTATCTTGTGCAGTAATCTTTTATGTGGCACCTTATCGAATGCCTTTTGGAAATCCAAATACACAACATCCACTGGTTCCCCCTTATCCACTCTGCTCGTTACATCCTCAACGAACTCCAGCAAATTTGTCAAACATGATTTCCCTTTCATAAAGCCATGCTGACTGCTTGATTGAATTATGCTTTTTCAAATGTCCCGCTACTGCTTCCTTAATAATGGACTCCAGCATTTTCCCAACGACAGATGTTAGGCTAACTGGTCAATAGTTTCCTGCTTCATCCCTGCTTTGTCGGAGCTTGGGTTCATCCACCGTCAAACCCAACTGTTAAAGGTCCTATGGAGGGACTCCTCATAAGGATGTACCTTTTTTCATGCCCCTGATCATCTGCTATAATCTTTACAGTTGAGAAATATGCTGAAAGAAGTATGTGGTCCTGATAATGCTGTTGAATCTGAATTGTCTTTGTACAGAGACAGTTTGGTCCCATTATCTTGGTGTCAAAGTAATGGGATAGAACTTGTTGTTCACCTGGTCTTAGCACCACCTTCTATTTTGCTTAAATTAGAAGCTTTGCCTCAGAACAAAATAATGTTGACTGATATACCTTGATTGTGAAAATTATTCTCCCGAAAAGTGAAAACTTATAAGAGCATGGAAGATAATGCAGATTCTACACGTGGGTAGGAAAAGTGGGGGCAGCCTCCATTCTCCCGATACTTAGGATCTGAAAGTGTTTGTAATACAGGTGCAGCACCTAAAATCCGGAACCAGGGCCGTTCCAGACTTCTTATTTTTCCGGACTTTCGAACGTGTTTCTGATGTCCGAAGTCCAGAAACGCCCAAGCCCAGGTTCGGGTATTTCTGGATTTCGGAACGCCAGAGGCACGTCTCAAGTCCAGAAATGCCTGGACACAGATTCTGCTATTTCCAGTTTTTGGATGTCATTTTGTAGTTCTCTTTGCAGGCCTTGTAGTCCTTGCTTCTTCACAATGTGTCGTAAGTCTCCCTCTCTTGTTTTTGTACCTGTATGTTTTGGAAGGTAGTCTGATGTCCTGTACTCTTGTACCTGTACAAGCTGAAGGGGATTTGCGCGCGGAGTTTGGTTGGTTCTGGCCGACGGGTACTTGTTTGGTTGGCCGAAGGGACTTGCGCACGGAGTTTGGTTGGTTCTGGCTGAAGGGGACACGCGTGCGGAACTTGGTTGGTTCTGGCCGAAGGGGACTTGCATGTGGACCCAAGAGCAGCAGTGCGGTGACTGTGAAGACCTGGCCTAGTACAAGTAGGATTGGAGTTTTTATTCTTGCAATTTTTGTTAGTTGGATTTCAGTTTTTGACTTTTCCCTGTGCCCGGCTGGTGACGGTAACGGTTTGGCAGGGTGTCCTGATTCCGGAACATCTTGTGGATTCTGGACGACCCTGTCATGGATTGTCCGGATTCCAGAACATTCCGGATTCCGGAACTCCAGATTTTCGATGCTACACCTATACACTATTTTGGTGTTTATGTCTACTGGCTTTGAATAAGAGGCCAGTGAAACTGGTGAAACTGACACCTGCTGGAATGAAGATAAAATAGACCTGCCTGTAGCAGAATTAAAGATTGGTGAACTGCGCTGGTGAAATGATGTAGCTGCATGATGCTTATTAACTCAAAACCTTTTGGAGAAGGGTGTTTCTTGTTTAAGGATCTTTAAAGTCAATTGTTGGTTATTTAAAAACCTGGAGTTTCTTGGGTGCTTTTTCAATTTTTATTTTTAACATTAAGGAAGAAAATAGAACCCCAAAAACAGTAATTTTTAAATTTTATTTTGAACACCTCTTAAACTGCAAGGAAGCAAGCACAAACAGGAGACCATCTTTGCACAATTAAGCTAAATGACTACCCACAGTTATTTACATAATTCACAGACATCACTTTTAAGGGTCTCAACAACAGTTCTAAAGGTTATGTAATACAAGTTTCCATGATTGCAAAATACTGTCGAGCTATTTTGGGAGTAAAACATTAGTCATATTTGTGGATGGACTGTGTGTTGTAAAATGTTGATTACTAAAATTAATGTTTCATGTATCACATCACCACCACCATATAATCAAGCACACATGTTTTTCCCTTTTAAAATTGAATTCTGTAACTCTGGTCTGATCACTGCACCATCTCATACCAAACTTCTGTATCTCAAATTGTACAGTTGTGAGATGGCAATTGCAAATTAATCTCTGTAAATATAAACAATGTTAAGGATGTGAGAGAATTAGAATTTCTGTCCAATGGAAATGGCTCAAGAATGCACTCATCTGGTCAATTGTATATGGAGGCTTGACTAGGAAGTAGTAGATTTATAGAATTTACTAATTCCCTGCAGATTACAGGTATGGATTCAAAACCAGAAACATCTGCAACACCGTTTTTATCCTGCTTTTCCATTCAAAACTGACTGGATGGCAGCACAAGTTTTTCTATTTCTTTATTTGTTCTTGGGATATGGGTGATGCTGGCAAGGCCACATTTATTACCTGTCCAAGGGTTGGACTGAGAATGTGCTGGTGGGCCTTCCCTTTGAACTACTCCAGTCCTTGTAGCATGGTGGTCCCACAACAATGTCCGGTAGGAAATTCCAGGAATTTGACTTTGTGATGATGAAGGAATAGTGGTTTGTGTGACTTGAAGGTAGTTCGATGACATTGTTGCTCTTGTTCGTCTTGGTGATTGAGGTTATGGGGCTAGGAGATGGCTGGCGAAGTAAGTTTGATGAGTTGCTGTAGTGCATCTTGTGTATACATCGAAGTACATACTACAATCATATTGTGCCTGTGGGGGGTGGATACTGAGTTCTTGTAGAGTAATAGCAGATCCTGCCACACTACTACTCTGCAGTTGCTTATCGGTCTCTGAGTTAAATAACAGCTAGTGAACCAACATTTTAAGTGGAGACGTGATTCTTGCCAGGACTCCAGCATCTGCCAAAATATTCTGTAACTGGAAGTTGCAGCAGGAAAAAAAAGTTGCCACTTTCAAGAAGGAATTGCTCTTGCAGGAGAGTGTAATGATAATTGAGGCTGAACCAGGCAGTTCACAACCTTAGTGACGTACTTGACCCCAAGATGAGCTTCCAACTACACATACGCTCCATCACCAAGACTGCCTAGATCCACCTCTATAATAAACCCCGTCTACCTCCAGACTTGACTATTCCAATGCTCTGCTGGCCAGGCTCCCATCTTTTACTCTCCGTAAACTGGAGCTCATCCAAAATTCTGCCCGTATCCTATCTCGTAGCAAGTCCTTTTCACCCACCACCCCTGTGCTCGCTGACCTACATTGGCTCCGGGTCCAACAATGCCTTGATTTTAAAATTCTGATTCATGTTTTCAAATCGCTCCCATTTTCTGTAACCACCTCCAGCCCTACAACCCTTCAAGATCTCTGTGCTCTTCAATTCTGGCCTTTTGCGCATCCCCGATTTTAATCGTTCCACCATTGGCGTCTGTGTATTCAGTTGCCTAGGCCCTAAGCTCTGGAATTCCCTTCCTAAACCCCTCTACTTCTCTTTCCTCCCTTAAGGCACTCCTTAAAACCTACCTCTTTGACTAAGCTTTTGGTCATCTGTCCTAATATCTCCTTATATGGCTCAGCATCCAATTTTTGTTTGATAATGCTCCAATGAAGTGCCCTACAGTCCCCTGAGTGCATCTCACTCTCCAACCAGTATTCTGTTCCGAGTACTGGTTGGGTCGATGGTTCCTCCTGGGGATTGGAGCCAGATCCAAGTCCACGGCACAATGGGCGGCTTAGCTGCACAGAGGGGAGGAAGAAGAGTGGAACAGCAATAGTGGTATGGGATTCGATAGTTAGGGGAGCAGACAGGCATTTCTGCGACCGCGGACGTGACTCCAGGATGGTATGTTGCCTCCCTGTGCCAAGGTCCAGGATGTCACTGAGGGGCTGCAGGGCATTCTTGGGGGAGAGGGTGGTTGTGGGTCATTTTGGTACCAACAACATAGATAGAAAGAGGGATGAGGTCCTACAAGTAGATTTTAGGGAGCTAGGAAAGAGATTAAAAAGCAGGACCTCAAAGGTAGTAATCTCTGGATTACTCCCGGTGCCACGTGCTAGTGAGTACAGAAATAGGAGGTTGGAGCAGATGAATGCGTGGCTGGAGATATGGTGCAGGAGGGAGACCTTTAGATTCCTGAGGCATTGGGACAGTTTCTGGGGGAGGTGGTACCTGTACAAGCTGGAAAGGTTGCATCTCAACAGAGCTGGGACCAATATCCTCGCAGTAGGGTTTGCTAGTGCTGTTGGGGAGGGTTTAAACTAGCTTGGGAGGGGTATGGGAACCTGAGAATAGATTCAGAAGGGAGAGCGGCAAAGCAGAATAGAAAGTGAATTTAGAAGACTGGAAACCAGGGCTCGAAAATAGACAACAAGGGAGTTTGGCAGTGCTAAATGGTATCTTGTACTGGCTTTAAGAATGTAGCATGAGGCAAGTGATAACTCTAAATACCTGTGGGGGTAGGACTTAGTGACATGTGCAAGTGGCCAGTTCCGGGGAAGTTCCTTCTGCCGGAGGAAAACTACATCTCCAACAGAGATGTCAGGCTTAATCCTGTTCCACTTCTGTTGAGGCTGAGGGTCTGAAGGTACTCCTTCTGTCATCGAATCCAGATTTGATCTGCGAGATATTGGGCCCGTCGCCTTTGTCGTCGCCCATATAGATCTTCCTTCACGAAGTTGCCAGGTAATGTATAGAGGGGCTGAGTTTTCAGAGTCAAGAGCATGGCAAGAGTGAGTGCCTGGGGTCATTGTTAGGGAGGGTCATCTGGTCCCTCGCGAGGGGTAGTGGGAATTCCAAGTTTCCTTCCACGTTGGTGTGAGCACCTTCTGTCAAGATCTTGATAAAGTGTTGGTCTTTGATAGGCATGGCCTTCAGGTTATTTTCGGGAGTTTCTCTGTATAATTCGTTCATCGTTTCATCTCAGCAAGGCATGGAGAGAAGTTTTTTCATGTAAATATGATTCTTGCTGGCCCCTGAGTTGTCTGGTTGTGGCTGAAGGATGGTAGGGTTGACGGAGGCATGGACGTTTCCATTTGCGCGGAGACTGTCCAACCTAGGTCGGTACGTTGTGCCCACTATGTTCCTCTCTGCCCATTGCAAGATTCCCTGATCTTGAGGGATTCGGGGCAATTTCTTCCAATGAGGAGGATGATGTTTGCATCTTCTCTCGGCTCGGGTATCCTTTTAGCCACTGACCTGAGGTGGGGAAACTTCTCACAGAAATCGGGACGTGGGATCTAGCTCCAGGGATGTGGGCATTCTTGATGACGGTGGGCAGCTGTTATGTTTTTCCATTTGCTGCTTCTACAATCAGACTGCTTGCTGGTCTCCCTTCTGCCGTGATTCTGTCTCCACCACAGGTGGAAAACTCCTATGGGAAAGCTGGATCTAGGAGGTCTAAAGCATTGAAGATTTCAGGGTCTCCCAAACGAGCATTAAATTGGTCGTCCAACACCGTGTAGCCAAGGATAAGCTTTAAGGGATGATCTCTATGGTAGATTTTGTATAGATCAATCTTAGAGCAAAATCGTGCAGAGGGTCAAACCAAGTATCTGGTGCATTTTGCGTTGGCCTCTACGACCTTGTAGTCGACTACTGGCATCTTGTTCTGGGTCTCCCTGCCATTCTGTCTCGACATCACGTGCATGAAGGAGGCATGCTCTATGGCTTTGCATTCCTTACATTGCACTTTGGGATCTCGGTCTTTTATTCTGTGATTGTTGCCACACTTGAAACACAGGCCTTTGGCTTTGCAGAATTCTCCTCTCTTGAATGGGCTTTCTGCTGAAAGTGATGCATTCCGCCTGTCATGATGGAGGCATTTCTCTGAGGCTGCAGCGTGGACACCAACTTCGTGTGTGTTGATGTTGCCAAGACACGAAGAGAAGAGCTGTAACTTCTGTTTATTCTTGTCCACTCCGAGGTTGGATGACGGACCTGGCTTGATGGGTAAAGCTCGGTCGTTGTGCAGTCTGGCTTCGTTTTTCAGGAATTTAGCCAGCGCGGCCAAAAGAGGGTAGCTGCCGTTAGCTGTCTTGTGCTCTGATACGCGCCTCCTTTGTGTATGTAGGTAAGAAGTTTGTTGAGAATTGGATGAAAATAGTGGGAGTAATTAAGTACCTTCAAGTCAGGCAAGTCGTCCATCTGTTGCTGCAATGTCCATGTACAATTCGGCAAGTTCAAGAAGTTTGTGGCTTTCGTCTGCCTTGAACTTAGGAAAGCTGTCAAGTTGTTGAAGGACGATCTTTGTCTTGTACCGAATCTCTCTGAGTTCCTTCTGTGCTTGGCAGGCCGTTTCATGGAAACATAGAAAATAGGAGCAGCAGTAGGCCATTCGGCCCTTCGAGCCTGCACCGCCATTCAGTATGATCATGGCTGATCCTCTATCTCAACACCATATTCCTGCTTTCTCCCCATATCCCTTGATCCCTTTGGTATCTAGAAATCTATCTATCTCCTCCTTAAATATATTCAGCCTCCTGTGATAGAGAATTCCACAGGTTTAGCACCCTCTGAGTGAAAACATTTCTCCTCATCTCAGTCCTAAATTTCCTACCCCGTATCCTGAGATTGTGACTCCTTGTTCTGGACTTCCCAGCCAGGGGAAACATCCTCCCCAGTCTGGCCAGCCCTGTCAGAATTTTATATGTTTCAATGAGATCCCCTCTCATTCTGCTAATCTCTAGTGAATACAGGCCTAGTCAACCCAATCTCTTCTCAGACGACAGTCCTGCCATCCCAGGAATCAGTCTGGTGAACCTTTGCTGCACTCCCTCTATGGCAAGTATATTCTTTCTTTGGTAAAGAGACCAAAACTGCACACACTACTCCAGGTGTGGTCTCACCAAGGCCCTGTATAACTGTAGTAAGACATCCTTGCTCCTGTACTCAAATCCTCCGCAATGAAGGCCAACATATCATTTGCCTTCCTAACTGCTTGCTGCATCTGCATGTTTGCTTTCAATGACTGGTGTACAAGGACACCCAGGTCCCTTTATACATTGACATTTCCCAAGCTATCACCATTTAAATAATACTTTCTTTGTTTTCCCTACCAAAGTGGATAACTTCACATTTGTCCACGTTATCCTCCATCTGCCATGTGTTTGCCCACTCACTCAACCTATCTAAATCGCCTAGCAGCATCTTTGCATCCTCCTCACAACTCTCGATCCCACCTAGTTTTGTCATCAGCAAACTTGGAAATATTACATTTGGTTCCCTCATCCAAATTTTATAGCCCAAGCACTGATCCCTGTGGTACCCCACTAGTCACTGCCCGCCAACCCGAAAAAGACCCATTTATTCCTACTCTTGGTTTTCTGCCAGTTAACCAATTTTCAATCCATGCCAGTATATTACCCCCAATCCTATGTGCTTTAATTTTGCACACTTGCCTTTATGTGGGACTTTATCAAAGGCCTTCTGAAAATCCAAATACACAACATCCACTGGTTCTCCCTTATCTAGTCTATCAGTTACATCCTCAAAATAACTCCAGTAGATTTGTCAAACATGATTTTCCTTTCATAAATCCATGTTGACTTTGTCTAATCCCGTTGATATTTTCTAAGTGTCCTGTTGTCACATCCTGTATAATAGACTTTAGTATTTTCCCTATTGATGTTAGGCTAACTAGTCTGTAGTTCCCTGTTTTCTCTCTCCCTCTTTTTTTTTTTAAATAGTGGGGTTACATTTGCCACCCTCCAATCTGCAGGAAAGGTTCCATAATCTATAGAATTTTGGAAGATGACAACCAATGCATCAACTATTTCCATGGCTATCTCCTTTAGTACTCTGGGGTGCAGATTATCAGGCCCTGGGGATTTATCGGCTTTGGTCCCATTGGTTTCTTCAGCATTATTTTCTTACTAATAATCATTTCCTTTAATTCCTCTTGCTCACGAGACCCTTTCTGGGACATTATTTGCGTCCTCTTCTGTGAAGACAGAACCGAAGTATTTAATTGTTCGCCATTTCCTTGTTCCCCATTATAAATTCTCCTTTTTCTGTCTGTGAAGGACCTACATTTGTCATTGCTAATTTTTTACTTTCTACATATTTATAGAAACTTTTGCAGTCGGTTTTTATGTTCCTTGCAAGTTTACTCTCATACTCTCTTTCCCCTCTTAATCAATCTCTTGGTCCTTTTTTGCTGAATTCTATGGCCCAAGTTTTGGCCTCAGTTGCTCCTGATTTTTTGGAGCAACTGGTGTAGAACGGAGTATCTTAGAAATTCAAATTCTCGGCATTTAATTTGCTCTAGTTCTAGTCAGTTAGAACAGTTTCACTTTGGAACAGAATTATTTTTTCAAAAAGGGGCCACTTACGCCTGTTTTCAAAGTTTCGGCAGTGAAAACTTACTCCAAACTAACTTAGAATGGAGTAAGTGAAGATTTTTGTACGCTCAAAAAAAACCTTGTCTACACTTTCGAAAATCAGGCATGGGTTACAAATTAGGCGTAGGGAACGAGGTGGTGGGGGGGAGGGGTGGGTGGGAAGGGAAGTCATTAAATTCTCCAATCAATCCTTAGTTATACTTATACAAATAAATCCAACCTGAATAAAAATTTATAAGAAAAGATTAAATAAACCATGTTCCTACCTGTGTGAAACAGCAGCAGCCTTTGAGCTGCTGTGCTTCAGGCAGGCCTTTCATGTTGGAGTCAGGCAGGGGTGGCGTCAGTGTCCCGACGACAGCCCCAACAGCGGCAGCAAGCAGCCTTCGAGCTGAGTTGCTGTGCTGCAGGCAGGCCTTCATTCTGTTAGTGGCTGGCCGGCAGCCGAAAGATCAACACCGGACGCACGCAGCTTTTGAAGGGGGCTGAGGCCATTCGGCCATGGGATAGGAGCGGCTGGCTGGCAGCTGAAGGATCAACACCAGACGCACGCAGCTTTTCAAGGGGGTTGAGGCCATTCGGCCACGCTTAAGGGGCGGTGTCAGTGGCTCGACGGCAGCCGAGTCCTTTTAAAAATGGCCGAGTGCCAATATTTGTTTGACACTGCGCACACGCTCCAACGCGCACGCGCAGGATTGCCGGCACCACGTTGGCTCATTTAAATTGGACTCGCCCCCCCCACCCCCCACTACTTACAGAATCGGCGCGAGTGTTTGGCTCTGCCTCCCGCTGTGAAGAACGCGCTGCGCCAAGCTGAGAGCGAGCTCCGAGGAGCCGGAGAATATCGAAGTTTTTTTCTAGCGCACTTTTAGGCGCAAAGAACAGGCGTCCAGCTCGGAGGTGTGCCGTTTTCAGCTCTGGCCGAAACTTGGGGCCCTAAACTCCCAATCCTCAGGCTTGCTACTTTTTCTGGCAACTTTGTATGACTCCTCTTTGGATCTAATACTATCCTTAATTTATTTTGTTAGCCATGGTTGGCCACTTTTCCTTTTGTGTTTTAGTGACAGAAAGGAATGTATAACTGTTGTAATTCATGCATTTGTTCCTTATATGTTAGCCATTGCCTATCCACCGTCATGTCTTTTAATGAATCTTCCCAATGTATCATAGCCAATTCATTCCTCATATCTTTGTCATTTCCTTTGTTTAGATTTAGGACCTTAGTTTCAGATTGGACTACTTTACTTTCCATCTTAATAAAGAATTCAATCATGTTATGATCACTCTTCCCTAAAGAACCCTGCAGAACAAGACTATTAATTAACCCCTTCTCATTGCACAATACCCAATCTAGGATAGCCAGATGCCTAGTAGGCTCCTCAACGTACTGGTCTAAAAAAAAAAACATCTCGTACGCACTCCAGGAATTCATCCTCCACAGTATTATTACTACTTTGATTTGGCCACTCTATATGTAAATTAAAGTCACCTACGATTATTGTAGTATCCTTGTTACATGCATCTCTAATTTCCTATTTGATGCTGTCCCCTACATTACCACTTCTGTTTGGAGGCTTATAGACAAGTCCCACCAATGTTTTCTGCCCCTTCGTGCTCCTTAACTCCACTCAGATTGATTCGACATCTTGATTTTCTGAGCCAATATCCTTTCTCACTATTGATCTGATTTCATCCTTTACTAACACCGCCAAACCACCCCCTCTTCCTTTTTGTCTGTCCTTCCTAAATATCGAATATCCTTGGATATTCAGTTCCCAACCCTGGTCACCCTGCAACCATGTATCCGTAATTGCAACTATATCGTATCCGTTTACATCTATTTGCGCTGTTAATTTGTTTACATTATTACGGATGCTTCATGCATTCAGATACACCGCTTTTAGATTTGTCTTTATAACATTATTAGACATCTTAACATTATTTTTTACTACAGCAATATTTGTCTTGTTTTTTCTTACCTGAACCCTATTTGTTAGTGCACTCTTTTTTTTTGTTTGTATGCTTTGTCCCTTCTTGACATCATCTAGTTATCCTTACCACAATCACTTTCCTGCATTGCTTCCTTTTCTTTTCTCTTTAGCATTCTAGATTGCTCTCCACTGGGATGATCCTCCCCTTATTTAGTTTAAAGCCCTGTCTACCTCCTTAGTTAATCAATTCGCTAGAACTCTGGTCCCAGCATAGTTCAGGTGTAGTCCGTCCCCATGGAACAGCTATCTCTTTCCTAAGTATTGGTGCCAGTGCCCCACGAATCGAAACCCACTTCTCCTATACCAACCTCTGAACCACGCATTCATCTCCCTGATACTGTTGACCCTATGCCAATTTTCTCGTGACTCAGGTAATAATGCAGAGAATATTACCTTTATGTTCTGCTTTTCAATTTAGTCCCTAGCTGTTCAAACTCTCTCAGCAGAACCTCTTTCTTGGTCCTACTTATGTCATTGATACCTATGTGTATCACGACAACTGGATCCTCCCCCTCCCACTCCAATTTCTTCTACAGCCTGGAGGAGATGTCCTTTACCCTGGCACCAGGTAGAGAACCCTATCTATCCCCTGAACTATGCTGTCCCCTACTACAACCACCTGCCTCTTTACTCTTTTCCCCCCCCCCCCCCCCCACTTGAAAGGCTTTCTGCACCACGATGCCTTGGTCAGTCTGCTCGTCCACCCCACAGTCTGCATACTTGTCCACCAAGGGTTGCAAGAACCTCAAATCTATTGGACAAGTGCAGGGACTGAGGCCCTTGCAATACTACCTCCTGGATCCCCTTACCTGCCTCACTCGCAGTCACACCCTCCTGTCCCTGATCATTTGTCAATTCTAAAGTATTTAATCTAGAGGGTGTTTCTGCCTCCTGGAGCAAAAGGTCCAGGTAACTTTCTCCCTCCCTGATGTCTTGCAATGTCTGCAGCTCGGACTCCAGCTCCTCAACTCGGAGCCGAAGTTCATCGAGCCGCAGACACTTACCGCAGATGTAGTCGCCCTGGACCAAAACGTCCAGAAGCTCCCACATATTGCAGCAGCAACACATCTCCTGTTCTCCTATTATTTTATTGAATTAATTAATTTAGTTTAATCGAAGTATTTATCTTTATATAGTTTACTAAATAGTTAAATAAAGGTTAGTTTTTAGAATTTAGTTATATGCTATATGTTAATTTTAAAAGAAAAACTTAGCCCACAATCACTACCAATCACTTACCTGCCTTACCTGTGATGTTACACAGCAGGGTTCTCCCCACCTGGAGCCGTGCGATCTCCTGGGAGAGGCAAAAAAACAGATTAAAAACCCAGGCCAATTTCCCCCCAAAAATCTGGGAAAATTCCTCTCCGACCCAACCAGGCGATGGAAACTAGTCCAGGAGATCACACTGACCGTAGTAGATTCCTTGAAGTGGCAGGTCTGCTGCGGCTTTTATCCCCCTCTCGCACCTCGGTCTGCTCCCGCTCAGGTACGCTGCTGCTCTGGAAGAAGTTAGAAAAAAACAAGGCAAAGCAACACCTCCCGCCCCCACTTCACTGAACTCTCCCACTTACCAAACTCTCAGTTTCCCACTCTGTGTTGCTGCACTCCATTTCAGGGTCAAAAACATACCTGTGCTGGAACCTGTCCACCAGTATCTTGACGTCCCCTTCGGTACATTTGGTAAGAGAAGTAAGCTTCTGTGTAGCTGGGGTGCAGGCCTGGTCTACCATGGTTTCGAATGAGCAGCGTCGTGGCTGGAACATGATGGGGTCCCAATCATAGACATCGGGCTCGTGTGCAGGCTGGCATTGACGAGCGAGAGTGTCGGAAACTTCTTGTCAGATTGAGGAATGGATCCTCTTTGTTGGTTGACATCTCGGGAGAGGAGTTTGTCATTTGGAGTAGCTTCGATGTGTGATGGATCAGCTGTTTGTTCCGTTACGGCTGGCTGAAAGATCGGGGCTGCTGCCCGAAGCTGGTTTACTGGGGCAGACCTTACTGACATGTCAACGAGGTCTCTGAACTGTGAAGCATGGTCATTTGAGGTTTGTTCTGGTGAGGTTCGGGGCACAGCCATCTGTTCATCTTGCTCGGCTTGCAGTATTGCATCTAACCTTGCTCTCTCTACGGTGGCGGTTTGTCTAGCACAAAGTATCCAGAGGTCTGCCTCGGCCATAGCTCGTTTTGCTTTCAACTCAGCTGTTCGTTTCGTTATGGCCTCCTGTGATCTTGGCTGCAGCAGCAGCATTGGCTGGAGCTTTGGCCCGGCACTCAGAACTGAAGACTATGATCTTGAGCTCCTTGCTGGGTGTCCTGACCGTTTGCTGACATTTGAGCATGATTCTAGGACCAAAGTGTGGACCACTCCATCGCGTGGGTGATGGCATTGTTGGCGAGGTTACAGTTTTCAAGAGGTTCATTTAGTTTGTAAGGCATCTTCCTTGAATGTTCTCGTTTTGTCTTGAGGTCCTTTAGCACAGACCATAGCTCAGTGTATGTCTGGAGTGCAGAGTGGGCATCAGTCAAGTCCACTTGAAGGGTGGTTTCGTCATCCGGGGCACCTTGTAGATTTTTGAGAATTTGTTCGGTTTTCCCTCAGTGTTCATGTAGTTTTCTTTTCCCTACTTCTACATCGTTGTTTTGAGAGCTTTCAAAGTGGGATGTGTCTCTGTGGTCGAAGCGGAGGGTCTGTAGTACTGGGAGAGATTTCATCGAGCTCTGGGTGTTGAGTTTCACCGTGAAGGGGATTCACCATGGTATCTGGACCTTATGACATGATGATCGTTTTGTATAGTGACCACTGGGAAATTACTCAGGAGTAATTCTTAAGTCAGTTCGTCAACTTTCGTTCACTGTACTGGTTTCTGTAAGAATGTAGCTAGCGTAAACCGCAACGCCAAGAAATATGGCCAAAGATCAGGGCTAAGGTTTCCAAATCCTTTTATTATGTGGGGTGAACTGTAAGAATACAAAACAAGGAACACCACTTGATTTCTTGCAGTATACCATCAGGAACAATACAATAATCAGAACAATCTGATAAAGCAGCAATAAAGAGAAATGACTTGCTTAAGTGTAGAACTGGAGGTGTCGCATCAACAGGGGTGTAATTCTGAACAATAAGGTCCTCTTTAGCAGCAAAATGTCTGTGACCATGCTTCTTCTTCACTCTCTCTCTAATCCAAAAGGCGGGAAACGGTACACCAGACTACCGTGTCTCAGTGTCCCAAAGACCATTGCAAGGGGTATAGGGAATAAGGTAAATGAGCTGAGAGCACAGATAGTCACTTGGGAGTATGATATAGCTATTACTTAGACATGGCTGAAAGAAGGGCAGGTTTGGCAGCTCAACATTCCTGGTTACAGGTTTTTCAGACGGAATAGAGAGGGGGGTATAAAAAGGAGGGAGGGTCGCAGTATTGATTAAAGAAACAGTTACAGCTGTGAGGAGGGATGATACGTTAGAAGGATCATCAAATGAGGCCATATGGGTTGAATTGAAGAATAAAAATGGGGCGATCACACTGCTGGGAGTATACTACAGACCCTCAAACAGTCAGAGAGAAATAGAAGAACAAATAGGTAGGCACATTTCGGAAGTGCAACAACGATAGGGCAGTAATAGTAGGGGATTTCAACTACCCTAATATTAACTGGGATAAAATTAGTGTGAAAAGTACAGAGGGTGCGGAATCCCTAAAATGCACTCAGGAGAACTTTTTTAGCCAGTATGTAACAAGCCCAACAAGGGAGGGGACAGTTCTGGACTTGAGGAAATCAGTGGGAGAGCATTTTGGTACTAGTGATCATAATTCAATTAGATTTATTGTAGTTATGAAAAAGGACAAAGATTAGACCAGGAATAAAAGTTCTCAATTAGGAAAAAGCCAATTTTGCTGAGATGGGATTTAGCCAAAGTGGACTGGAAACAGCTACTTGAAGGTAAATCAGTGTGAGGCATTCAAGGAGGAGATCCTGAGCGTTCAGAGCAAGTATGTTTCCTTAAAGAAAAAGGTGGGACTAACAAATCTAGAGCCCCCTGGGTGCCAAGGGATATACAGGGTAGGATAAAGGGGAAAAAAAAGGAGGCTTATGACAGATACCGAGGGCACAATACTGCAGAAACTCTAGAGGAGTATAGAAAGTGCAGGGGTGCAATTGAAAAGGAAATTCGGAAAACCGAGAGTATGAAAAAAATGTTGGCAAGGAAAACCCAAAGATGTTTTATAAATACATTAAGAGCAAGAGGATAACTAAAGAAAGAGTTGGCCTATTGGAGACCATAAAGGTAATCTGTGTGTGGAAGACGTGGGTATGGTTCTGAATGAATACTTTGTGTCTGTTTTCACAAAAGAGATGGGCGATGCAGAGATTGCAATCGGAGGAGGAGTGTGAAATAGATGAAACATAGTGAGAGAGGAAGTATTAAGGGGTTTAGCAGCTTTGAAAGTGGATAAATCCCCAGGCCCGGATGAAGTGTATCCCAGGCTGTTAAGCGAAGCAAAAGAGAAAATAGCCGAGGCTCTGACCATTTTCCAATCCTCTCTGGCTACAGGTGTGGTGCTGGAAGACTGTTAACGTTGTACCTTTGTTTAAAAAGGGAGAACGGGATAGACCGAGTAATTACAGGTCAGTCAGCCGAACCTCGGCGGTGGGAAAATTATTAGAAACATTTCTGAGGAACAGGATAAATCTTAATTTAGAAAGACATAGATTAATCCAGGACAGTCAGCATGGATGTGTTAAGGGAAGGTTTTGTCTGACTAACTTTGATTGAATTTTTTGAGGAGGGTCGAAGAGGGCAGTGCGTTTGATAGTGTATATGGATATTAGCAAGGCTTTTGATAAGGTCTCACATGGCAGACTGGTCACGAAAGTAAAATCCCATGGGATCCAGGGCAAAGTGGCAAGTTGGATCCAAAATGGGCTCAGAGGCAGGAAGGAAAGGGTCATAAGAACATCAGAAATAGGAGCAGGAATAGGCCATCTGGCCCCTTGAGCTTGCTTCGCCATTCAATAAGATCATGGCTGATCTGATCTTGGCCTCAACTCCACTTCTCTGCCCTCTCCCCATAACCCTTGGCTCCCTTATCCTTCAAAAATCTGTCTATCTCCACCTTAAATATATTCAATGACCCAGCCTCCACAGCTCTCTGGGGTAGAACATTCCAAAGATTCATAACCCTGTGAGAAGTAATTCTTCATTTCCATTTTAAATGGACGACCCCTTATTCTGAGACTGCCCCCTAGTTCTAGATTCCCCCACGAGAGGAAACATCCTCTCTACATCTACCCTGTCAAGTTGATGGGTGTTTTTGTGACTGGAAGGGTGTTGCCAGTGGGGTTCTGCAGGGCTCAGTACTAGGTCCCTTGCTTCTTGTTGTATATATCAATGATTTAGACTTGAATGTAGGGGATATGATTAAGAAGTTTGCAGATGATACTAAAATTGGCTGTGCAGTTGATAATGAAGAATGCTGCAGACTGCAGGAAGATATCAATGAACTGATCAGGTGGGCAGAACAGTGGAAAATGGAATTCAATCCGGAGAAGTGGTGAGGTAATGCATTTGGGGAGGGCTAACAAGGCAGGGGAATATACAATAAATGGTAGGACACTGAAGTGCTGAGGAACAAAGGGACCTTGGAGTGCATGTCCACAGAACCCTGAAGATAGTAGCAGGCCAGGTAAATAAAGTGGCTAAGAAAGCATATGGAATACTTGCCTTTATTAGTCAAGGCATACAAGAGCAGGGAGGTTATGCTTGAACTGTATAAAACACTAGTTAGACCACAGCTGGAGTCCTACATGCAGTTCTGGTCACCACATTACAGGAAAGATGTGATTGCACTAGAGTGTACGGAGGAGTTTTTCAAGGATGTTGCGTGAACTGGAGAATTTTAGCTATGAGGACAGATTGAATGAGCTGGGGTTGTTTTCTTTGGAACAGAGGAGGCTGAGGGGAGACCTCATTGAGGTTTATTAAATTATGAGGGGCCTAGATAGTGGGTAGGAAAGACCCATTTCCCTTAGCAGAGAGGTCAACAACCAAGGGGCATAGATTAAAATAATTTGGGGGAGGTTTAGAGGGGATTGAAGGGAAATTTCTTCACCCAGAGGGTGGAAGGGGTCTGGAACTCACTGCCTGAAAGGGTGGTAGAGGCAGAAACCCCCACATTTAAAAAATACTTGGTTGTGCACTGGAACTGCTGTAACCTACGGGCTACAGACCAAGAGCTGGAAAGTGGGATTAGACTGGATAGCTCTTTGTCGGCTGGCATGGATATGATGGGCCGAAATGGCCTCCTTCCGTGCTGTAAATTTCTATGATTAACTACAATAAAGGCACCATACAAATGCAAGTTGTTGGTGTGAACTAGCGGTTCTGTCAGGAATCTCTGCTGTAGATCTTTTTTCAAGCAGATTTGTGCCCTGCATCGATATATGATCTTGAATCCTATTGAGTTGGGTTCCTTCCAGCCATGAAAGGAGTTTTTCATGTTTGTACCCAGCTTTGGCCTCTTTCCCTCTCCGCTATATTAAGGTGCGTAAAGAGATCAAACTTGCAACATCTCTTCTTATAGTTTTCTTGTTTTGTTAAACAGGGACTAAGTTTTCCTGGAACAGTGTAGGATTTTTAAATTACTTGCCACACATGCCTAAATAATCATTGTTTTTGTTGCACCACAAAATATCTGGGGCGGGAGCAATTTCCTTTGGAACTTGAGTAGATTTGTTTTCTGGAATGTAGTTGCCTGATTGCCCCTTTTGTAGTGGAGGCATGCTGCTTTGGTTGGTCACAAAGCAAATAAACCGCATGTTTCCCTGTTTGGACTTGGCTGTTAACTGTTAATCTCTGCAGCCAAATAGTGACCGAAGCTTTATTAAACCCATGACTGATTATCCATGGTTGAATATTAGTCCAGGTTAGGAGTGCCTCCCAGGTGCTAGACCCCTGAAGAACTTGGTTGTTGGTGAATTTTAAGCTGAGCAGCCACATTCTGCATCAACATCTAATACAGTTTTGGGATGGGACATACCTTAAGTTTAATGGGAAGTTGGTGGTAGGGTAAAAAAGAGTAGGAATAAAGAATTCTATTTAACCGATCGAGATTTTGAGACAAACTTGGGCTGCTGCATCAGCTTTAATTGCTCCCACTTCAGATGCTTATTAACTTTTTCATCCAAGAATGGCAGAGGACAAAGATGTACAATTTTGACCATACATATGTTCAAGTTTCAGACATTCCAGACTTTAACATCCTAAGCTAATATTTGTTATCTTTTCTTGTGTAATCTAGTCTTCTGTTATGACATTATGATGATGTCAAGGCAGAATTAGTGGAAATGCATTGAAAGTCTGGTATTGATTTTCCTACAGTAATCTTTAAAGCCAATTCTTGTATCCAATGCTGTTTTGTTTGGTAATTCAGACTCTAGAACCAATTGGTGTAAAAACTTTCAAACTCTGCCACAAACAGAACAGTAAGAACTTGAAACAGATCTGTCAATGGATAGTAATACAAAGATGATGAGATAGGGGAAGTTATGAGAGACATGATTATAAAAACTTCCTCATGATGTTGCCTTCTGATATATGCCCTTGATAAATTGTAAACAGTATACAAATGCCCATGACAAATTGTAAACAGTATACAGAGATACTTTGGCTGGAATTTTCTCCCAGGCGGTGCTTTGACGGGGGGGACCTCCGAGGCGGATAGGAGAACTGGATTTCCCGCAGGTCTTGTCAACTTTAATGGCGGTGCCTGATTTGAATGTGAGGCCTCTGATTCCCACCTGCAGCCGGCAAGATTGAGTGGCTGACGGTGGGGAGACCTGATGATATGTCCTTACTATACAGTACAAATGCACACGAGGCCCATACTTGAGAGAAGGTCACTCTGTGACCAGTAACCTTTATTCCAGCAATGAAGTGGAGCTTCCCCTTTTATACCTGAAAGTCCAGGTTAGGAGTGTCTCCCACAAGTTCACCACCTAGTGGTCAGTGTTCTCATGGTGTACAACTTAGGTCAGTTTATACATGGATTACAATGACAGTTGAATACATGACATCACCTCCCCCCCAAAGTCTTATTGGGATCACAGGTTAAGTCTCTCTGGTGGTTTACGCTCCCTTGTAGAGCGCCTGAGTTGGGGCTCCGGTTGTTGGGTGCTGGTCTGCTGTTTGTGGTACCTCAGGCCTGTCCGGACTGCCCACAGTGACTGGGCTCTCCTCCACTTGGTTCCGGTGTTCGGTCACCTGTGGTGGAGTGAACTCTATGTCGTGTTCTTCCTCTGCTTCTATGGGGTTGCTGAACCTCCTTTTTGTTTGATCCACGTGTTTGCAGCAGATTTGTCCATTGGTAAGTTTAACTACCAGAATCCTATTCCTCTCTTCAGCAATCACCGTGCCTGCGAGCCATTTGGGCCCTGCAGCGTAGTTGAGGACAAAGACAGGGTCATTGACATCAATATATCGCGCCCTCGCATTCCTGTCATGGTAGTCACATTGTGACCGGTGCCTGCTCTCAACAATTTCTTTCATGGTGGGAGTATATGAGAGAGAACCTGGTTTTGAGTGTCCTTTTCATTAGCAGCTCTGCAGGTGGAACCCCTGTGAGCGAGTGTGGTTGGGATGTATTGGCCAACAGGAGGTGTGATAAACGGCTTTGTAGGGAATCTTCTTGGATTCTGAGCATCCCGTTTGATTATCTGCACTGCTCGTTCCGCCTGGCCATTTGAGGCAGGCTTGAACAGTGCCGTTCTGACATGGTTGATACCATTTCCTGCCATGAAGTTCTGGAACTCAATGCTTGTAAAGCACGGGTCATTGTCGCTGACCAAGACGTCTGGTAGACCATGGGCGGCAAACATTGCCCGTAGACTTTCTACTGTGGCAGAGGATGTGCTTGAATTGAGAATGTCACACTCGATCCATTTGGAGTAGGCTTCTACAAGCAAAAACATTTTTCCCATGAAGGGACCTGCGTAGTCCACATGGATGCGTGACCATGGCTTGGCGGGCCAGGACCAGGGGTTAAGGGGGGCTTCCCTGGGCGTGTTGCCCAGCTGGGCACACGTGTTGCACCTGCGAACACAGTTCCAGGTCTGCATCTATCCCTGGCCACCAAATGTGTGATCTGGCAATTGCCTTCATCATGACAATGCCCGGGTGCTCCTTGTGGAGTTCTCGGATAAATGCTTCTCTGCCCATCTGGGGCATGACTACTCTGTTCCCCCATAGTAGGCAATCGGCCTGAATCGAGAGTTCATCCTTGCGCCTGTGAAATGGTTTAAATTCCTCAGGACATGCCCCGTGCGTGGCTGCCCAGTCCCCATTTCTTGACTAAAGACAGGAGCTGGGTCTTTATTAGTCCAGACTTTGATCTGATGGGCTGTCACGGGTGAGCCTTCACTTTTGAAAGCTTCAACAACCATGACCATCTCAGCAGCATGCTCAGTTGCCCCCTCGGTGGTGGCTAGTGGGAGCCTGCTGAGGGCATCGGTATAGTTTTCAGTGCCCGGTCTGTGCCGAATTGTATAGTCATAGGCGGCTAATGTGAGTGCCCACCTCTTTATGCGGGCCGATGCATTTGCATTTATGGCCTTGTTGTCGGCCAAAAGGGACGTTCGGGGTTTGTGATCTGTCTCCAGCTCAAATTTCCTGCCAAACAGGTACTGGTGCATTTTTTTTACTGCATATATACATGCAAGCGCTTCCTTTTCTACCATTCCGTAGCCCCTTTCTGCCTGGGACAGACTTCTGGAGGCATAAGCTACCGGCTGTAACTGATGCTTGGCATTAACATGCTGCAACACACACCCGACCCCATAGGACAACGCATCGCACGTTAAAACAAGTTTCTTACATGGGTCATATAGCAGTAACAGATTGCCAGAGCACGCAATTTGTTATGCTCCAACAAAAGCCCTTTCCTGGCTGTTGTCCCCAACCCCCCAACCCCAGACCCATTCGCGACCTTTGCGTAGGAGCACGTGTAGCGGCTCTAATATTGTGCTCAATTTGTGAAGAAAGTTACCAAAATAGTTCAGGAGCCCCAGGAACGAACGCAGCTCCATCGTGTTACGGGGTCTGGGTGCTCTCTGGATCGCTTCCGTTTTGGATGCAGTAGGTCTGATCCCATCTGCTGCTACCTTCATCCCCAGGAATTCTACCTCTGGAGCTAGGAAGACACACTTCGCCTTTTTCAGTCGCAGACCTACCCGGGCCAATCTGCGTAGCACCTCCTCCAGGTTGTGGAGGTATTTTTCAGTATCGCAACCCGTGATGAGGATGTCGTCCTTGGAATCGACTTGAGGAGGCTTTCCATGTTTTGTTGAAAGATCGCGGCGGCCAAGCGAATCCCAAACGGACATCTGTTGTGCTCAAACAACCCCTTGTGTGTCGCGATGGTGGTCAGCTTCTTCGACTCACTCGCCAGCTCCTGTGTCATGTAAGCTGAGGTCAGGTCCAATTTTGAAAAAAGTTTGCCACCGGATAGCGTCGCAAAAAGGTCCTCCGCTCTCGGTAGCAGGTACTGGTCTTGGAGTGACACCCGATTGATGGTGGCCTTGTAATCACCACATATCCTGACCGACCCATCTGCCTTGAGCACCGGCACAATCGGGCTCGCCCAGTCACTGAATTCGACTGGCGAGATGATGCCTACCCTCAGCAGGCAGTCCAATTCACCTTCTATCTTTTCCCGCATCACGTACGGCACCGCTTTGGCCTTGTGGTGTACTGGCCTGGCGTCCGGGTTTATGTGAATCACTACCTTGGTCCCCATGAAAGTGCCAATGCCGGGTTGAAATAATGTGTCAAATTTGTCCAGGATCTGTGAGCATGATATTTGCTCCACAGAAGAAATTGCATTGACATCGCCCCATTTCCAGTTCATGACAGCGAGCCAACTCCTCCCCAGCAGTGCGGGACCGTCCCCCGGGACAATCCAGAGTGGCAACCCCCCAGGACAATCCAGAGTGGCAACCCGTTCTCCGAATCTTTGTGGGTCACGACTACCGTGGCGCTGCCTAGCACCAGAATGATCTCCTTTGTATATGTGCGTCACTCGGCACTAATTTTGGCCTCCTGACCTTGGATGCCCACAACTTGTCGAACTGTTTGATACTCATCAGGGACTGGCTGGCCCCCGTGTCTAGCTCCATTGATACTGGGATGTCCTGGTGTATGAACTAAATATGTGCTCCACATGAACTCGCTGAACTTCAGCTTCCAGCAATTTCCCTCAGTGTCCATTGGGCTCGTCCTCCTCGTACATCAACCTGGCTGCAGGCTTCCTGCATATACGCGTCAAGTTACTGCTGATGTTGCAATTTCTGCAGGTATATTGCTGATACCTGCAAGCTCTGGCTGTGTTTGCCTCCACACCTCCAACATGAGCCGTTGTTGGAAACAAAAGGTCCATTACCAGTCGATTGTCTTGGACTGTCTCTGTAACTGTCCTTAAGCGCACCATTGACAGGTGTTGATGGCCCCATTACTGGCCGCATTGTCCCTTGCGATGGCATGAATTGTCGTTCAGCTAGCCATGATCTCTGTTGAATTCCCCCTTTGGGTTCGACGACATGCTTGGGCATGTCCAATTGCCCTTGTCTGCCTGGAGAACAATGCCGCGTTAACAATGTTGATTCCGTTCATTTGCTGCATTTAAACCAAGATTTTTGTCAAACATCATTCTGGTCTCTTCCTCCCAATTTAACTGCCCCCATGCTCCATGTTTCTTTCGGGGAAAATTCCAGCCTTTTTTTTTTTAAAAGCCAGAATCTCAAACTACATCTTAAGAACACAGAACTATTATCTTTCAGCTAATAACTGTGACTGTAACCTAATGAGTTTAAACCTGACTAGGCTATAACGTGCATCTCCAATTGAGGTGGAAAGAAGTTCCTTTGGCTAGAATAGAGGGAATATGTGCATTAAATATGTTACACTTTACCCTAATTTTTCTGCCGTCTCTCTTTTGAAGCTCATCATCTGGAACCTGTGATTTAATGGGGACAATTAACTAGTGTGAGGGAAGTAATCAGTTTTATTGATGCAGCCGAAAAATATCAAATCAACGTGAACTGATTGAAGCAACCTTTGGACAATGTGTAACTTGGGTTGTCAAGGTAGTCTGTGGTTATAACACTCAGGTTATAAAAGCGAGCTCTCCTCATAAAATGTATTCTTCCCATGACTGCTTCATAAAACTTATTCTAATGATTGTATTTTAGATGGGGGGGGGGGGGGGCGGAGGGTCTTAACTTTGAAAATTATTATTTTTATTTAGTTATTTTGATTGACCAAATCGAAAAACCGCTATTACATTAATGAAAGCCTTCCCTCAAGAAAATAAAAGGAAACCAGGTTCAAATGTTATACATCTGTCTCGATAAGTTGCGTTTATGTGTATACTGGAAGCATCTCCCTTTGGCTTTCTTCAGCACTCCCTTTTTGGGTTTTGTCTTGCAGGTCTGCTGCTGTATGATAGACCAACGTGAAGTAACTACTTTGCCCAGATCCTTGCATTTCATCCTATGCAAATATTTGTAAATCTGTCATACTTGTATTGTGCAAATGTGTTGAATGGCAGTTACAACTGTTTTAACATCGCCTGCTATACTTTCAATTTTAATACTGTTAATGTTTCATAACCACTAATTAGTAGTGTTTAATTGGCTGCCTTCATTGCTTTTAGATTCCTCAAAAATCTGCTGCTGCCTTATGAGCTGATCCACGTCATTACTTAAGTGGTTGGAGGCATTTAAAAAAAATGTGATATAGTGTTTGATTTAACTATGAAAACATTTCAACATAGAACATGACTTGTAACAGCACAAATAATTCAGTTGCTTAAAAAATGCAGATTCCATTTTTTGCCATTTCATGGTTACCTCTGCCTGAATCAATTTTTATAATCTAAATTCCTCTGCTCGATTCACAATTTATGATAAAAAAGTACTTTGATCTTGTCAATTCCTCTACCAGTTCCTTTATTAAAACCACTTTAATAGACGTACAATTTATCTTAACCACAACAGTTGGATGAAAGTTACTGCAAATGTTAAAATCATCCCAGAACTGCACAACATGTTGGGAGGATCAAATGACCATTTTAGAATAACATTTATGGATGAGATTCCAATGTTGTCACTTAAGATGTTAGTAAAGCATTATGCTGGGTATGTACAAACTGGAAAAACAGCCAGCATTACAATTATGTTGAGATTTTGCCCATGGTTTGTTTCTGGAGAGTGTATTTTGAACCAAGTTCTGATGGTGATGCCAGTGAGAGTAATTTGTTATTATGAATTACATGTTTTCTTTTGCTGTAATTTTCCCCAGGGTGTATTGGTAGCAGTAGGCTAAATAAATCTTTGATATTAACCAATTCAAAATTATTATTGAATTTGAATTGAGTGGGCTGTTCTCAAAATCTAGTTAATTCAATTACAGTAATGACTTTTGAGAAAACATCTGAAGCTACCTGCAAAACTGAATCATAAAGGAATTCCAATCTTTGCATTTAAGTTACCCAGACTTGGTTAGGGCTGATTGCTTTTTTTGGTTTCTCTTTAGGAAGTTGTCCATTGGGAGAAAACTCAGTTTTTTGGGCTGATAAACAAGTGACAATAACTGATATTCCCCAACCTTGTGCCACCATAAAAATACTTCATTGCTCATAATATTAAGAGTTTGCTTTCGGTTAATTTTATGGTGAATACAGCACAATTGCTTCAGGAAGAGCTTCTTCTGTGTTGACTACATCGCCTGCTGCTGTGGAAACTGCCCTGTTGATATTGAGGATACATCGTACTCAGCTCACCGTGAATAAAAAAACATGGCTAAATTTTGACACTTATTTTTACATTGGAGATCCAGCAACCTATTCAGTGCCATGTTAATGTTGATACAAATTCTTTGTGTCAAGTATGAACAAAAAATAAGCAAAATCCCCACTTGTTCCTGTGCTAATTTGCATGTAAAGTCGTTGTGAATGTACAATTAACACAGTATTAGAATTCATAGCTCAAAAATGGCTATTGGGATATAAGGTTCTTGCTGCATGCCAGCATGCATGCTAACTTCAATCTTCCTCCTCCCTTCCAATAGCTGAAAACAGCAAGAGGGTAAATGGATTTTTGTTTTAAAATCCTGCTGAAATTCTATTTTAAAAAAAAGTTATGCATTTGTTTCAATATATCCATATTAGAAGAAATCATATTTAATGACTGTACAGTATACAGATATTTGACCAGGATGATTTGTGATGGGAATTTTGTATTTATCACCTCAGATATGCTGCATTGTCTTTTTTAAAGTTTTTTTTTAAAATAAAATGGCTTTTGTGTTTGCTTTGTAAAGTTTGCAGTATTGTCATAATTATGAAGTGGGGCACTTTGGCTAAAGATGACTGCTTTTCAATAAAACATTCAATAAAACAGAAGTTTAAACTGTGCAATAATTTTACATGTGAGTATTATGCAAGATTCTCCACAAGAGATGAGTGGAAAAGAACAGGTAGATTCTTGTTGGGTTTGTGATTCGAAGTACTTGGAATAATTTGCCTGACTTTGCTACAGACTTTTAAATTAACCATAAATGATGTTGCATTTGTTTTAAATATGAACAGTTGAAAGATAGTCTGATTAGAAGTTTGGGTGGAGGGACGAGAAAAGGTTAAGTTCTTATGATCTCATGCAACACATTCCTAGAAAGAATCATGTGACTGAGATCAATGCAGGTAAAATGTAAACTCTTGATTTTGGGACAGAATTCATGGTTTTAAATCTAACTAATTTTGCATCTTTATAACTGGAAATAGTTTCATTGACTGTATAAAGATTATCACCACTACATACATCATGAAGCTGCATGCTTTATGACTGAATCAACTATTATGCAGTGATTCAGGAATTGGAAAATCCAGTGAACATCGATGTTGAAGTTCTCAAAGAAAACAAATATAGCAAATGGTTCAGCAGTAACATTAAATCAAATGGAAGCTACATAAGACAGACAAAAATGTCATGTACAACACGAAGCCACAGATTTTAGTAAAAACTGGTGCTATTACTGTACATTTGATTGAACAAAATTAATTAACTTATCTTGAGAATTAAAATCACTTAAGAAATGAAATTTTTCAATATGCTCAACTTTTTATAAATGACGACGAAAAATATTGCATTCGTAAAACCAACTGTATCCCACAGCTGCTTAATCTGGACACTTAAACTCAAGTTAACATTTCTGGTCATAATCTTTTGGTATCAGCATATTTTTTTAATAGATCACAATGCCTGCTACTCACTTCTTCCACTAATGGTGCTATTTTTTTGCTGCCTTGCCTACCTGAGTTTCCCCACTTCACACCCCTGCTTGCTGCTCTTCTCTTTCTATTGTCTCCCTTACTGTTTCAACTGGCTTTTCTTGCCCCATTCCTGACCAGTCGACCTCTTCTCTTGCCCATCTCTATCAGCCCCTTAATGTCCTGACAACCATTCTTAACAGCCCCTCGATATCCATTTCTCTCTGCCATTTCCTACAGCTTCCACATCCATTTTTTTCTTCTAGCAGCCTCTCACGAGTCTACTTTCCTGCTGCTTCTCTATCCACTCAAATACTTGCTGGCCTGCTCACTTTTTCATGCTTTCTTCAAACATCTTCGTCTCTTCTCTCACCCTCTTCCTGATTTGCTTCTCTTTCTTTCCCCACCCCACCCAAAAAAAAAATCTTCTGGTCCTTGCTCTACCTATATTCTCTGCTAGTCTCCCCTCAATGGCACAATGTGATAAACAAAGTGAGCACCCCTACTTTTCAGCCAGTTTTTATTTCCTCAACCAAAAAAAAAATCAGTTTTAACAAGTAACAAAAAACCAGTATGAAAAAAATGACCAACAGCTGGACAAACAATTAGCATTCTGCAGGTATTTAAAAGGCAAGCAAAATAAAAATAAAAATTAGATAATTAATACATGAACAAAAAAAAACAGCTTTAAGAAACAAAATGAAAAATACTTGGAAACCTGGAAATCAAGAAACTGCTTTCTTCAGTTCACTTTGACAAAATTACCATGTGTGCAATACCACAGATGATACAGATCTGTCCTATTGGGTCTGTCATTACATTGTTCTGATGACAACTCTCGAGTATTTCAGGACTCCACTAGGCATCTTTCAGTCACCATCCATAATTCCCAATGTTGCAAAAATATTTGCCGTTGGATTCTGATGTGTACATGGCCAGGATTGAATCCAAACACTGATATATAGATTTGTATGAGTTTGTGTCCTTGTCAACTAAGCAGTTTCCTAGTACATGGAGAACATACACATGGCAATCTCTCATGGGGAACAAAAAACAGTAAAACGGGGTAGGATGTTGGAATGTGATTTTTTAAAAAACTTTTTGTAAGTAAACAAACAAAAAAACTGTCCTCCTTCATACTTTACTTTCTCCTCATCCTTTTTAATACAAATATTAACTACTTAATGTAGGAATTTTATATATCTTACTTATTATGGCTCATTACACTTCACTATTACATACTCAAATTTTCAAAAGACTAATGGGATCGCTGGGCGTTCAGTATAATGCACAATTCTGCTAGTCTATACAATGTCATAGTGTGACTCAGACAGCCACCAGTCCAACGGAATTTTATTTCATGTGAAAGCCATTGGAAATTATGCCATTTTGTGCAAAGAACCCCTGAGGAGGTTTGTATCTAATGAAGATTTGAATGAGTCTGTGTTCTGAAATTGGCTGACCATTTCCCTGCAGAGATTTCATTTTATATATATATATATATATATATATATAATTAACCAGTGGGGAAGAAACACAGCCTTAATCAGCAGCACAGCAGCAACTATGGAATGAAAAGGCTTAATTGCTAAATGGCATTTTGTTTCTAAATTTGTTCTGTTGTACCAACCAAAATATGGTGTGACTATGAATGGGAGTACAATAATAATTCCTTAACAGACTGGAAACAAATTTTGGAATGCATGTTAACAGGCATGTTAACAGACTTGCTAACAGAGACAACAATGTTTTAAGATAAAAGCTAAAACATAACACTTTAGCTCAACAATTCAGATAACATGTGATTTCAAAATGTTTATATTAAACCAAAGTGTATGTTCTGTTAGTCTTCCTCCCTTGGCTGCTGCACTTCTTCCATTCTGGTGTTTTCTGGGTAACGGGTAAGGTCGAAGGTCAACAGTTGACTGAACATGCATTCTCCTTGCTATAACGAAAACTAAAATAGTTAAGCAAATCTGAAAGTGGATTTTTAAAAATAATTTCACTGCTTTGCAACACGAGAATTGACTATTTCCAAGGAAAGACTAATTTAAACCTCAATATTTATATTCAAGTTATTTGAGAGTCGGCATTTTTTGTTTTTTTAAACACTACTGCGCCTTGGGACATTTTACTACGTTAAAGGTACTATATAAATACAAGTTGTTGTTGTACATTGTATTTGAAGGTATTGATGATGTGGATGGCAGTTTGGTGCTTCCCCCCCAGGTCCAATCGATCATTTTCCATGAACCATTTCATGTTTTCCACGATTTGGCAACTTTAATAGAAAACTGAGCCAAGTGAATAGTTGGAAATTTGTGTGTAAAATGCAAATTAAGCTGACTTTTCACCAGTTGCATAACACATAAATGACAACATATTCTTGAGTCCTCTGAAATGAGATGTAACTGAAGGGATAGAACTATTACGATTGGAGGTAAGATATGACATTCAGCCAATGTCTGGACACGTCAAAGCTGGTAAGCTCACCATGTTCTGGTTTGCCAAATCATGCAGGTAACTTACCCCTTTTCTACAAGCTTACATTAAATCAGGCGCAATTCTGATGTAAATGGCAGAACTTCCAGGACAACTGGTTTTGTTTTCAATCAGTCATTTGTATACATGCATCTTCTACCAGAACCCAGTTCCACTGAAATTGTGTGTATATTTTAGGAGCATAGCCAATCTGACTTACCAAATTCCAACTCCCATCACACAAGTACTAAAACATTAATCCGACTCCTTTGTACAAAACAGTATTAAAATCAGATACTGGTTATCTACAGAATGAAAAGCCCAAATTGTCAGACATCTTTCCTAAATACAGTTTGCTTCAATTGATAATCCTGCTAAGATATGTAATACATGCACAAAATGCAGAATCTCCCAACGCACAAAAATGGAGGCCCTAACCTTTCACGCCCTGAAACTTTGTTCCCTTTCTCTCCTTTTCTCATTCTTTCTCCATCTTGCCACCACCACCCCTCTCTTTCCTCTTCTCCTCAGACCTCTCTCTTCTATCTGTCTCCTTGTTTTTCTCTCCTCTGCTTCTGTTCCTCTTTAGGTTACAATACATCTTCAGTAACAAATGAGTGGTGCCACCCTTCCTTGCACTTTTGGTCCACTTAGCACATATTAGCAAGCTAATTGTGGACTTCATTTTACATCTGGAGGCTAGTATGAAATCACATTCCTGGTAGGCACCCTCATCTATTGGGAACAGATTAGCAGGAAATTACCGGACTTTCTATTGACTACGAGCATTTTTCTAAACAATGTAGACAAGGCTCTGTGCCAGAAAATGTAACTGTATAATTAGCTATCCGTTTTGAAGTGGGACATGACTGCTATCACCCAGCCTCTTGTGTCAGAGGATTTATGTGGCCCTGTGATTATTTGTTCCTGTGGTAATTTTTTCTTCAAATTTTTAAAGAATTTATCCTCTCCCCAGCTTTACTGTAATTTAACATTTCTCTCACACCCCCCTCCCCAGGAGGACTCCAATTACTACTACATCTTGCTACCTCTTGTCCAGGTAGCCTTAAATCCCCCACCTCTAATTTAAAAAGAAAAACATGCATCAAATATTAATAAAGTAATGTACCTTACATATCCATGCAAGAGAGGTAGGTTGGGATTGCACAACATAGCTTGAAGTCTTGCATAACTCCAATCAAATCTTGCACACAGAATACTGTATACCAAACAAGAGTAGTGAAGGGTAAATTCTAACCAGCAGGCAGCTGATTGCCCAGTCCACCTTCAAGGCATATGCCAAATAGACGGAATATTTTTTTTTGGGGGGGGGGGGCGGGGGGTGGCGAAAGACAGTGGCAGCAAGGTAGGTCTTGGGAGAGGCCTCTGGCCAGTTGCATTCCAAAATGTCTATTGGTGTCCTATGTATGTCATAGGACCCTAATTTGCATATTAAACAGACTTGCCACCTGAAAGAGGCGGGTGCTCTAGTACATATGAACAATGATAGACAGGTAATGACCATTTGGTCCATCGAACCGGTCACACACACACTTGCGATACCTTTGTGTATCACAACTCATGCATTCCACCCCACCCAAAACCACGTGACTTCCAGAGAGGCAAAAAACCCAGGCCAATTTGGGGGAAAAATAAATCTGGGAAATTCCTCTCCGACCCACCTAGGCGATCAAAACTAGTCCAGGTGATCACTCTGGCCCTGAATTTCTTGCAATACCTACCTACCTTCTGTAAGTGGTGATCTCTTCCCCAGCTTGAACACAATCATTCTCTTCATTAAACCTCAGATTCCCCTCAAATCTATGCTTCTTTATGGTATGGAGTCCCAACTCTTAGCCTTCAAAAAGTATTTAATTGGCTGTAAAGTGCTTTGAGACAGCAGGTGACCGTGAAAGGCGCTATATAAATGCAAGGCCTTTTCTTTCCAAAGCCTCAGTATCACCCACCATGAGACCAAAACTAGACACAGTATTCCAAGTGCAGCCTGACTAAGGTCTTGTACAAGGACAAAACTGTATGCCTCATCTTGTACTCAATTGTCCTATGGATACACCCCATTTGCTCTAACTATCACTACACGGCAGAGCTTATGTACCTTTAAAATAGCGGCAACATCCCCGACCTAGGAGGGAACACCTGAGCAGCAGCGGAGCATTAAAGATTGAGCAGTGCAGCCCAGCACATGGCGCCGACCTAGGAGGGAACACCTGAGGAGCGGAGCGGAGCTTAAATTAGCGAGCAGCGCAGCACCAACACCCCCGACCTAGGAAGAAACACCTGAGCAGCAGTGGATATAAAAGTGTGAGCAGGTAAGAAAGGGCGACAAAGGTGAACAGGGAGACGACACGACGTCACAGAAAGGTAGGGAAGTGATTGGTTGGTGAGTTTTTCTTTCTTCTTGCTTTAAATTAAGGGCCTTCGATTAGGGGCCGGGATTAATAACTTAAAATTAAATTTAATGAATTCAATACATGAGAGATGGCAGGACAGGCGATGTGTTTCTGCTGTTGCATGCGGGAGCTGGTTGACCACATCTGCAGCAAGTGTCTGCAGCTTGAACTTTGGCTCCGTGTTGATGAGCTGGAATCCAAGCTGCAGACACTACGACATCAGGGAGGGGGAGAGTTACCTGGATGCCACGATCCAGGAGCTAGTCACACCAATGAGAGTAATTAATTCAAATTCAATCTGTGGTCAGGGACAGGAGGGTGTGACTACGAGTGAGGAAGGTATGGGGTCTCAGGATGGCGGAGCCTCGGCCATTGCTCTTGTCGAACAGGTTCGAGGCTGTGTGCACGAGAGCAGAGACTGCAGGGAAGATGAGCCAAATTAAAAAGCAGAGCCACAAAAATAATAATCTCTGGATTACTACCCAAGCCACGAGCAAATTTGCATAGGGTAAATAAAGAGAGTTAAACACGTGGCTCAAAGATTGGTGTGGGAGAAATGGGTTTTGGTTCATGGGACACTGGCACCAGTACTGGGGTAAGAGGGAGCTGTTCCATTGGGACGGGCTCCACTTAGACCGTGCTGGGACTAGGGTTGCAGAGAGAGCTTTAAACTAATTAGTGGAGGCAGGGGAAGGATTCAGGTGAGCGAAAATTTAAAAAGTCAAAGAACAAGGAGAAGGCAATAGATCAGGGGAGCACTGGGGGAAATGAAAACCAGAGCATGCCAGGAAGGGACAGAATGTATAAACATAAAGGTGAATCAGAAAGTGGGGTGAAAGCAGGAAAAAATGGTTTAAAAAAAAACAAATTTAAAAGCTCTTTATCTGAATGCACGTAGCATTCATAACAATAGATGAGTTGACGGCACAAATAGATACAAATGGGTATGATCTGATACCCATTACAGTAACATGGTTACAAGGTGACTAGGACTGGGAACTAAATATTCAGGGGTATTTGACAATTCAGAAGGACAGACAGAAAGGAAAAGGAGGTGGGGTAGCACTGTTAATAAAGGATGAGATCAGTGCGTTAGTGAGAAACAATATTGTCTCAGAGGATCAAGATGTTGAATCAGTTTGGGTGGAGATAAGAAATAATAAGGGGAAAAAGTCACTGGTGGGGATAGTCTATAGGCCCCTTAACAGTAGCGACACTGTTGGATGGAGTATAAATCAAGAAATAATGGAGGCTTGTAATAAAGGAACGGCAATAACCATGGATGATTTTAACCTTCATATTGATTGGACAAAGCAAATTGGCCAGGGTAGCCTTGAGGAAGAGTTCATTGAGTGTATCCGGGATAGTTTCCTTGAACAGTACGTTGCAGAACTAACCAGGGAGCAGGCTATTTTGGATCTGGTACTGTGTATTGAGATGGGATTAATAAATGATCTCTTAGTAAAGGATCCTCTAGGAATGAGTGACCATAGCATGGTTGAATTTCAAATTAAGTTGGAGGGCGAGAAAGTTGGTTCTCAAACCAGCGTCCTAAGCTTAAATAAAGGAGACCAAAGGTATGAGGGCAGAGTCGGCTAAAGTGAACTGGGAAAATAGATTAAAATATGGGACAGTTGATGAGCAGTGGCAGACATTTAAGGAGATATTTCATTACTTGCAACAAAAATATATCCCAATGAGAAGGAAAGACTGCAAGAGAAGGGATAATAAGGAAATAAGGGATGGTATCAAATTGAAAACAAGGGCATACAATATGGCCAAGACTAGTGGGAGGCCAGAGGATTGGGAAACTTTTAAAAGCCAGCAAAGAATGACTAAAAAAAAATGATAGATTATAAAAGTAAACTAGCAGGAAATATAAAAAACAGTAAGAGTTTCTACAGGTACATAAAAAGGAAAAGAGTGGCTAAAGTAAATGTTGGTCCCTTAGAGGTTAAGACTGGGCAATTAATAATGGAGAACAGGGAAATGGCAGAGACGTTGAAAAAATATTTTGTATCGGTTTTCACGGTAGAAGACACTTAAAAACATCCCAATAGTGGATAATTAAGGGGCTAAAGGGAAGGAGGAACTTAATACAATCACTAATGAAGTAGTACTTGGTAAAATAATGGAACTAAAGGCGGACAAGTCCCCTGGACCCGATGGCTTACATCCTAAGGTCTTAAAAGAAGTGGCTGCAGAGATAGTGGATGCATTGGTTGTAATCTACCAAAATTGCCTGCATTCTGGGGCGGTCCTAGCGGATTGGAAAACCGCAAATGTGACGCCACTATTTAAAAATAGGAGGCGGACAAAAAACAAGAAATTATAGACCAGTTAGCCTGACATCTGTTGGGAAAATGCTGGAGTCGATTATTAAGGAAGCAGTCGTGGGTCATTTGGAAATGCATAATTCAATCAAGCAGAGTCAGCATGGTTTTATGAAAGGGAAATCATGTTTGACAAATTTGCTGGAATTCTTTTGAGGATGTAATGAGCAGGGTGGATAAGGGGGAACCAGTGGATGTGGTGTATTTGGATTTCCAGAAGGCAATCGATAAGGTGCCACATAAGAGGTTACTGCATAAGATATATTTGCATGGATAGAGGATTGGCTAACAGAAAACAGAGAGTCGGGATAAATGGATCATTTTCCGGTTGGCAAACAGTGACTAGTGGAATGCCGTAGGGTCTTCAACTATATTAATGACTTGGATGAAGGAACTGAGTGTAATGTAGCCAAGTTTGCTGATGATACAAAGATGGGTGGGAAAGCAAATTGTGAGAAGGACATACAAAATCTGCAAAGGGATATAGACAGGCTAAGTGAGTGGGCAAAAATAATGTGGGAAAATGTGAGGTTATCCACTTTGGCAGAAATAATAGAAAAGCACATTATAATTTAAATGGAGAAAAATTACAAAGTGCTACAGTGAAACACAAAAAGTTAGTATGCAGGTACAACAAATAATCAGGAAAGCAAATGGAATGTTGACCTTTATTGCAAGGGGGATTGTACAGGGTATTGGTAAGGCCACACCTAGACTACTGCGTAGTTTTGGTCTCCGTACTTAAGAAAGGATATACTTGCATTGGAGGCTGTTCAGAGAAGGTTCACTAGATTGATTCTGGAGATGAGGGGGGTTGACTGATGAAGATAGGTTGAGTCTATACTCATTGGAGTTCAGAAGAATGAGAGGTGATCTTATCGAAACATATAACATGAGGGGGCTGGACAAGGTGGATGCAGAGAGAATATTTCCACTTATAGGGGAAACTAAAACTGGGGGGCATAGTCTCAGAATAAGGGTCCGCCCATTTAAAACTGAGATGAGGAGGTATTTCTTCTCAGGGTTGTAAATCTATGGAATTCTCTACCCCAGGGAGCTGTGGAGGCTGGGTCATTGAATATATTTAAGGCAGAGATAAACAGATTTTTGAGCGATAAGGGAGTAAAGGGTTATGGGGAGTGGGCAGGGAAGTCGAGCCGAGTCCATGATTAGATCAGCCATGATCTTATTGAATGGCGGAGCAGGCTCGAGGGGCCAAATGGCCTATTCCTGCTCCTATTTCTTATGTTCTTATAACATTGCACTTATCCAAGTTACATCATTTTCCAGTCTTGAGCCCAATCTCCCAACATTAAAGATTTGCCTGAAGCAGACGAGCACCATCTACAGTTCGAACAGTTGCAGCTTGGTATCATCTGCAAATTTTCAGATTCTGCTCCCAATGCTTCCATCCAGATTATTAATAAAAATAGCAAAGAGCAACGGTCCCAACATTGATCGCTGTGGGATATCACTGGTGACCGGTCTCCAAACAGATCCAAATCCATCTATAACTATTTCCTGCCAGCCAGTTCTAAATCCAGCTCAATATATTAGCACTAATACTAGAGGCTTCGATCTTAAGGTACCGCATAAGAGGCTTCTCTATCAAAAGCTTTTTGGATATCTAAGTAGACAATGTCTACTGGACTTCCCTCATCCACCAACTTTGTAACTTCTTCAAAAAACAAAATTAGATTTGTAAGACATAACCTTTTTGTGAAGCCATGTTAGGTGTCCCTAATGTGTCTCTCTATCTAAGTATTCATATATTGCATTGTTCATGATTCCTTCAAGCATCTTACCTATTACTGATAAACTAATGGGTCTATAGTTACCTGGGTCTGTTTTGTCATCATTTTTAAAGATATAGACTACATTAGCCTCCTTCCAGTCTATAGGAACCATTCCAGAATGCAGTGTTATTAAAAATACAAGTTAAGGGCTCGGACAGCACATACCCCATTTCCCAATGTACCTTCGGGTGGATATCATCTGGCCCGGCTGCTCTATCTGCTTTCAAGTTCTGAATTCTTTCTAAAATATGTTCATTTATGCTTTTGTTGGTAAATTATTAAATTCAAATAGTTGAGCATCATCAAGAGTGAAAACCGATGCAAAGTATTCATTTAATATTTCCGCTCTACCCAGTGCGTCCTTGGTAACCTTTTCAAGATGGAGTCAGCTGAATCGGGAACAGGGTGCTAGGTTTTCCTTCGATGATTTTTGAAGCACTACTACCCTATTTTTGCCTAGTGGAATCTATGGAAATCTCCTCTGCAACTGTAACCCGGAGTGCAAATGGACAAATCATTTAAGCTCAAAGAAATTTGGCAGATTGAAGTCAGAACACACAAAATAAATACAATACAAAGTTATAATTGGAAAGTAAAGCTTCTGGTTGGAACAGTACCTCTGGATATACCCCAATTAGCGCCTCGGCTTTTGAATAGAATTCCTCTTTCAGTGAAATCACAATCACTTGGAAGTTCTTCCTGGATTCATCTCTGATGTAATTTGTAACCTGAGCACAAGAACATATTAATCTTTTAAAAAGAAAAGGCAGGATGAGACTGTCGGGCCCCAAAATGGTCAGCCTAGTCATGAGACAGTGCAACTTTGTGTCCTCCCCACCAAACTGCTAGTAATGCTAGTTCCTTGGAAAGGTCAAAAAGGCCAATTTCAAGAAAATCTCTGGGAAATTCTTCTGTCTCCATAAGAGAATCAAACAAGCACCAGGAAGCTATGGAGTTATCACTCGGCAAACAGATGTAACCAAAGCCCATTCACTTAACACATCTGAATCAACTTGAAATGTTCTTATGGTGAACCACTGTACATATTCTAGTATAACCTGCACCATAGCATACTATTCATTGATCACATTATAAGGGTCATTCTGAGTGTCTGTTCTGGCCACTTATGACTATATTGTCATCTCACTTGAGGATATAATGTGCTTTACTCACTGTTTAACCAATGGGAAATGGCGATGGATGCCCCAAATGTGGTATGTGGCTTTGTACAGTTCAAGAGATCTCAAGGACACGAGGGGCGTCAATCCCAATTGGAGGTTGAAACAGACTGTTCGCAACCTATTTGACCCAGAGATGAGCTTCTGACCACAGGTCCGCGCCATCGCTCAGTCTGGCCATTTGCACCTCCGTAACATCGCCCGACTCCGTCCTGGTCTCAGCTCTTGTGCTGCTGAAACCCTCATCCATGCTTTTTTATCTCTAGACTTGACACTTCCAATGCACTCCTGGCCGGCCTCCCACTTTCTACCCTTCGTAAACTTGGTCATCCAAAAGTCCCGGTTAAGCAACGCCTCAATTTTAAAATTCTCATCCTAGTTTTCAAATTCCATCTCTAATTTTCTCCAGCTCTACAAACCCTCCAGGTTATCTGCGCTTCTCCAATTCTGGCCTCTTGTGCAACTCCGATTTTAATTGTTCCACCATTGGCGGTGTGTCTTCAGCTGCCAAGGCACTAAGCTCTGGAATTCCCTCTGCCTTTCTCCTTAAAACCTCTCTCTTTGACCAAGCTTTTGGTCATCTGCTCTGATAGCTCCTGATGTGGCTTGGTGTCAAATTTTTTTTAATTATAAAATACTCTAGTGAAGCACCTTGTGACATTTTACTACGTTAAAGGAGGTATATAAATATAAGTTGTTGTCAGATGCCAACTTTAACTCGGAAACAAATTGGGGAGCACGTTGAGTAATGAAGGACACTTTGGTCAATCTCGCCTTTCTTCAATGACAACAAATCTCAAAGCAGGTTAAGCTTGTCCAAATAATTCTCCTTTGTGATTCAGAGACAAGGTCTGCAACGGAAGAGCTTTGTTCAGCCTACATGTGAGATCTAGGATCAAACGGTGATGTGGATATCTGATTAAAAAGGGGAAAAACTTTCAGGGACGGAGGGCTCTGGCATACATCAACCTGTCACTGTGCATCTAAGCAGGGGAGTCTGCTTCACAGTGAGCACATTTTTATCAAAGACCTTCACAATGTATTAAATCAGTTTGGTGGAGTATCTGTTGCATACAGAATTGGACTTGGATGCAGTTGTTGAGCAGATGCCTGTTGTACAGTTGATGAAAGAGACAAAGGACAACAGCTGTTAGAAAGCTTTAACCTGGAGATCGGTATGAGAATACATGCTTATATAACTGGTACTGACCATGACTGGGTTGCAGAGAAGTAAACTACTATTGCTGGAAGTTAGTAGAGAGCGAGAGAGATGGCTGGGGTGCTACAAAGTATTACAGAACAGGCCATTTGGCCCAAAAGGTCCATGTGATGTCTATGGACCACACGAGCATCCTCTCACCCCTCTTCATCTAACCCCATCAACATATCCTTCTATTCCTTTCTCCCTCATCTAGCTTCCCCTTGAATGCAGCTATGGTATTCACCTCAACTACTCCCTGTGGTTAACCACTCTCTGGGTAAAGAAGTTTCTCCTGATTTCCCTTTTGGATTTATTTGTGATTATCTTATATTTCTGGCTCCTAGTTCTGGTCTTGCCTGCAAGTACAAACATCTTCTCTACATCGACCTTATCGAACCCTTTCATAATCTTGAAGATATCAGGTCACCTCTCAGTCTTTTCTTTTCTAGAGAAAAGAGCCCCATCCTGTTCAATCTTTCCCGATAGTTATAACCTTTCAATTCTGGCAACATCCTTGTAAATGGAGGTCGATATTCACTGTGGAGTGTGGGTGTGGGGGGCCGTGGGGGAGCGCTGGAAAAGCACTTACCTGTGCCACCTCCCTTTAGCTGCCGGGCTTCCCGAGGCCCGGGAAACCCGGCTGGCCACTGTTAAAGCTGAAACAGAGAAAAAATCTGATGCATGCAGCCTCATTAAAATATTATAATAAGTGTCCCACCTTCTGGGTGCAGGTTGGTTGCCCCTGTGAAAACTGGAAGTGTGTGGGTTAGGTTTGGGTTTGAGATTTTTTAAACATACCATTTGACCCAAACCTACCTGTTTTGGGGGATTAAAATGACCCCCATAATGTCCTATTACATCAGTTGATACCAGTATTTTCTTAGGACGTGGGTGTCACATTACCATGTTTTAGCTGCATAATTACTGGCCAGTGCCACTTACTTTTCTTCTTTGCAGTATTGCTTAGAACTAGATTGAACTCTATTGGTGCTGACTTGACGAGCAGTCTTTCAAAGGGTAAAATAAGTTGGCACTGAAGAATGGAGTTTTAACTGGGAAGTCATGAGGTACTGAGTTTTTGGGCAGCATAAGCCAATGTAATGGAGAAATCTTACAACCAATGCTGCTGCGATGAGGAAACTAGTGGGCTCTGTTTTGTGCTGTAAGACAACTGGAACACTTCAGCAAGAGTACAGGGGCTAAACTGGGCTCTGTAGTGCCCGACTTGGGTGCTACGGGGCCTCCTGAAGGTTGAAAATGGTGCTCACTTCTGGGAGTGCGCCAGACACCAAATGTGTAAAGGGGACACACAACTAACGGCTGCTGGAACCATGCAGAGCAGGCAGATCATGACACAAATCAGATTTGACGCCAGCGTTGCCATTTTCGAGCTGCAACCTACATCCTCTCTTAACTTTGCATGTTAAACGGCATGAAGGACCTCCCCTACCAGGGCTTTTTAACTACTTACAGGTTAGTTGCTGGATTATTTCTTCTGGCTGTTGGTGCAATCATATGTATTTTGGGAGCTTTCCTATACTTGCCTGATGGTGCTGAAGTACTTTTTTGGTGACTTAAAGGCTTGTGCTGAGACAAGTTGCTTGCAGACATGGGTGACTTAGTCCGCCTTCCGCTTGGAATTGAGCATGACTGGGAGAATGGAGAGGGGTCACGCAGAGCAGGACACGTTGCTAGAAGAGGGCGGACGGGGAGAAGGGCTCTCAGCAGGAGGCCATATCCGCAGAGGGTGTTTAGGAAGCAATTATTTTACCTAAACTTTAGTGACAACCAATGCAAGGGCTCTCTGCACTTCGCTAAAGACACAGTGACTGAAATCTGCCAACTGCTGCAGCCACAACTGCAACCTTAGAGCAGGGCAAGTTCCACATTACCTGTGACTGGCTCTGAATTTGTGTGTCTGGCTGCTTCTGGAGATATAAGCAACATCTCAGTTTACAGTACACCGCTTCATAAGGGAGATCACTGAGGCTCTCTATACAAAGAGAGACAGCTTCATCTCATTCCCTCTTGCCAGAGTCAAACAGGTAGAGCAAGCATGAGGGTTTGCTCGGATTGCAGCCTTCCCCAAGATACAGGGCATTATTGACTGTATGCACGTTGCTTTGCGTGTGCCTCATCAACTCTGCCATTTTTCTGAATCGAAAGGGATTCCACTCCCTCAATACGCAGCTGATGTACGACCACAGGCAGCTCATCATGCAGGTCAATACCCTATATCGCGGTAGCAGTCAGGATTTGTTCATTCTGCAGCAGTCTGCTGTGCCAGCTGTATTTGACCTACCATGGCAAATCAAAGTGTGGCTATTGGACAACAAGGGTTATCCACTTATGATATGGTTCATGACTCCAGTCCGGAATCCACACACGTGTACAGCAGGTATACAATCAGAACCATGCTGCCACAAGAAATATTATAGAGCACACCATTGGCACCCTCAAGCAACGCTTCCGCTGCCTGGACTGCTCGGGAGAAGCCCTGCAGTACACAGCTGAGCAGGTCTCTAAACTTGTGGTATGCTGCAAGCTGTACAACTTGGCCATTATGAGGGAGCAGCCTTTGCCACCACCTATCAGGCGAGAAGCTGAGGAGCAGGAGGAGATAGAGGTGGAGGAACAGGAAGGTTCTGCCCAGGCTCTGTTATCAAATAATTTGTGAACTTTACCAGTAACCTCAACCACAACTACCCATTCACCAACTGCCGCAGAATGAACAAATCCTGACTACTACTATGATATAGGGTATTGACCTGCATGATGAACTGCCGGTGGTCATACATCAGCTGCATATTGAGGGAACGGAATCCCTTTCGATTCAGGAAAATGGCAGAGTTGATATGAGGCGCAAGCAAAGCAACGTGCATAGTCAATAACACCCTGCATCTTGGGGAAGGTTGCAAACCGAACAAACTCCTTGCCTTTCCTGTCACTGACCATCACATCGTCCTCTTTCCCACAATGCAAAAATAAAGGCCAACACAAAATACACATTCTAATCCAAATTTATAAATTAAATTATGACATAATGTGTACAAAAATAAACTAAACATCCCTTGAGCATTCATTTAGTGCCTCTTCCATATGTCTTTGCCTCACCTAGTTCACTTGAGGTGCGTCCCCAGAGGCAACAGCATGGCTGGTGGAAAGCTGCTGACCTTCAGTTCAGTACACTGCATATGGCAGTAGAATGGACAAGGGAGAACCAGTTGATGTGGTATATTTGGACTTTCAGAAGGCTTTTGACAAGGTCCCACACAAGAGATTAATGTGCAAAGTTAAAGCACATGGGATTGGGGGTAGTGTGCTGACATGGATTGAGAACTGGTTGTCAGACAGGAAGCAAATAGTAGGAGTAAATGGGTACTTTTCAGAATGGCAGGCAGTGACTAGTGGGGTACCACAAGATTCTGTGCTGGGGCCCCAGCTGTTTACACTGTACATTAATGATTTAGACGAGGGGATTAAATGTAGTATCTCCAAGTTTGTGGATGACACTAAGTTGGGTGGCAGTGTGAGCTGCGAGGAGGATGCTATGAGGCTGCAGAGTGACTTGGATAGGTTAGGTGAGTGGGCAAATGCATGGCAGATGAAGTATAATGTGGATAAATGTGAGGTTATCCACTTTGGTGGTAAAAAGAGAGACAGACTATTATCTGAATGGTGACAGATTAGGAAAAGGGGAGGTGCAACGAGACCTGGGTGTCATGGTACATCAGTCATTGAAGGTTGGCATGCAGGTACAGCAGGCGGTTAAGAAAGCAAATGGCATGTTGGCCTTCATAGCGAGGGGATTTGAGTACAGAGGCAGGGAGGTGTTGCTACAGTTGTACAGGGCCTTGGTGAGGCCACACCTGGAGTATTGTGTACAGTTTTGGTCTCCTAACTTGAGGAAGTGCTATTGAGGGAGTGCAGCGAAGGTTCACCAGACTGATTCCCGAGGGCGCCAATGGTGTGCTCTATAATATTTCTTGTGGCAGCATGGTTCTCATTGTATACCTGCTGTACACGTGTGTGGATTCCGGACTGGAGTCATGAACCATATCATAAGTGGATAACCCTTGTTGCCCAATAACCCTTGTTGCCCAGCAGCCTTTGCCACCACCTATCAGGCGAGAAGCTGAGGAGCAGGAGGAGATAGAGGTGGAGGAACAGGAAGGTTCTGCCCAGGCTCTGTATTCACTGGAGTTCAGAAGAATGAGAGGGGATCTCATAAAAACGTTTAAAATTCTGATGGGTTTAGACAGGTTAGATGCAGGAAGAATGTTCCCAATGTTGGGGAAGTCTAGAACCAGGGGTCACAGTCTAAGGATAAGGGGTAAGCCATTTAGGACCAAGATGAGGAGAAACTTCTTCACCCAGAGTGGTGAACCTATGGAATTTTCTACCACAAAGTTGTTGAGGCCAATTCACTAAATATATTCAAAAAGGAATTAGATGTAGTCCTTACTACTAGGGGGGGGATCAAGGGGTATGGCGAGAAAGCAGGAATGGGGTACTGCAGTTGCATGTTCAGCCATGAACTCATTGAATGGCGGTGCAGGCTCGAAGGGCCGAATGGCCTACTCCTGTACCTATTTTCTATGTTTCTATGGCCTTGGAGGACAACCTCGAGTTCTGGGCCCAGAAGAGGCCAGTTTCAGAATGCACCATCTCAACCTGGGCTGCAGCTGGCTGGCAACAAGGGCACTGGCAGAAATGCTGTCTTCCTGAGAGAGGACAGCGGGTTGTAGTCAATGGAGCCACTGCCACTCTCCTGGGGCGACGCTTCAAGAATCCTACTAATCTGTTGCAGAACAGATTGCTGAAGTGCTGTGATGCTCTGAAAGCCTCTTTTGTATCCACAGCCACGATGGCAGCAGCCAGAGATTGCATGGTAGCAGTCTGAGCTTCTATTGCAGCACTCAGACTTTTGGTGGAAGCTGAGACACCGGCCGTCAGACTGCATAATGGTTGGTTTCACAGGTGTGCTGATGGAGGTGGCCACCCTTTCCATGTTGGAACAGATGAGCTCCAAGCTCTGCGCTAAGTTGGTTCTGGATTCCATCCTCTTCGACATGGAGCGCAGGCTTCCTGACAGGATTTCCAGTGTACCAAGCATTTGGGTGTGTACACCCATCAGCCTTCTTCTGTAGCCAAGCTCATTGAATTCTTCATCTGAGTCCTCTACAGTAGAACTAGTGTGTGACCTCACCCTCTGGCGAGCTGGCACCTGTGCTATCCTTTCCCCGCCCTGGCTCCTGCACACTTGTGCCAGTTATCCCACAAGATGCAGATCCCTCCTCTATCCGATCCTCTAAAATATAATGTCAGTCTCTGAGCTGGTGGCTGGGACTGAGAGATCGAGACATGATCTTGACTTTCTTCTTCCTCCACTGTCTGGGCAGGTTCCAGTTCTTGAGTATCTGAAATGAAAAAGGACTACAGTTGGGTTGTGGTGAGGGGAAAGTAGTAAGATGCTTACACCCTCTCCAGCTTCTCGGTCAGAAGAATTAAGGGATGAGGGAGTTGGATGAAAGGAATAGGATTAGGTATGCAGCTACCCTCATCAATAGCTTCAGCCCAGTCAGTGGCCACAGCCTCAGCAATGTCCCTTCCCATGATGGCCAGAACTGGCTCCTCCATGGAGGTTAAAACATGCAGGCATGTTTGTACCCCTCCAGTTAATTCCTGCTGCTTCCTGTTGTGCGCCACCTTCTTCTGCAAGAAAGAGGGAAGTGTGTCAGTGAGTGTCGTGCAATGTTTGGGTGATGTGGTTGTCATGGTTCAATAGCTGCCAGTGTGTGCAAGCTGTGAGTAGTGGGTGTGAGACTCATAAAAGTGCTAAATATGTGAGGGTCAGGTAAAGCATATGAATGGTAGGGTTGAGTCCTGATTGATAGAGATTGTGGGTAGATGCGGGTGTAGTGAATTGAGCAGTGAAGGAGGTTAGTGGTGCAGTTGATATGATATGGCATTTGAAGATAAACTTTCTGACCTTGACAGCTCATGTGAGATCATTAAACTTCTTCCTGCTCTGCATCCAGGTTCTTGCAGCTATACTCCTGGCATTGACCTCCACTGCCATCTCTTCGCACTGCCTCCTGAGCATGTGTTTGGAGGGCCAGCCTCCCCACAAGGATAAAGGACATCTCTCCTCCGTTCTACCTCTTCCACCAAGACCTCCAGTGCAGTGTCTGAAAACCTTGGTGCACACTCTCTAACATGGTCAGTTATTGTTGAATCTTCCACAGGACACTTTTGAAAATACTCTCACAACTTCCAACAACCACAATGTGCTTCCCCTTTAAGAGGTGCAGGCTGGTTTTAAGTAGGGTAAGGCATTCGTAATATCAGGGCCCCTGCTGATGCGTGCAGTCAATGTACAGCATGGGGAGTGCTGGCTGCATGCAGCAATCAATTAAAATAGCAGGCAGCATTCGACATGCTGTCTGCCTCGCAGTTAACAGGTGAGGGTTAATCGTGCATCGCGCTCCCCGCACCTGTTTTGTCATCTTGCCCAATTTAACCCCCAACATCTTTAATTGCATTTTGGAGCAGTATTAAAATTCAAGTCTAAAAGTTTAAAAATGACATTGTTCTGCACTCCCATATCCAGTATCCTATTGTACATCTCTTCAGCTGGTACAAAAACGGCAAAATTGCCCTCCTCTATAAGCTCCATTACCGCCTTGAAGATGTGGTAATGGAGCGGCTAGGCCTTACCGATCGGGGACAGATGGATGGGCTGACCCATCCTAAATTGCCCCCAGGCCGGGAGCAGCAGAAACGGGTTTTGTTATGTCTCAAATAAAGCAATGTAACTGAGTACGGTAGATGCGAGTAAGTGTGACCTTAGTCTCTTTATTCTAACTCCAGAGTGTTGGTACAGCATGGGAGACCTGCTTATATACAGTGCTCCCAAGGGATGCTGGGATCCCTTGGCACTCCAACAGATTCGCCCTCTGGTGGCGGTAGAATGCTGGTTACATACATAACAGGTTTCCGCACTGCCCGCAGTCCCGCCCCGATGGGCACGCGGTGACCCCCTTTCTGACCCACGCGGGAAATTGGCCCATGTGGAATTGCCCTACGGGAGCATCGCCACCGGTTGGTGCCACTGACAGCTTTCCCCTGCGGGAAGCTGTGTGTGCCTGGGCGGCACATCCGCCCTTAAAGGGGAGGACATGCTGTCGCGGTCACCATCTTATATTAATTGTCGGCCGACTGCCAGGTCGGCCCGACAATAGTGCCCACGGGTTCGGCCAGGCCACCAACAGGCAGCCCGGCACTCCCTCTTCTGACACGGCCGAAGCCCACCCTGGTGGCCCAATGTTTGCCACTAAAGTGGCTGCAGAATTTACAGCGGCCCTCCCCCTTTAACTGAAGGGGAGGAACGGTGTGATACTGACACGGAGCGATGGCCGCTCCAACCCACCGATACTTCCGCCCCAGTGACGACAGGAACACCTATCCGACCAAATGGATTGGGGCGTTGAAAAATCTTAACGGTAGGTGCGCCCCGTTTGGTGCGGACAGCAATTTCAGCCCCAACATTTTTACATAGAATTTACAGCACAGAAACAGGCCATTCGGCCCAACCAGTCCATCCATGCTAGCGTTTATGTTCCACGCGATCCTCCTCCCATCCTTCCTCATTTAACTATCAGCATAATCCTCTATTCCCTTCTCCATCATATTCTTATCTAGCCTCCCCTTAAATGCATCTAAATTATTTGCCTCAACTGCACCCTGAGGTAACGAGTTCCATATTCTCACCTCTCTCTGGGTAAAGAAGTTTTTTCTGAATTCTCTATTTGATTTCTTGGTGACTATCTTATACTGATGGTCTCCAGTTTTGCTCTTCCCCACGAGTGGAAACACACTCTATCTCTGTCTATTCTATTAAAACCTTTCATAATTTTAAAGACCTCTATTTGGTGACCCCTCAGCTTTCTCTTTTCAAGAGAAAAGAGACACACTCCGTTTATCCTTTCTCAATCGGTATAAACTTGTATTTTTGGTATCATCCTTGTAAATCTTTTTTGTACCTTCTCCAGTGCCTCTATATAGTTTTTATAATATGGCGACCAGAACTACACACAGTACTCCAGGTGTGGTCCAACCAAGGTTTGATAAAAGTTTAGAATAAACTTCTCTACTGTTCAATTCTATTCCTTTAGAAATAAACTTTGCTCAATTGGAAACCTAGGAATTCTTTGGCAAATTAATTTCAGTAATTGCTGGGATATGCACCCACACAGCACATGATACGTACTTTTCCAATATTTGTGTTGTCCAAAGCAGCATCAACTTCATCTAACACAAAGAAAGGGGCAGGCCGGTAGCTGAAACAGACATAAATAATAATTTTTTTAATAGTGTTTTTAACAACTGACATTTCAGGATGGAATGAAGTAAAGTACATGGGATGGAACTTCATTATATAAAACCTGTTTCATTGAAATAATAATTGAGAAGAAAATGTGTAAATAACACAAAGTAATTTCTCCTTAAACATTTTTTCATTATGTAGCAGATCTTGCTTAAATTTATTAAGTAAACCTGCAAGACAGCTTTCATTTTGGATAGCCACTGAACCAAAGTAATATTTATTTGGGATAGAGTTGTGGACAGAGAAGTTGAACAGTGTACTGGTTAAATACTTGAATAACCTTGCATGTGAACCTTGTTGTTAAGATGCACTAAGTCCTCGGTTTCTTTCGTTTTTATTCTGAATTATACAAATCCTGCAGAGTTTTCCCCCAATTTTTGTTACAATTTCTTTCTCAATTAAAAGGGGCAAGTGTGGAATTTCTTGCTCGATTAAAAGGGGTAAGTGTGATGTCAGCAGCAGCAAACATTTAAATTGAAATGAGCATATATCTGCAGAATTTACACTTCAATTGTGTACATACATTTCAATACTATTCACTTGGAAAGATTATGCAAGTGATTTTAAAGTTTAAAGTTGGCGGCCACTATGCCCACCTGATGACGTTGATGAGAACTAATTTTAATATTCAGGGTGAGCTGCCAGCGCCATTCATGCTCCCCCACCCCCCATTTTCACCGACAGTCAGGAATCATCCAATCGGGTAATTGCTTTCCAATTCGTATGGGAAGGCAGTGCACCACAAGGATGGACGTGTTGGGTGATCAATGGCAGTTGTGGTGGGGCAATTGAAGGTAGGAGGTCATGTGATAAAATCTCCAGGAATCTGACCAACCAAAGTTGGAAACCCTAGTCAAGAGAGGAGAGAAATTTGGAAAAGGAAAAAAAGATGCACCTTTTTACGTATATAATATGTAAATGCAGTTATACAAGTTAAGCTGTCAACTGCCTGATAATGTAAGGAAACAATGCAAATGTTTCTAACTATTTTTCTTCCTATTAAAATAATTGGTAATAAATTGGAAAAAAGCTGATGAAAAAGGAACTATGGGAAATAAACTGGAAAAAAAATTACTGACAAAGAAATAGAACAGCATTTAAAATGGTGATCAAGAGATTCCAGGAAAAATATATTCCACTAAAAAGCAAGAACAAACTAGCCAGTAATGACACACCATGGATGAATAAATAAATAGGGACACAATTAAAATTAATAAAGAGGCATACACTAAGTACATACACAACAAAGGAGAGGATGACAACAGGGAATGCGAAAAAGGTAGGAAATAAATCAAAAAACAATTAGGAAGGCAAAGAAAAACTACAAAATTAAATCATCAAGGGATATAGAAAGAAATAGTATTCTAGAGACACAAACAACAAAAGTAAAATCAGGATAGGGATATGGCCCCTGCACAATAAACTGACAGGTAATGACAGTGAAATGGCAGAAAATTAAATAATTACTTTGCCTTGGCAGTTACAGGTTGAGCGTCCAGAATCCAAGGCCGTTCCAGATTTTTAATTTGTTTTCTGACGTCACGAATCTGGAAACACCCGAGCCCAGGTTCGGGTATTTCTGGATTTCAGAACATCAGAAAGCCCGGGGGGGGGGGGGGGGGGGATTCCCACCGAAGAACTGTTCGGACCGTCCGGCCCCGCCCCGTGGAGGTAGTCGTCGGGCAGGCCCCGCCCCGCGGAGGTCGTCGTCGGGTGGGCCCCGACCCGTGGAGGTAGTCGTCGGGCGGGCCCCGCCCCACGGAGGTCATCGTCGGGTGGGCCCCGCCCCGTGGAGGTAGTCGTCGGGCAGGCCCCGCCCCGTGGAGGTCGGTGTCGTTGGACGGAGCCCCCCTCCGAGGAGGTGCTCAGACGGGTCGGTGAGGAGGCCCTGAGGTCGGCAGGGTCATCCGGTCCGGATTCCAGAACATTTTAGGGATTCTGGACGACCCTGCCACGGATCATTCCGGAAGTCTGGATTTTGGACGCTGCACCTGTTCCAGGGAAACTAACATGGTGGATATGATGCAAGAAGAATATAAAGACATTTAAGCTAGAAACTTAGAGAGAATAAAACCCATGAGTTGCATCCATGCATATTAAAAGAAGTCAGGGAAGAGATCACAGAGGCATTCTTTCATACAGATATAAATCATTAGAAAAGGGAATCGTGCCAGAGAACTATCGGACAGCTAATGCGATTCCGAGATATAAAAAGGGAGCTAGAACAAGTTCTCAACTGGGTTTTCAGGGGCACCTAGAGAAGATTTCAGGGGTTCTGCCAGTTGACTTATCCCATCAATAGACAGAGGAGACTGTTGATGTTTATGCCATAAGCATCAGTAGTATATTGAGATGAGTGAAATAGTCTCAGCGATACAAAGACTTGCATGCGCAGTCAATTCAGGTTCTTGCTGTTGGACACAAGTTGTATGGTTAGATAAGTCCCTTTCTGTGTCACTAACTTTTACAGCAGTTTGGTTTTGATCCAGCTCTATTTGCTTCCATGTTCATAAACCACTCACTGCTTTTACATAATAACGTAAGAAATAGGAGCAGGTGTAGGCCTACAGCCCCTCGAGCCTGCTCCGCCATTCAGTAAGATCATGGCTGATCTGATCTTGGCCTCAACTCCACTTTCCTGCCTGTTCCCCATAAGCTTCGACTCAAGCCGTACAGTTCAAGAATCTGTTTATCTCAACCTTGAATATAATGACTCAGCCTCCACAGCTCTCTGGGGAAGAGAATTCCAAAGATTCACGATCCTCAGAGAAGAAAATCCTCCTCATCTCTGTCTTAAATGGGCGACCCTTTATTCTGAAACTATGCCCCCTTGTTCTAGATTCCCCCACAAGGGGAAGCATCCTCTCAACATCTACCCTGTCAAGCCCCCTCAGAATCTTATGTTTCAATAAGATCACCTCTCATTTCAGGAATCAACCTAGTGAACCTTCTCTGAGCAGCCTCCAATGCAAGTATATCCCTCCTTAAATAAGGAGACCAAAACTGTTCTGGGGGTACAGATACACAGATCATTAAAAGTAGTGACACAGATTAATCAGGTCATAAAAAAGCAAACAAAGCACTGGAATTCATTCCTAAAGGGAAATAATTGAAAAGCAGAGGTGATAAACTTGTATAGAACCTTGGTTAGACCACACTTGGAGTACTGCAAACAGTTCTGGTCTCCATTTTATAAAAAGGATATAGAAGCACTGGAGAACGAGCAAAAAAGGTTCAGTAGAATGATAGCAGAACTAAAAGGTTATGCCTATCAGGAAAGATTGAACAGGCTGTGGGTCTTTTCTCTCGAAAAGGACGACTGAGGGGTGACCGGATAGGGGTCTTCAAGATTATGAAAGGATTTGATGGGGTAGACGTAGAGAAGATGTTTCCACTTGTAGGCGAGACCAGAACTCGGGGCCATAAATATACAAGATAGTCACGAATAAATCCAATAAGGAATTCAGGAGAAACCTCATTACCCAGAGAGTGGTTAGAATGTGGAACTCGCTACCAAATCGCATAGATGCAGTCAAGGGGAAGCTACATAAGCACGTGATGGAGAAAGGGGTAGGAAATTATGTTGATGGGGTTAGATGAAGAAGGGCGGGTGGAGGCTCAAGTGCAGCATAAACACCGGCATTGCTCTATTGGACCAAATGGCTTGTTTCTGTGCTGCAAATACTTAGTAAAACTTTGTAAAATCATTGATCTAACCACAAATAGATACTAGAGCAAGTTGTTTTAAGTTACAAATAAATTAGGAAATTATCACTACCTGTGAATAGCAAAAAGCAATGCCAATGCTGCCACAGACTTTTCTCCTCCTGATAAGTTATCCATAGGCATGAATCGTTTCCCTGGAGCCACACAGTTGTAACCAATACCATCCAAGTAAGGCTCTTCTGAGTTCTCTGGACTGAGGAATGCCTAGGAAGTAAAGTAATTATTTTCAACAGTTTCCTGCAATTAAATGCTTAAAGGGGAACTCTCTTGAACTGAAAGTAAAAATGAACAAAATGGTTATCTTATTGAAGTGTCCACAGCCTTATAGACCACTGACAGCAAAACTCTTGTGATTCACATGATCTGAAACCAGAGATGAGGATAGAGCTTGACTTTGAACTTAATCCCAAGTACGAATTACTATTTTTTTTAAATGTCTGCTGTCGAGCTCAGAAGTTTTATTCTTCAAGAGTGTACATTTGGTATTCAACTATTGTGTTTCAGTAAATGTGGGACACACAAATGTAACTAACATTGGGCCCAAATTTCCCCATGAGTTGCACCATTTTTTTGGGTGTAACTTGATTTTTCTGGTGTATCTTTTTAGTTGCAAATATGGCCATTTAATTTGCGCCAGTGTAAGTGAATTAGTTAGGTTTTTTGTTAGGTCATTTTTTTTTCCAAAAGGGGGCGTTCCCAGTCACTAACACCATTTATGTCAATTTGACCAGAAAAAAGCTGTACTAAACTAACTTAGGGCAGCGTATGTGTCCGTTTTTGTCCGCAGAAAGACCTTACTTACAGTTAAGGAACTGCCCCAAGTAACTACATTTAAAGCACCAAACAAAGCACAAAAAGTAATAAGCAATTAATTAACAAATAAAATAGAAGGAACCCTGCCCCTATAGCACCAAGACCAAAGTAATAAGCAATCAATAAATAAAAAAAATAGAAAGAACCCTGCACCTAAAGCATCAAAATCAATCAGTAAATAACAAATAAAAAATAGACGTCCTATCTTAGGGAACACAGCGGGCCACCGATGAGGGAGCCCATTCGGCCAGGGCTAGGGTCGGCATGCTTCAGGCCCCTCCCACACAACCTGCAGCACGTTTGCAGAAATGGCCTGCCAGGAGCTACTGCACATGTGCACAGATTCTAGCATGCATGTGCAGAGGTCCCGGCACTGTTTTCAGCGCCGGGACCTGACTCTGTCCCCAATCCATTGGGCCACGCTGCGCCACGACGGAGGAGGGGCTGGGGAGCGGCCAAAATATGGAGATTTTTTTCTGCAGCTTGGAGGCGGCCAAGAGCAGCGCAGATCGAGTGAGGGCGCCAGAAAGAGAGGTTAGGGAAATCTGGGCCCATTAGTTTTAAATCTTCTGGAAATATGATTCACTGACTTTTTGCTGGTCCAATTTACCAGTTTTGATTATTTCCAATGTTTCATTATCTTTTCTTATTAAATGCCGCCATTTCTTTCTACTTTTTCCTCCACCAGCAGAAAATACAGCAAAATCAAACAAAGCAAATTAGTTCTGATTCTTTACTGCATCAGTCAAATATGAACAATGAAGGTCATAAGGTTAGATACATATTGTGGATTTTTTTCTCAATTACCTTTTGGTCAGGGAGAAATTACATAGCCTTTCATCTGGCTATTAAGTAAGTGAGCAGAGTTTATGAGGGCAAACAGAGTGAATTGCTTTTTTGTTTCATGTTCTCTAACCTTTCCTTACTTGAATCATACGGTTTTACTTGTTACAAAATTTAATGATTTTATGTAGAAATTACAGGCCCAAGTTTCGACCGCCCTGTAGAACGGCGCACCTCCGAGAGGTCCGCTTTTCTAGGACGAAAAGTGCGCCTAATATTTACCTCGGTATTCTCCACGATGATCAGGCCTGCTTTGGACTCGGCGCAGCGCAGCAGAAGCAGCGGGGAGCGGGGCTACAGCTCTGCACTGAAGAGTGCTGGCAACTGCGCGCGTGCGCAGTGGAGTCACGGCAGTATGGAGCGTGTACACAGGGAGATTTAGACCACTTTGTTTGCAGTGCTAAGGAAATAATGTTGGCAGTCTATATAATATACTCCAGCACATAAACTTAATTACTTTGAGCATGCATATATGACATATTTATCGAGCACTCTTTTCAGGAGGCAGGACCCTTTGTCCTTGGGTTAGCGGCCCTGCCAGAACTTACCCCTTTGATGGTCTATGTATCTCAAATAATATCAGCATTTTACACGATGACTAAGTATGCTGCAGGTGAGGTAGGAACTTTTAATTTTTTATTTATTGATTGATTTATTTATCATTTATTATTGATGATGGTTCTTTATTTTTAAAAGTGAAGTATTTAATGCTTTGGAAAATCATCTAACTCGAGATCCCCGCATCTCTGGCTACCTGCGCCTGATTTCTAAAAGTGTCAGCAAGGTTTTTCTGAGCGTACTAAAGTGGATACTTACTCTGGCCTAAGTTAGTTTGGAGTAACTTTTCACTGTCTAAACTTGCTTAAATGGCCAAAACAGGCGTAAGTGGCTGGTAACGCCCCCCCTTTTGAAGAAAAAAAACTGAACTAAAAAGAAACTGAACTGACTGAAACTGGAGCAAACTAAATGTGGAGAATTGCAATTTTTAGGATACTCCAAAAAATCAGGAGCAACTCCTGTCGAAACCTGGGCCCTACATTTCATTTCTTTCCATTAGCATCAAGTGACTGAAACCAGATATTGCATACATTTTTCAAAACAAAGCAGCTGATGGAATAGTTCAAATAGCGAAGCTGTGCTAACCAGATGCACATGAAATATACAGATTTCTTCCTTTCTAAAATGAGCATGACAGGTATCAGTAATTCTGTGTGAAAATGAATACAACTCACTGCCCTGGAGATACCTTGAAGTGTCATTTGCTTGATCTTCATGCAAATGGATACTAATGCTCTAGCCAAACATATCGAGTCATTTACCATCTACGAATGTTTGATATTTAGAAATATATTTATCCTCAACATCCTGATTCTATCCCATTATTAACTGCACAAAATTAAAATAACAGGTTGGTCACTGGTCAGATGGAAGTTTCTTGTCTATTATTTCACAAACATCACATTGTGTTTCCATATGAATAGCTATATAGTTACTGGAAAGTGATGGGGAAGTAAGCAAACAGGTCAGGTAGAATTCTCCTTTTATTTGCCAGTTCCCCATAGGATACAAATTAAACTTTATTTTTGTTCAAATAGATTTTGAACAAGCCATTGAAGATTCATAGCTCCAACTAGTGGAACCACTGTTCAATGAGGTATGGTGTATGTCTATGTTCTGACAAGTTGTGCTGCCTACTATGTCGCTCCTGAGGAGCTCATAAAAAATAGGAGCATCTGGCCAATCGAGCCGGCTTCGCCATTCAAGAAGATCATGGCTGATCTGATCTTGGCCTCAACTCCACTTTCCTACCCGCTCCCCAAAACCCTTGACTCCCTTATCATTCAAAAATGTGTATCACCACCTTAAATATATTCAATGACCCAGCCTCCACAACTCTGAGGTAGAGGATTCCAAAGATTCACGACCCTCAGAAGAAATTCCTCCTCATCTCAGTTTTAAATAAGTGACCCCTTATTCTGAAACCCTGTCCCCTAGTTCTAGATACCCCCCATGAGGAGAAACATCCTCTCTCCATCTATCTTGTTTAGCCCCCTCAGAATCTTACACGTTTCAATAAGATCATCTCTCATTCTTCTAAACTCCAATGAGTATAGGCCCAACCTTTCTTCATAAGACAACCCTTCATCTCAGGAATCAACCTAGTGAACCTTCTCTGAACTGTCTCCAATGCAAGTATATCCCTCCTTAAAAAAGGAATCCAAAACTGTACGCAGTACTCCAGGTGTGGTCTCACCAACATCCTGTACAGTTGTAGCAAGACTTCCCTACTTTGATACTCCATCCTCCTTGCAATATAGGCCAACATCCCATTTGCCTTCCTAATTACTTGCTGTACCTGCATGCTAACTTTGCGTTTCATGTACAAGGACCCCCAGATCCCTCTGTATTGCAGCATTTTGTAGTCTCTCTCCATTTAAATAATAATTTGCCTTTTTACTTTTCCTACCCAAGTGGGTAACCTCACATTTTCCCACATTATACTCCATTTGCCAAATTTTTGCCCATGCACTTAACCTATCTATATCTCTTTGCAGATTCTGTGTGTCTTCTTCACAACTTGTTTTCCCACCCATCTTTGTACCATCAGCAAATTTGGCTATATTACACTCTGTCCCTTCATCCAAGTCACTAATATAGATTGTAAATAGTGGAGGCCTCAGCACTGACCTCTACGGCACCCCACTAGTTACAGTTTATCAACCTGAAAATGACCCATTTATCTTGACTCTGTTTTCTGTGAGTTAGCCAATCCTCTATCCATGTTAATATATTACCCCCAACTCCGTGAGCTCTTATGTTGTGCAATAACATTTATGTGGCACCTTATCAAATGCCTTCTGGAAATTCAAATACACATCTATTGGTTCCTCTTTATCCACCCTGCTCGTTATATCCTCAAAGAACTCTAGCAAATTTGTCAAACATGATTTCCGTTTCATAAAACCATGCTGATTCTGCTTGACTGTATATGGATTTTCTAATAATAATGACAGATGTTAGGCTAACTGGTCTATTGTTTCCTGCTTTCTGTCTCCCTCCTTTCTTGAATAGGGGCGTTACATTTGCAGTTTTCCAATCCGTTAGGACCTCTCCAGAATCCAGGGAATTTTGGTAGATTACAACCAATGCATCCACTATTTCTGCAGCCACTTTTAAGACCGAGCATGCAGGCCGTCAGGTCCAGGGGACTTGTCCACCTTTCGTCCTATTAGTTTGCCTCCAGTTATAGTTTTAAGACCCCCCCACTCCCCGCTCCCTATAGCCCCTTGATTATCTATTATTATTGGGATGCTTTTAGTGTCTTCTACCGTGAAGACTGATACAAAATATTTGTTCAAAGTTTCTGCCATTTCCCTGTTTCCGATTATTAATTCCACAGTCTAAACCTCTAAGGAACCAAAGTTTACTTTAGCTACTCTCTTCCTTTTTATATACCTGTAGGACCTCTTGCGGTCTGTTTTTATATTTCTTGCTAGTTTACTCTCATAATCTATCTTCTCTCTCATTATTTTTTTAGTCATCCTTTGCTGGTTTCTAAAAATTTACCAATCCTCTGCCCGATCACTAATCTTCACAACATTGTGTGCCTTTGTTTTCAATTTGATACCATCCTTAATTTCCTTAGTTAGCCACAGACTGTTCAACCTTTTCTTTCTTTCTTTCTCACTGGAATATATCTTTGCTGAGAGTTATGAAATATCTCCTTAAATGTCTGCCACTCCTTATCCACCGTCTTACCCTTTAATCTTTTTTCCTAGTCCACTTTACCCAACACTGTCTTCATACGTTTGTAATTGCCTTTATTTAAGTTCAGGACACTAGTTTGAGATCTGAGTTTCTCACTCTCAAACTGAATTTGAAATTCTAACATGGTATGATCACTCTTCCCTAGAGGATCTTTTACTATGAGATCATTTATTAATCCTATCTCATTACACATTACCAGATCTAAAATAGCCTGCTCCCTGGTTGGTTCCACAACATATTGTTCTAAGAAACCGTCCCAATTACACTCATCCTCACGGCTACCTTTGCCATTTGTCCAATCTATATGAAGGTTGTTATTGCAGTACCTTTCTTACAAGCCTCCATTATTTCCTTATTTATACTCTGTTAGGGGACATATAGACTACTCCCACCAGTGACTTATTTCCCTTATTATTTCTTATCTCCACCCAAACTGATTCTACATCTTGATCTTCCGAGCCAGTATCATTTCTCACTATGGCACTGATCTCATCCTTTATTAACAGAGCGATCCCACCTCCTTTTCCTTTGTGCCTATCCTTCCAAAATATCAAATACTCTGAATATTCAGTTCCCAGCCTTGGTCACCTTGCAACCACATCTCTAACGGCTATCAGATCATACCCATTTATTTCTATTTGTGCTGTCAACTCATCTATCTTGTTACAAATGTTGCGTGCACTCAGATAAAAGAGCTTTTAATTTGGTCTTTTTACCATTTTTCCCTACTCTGACTCTACTTTCTGATACACTCTTATTCATACACTCTGGCCCTTCCTGTTACATCTGGTTATCATTACCCTCATCACTACCCTGCATTATTGCCTTCTCCTTTCTCTTTGATTTTTTAAATTTCCCCTCACCTGAACCCTCCCCCCCACTATTTAGTTTAAAGCCTTATCTACAGCCTTAGTTATTCGATTCGCCAGGACAGTGGTCCCAGCATGGTTCAAATGAAGCCCGTCCCAACGGAACAGCTCCCTCTTTCATAAGAACATAAGAATTAGGAACAGTATTAGGCCATCTAGCCCCTCGAGCCTGCTCCACCATTCAACAAGATCATGGCTGATCTGGCCGTGGACTCAGCTCCACTTACCCGCCCGCTCCCCATAACCCTTAATTCCCTTATTGGTTAAAAATCTATCTGTGACTTGAATACATTCAATGAGCCTCAACTGCTTCCTTGGGCAGAGAATTCCACAGATTCACAACCCTCTGGGAGAAGAAATTCCTTCTCAACTCGGTTTTAAATGGGCTCCCCCGTATTTTGAGGCTGTGCCCCCTAGTTCTAGTCTCCCCGACCAGTGGAAACAATCTCTCTGCCTCTATCTTGTCTATCCCTTTCATTATTTTAAATGTTTCTCTAAGATCACCCCTCATCCTTCTGAACTCCAACGAGTGAAGACCCAGTCTACTCAATCTATCATCATAAGGTAACCCCCTCATCTCCGGAATCAGCCTCGTGAATCGTCTCTGTACCCCCTCCAAAGCCGGTATATCCTTCCTTAAGTAAGGTGACCAAGACTGCACGCAGTACTCCAGGTGCGGCCTCACCAATACCCTGTACAGTTGCAGAAGGACCTCCCTGTTTTTGTACTCCATCCCTCTCGCAATGAAGGCCAACATTCCATTCGCCTTCCTGATTACCTGCTGCACCTGCAAACTTCATGCACAAGGACCCCCAGGTCCCTCTGCACCGCAGCATGTTGTAATTTCTCCCCATTCAAATAATATTCCCTTTTACTGTTTTTTTTTCCCCAAGGTGGATGACCTCACACTTTCCGACATTGTATTCCATCTGCCAAACCTTAGCCCATTCGCTTAACCTATCTAAATCTCTTTGCAGCCTTTCTGTGTCCTCACAGATTCGTACGGATCCATCAGGCTTCATGATGGGGACGATGGGACTTGCCCAGTCGCTAAATTCCACGTGTGAGATAATGCCTTCCCGCAGAAGCCGGTCCAGTTCGTGTTAAATCTTTTCCCTCATCACGTAAGGCACAGCTCTGGCCTTGTGATGGACCGGTCTGGCATCCTGTGTGATGTAGATTTTAACTTTAGCCCCTTTGAAGGTGCCCACACCTGGCTGAAAGAGATGTTCAAAACGACTTAGAACTGTTGAGCAAGAGGTCCGTTCCTCTGACGACATGGCGTGAACATCATCCCATTTCCAATTTAGTTTTGCCAGCCAGCTTCTCCCCAACAGTGCTGGGAGATCTCCGGCGACAATCCACTGGGGAAGTCGACTCACCGTCCCTTTATGTGTGACTGAGAGCATGGCGCTGCCAAGGACTGAGACGATTTCTTTGGTATAGGTCCTTAGTTTGGTGTCGATCCTTGAGAGTTTTGGTCTGTTGCTTTTGTGCGGCCACAGCTGTTCAAATTTTGGACGCTAATGAGAGATTGACTGGCTCCAGTGTCCAGTTCCATGTTGACGCGTATCCCGTTGAGTAGGACCCTCCATCATTATTGGAGGCATCTTGTTGTAAGAACAGTGGACATTGATCGTGTTGACCCGCTGTACCCGGCGTCCCGGGCACTGTCCCCACCGTCTTCTGGTCCGCTTTCCGACCCTTCCAATTCATATACCAGCCGAGCTGCTGTTTTTCTGCACATGCGAGCCAGATGCCCTGTATAGTTGCAGTTTCTGCAAACAGCATGCTGAAATCGACACCCCCTTGTTGAGTGCCTTCCCCCACATCTCCAGCACAGACCGCTTCCATTGTTTCCAAAGGATGAGCTGTGTCTGGCTGATCTCTCTTCAGCTTCTCTCAGTCTGTAGTTGATTGCTCGCATTGTGGGTTGATGAGGTGTGAACGGCCATTCCTGTGGCCCTTGATGGTTTCTGGCACCACTGCCTGCTGTTGAACACCTGCTCTCCTGCCTTTGCCTGTGTGTGGGGGTAGCGGCTCGTTTCACGCTGTGAACCCCTTGTTCTGATGTTTCGTTAGTTGTCGTACTCGCAGTATAGATCAACCTCGTTTCTTCTTCTCCTGCCAAGAATGTCAGTGCGACCAGTGCTGCTGCCTCTAGGGTCAAGTTCTTGGTCTCTATAAGCTTTCGGAATATGCCTGCGTGACCTATTCCCTCAATAAAAAAGTCTCTCAGTGCTTCTCTCCTTAGTTCATCGGAGAACTCACATAAACTAGCCAGCCTCCGAAGTTCCGCCACAAAGTCGGGTATGCTCTGGCCCACACAGCGTCTGTAGTTGTAGAACTCGTGTCTGGCCAGGTTTAGGTTGCTCGCTGGCTTCAGGTGGTCTCTCACCAGTGTGCTTAACTCCTCAAACGACTTGCTTGCTGGTTTCTCGGGTTCCAGCAGGTCCTTCATTAAGGCATATGTTTTCGAGTCACAGCCGGTCAAGAGATGGGCTCTTCTCCCAATTGTCTCCAGCATTGTATTTCTCATCTGTGCCGTTGGTAGCCATTCTGTGGATTCTGTGATCCCGTAACTCGTCGCCACTGTAAAGTCCTGACCCTGCAGTACAGACTTACACGAGGCACATGCTGAAGTCAAGGTCACTCTGGACCTGCACCTTTATTTCACAGCTCTCGAGTGCCACACTTGCCTGAGACCTGCCTTTATATACCTGTGTGGTACATGTATGCAGTGTCTCCTGCAAGTGCATCCATGGTGGTAAAGTATGCTTGTGGTTACAGGTCATATCTAGTTACAGTCATGTATAGCATGGTAAGATACAGTTATATACAGTAGTGTGAGATACATGACAAGATTGAACCTCTCAAATCCGGCACTCTCTGGTCCGGCAGCCTCCCTGGTCCGGCAGTATTTGCAGCGAGGGGTCGCGACCCGCACTGTGTCCTGTGAGCGGGTGGGCAGCCCTCGGGCCCAGTGACATCGTTGCTGCCCCTCCCAACAACACCCGCCCCGAGCTGTCACTTAACTTTTTGATGTTGGACTTGGAGGCCGGATAGAAATCCTATTTATACATGAAATTGATGGACGATTTCCCCATGTCCACGGGAACCAACCATCACGCCTAAAACTGGGGCTGGGATCAGGAGGAGCCGCGGGTTCCCATAGGGACAGAACGAGGCACTACAGAGCGGGCAAGAGCACTGCCGGGTCAGAGAGGAGGTGAGGGGTCGACAGGGTGTCAGGTTTAGGGGAACTTAGTGTTTATTTAAACCGGGTACTGCTGACAACGACCCAGTGTTGTCAGACCTCTGTGATGGAATCAGCCACCTCCACTACCAAAACTAAAAAAACAAACGCTGGCATAGAGCACCCGGAGAAGCCGCCGTATTCCTACATAGCCCTGATTATGGTGGCTATCCAGAGCTCTCCCACCAAGCGAGATCTACAAGTTCCTCCGAGCTGCTTCCCTTTTTCCGAGGCTCCTACCAAGGCTGGAGGACATTTGCCAATCAACGTTGACTGGATGGGTTTACCGGGACATTCTGCCTCTCGACCAACAATGGTCACTATATGGGAAGCTGTACAGGATCTTCAGTCAGAGACTACACCAACCACGCCCGCGTCTCCCTTGCTCACCGGCGGTGGGGTGATGGAGCCGCACTCCACATATACTACCTCGGCTTCAGCATGGGCTCCTTCAGCCTCCGTGCTGAACAATGGGGCTCCTTGTATCAAACAGCAGCCCCTCTTGCCGTGCAACCCGTTGGCGAATCTCACTTCCAACCTGCAAGCACATTCCCTAAATGAGGCCTATTTACATCAAAATAGCCACAACGCGGCCGATATATAAGGTACGGAGCCCATGGTACTACAGTTACAGATTAGCAAAAATAGCTTTTGTAGGAAGCAATTCTAAAACTTTGCTGACAGTGTGATTTTTAAAGCTGGGGTCTGGGGTCGGCGTGACCTCCCATAGTCCGACAAATTGTCTTGTCCTGCACAGGCCAGGTCCCAAGGGTGCCAGATTAGACAGGTTCAATCTGTACCACATCACAGACTTTAGAAACATTGAAGCCCATGGGAGTAATGGGGCAGCGGCTGTGTGGATACAAAATTGGCTAAGGGACAGAAAACAGAGAGTAGTGGTGAATGGTCGGTTTTCAGACTGGAGATAAGTCTGTCCCCATGGTCAGTGTTGGGACCACTGCTCTTTTTCATATATATTAGTGCCCTGGATTTGAGTATACCGGGCATAATTTCAAAGTTTCCAGATGACACAAAACATGGAAATGCAGCAAATAGTAAGAAGGATAATAACAGAACTCAGCAGGACATATACAGACTGGTGAAATGGGTAGACACATGGCAGATGAAATTTAACGCAGAGAACTGTTTTTCTATTCGTTCCAGGATGTGGGCATCGCTGGCAAGGCCAGAATTTATTGTCCATCCCTAATTGCCCTTGAGAAGGTGGTGGTGAGTGGCCTTCTTGAACTGCTGCAGTCCTTGTAGTGAAGGAACTCACACAGTGCTGTTGGGGAGGGAGTTTCAGGATTTTGACCCAGCAACAATGAAGGAACAGCGATATATTTCCAAGTCAGGATGATGTGTAACTTGGAGGGGAACTTGCAGGTGATGGTGCTCCGATGCACCTGCTGCCCTTGTCCTTCTAGGTGGTAAAGATCACGGATTTGGGAGGGGTTGCTGAAGAAACCTTGACGAGTTACTGCAGTGCATCTTGTAGATTGTACACACTGCAGCTACAGTGCACCGTTGGTGGAGGGAGTGAGTGTTGAAGGTGATGGATGGGGTGCCAATCAAGCGGGCTGCTTTGTCCTAGATGGTGTTGAGCTACTTGACTGTTGTTAGGTTGGAGAATTGTGTCCAATTCTGGGAAGGATGTCAAGGCCTGAGAGAGGATTTACTAGAATGGTACCAGGGATGAAAGCCTTTAGTTACGTGGAGAGACTAGATACATCGGGGTTGTTCCCCTTACAGCATAGAAGGTTAAGGGAAGATTTGATAGAGGTGTTCAAAATCATGAAGAGTGTTGATAGAGTAAATAAAGAGAAACTGTTTCCAGTGGCAGAAGAATCGGTAACCAGAAGACACAGATTTAAGATATTTGGCAGAAGAACCAGAGGCAACATGAGGGAAAAAAAGATTACATAACGAGTTGTTATGATCTGGAATGCACTGCCTCGAAGGGTGGTGGAAGCAAATTCAATAATAACTTTCAAAAGGGAACTGGATAAATAATTGAAGTGGAAAAATTGGCAGGGTTATGGGGAAAGAGCAGGGGAATGGGACTAAGTGGATAGCTCTTTCAAAGAGCCGGCACAGGCGCGATGGGCCGAATGTCCTCCTTCTGTACTTTATCGTTCTATAATTCTAAGTTAAAATTCATTAGTAAATCTTACTTGAAGACAGATTCTTGTATTAATTAATAGAATTGAAAGAAGTGATTTTGCAAGACAATGAATAATCAAACTTATTTAGTATGAAAAAAACACTGTAAATCACAAAATAATAATGTTTACACGTAGACACAATATGCTGTATTTGTAGTTTGTATCAAATGTCCCATCAATAACTTTCAACATTTAAAAAATAATTTTAAAGTATTACCAAAATGAGAAAATTAAGGTGCTGTGCTTTAACTAAATGATTTGCTGGCTGTTTTTGGAGTAGTTTGGTTATTCACAACAAAATGTCTGATGGTGATGTGATAACTTGCACAAAACATACCTGCTAATATTTGATAATTTCTTTCTTCCAACTTCATCAAGTTCCTTTTGTGCATCTTTGGCTTGTGTCTTTTTAAGGAACAGCCTGTTATTGAGATCCCGCTGTACCACCAAGACTTCATCAACAATTCTCATTAACTGCATCTCCTCCTTCTTCAACTTCACTTTCCCAGTACTGGTGTCAGTGCCCCATGAATCGAAACCCATTTCTCCCACACCAATCTCTGAGCCATGCATTCATCTCTCAGATCTTATTTACCTTATGCCAATTTTCTCGTGGCTCAATTAGTAATCCAGAGATTATTACTGTCGTGGTTCTGCCTTTTAATTTAGTCCCGAGCTGCTCATACTCCCTCAGCAGAACCTCTTTCTTTGTCCTACCTATGTCGTTGGTACCTACATGGACCAGAACAACTGATTCTTTCTCCTCGCACTCCAAGTTCCTCTCCAGCCCAGAGGAGATGTCCTTAACCCTGGCATCGGGCAGGCCTTTGGGACTCACGCTCTCGGCTGCAGAGAAGAGTATCTATCCCCCGAACTATACTCTCCTCTACCACAACTAATTTATTTTTACTCCCCCAACTTGAATGGTCCCCTGTACCACGATGCTGTGGTCAGTTTGCTCCTCCTCCCTGCAGTCCATGCTCCTGTCCACACAGTGAGTAAGAACCTCGTACCTGTTGGACAAGTACAAGGGCTGAAACTCCTCCAATGCTACCTTCTGGATCCCCACACCTGTCTCACACCCTCCTGTCCATGACCACAGACCAAATTTGAAGTATTTAGCCTAAGGGGTGTGACTGCCTTCTGGAACACAGGGTTGAAGTAACTCTCCCCTTCCCTGATGTATCGCAGTGACCGAAGCTCGGACGCCAGCTCATCAACTCGGAGCTGAAGTTCCTCGAGCTGCCAACACTTACTGCAGATGTGGTCGCCATGGATCAAGTTGGTGTCCACCCGCTCCCATATGCTACAGCTGCAACACATCGCCTGTCCTGCCATCTCTAGTTAAATAAAATACAATAATCAGCTCCTGGTGGTGGCTGTCCACGTAGCAAGGGAGTAAGCAGGATGGGATCTCTTTGGGGTTGAGGTGGCTCAAAATGACATATCTGCCAATGAATGTTCAGAACCAAATCAACCCTTTGTAGTGAACTTGGTAACAGATACCTGAATCAGGCAGGGTCGCAATACCCCAAGGTACTGTTGATTATTAATCAGCCCACCTGGCTCACTAATGGAACCTGCAACTGTAGGCCTGTCGCCACGAGATAGAATCCTGACTACTCAACTCCAGGTAATCCCACAAGCCAGTGCCTTAACAGATAAAGTCATCCAAAGTCGATAAACAGTGGACAGTTAACCAGTGCTGTGTAACTTTAGCTGGTTAAACTCCAACAGTGTCCCTGAGTAGACCTGGGTGTCTCTAAGCCCTCACTCAGCCAAACTTAACCCAAGCTCTCAGGTCCTGGATAAAAAGGAAATTTTCATACAGGGATATAAAGTACATGTTGTTTTCAGCAAACAACTTCTATGAGCAGATTTTTCAGTTGCTCTGATGGGTGAACTCAGTGAAATGTTTACACATGTTTCAGGGACCCAGCTAACCCCATGCCCCAAGAAAAAAAATCAGCATTCATTGTTTACACCAAAAAAATCACAAATGAACCAAAAGGAAACAAATAGAAGGTTTATTTTTTTGGACGAGTTTGATGTTTTTTTGGACAAGGATCATGATACTGAGACTATTGCTTACCTGAGCACTGGTATTTTGGCACATCATCTTGTAGATCTGATCAATTTTCACTGAGACGTGCTCAAAGCACTGATTAAACAAATCGTATCTTCTTCTTTTGACATATTCAAAATCCTGTCTGCAGATCCTAGCTTTCTTTCTGCTTGAATCAAATGCTAGAAAATGAAAATACACAAAATGAAAAAAAAAAAAAATCAGACTATAGCATATTGGAAAAATTGTAAACTATTGGATAATTTCTGTTGTTACACTTACAGCTATTTCAAGACTGAAGAAATGTGTATTAAAATGGACTGGCTTCACTTGTAGAATAGAATCATAAAAATTTACGTCCATCGTGTCTCTGCCAGATGAAAAAGAGCTATCCAGCCTACTCGCACTTTCCAGCTCTTGATCCGTAGCCCTGTAGGTTGTAGCACCTCAAGTGCATATCCAAGTACTTTTTAAATGTGATGAGCGTTTCTGCCTCAGGCAGTGCATTCCAGATTCTCCCGTCCTGGCTACATCCTCATAACATCTCCTCTGTGTACCCTCTCTAGTGCAATCACATCCTTCCTATAATGTGGTGGCCAGAACTGTACGCAGTACTCTAGCTGTGGCCTAACTAGTGTTTTATACAGTTCAAGCATAACCTCCCTGCTCTTGATTTCTATTCCTCGGTTAATAAAGGAAAGTATCCTGTATGTCTTAACTACTTAATCTACCTGTCCTACTACCTTCAGGGATCTATGGACATGTACTCCAAGGTCTCTTGGTTCCTCTATACTTCTCTGTATCCTACCACTTAGTGTATTCTCATGTCGTTAGTCTTCCCCAAATGCATTAACTCTCACTTCTCCGGATTGAATTCTATTTGCCACTTTTCTACTCACCTGACCAGTCCATTGATATCTTCCTGCAGTCGACAGCTTTCATCCTCGCGGTCAATCTTTGTATCGTCTGCAAACTTCTTAATCTTGCCTCTACATTGAAGTCTAAATCATTGATATATACCACAAAAAGCAAAGGATCCAGTCAATGTTCCCTCTAAAAAAATTTTTGTGCAGAGCGGGCCACGAACTCCTTTGAGTGTGACCATTTCGTCCGTGGACAAAGCTTACAACAACTTTTGCAACAACGTCATCATCATAGGCGGTCCCTCGTATCGAGGATGCCTTGCTTCCACGCCAAAAAAGGATGAATTCACAGGTGTCTCAATGAAGGACCAAATATTCAGGTACCGAACTACATCCTGAAGGGTGGAAGATACCTGTGCGTGGATTTTTTTAACGTGTGGTGGCCATTGGACACCAGCCACCACACGGGCTTGACAGAGCTAGGTCTTGGTCCAATGGCGAGGATTAACCAAGATGACTGGAGACCAGCTCTGCTACACGGACCTAGTGTGTACATAATCGCAGTGTGGGTTGACCCGTGCCGCCCCTGGGCCCACGCCTCTTCTGGTCCCAAACTCATGCTTCTCCTGGGCCCCCATCGCGACGCTCCATAATCAATCGCCACTCCTGTGCCCCAACCTCACCACTCCTGCTGTACCTGCCCACGCTCCAATCACCAACCAGGACCTTCCAATCCAGTCGCCCTCTTCGCTGCTGTTGCCCTCCTGCACCAGCTCGCGCTGTATCTTGCTCGCGCAGTATGCCACCACACTGCTGCAAGCTGCCGCTCACCGCTCCTTTTATGGCCCCTGTTAAGTCCTGACTCTAATGTACTGACTTACACAAGACACATGCTGAAGTCAAGGTCACTCAGGACCTGCACCTTTAATTCCAGCTCTCCAGTGCTGCACTTGCCTGAGACCTCCCTTTATATACCACAGTGGGACAGGTATGGAGTGTCTCATGCAAGTGCACCCCTGGTGGTAAGGTATGCTTATTGTTACAGGTCATATCCAGTTACAGTCATGTATAGCATGGCAAGATAGTTATATACAGTAATGAGATACATGACATGACATCACCCTCCCCCAAGGTCTTATTGCCTTTATAGATTCAGTCTCTCAGGTGGTCTGCGCTCTCGTGTGGAGCGTCTTAGTTGTGGTTCAGTTGTTTGCCTTGGTGCCTGATTTTCGTTCGGTGTGATTGCTGGTATCTCGCCTGGGCTGTCTGTTGAGACTGCCCTTTCCTCAGGTTGTTCCATCTGTCTGTCCACCAAGTGTGGTGTGAGTTACACATTGTCGTCTGCCTCTGGTTCTTCAGTGTTATCAGTGAATCTACTTTTTACTTGGTCTACATGCCTCCAGCAGGTTTGGCCATTGTCCATTTGTACAATTGTAGCCTGTTTCCCTCTTTGTCTGTTACTGTCCCTGAAAGTCATTTGGGACTCCGGCCATAGTTTAGCACAAACACTTTTTCCCCTATCTCATTCCACCTCCCCCTCGAATTTCAGTCGTGGTACTCAGTTAGCTTTTGACGCTTAGCCTCAACAATTTCATGCATGTCTGGGAGGATTAACGAGGGCCTGGTCTTTAAGGTTCGTTTCATCAATAGTTGCGCGGGGGAAACCCCAGTCAACGAATGCGGACGAGATTTGTATGCCAGCAGTAGTCGCGACAGGTGGCTCTGCAACGTGGGACCTTGGATTCTGAGCATGCCTTGTTTAATGATCTGCACTGCTCGCTCTGCCTGGCCATTAGAGGCCAGCTTGAAAGGTGCCGTCTTAACGTGATTTATAGCGTGGTCAACTATAAAATCGTGAAATTCTGCGCTGGTGAAGCACGGACCATTATCACTGGCCAATGTGTCAGGAATGCCGTGCGTTGCAAACATGGTTCTAAGGCTCTCCACAGTGGTGCTCGAGTTTAAAATGGTGCACTCGATCCATTTTGAAAATACATCAACGACTACGAGGAACATTTTGCCCATGAATGGGCCCGCATAGTCTACATGCACCCGCGACCATGGTTTGGTGGGCCAGGGGCTTAGGGGGGCCTCCCTGGGGGCATTACTGAGTTGGGCACAAATGGTGCACCGACGGACGCAGAGCTCCAAGTCAGCGTCAATGCCAGGCCACCAGACATGAGATCTGGCTATGGCCTTCATCAGGACGATCCCCGGTGCTCGCGATGGAGCTCCTGGACAAACGCCTCCTTGCCTCGTAAGGGCATAACTACTCGGCTGCCCCACATCAGGCAGTCTGCCTGTAGTGAGAGTTCATGCATGCGCCAATGGAAAGATCTGACCTCCTCAGGGCAGGCATCGCGAGCCTCTGCTCAGTCACCGGTTAAAAGGCATCTTTTAACTCGAGATAACGTGGGGTCGCTGGTTGTCCAGGCTCTGATTTGGCGAGCCGTCATGGGCGAACCTGTGGATTCAAAGGTCACTAGGGGTAGCCTGCTAAGCGGGTCGGCACAGTTGTCTGTGCCTCGTCTGTGCCTTATCGTGTAGTCGTAAGCCGCCAGCATGAGTGCCCACCGCTGAATGCGCGCCGAGGGGTTGATTGCCTTGCACTCGGATAGTAGGGACGTGAGTGGTTTGTGGTCGGTTTCTAATGCAAACTTGGCCCCGAAAAGGTATTGGTGCATCTTTTTGACACCGTACATGCATGCGAGCGCCTCCTTCTCAACCATACCGTACCCGCACTCCGCCCGTGAAAGTGACCTGGAGGCATAAGCAACGGGCTGAAATTTACCCGCAGGTGTCCCTGCCCGTGATGAGTATGTCATCTTAAAACACAACCGTCCCCGGGATGGACTTGAGCAGACTCTCCATGTTGCGCTGGAATATAGCAGCTGCCGACCTGATGCCGAATGGGCATCGCTTGTGCACAAAAAGGCCTCGATGTGTGTTGATGGTGGTGAGTAGCTTAGAATCTGTCAGTTCTTGCGTCATATACGCAGATGTGAGGTCAAGTTTCGAGAAAAGTTTTCCTCCAGCCAACGTGGTAAATAGGTCCTCCACTCTGGGCAGCGGGTATTGGTCCTGTAGAGAGACTCTGTTTATGGTAGACTTGTAATCCCCACAGATTCGCACGGATCCATCAGGCTTCATGACGGGGACGATGGGGCTTGCCCTGTCGCTGAATTCCATGGGAGAAATTATGCCTTCCTGCAGAAGCTGGTCCAGTTAGTTTTCAATCTTTTCCTCATCACATAAGGCACAGCTCTAGCCTTGTGATGGACCAGTCTGGCATTCTGTGTGATGTAGATTCTAACTTTAGCCCCTTTGAAGGTGCCCACACCTGGCTGAAAGAGATGTTCAAAACGGCTTAGAACTGTTGAGCAGGAGATCCTGACGACATGGCGTGATCATCCCACTTCCAATTAAGTTCTGCTAGCCAGCTTCTCCCCAACAGGACTGGGAGATCCCCGGGACAATCCACAGGGAAAGTGGGTGCACCATCCCTTTGTGTGTGACTGAGAGCATGGCGCTGCCAAGGACTGGGATGATTTCTTTAGTATAGGTCCTTAGTTTGGTGTCTACTTTGGTGTCGATCTTTGTGAGTTTTGGTCTGTTGCTTTTGTGCGGCCACAGCTGTTCAAATTGTTGAACGCTCATGAGGAATTGACTGGCCCCCCGTGTCCAGTTCCATGTTTACGGGTATCCCGTTGAGTAGAACCCTCATCATAATTGGAGGCGTCTTGGTGTAAGAACAGTGGACATTGATCATGTTAACCCGCTGTACCTCGCCGTCCCGTGCACTCTTCCAACCGTTTTCTGGTCCGCTTTCCGACTCTTCCGATTCGTATACCAGCCGAGCTGCTGTTTTTCTGCACATGCGAGCCAGATGCCCTGTGTAGTTGCAGTTTCTGCAAACGGCATGCTGAAATCGACACACCCTGGTTGAGTGCCTTCCCCCACATCTCCAACACAGACTCTTTCCATTGTTTCCGAAGGATGAGCTGCGTCTGGCTGATCTCCCTTGAGCTTCTCTCAATCTGTTGTTGATTGCTCGCATTGTGGGTTGATGAGGTGTGATCGGCCGTTAATGTGGCCCCTGATTTTGATGGCTTCTGCGCCACTGTCTGCTGTTGAAGGACTGCTCTCCTGTCTTTATCTGTGTGTGGGGGTAGCGGTTTGTTTCACAATGTGAATCCCTCGTTGGTTGTCGTACCCGAACTATAGATCAGCCTCGTTTCTTCTTCGCCTGCCTAGAACGTCTGTGCGACCACCGCTGCTGCCTCTAGAGTCAAGTTCTTAGTCTCTATAAGCTTTCGGAATATGCCTGCGCGGCCTACTCCTTCAATAAAAAAGTCTCAGTATTTCTCTCCTTAGTTCATCGAGGAACTCACATGAACTAGCCAGCCTCCAAAGTTCCGCCACGAAGTCGGGTATGCTTTGGCCCACACAGCGTCTGTAGTTGTAGAACCTGTGTCTGGGCATGTGTAAGCTGCTCGCTGGCTTCAGGTGGTCTCTCACCAGTGTGCTCAACTCCTCAAACGACTTGCTTACAGATTTCTCAGGTGCCAGCAGGTCTTTCATTAAAGCGTATGTTTTCGAGCCACAGCTGGTCAAGAGATGGGCTCTTCTCTTGTCTGCCTTATTGTCACCCAGCCAGTCTTTGGTCACAAAGCTTTGCTGGAGCCTTTCTATAAAGTCATCCCAATTGTCTCCAGCATTGTATTTCTCATCTGAGCTGTTGGTAGCCATTCTGTGATCCTGTAACTCGTCGCCACTGTTAAGTCCCGACTCTAATGTACTGACTTACACGAGACACATGCTGAAGTCAAGGTCACTTAGGACCTGCACCTTTAGTTCCAGCTCTCCGGTGCTGCACTTGCCCGAGACCTCCCTTTATATAACACAGTGGGACAGTTATGGAATGACTCCTGCAAGTGCACCCCTGGTGGTAAGGTATGCTTATTGTTACAGGTCATATCCAGTTACAGTCATGTATAGCATAGTGAGATACAGTTATATACAGTAATGTGAGATACATGACAGCCCCGACCTGCTGCTGATGGTCTCTCGCAGGTCGGGGCCGCCACGCTGCTCCAGGCCACCACTCGCCGCTCCTTTTATGGCCCCGACCTGCCGCTGATGGTCTCTCGCAAGCAACAGCAACCACTTAAAAGCATATATACAATAATGCCATACCGTCTGAAAACATGAGACAATCAGACAAGGATTGATACAAGTTTAACATAACTTCTCTGCTTTTGAATTCTTTTCCTCTAGAAATGAACCCCAGTGCTTTATTTGCATTTTTATGGCATTTTTAACCTATGTTGCTACTTTTAATGATTTGTGAATCTATTACTTTGCACCTCCATCCCAGTTAGACGCTTATTTTCAAAGGTGTAGGTAGGCTCCTTATTCCTCCTACCAAAATGCACCACCCAACACTTACCTGTGTTGAAATTCATTTGTCATTTACATGCCCATTCTGCAAGTTTGTTTACGGTAGAATTAATTAAAAGATTTTAGTTCATCATGTACAAACTCTATTTAAAAGAAATTACTGGGATATAAAAGAAATGCATTATAATGCATGAACACTTCAGAAACATCACTCAGTTACACAGTTATGCATCGACAAACATAGAAAATAGGAGCAGTGGTAGGCCATTCGGCCCTTCAAGCCTGCATCGCCATTCAATATGATCATTGCTGATCCTATATTTCAACACCATGGGCCCAAGTTTCCACAGGATAAAAAACGGGCGCCCCTCTGAGCTGGGCGCCCGTTTTTCGCGCCTAAAACGGCGCCAGAAAAAAAACGCGCTATTCTCGAGCACTTTGCAGCTCCTTGTCTGTTTGGTGCGGCGCCCAGGGGGGCGGAGCCTACACTCGTGCCAATTTTGTAAGTGGGAGGGGGCGGGTATTATTTAAATTAGTTTTTTTCCTGCCGGCAACGCTGCGCGTGCGCGTTGGAGCGTTCGCGCATGTTCAGTGTGCAAAAAACATTGGCACTCGGCCATTTTTGTAGTTCTTTGTAGCTGTTTAATTTTTGAACATTTTTTAATAAAACCACATTGCCATCAGCACTGAGGCTTCCCTTCTCACTGTCTCCTTCCCCTCCGCGGCAACAAGCCGCTGTCTCCTTCCCCTCCCTCCCCTCCACGGCAACAAGCCGCTGTCTCCTTCCCCTCCCTCCCCTCCCTCCACGGTAACAAGCCACTGTCTCCTTCCCCTCCCTCCCCTCCGCGGCAACAAGCCGCTGTCTCCTTCCCCTCCCTCCCCTGCGCGGCAACAAGCCGCTGTCTCCTTCCCCTCCCTCCCCTGCGCGGCAACAAACAGCGGTTTCCTTCGAACGATGGCTGAAGCACTTTCACACAGGTAGGAAGATGGTTTATTTAATCTTTTCTTAGCTTATAAGTGTTTATTCAGGTTGGATTTATTTGTATAATATTTGTAGAAGTATAAATAAGGATTGATTGTAGAATTTAATGAGTTCCCTTCCCCCCCCCCACCTCGTTCTGGACGCCTAATTTGTAACCTGCGCCTGATTTTTTAATGTGTAGAACAGGTTTTTTCAGTTCTACAAAAATCTTCACTTGCTCCATTCTACTTTAGTTTGGAGTACGTTTTCACTGTGGAAACTTTGAAATCAGGCGTCAGTGGCCGGACACGCCCCCTTTTGAAGAAAAAATTCTGTTCTAAAGTAGAACTGTTCTACCTGACTAGAACTGCAGAAAAAAAAATGTGGAGAATTGCGATTTCTAAGATAGTCCGTTCTCCACCAGTTGCTCCAAAAATCAGGCGCAAATCATGTGGAAACTTGGGCCCCATATTCCCACTTTTTCCCCATACCCCTTGATGCCTTTTGTGTCTAGAAATCTATCTGTCTCCTTCTTAAATATATTCAGTGATTTGGCCTCCACAACCTTCTGTGATAGAGAATTCCACAGGTTCACCACCCTCTGAGTGAAAACATTTCTCCTCATCTCAGTCCTATATTTCCTACCCCGTATCCTGAGACTGTGACCCCTTGTTCTAGACTTCCCAGCCAGGGGAAACATCCTCCCCACATCCAGTCTGTCCAACCCCATCAGAATTTTATACGTTTCGATGAGATCCCCTCTCCTTCTGCTAAACTCTAGTGAATACAGGCCTACTCGACCCAATCTCTCCTCATACAACAGTCCTGCCATCCCAGGAATCAGTCTGGTGAACCTTCGCTGCACTCCCTCTATGGCAAGTATATTCTTTCTTGGGTAAGGAGACCAAAACTGCACACAATACTCCAGGTGTGGTCTTACCAAGGCCCTGTATAACTGCAGTAAGACATCCTTGCTCCTGTACTCAAATCCTCTTGCAATGAAGGCCAACATACCATTTGCCTTTCTAACTGCTTGCTGCATCTGCATGTTTGCTTTCAATGACTGGTGTACAAGACACCCAGGTCCCTTTTGTACATCGACATTTCCCAAGCTATCACCATTTAAATAATACTTTGTCTTTATATTTTTCCTAACAAAGTGGATAACTTCACATTTATCCACGTTATACTGCATCTGCCATGTATTTGCCCACTCACTCAACCCATCTAAATCGCCTTGCAGAGTCTTTGCATCCTCCTCACAACTCGCAATCCCACCTAGTTTTGTGTCGTCAGCAAACTTGTATATATATGATATATCTAAATATATATATAGATATATAGATATATCATATATATATCTATATAACTACTAGTCACTGCCCGCCACCCCGAAAAAGACCCGTTTATTCCTACTCTGTTTCCTGTCAGTTAACCAATTTTCAATCCATGCCAGTACATTACCTCCAATCCTATGTTCTTTCATTTTGCACACTAAACTCTTATGGAACTTTATCAAAGACCTTCTGAAAATCCAAATACACTACATCCACTGGTTCTCCCTTATCTAGTCTATCCGTTACATCCTCAAAAAACTTCAGTAGGTCTGTCAAACACGATTTTCCTTTCATAAATCCATGTTGACTTTTTCTAATCCGGTTGATATTATCTAAGTGTGCTGTTATCACATTCTTTATAATACTCTAGCATTTTCCCTACTACTGATGTTAGGCTAGTGGGGTTACATTTGTTACCCTCCAATCTGCAGGAACTGTTCCAAAATTCTATAGATTATGGAAGATGACAACCAATGCATCCACTATTTCCATGGCTACCTCTTTTAGTACTTTGGGACGCAGATCATCAGGCCCTCGGGATTTATTGGCCTTCAGTCCCATTAGTTTCTCCAGCACTATTTGCTTACTAATAATCATTTCCTTTAATTCCTCTTGCTCACTAGACCCTTAGTTCCCTAGCATTTCTGGGACATCATTTGTGTCCTCTTCTGTCATGTATGCACATGCCGTTTGTAGCCACCAGATGGTGTCATTGCTGGAGGCCACTGAGCAGCACGCCAGCCATTTTGTGAGTCAGACACTTTGGGCCAAAATAAAGCAGAAACAAGGCTGTACCTTGTTGAGTTAAACAGTACTCAATTTGAACCTTTATTGCATACATAACATCTTCTGTGAAGACAGAACCGAAGTATTTATTTAATTGTTCTGCCATTTCCTTGTTCCCCATTATAAATTCTCCCGTTTCTGTCTGTAAAGGACCTACATTTGTCTTCACTAATCTTTTTCTTTTTACGTACTTGTAGAAATATTTGTTGTTGGTTTTTATGTACCTTGCAAGTTTACTCTCATACTCTATTTTTCCCCTCTTAATCAATCTCTTGGTCCTTTTTTTGCTGAATTCTAAACTGCTCCCAATCCTCAGGCTTGCTACTTTTTCTGGCAACTTTGTATGACTCCTCTTTGGATCTAATACTATCCTTAATTTCTTTTGTTAGCCATGGTTGGGCCACTTTTCCTTTTGTGTTTTTAAGCCAGAAAAGAATGCATAACTATTGCAATTCATGCATTGGTTCATTAAATGTTAGCCATTGCCTAGCCACCGTCATGCCTTTTAATGAATCTTCCCATCTATCATTGCCAAATCATTCCTCATACCTTCATAGTTTCCTTTTAGATTTAGGACCGTAGTTTCGAATTGGACTACTTCACTTTCCATCTTAATAAAGAATTCAATCATGTTATGGTCACTCTTCCCTGAAGGACCCCGCACAACAAGACTGTTAATTAACTCCTTCTCATTACTCAATACCCAATCTAGGATTGCCTGTTCCCTTGTAGGCTCCTCAACATACTGGTCTAAAAAACCATTTCGTACACATTCCAGGAATTTATCTTCCACATTACTAATTTAGTTTGGCCAGTCTATATGTAGATTAAAAAGTCACCTACGATTCCTGTAGTACCCTTGTTACAAGCATCTCTAATTTCCTGTTTGATGCCATCCCCTACATTACCACTTCTGTTTGGAAGCCTATAGACAACAAAGTTTTCTGCCCCTTGGTGCTCCTTAGCTTCACTCAGATTGTTTCGACATCTTGATTTTCTGAGCCAATATCCTTTCTCACTATTGCTCTGATTTCATCCTTTACTAACACCGCTACACCACCCCCTCTTCTTTTTTGCCTGTCCTTCCTAAATATCGAATATCCTTGGATATTCAGTTCCCAACCCTGGTCACCCTGCAAACATGTCTCCGTAATTGCAACTATATCGTGTCCATTTACATCTATTTGCGCTGTTAATTCGTCTACCTTATTGCAGATACTTCGTTAAATCAGATACAATGCTTATAGATTTGTCTTTTTAACATCATTAGACATCTTAATATTATTTTGTACCATAGCCCTATTTGTCTTATCGCTATTTGTTTCTTACCTGGACCCCATTTGTTACTGCACTCTTTTGTTTGTATGCTCTATCCCTTCCTGACATAATCTGGTTATCCTTACCACAATCACTTTCCTGCATTGCTTCCTTTTCTTTTCTCTTTAGCATTCTGGATTTTTCTCGACTGCAACCGTCCTCCTCCTACCCCTTATACCTCCCCAGTTATTCGGTTCGCTAGAACTCTGGTCCCAGCATAGTTCAGGTGCAGTCAGTCTCCACAGAACAGTTCTCTCTTTCCCGAGTATTGGTGCCAGTGCCCCACGAATCGAAACCCACTTCTCCCACACCAACCTCTGAGCCATGCATTCATCTCCCTGATTCTATTGACCCTATGCCAATTTGCTCATGGCTCAGGTAATAATGCAGAGATTATTACCTTTGTGTTTCTGCTTTTCAATTCAGTCCCTAGCTGTTTAAACTCGCTCAGCAGAACCTCTTTCTTAGTCCTACCTATGTCATTGGTACTTACGTGTACCACGACTGGATCCTCCCCCTCCAAATACTTCTCCAGCCCGGAGATGTTCTTTACCCTGGCATCGGGTAGGCAACACAGCCTTCGGGATCCACGCTCTCAGTTGCAGAGAACCCTATCTATCCCCCTAACTATACTGTCCCCTACTACAACCACCTGCCTCTTTACTCCCCCCACTTGAATGGCTTTCTGTACCATGGTGCCTTGGTCAGTCTGCTCAACTATCCTGCAGTCTGCACACTTGTCCACAAGGGTTGCAAGAACCTCAAATATATTGTCAAGTGCAGGGACTGAGGCTCCTGCAATACTATCTCCTGGATCCCTTTACCTGCCTCACTCACAGTCACACCCTCCTAACCCTGACCATGTGTCAATTCTAAAATATTTAATCTAGAGGGTGTGGTTGCTCCTGGAGCAAAAGGTCCAGGTAACTTTCTCCCTCCCTGATGTCTCGCAATGTCTGCAGCTCCATCTCCAGCTCCTAAACTCAGAGCCAAAGTTCGTCGAGCTGCAGAAACTTATCGCAGATGTAGTCGCCCTTGACCAAATGTCCAGAAGCTCCCACGTTTTGCAGCAGCAACACATCTCCTGTTTTCTATAGTAACAATCCAAAGTGAACTTAGAGGCATATCTATTCGTGCAATATGTATTAATTTTAAAGTTTTCAACGTATTAACCCATTCCTCATGTCACTATAGCAATGGCTGCACAAGCAGATGATTTCCTATGGCGCTGACATGCTGTACCTCCACGTAAGTCATTAATATCACAATGCAACCAACCAATAAATATATAAAGTGCTGTAGTTCTTTAGTTCACAGTATTAAAAAGAACTGAACAATTGAACAAGAATGGGTATCCGTACTTTCAACTTCAATCACTTCCATTAATAAATGGCAGAAATGCAGCACTTAGTCGCAAGTGCAGAAAAACACATACACAATTTGCGACAGAATTTAAAAACAAAAAGCAGGAAAAAGTATGATTTAACAGGAATAAACATTTATCATCTTCTTCCTGTACAGGAGAACCAATCAGACTGACTTGGAAATGTTTACTATTATGTTGACGTCAAGATGTTAATTTACAAATTTTGCTTCTAATGTTTTTCTCTCAAACATTCTCCATAATATTAATCCCTGCTCTTAACACGAAAAGTGTTGATTTATTTAGGTACTTCTCAATTAAATAGCGAAAACAAACTTCATTGTACTCTCAATTTTTAATCTATTTTAAACATACTGAATTGAAATTGTACTGATCAGTTTAATCAAAGTATATTTTATGTCTTTCTCAACAAACAAATAGTGGTTTCTTCTATAATAAAAACAGAAATCTAGAAATCTCAGCGGGTCAGGCAGCATCTGTGGAGAGAGCAGAGTTAACGTTTCGGGTCGACAACCCTTCGTCAGAACTAGAGTGTGTTCGGAAAGAACACATTCTTAACGAGCACTGAAAGGGGGAGGGGAAGAAAAAACAAAAGGGAAGCTCTGTGATAGGGTGGAAGGCAGGAGAGTGTAAGAGACAAGAGGGATGATGGGCCGAATTGAAATAGTAATGACAGGAGTTAGAAAAACATTAGTCAAGTAGGGTGTGAATGGCGGAATAATGACCAGCTGCCATTAGAGACGAGAAGAAAAAATGAAACAGGCTCGGGGGCGGGGGCACAAAGATTGGCAGCGGTTACGCTCTGAAATTGTTGAACTTGATGTTGAGTCCAGAAGGCTGCAAAGTGCCTAAACGAAAGCAGTATTTTGCTTTTCTACCTGGAAAATTTAACTGGAACTTACATTCATTATCACTTTCTCGTATTTTTTTTCCGGCTTTAAACAATTTTCTGAATCACCCAAGCCTAAATTTTTTTTTGCCTTAGCCTTCTTCCAGCGGCCATTGTACACATGCTACGCTTCCACCCGTGTTGTTCCAAAGTGCAGCTGCCGCTCAGTGTGCAGCTGCCGCTCAGTGTCCGGGAACACGCCTGGACTCTTTCGCTGTCTCTCTTTCTTTCTCCCCAACTCCCTCTGTCCATATCTCTCGCTGTTCCCCTCTCTGACTGTCACCATCTGTCTCTCTCTTTGTGTGTCTCCCCTCTCTTCCCCGCCACCCACTCTCTCTCTCTGTCTCCCTCTCTCTGAAGAGCATCAGAGCAAAAGGAGAAACAGAGAATCCGTGTCTCTTTTTTAAACATTTGAAATCCAATCAATGTTGAAAATTGAGAATTCTTTCCCTCCGAGGGGAACCATTTCTTGACTATGCATTCTTATTTGTGCACGTGTGATAATGAAGACACCCATATCAGACACCAGCTCCACTAACCTGTTCACAATTAATTGAATGCTCTTCGTGTCCCAGCTCAGTGTAATCCTGAGATATAACTGCTTATGGTTTTTATGCAGGCATCCCATCCCAGCATTGAACACCACAGTGCAGGACACCACTCACACTCTTCTCCCACCCTAGAGGTCCCATCCAATGGTCTGGCATTCCAGGACCCTTTGCAATGATTCTAGATTCCAATTCTATTAAATCAAACCACTTCACTGAAATACCATGAACGACCCATTCACAAATTTACTTTTTCCACAGAATATTGAAAAATCCCAGAATACACTTAATAAAAATGCAATTTCACTTATTCAATTACTATAAATCAGTGGCCCTGTTACAGAGTGTGTCCTCCAAGTTACCGATGTCCATTTATGATTAAGGTAAAATTTTACTTATGTTGAAAAAAATTCAACCACCTATTGTCAACGAAAGTATCAGCTCAATGCACCAGCCTCTGAACTTACCATGCACTGACTCTTGAAACTTATCCCACACATTTTGCAGCTTTTCAACAGCTCTCAAATTTGGTGCAGCTGTTCTGTGTAAAATCTTCTCCTTCTCTTCCAATAGCGTATTCAGTCTATTTTCTTGGATCTCAATCTCCTTAAGGGATGTGAGGCCCTGGAGAAAAGTCAAGACAATTTCTGTAGCATTGCTTAATAGTATAATTGTTGCAATACAGCTGCCATCCAATCACAATGAACATATAGCAATTGGGAGTGTTGGAAAATCTTTAACTAGTGTGAGTTGTTGATCATGAATAGTTGATTAATATAAATATCAGTTCAAATGTTTACAATACCTTAACTAATACTCCCAAATTGAGTTGAATGCCTTCATATTCCTTAGATAGGGCACACATGTATAGAGTTGATAGTAGCACAACACTTGCAGAGTTACTATTGAAACAGTACACAAATTAAAGACGCTCCTTAAAACCTACCTCTTTGATCAAGCTTTTTGTCATCTGTCTTATATGGCTCAGTGTCAAATTTATTTGTTTTGTCTTCTAACATGCCTGTGAAGTGCCTTGGGATGTTTTACTATGTTAAAGGGCTTGACAGAGCTAGGCCTTTATCCAGTGACAAGGTTTGAACCAGGACAACTGGAGACCTGCTCTGCTGCAATAGGGCTTCTACAGTTGGGAAAATGTTGGGAAAATTGGCTCTCACCAATTTAGATGGAGAACGACAAAACAGCCAAACTACTTCACCATGACACAAGACTATCCTAAAGAAATATTTCCTTAGTTCCTGTGCTGAGTACATCCATGTTCAATTTGTGACACAGCCAATTTGTATTTTCTTTGCACTCATCAAGGTGAGGAGAGGGGACGGATGTAGGTGCTGGGGAATGGCACCCGGTGTCAACATCAAGTTCTCCTACATCAGATATAGCATAACTAGATGTAGAGAAAAGTTCCTTTCTACCCAATGTGCTTCAACCCCAACACTTATCTCAGAACCCCTACTATCATTGTGGCATTTTTCCATTTCCCATACCACTTTAGTCTGTCTGAGTAATGTTGCCAAAGTAGGAACAGATTTTGCTCTAAGAACAGAATTGAGACTGCGCTCCTACATCCAGCAAAGGAAATTTCAGGTCTTAACTGTCGAGGTTAGATTTGGATCCAGATTCCAGAATCTTAGATGGTTGGGTACAACACGGAAGGCTATTTGGCCACAGGCCAGGCACAGAAAACTGTGCCGATGCTCTCAGTAGGCTACCATTGCCCACCACAGAGGTGGAGATGGCACACCCTGCAGATTTAGTTATGGTAATGGAAGCATTCAAGAGTGAGCAATCACCTGTTACCGCCCGACAGATTAGAACCTGGACAAGCCAGGACCCCTTAGTAAAAAAACTGTGTGCTCCACGGGAGTTGGTCTAGTGTCCAGTTAGAGATGCAGGAAGAAATAAAGCCATACCAGCGGCGCAAAGATGAAATGTTAATACAGGCAGACTGCCTTCTGTGGGGCAATCGGGTAGTTGTGCCAAAAAAGGGTAGGGGCACTTTCATTAGTGATCTCCACAGTACCCACCCAAGCATTGTAATAATGAAAGTGATAGTTGCCCGGTATCGATGCAGACTTAAGAGTCCTGTGTGCACAAACCTAATACATGTTCCCAGTTAAGCAATGTACCCAGCCACTAAGTTTATGGTCTTGACCCTCCAAACCGCGGTCTAGGGTTCATGTCGACTATGCAGGCCCATTTTTGGGAAAAATGTTTTTAGTGGTTGTAGATGCGTACTCCAAATGGATTGAATGTGTGATAATGTCGGCAAACACATCCGCTGCCACCATTGAAAGCCAACGGGCCATGTTTGCCACGCATGGCCTGCCTGATGTCCTTGTAAGTGACAATGGGCCGTGCTTCTCAGTGCCGAATTCAAGGAATTCATGACCCGCAATGGGGTCAAACATGTCACGTCTGCCCCGTTTAAGCCAGCGTCCAATGGTCAGGCAGAACGAGCAGTTCAAACGATCAAGCAGAGCTTGAAAAAGGTAACTGAAGGCTCACTGCAGACTCGCTTATCCTGAGCCCTGCTTAGTTACCGCACAAAGCCCACTCGCTCACCGGGATCCCTCCCACTGAACTGCTCATGAAAAGGGCATTTAAGACAAGGCTCTCATTAGTCCACCCTGATCTACACGAACAGGTAGAGAGCAGGCGGCTTCAACAGAATACATATCACGATCGCGCAAATGTGTCACGCAAAATTGAAGTAAATGATCCTGCATTTGTGTTGAACTATGGACAAGGTCCCAAGTGGATTGCTGGCACTGTTTTGGCCAATGAGGGAAGTAGGTGTTTGTGGTCAAACTCGCAAATGGACTCACTTGCAGAAAACACTTGGACGAAACCAAACTCAAATTCATGAACAACCCACAATAGACCCTACCTTTCTCAACCCTCCAACACACACGCAAGTGGCAACCGACCTAGCGGTTGACCACGAAGCAGAATCCATCACCCACAGCAGCCCAGCAAGGCTCACCACCCCCGGCAGTGTAGCAAGGCCAGCTGCGCAGCAACCCAGCGAAGGCCCAACAAACGACTCATAAACACCAGCATTTGTACCGAGACGATGAACCAGGGAAAGGAAGACCCCAGATCGACTCACATTGTAAATAGTTACACTATGGACTTTTGAGGTGGACGGTGGAAGTGTTGCTATGTATGTAAACCTGTAATTACCATGTCTAACCATCAGAGGGCTTATCCCCTGGAGTCCCAAGGGATCCCACAATCCCTTGGGAGCACCGGTATATAAGGAGGCCTCACAGGCTGGAGAGGCACTCTGAGAACTGCAATAAAGGACTACGGTCACACTTAGTTTGAGCTTGCAGCATCTAGTCTGACTCTTTATCCACGACATAACAGTAATGCCGTTGAATGTCAAGAGGCAGTGGTTAGACTCTCGTTTATTGGAGATAGTCATTGCCTGACACTTGTGTGGCATGAAGTTTACTTGTCACTTCTCAGCCAAAGCCTGAAAGTTGTCTAGATCTAGCTGCATGAGGACACGGACTGCTTCATTATCTGAGGAGTTGCGAGTTGAACTGAACAGTGCGCAATCATCAGCAAACATCCCCACTTCTGACCTTATGGTGGACGGAAGAACATTGATGAAGCAGCGGAGGATGGATGGGCCTCGAACACTATCCTGAGGAACTCCTGCAGCGATGTCCTGGGCTGAGATGATTGACCTCCAACAACCACAACCATCTTCATTTATGCTAGGTATGACTCCAGCGAATAGAGAGTTTTCCCCCTGACTTTAGTTTTACTCGGGTTCCTTGATGCCACACTCTGTCAAATGCTGCCTTGATGTCAAGGGCAGTCACTCTCACCTCACCTCACCTCTGGAATTCAGCTCTTTTGTCCATGTTTGGACCAAGGCTGTAATGAGGTGTGGAGCCAAGTGGCCCTGCCAGAACCCAAACTAAGCATCGGTGAGCAGGTTATTGGTGAATAAGTGCTGCTTGATAGCACTGTCGACGATGCCTTCCGTCATTTTACTAATGATTGAGAGTAGACTGATGGAACAGTAATTGGCCGGATTAGATTTGTCCTGCCTTTTGTGGACAGGACATAGAAAACATAGAAACATAGAAAATAGGTGCAGGAGTAGGCCATTCGGCCCTTCGAGCCTGCACCGCCATTCAATAAGATCATGGCTGATCACCCACCCCAGCACCTCCCCCCCACGCCCCCTCCACACCCCCCTCCGACCCCCCCAGCCGCAAGGACCACATCCAACTCCCTCCCGAACACATCCAATGAACTGGCATCAACAACTCTCAGCGGCAGGGAACCCCACAGGCCAACAACTCCCCGAGTGACGAAGTCTCTCCCAATCCCAGCCCCAAACAGCCCACCCCCATCCCAAGAGCGGGCCCCCCCCCCGGCTCTGGACCCACCCAACACCGGGAACATTCCCCCCCGCACCCAACCCACCCCGTCCCGTCAGAATCCTTCCCAAATGCCGAACACCCCCGGATGTCGAGCCCCCAGCCCCGGCCACCCCGGAGCCACGCCCCCGCGACGCCAACCACACCACATCCACCAACCGCCATCCGCGCAGTCAACCCGTCCACCCCACTCTGAACACTCCCCGCACCGAGGCACAGAGCCCCCAGGCCCGTCCCTCCAACACACTTCGCCCCCCCAGACCTCCGCTGCAATGTGGTCCCTCCTGTCCCCCGCCCTATCAATTTCTTCCAAAATCCTAAAAAAACACAATCAAATCACCCTTTAACCCTCTATATTGTAGGGAATACAAGCCCAGTTTATGTAATCTATCCTCATAATCTAACCCTTGGAGCCCTGGTCACATTCTGCTAAATCTGCACCACATTCATTCCAAGGCCAAGATATCCTTTCTAAGTAGCGGTGCCCAGAACTGTACATAGTTCTCTCAATGAGATCTAAGCAGGGCTTTGTACAGCTGTAGCAAAACTTCCTCCCTTTTATATTCTAGCCCTACTTACCTGCCTTGAAATCAATCTGTCACAGTTTTGTTGACTCACTGATGTCTATGTTTCTTTGTAACTTCCATCTACACTTCTTACTATGGCCTCAATTTCCCCCAGTGATTTGCGCCGTTTTTTTGGAGCAGGCTGCTCTTTTTGGTCTAAGATTCCCCAATCAATTTGCACCAGTGTAACTCTGTTAGTTAAGACATACATAAGAACGTAGGAAATAAGAGCAGGAGTAGGCCATACGGCCCCTCGAGCCTGCTCTGCCATTTAATACGATCATGGCTGATCCGATCATGGACTCAGGTCCACTTCCCTACCTGCTTTCCATAACCCCTTATTCTCTTATCGTTTAAGAAACTGTCTATTTCTGTCAAATTTATTCAATGTCCCAGCTTCCACAGCTCTATGAGGCAGCGAATTCCAGATCCACAACCCTCTGAAAGAAGAAATTTCTCCTCATCTCAGTTTTAAATGGGCAGCTCCTTATTCTAAGATTGTGCCCTCTAGTTCTAGTCTCCCATATCAGTGGAAACATCCTCTCTGCATCCACCATGTCAAGCCGCCTCATAATCTTATATGTTTCGATAAGATCACCTCTCATTCTTCTGAATTCCAATGAGTAGTGGCCTAACCTACTCAACCTTTCCTCATAAGTCAACCCCCTCATCTCCAGAATCAACCGAGTGAACCTTCTCTGAACTGCCTCCAAAGCAAGTATATCCTTTTGTAAATATGGAAACCAAAACTGCACGCAGTATTCCAAGTGTGGCCTCACCAATACCCTGTACAACTGTAGCAAGACTTCCCTGCTTTTATTCTCCATCCCCTTTGCACTAAAGGCCAAGGTTCCATTGGCCTTCCTGATCACATGCTGTACCTGCATACTAACCTTTTGTGTTTCATGCACAAGTACCCCCAGGTCCCGCTGTACTGCAGCACTTTGCAATCTTTTTCCATTTAAATAATAACTTGCTCTTTGATTTTTTTCTGCCAAAGTGCATGACCTCACACTTTCCAACATTATACTCCACCTGCCAAGTTTTTGCTCATTTAGCCTGTCTATGTCCTTTTGCAGCTTTTTTAATGTCCTCCTCACACATTGCTTTTCCTCCCATCTTTGTATCGTCAGCAAACTTGGCTATGTTACACTCTGTCCCTTCCTCCAAGTTGTTAATATAGATTGTAAATAGTTGGGGTCCCAGCACTGATCCCTGCAGCACCCCACTGGTTACTGATTGCCAACCCTGGGCAGTTTTCCACATTGTTGGGTAAATGCCAGTGTTGGAGCTGTCTTGGAACAGCTTGGTTGAAGGTGCAGCTAGTTCTGGAGCACAAATCTTCAGCACGACAACTGGGATGTTATAGGGGCCCATAGCCTTTGCTATATCCAGTGTGCTCAGCCGCTTCTTGATAACACGTGAAGTGAATCAAATTGGCTGAAGACGGGCTTCAGTGATGTTAGGGTCCTCAGGCAGAGGTCTATATGGATCATCCATAATCTCTGTTTTCTGTCTGTTAACCAATCCTCTATCCATGCTCATATATTACCCCCAACCCCATGAGCTCTTGTCTTGCACCTCATCGAATGCCTTTAGAAAATCAAAATATACTACATCCACTGCTTCCCAGTTATCTACCCTGCTCGTTACATCCTCAAAAACTCTTAACATGTTTGTTAAACATGATTTCCCTTTCATAAAACCATGTTGACTCTGCCTAATATTATGATTTTCTAAGTGCCCTGTTACCACTTCCTCAATAATGGATTACATATTAACAATACAAATAGCTATCCATGGAATTCCTCACAAAAGATTATCAGTAAGGCAACGATCTTACAAAGGGAGCGTACCTTATTTAGTGGTTCTCAGCTGAAAAGCAGGGTTAGTTTACTTTAAATAGAATATGTAATATAAATTAATTACAATTGTCCAGGTAAGCCGTTCCACAAAGTAAACATGCTTATGAGGACCCAGTCATAACTTTGTCCCTTATGAGTAATCCAGTCAATCTCACCTGTGAAATTATTTTTTTTATCTCTCACCTTATCAGTGAAAATTCTGTATAATAACTGATGTTTCTAGAACAAGATCTAAAAAAGTTGGATATTGAAATTCTTACTTTGAGATCTGCTGGTAAACTGCTGTAGTCTATTTCAAATGCAGCTTCCAGTTCAAAGATATCTGTTGTGGCTTGGGTACTTTCAAGTTCCGTTCCGACCTGTAATAAAAATCTGAGTTTATTTCTGAAACATTATTAATTTCTCTGGAAGGAAACATTTTTCTCAATTTTTTTCTTATCTTGTAGCACTTTTTGCTAACAGCATGTCAATAGCCTTTTTTTTTTATATAACTCATTCCATTAATCACAACTTCATCTTGAAGAAACCATTCAACACATTCTACCCTAACACCTGTCACCTAACACTGTTTTCGTGTACTTTCCTTAATTGTGATATATTGTGATGTACACCTTCAATTGAAAACCCACCATTGTATCAAGTACAACATGAGAATGCCAAATTGTGAAATGTTGATTACTTGTTTGTCACAAAAAGGATTTTGGGGTTGCATTGTGTTGTGTCTTCAAACAAAGCAAATTCATGCAATTTTTTTTTAAAGCCAGACTGCAAGCATTATGCTTTGTGATGCCCATAGATTGTAAAGTATGCTATTTAAATGCATTTATTTATGTGTCTGAAAGGCGATTGTATCTATTTGCAACACCAGGGTTGTGATTTCGCCTACCGAGGCGGCTTCAAAGCGACCGGGGTAGGTGTCGGGTTGCAAGCCCACTCCTGGCACCATCCCGCTCTGTGAAAAGACTACCTTAGTTACAAAACTACCATCACCATGCATGTCACCGTGGGGCCATGTTAACCCCAAAAAGCTCCCATTTACCTCTTCCACCTGCTTCCAAGGAAGATAGATACTAGTTGGTCATTAGACAATTAACATGTGCAGGGTGTGGTAGGCGAGTGGTTATGTTACTGACCTTGAGTTCAAATATCATCATGGCAAGGTACGAAAACAAATTCACTAAATTCACTAATGTTCACTGGCCTACATGTGACTCCGTCCAACACTACATGGTTGACTATTAATGTCCTCTGAAGTGGCCCCAGAACCAACACAGTTATTCAAACAATTGCATCAAAGAGCGGGCCCACCACCATCTTCTCAGGGCAAAGAAGAATGGGTAATCATCAACGATTCCACTAAGCTGCGTGGCCCGCTCACTGGATTTTACATGGAAAAAAAATGCGCATGCGTGAAAATTTGAATGGGCCGTGCAGTCAGTTCAAGAGACGAAAAAAAATGACGGATCATTAGTAATAATGTAGCTTTACTATCATCGCCCACATACCAAGAACAAATAAAATAAGCTTGAGGTGTCGCTAGGTGGACACCACGGCGAACAGAACAAAATATCATAAAATGTTGATTGCATTGCCACAATCCTGAACACACCATGGACACTAACCCTACCGCAATGAACAGCTTCAGGTCTGCAGATTCAGCAACATCTGCTTGACTGTCTGCAAAATAATTAAAGTTGGAAATGTCAGCGGGTCAAGCAGCATCTGTGGAGAGAAAAACTGAGTTAACGTTTTGGGTCGACGACCCTTCGTCAGAACTGGCAAATGTTCGAAAAGAACACATTCTTAAAAAGCACTGAAAGGGGGAGGGGAAGAATGAACAAAAGGGAAGGTCTGTGATAGGGCGGCAGGCGGGAGAGATTAGAGACACAAAAGGGATGATGAGCCGAATTGAAATGGTAATGGCAGGAGTTAAAAAAAGGTTCATCTAGATAGGGTGTGAATGGTGGAATAATGACCAACTGCCATTGGAGACAAATAGAAAAAACACATAAGATAGAGGGGCAGGGGGAGAAAGGGAGCCAAAGATGGGCAGAGGTTATGCTCTGAAATTGTTGAACTCGATGTTGAGTCCAGAAGGTTGTAAAGTGCCTAAACGAAAGACGAGGTGCTGTTCCTCGAGCTTGCGTTGAGCTTCATTGGAACAGGGCAGGAGTCCGAGGATGGAGATATCTACTTCCTTCCCAAGATCCCCAAACAGGACTGCCCCAGTAGACCCATCGTTTCAGCCTGTTCTTGCCCCACAGAATCTATTTCTTGCTATCTCGACTCTATTTTTTCTCCCCTTGTCCACTCTCTTCCCACCTACATCTGTGATTCCTCCAACGCCTTCTGTCACTTCAACAGTTTCTAGTTTCCCGGCCCCAACCATCTCTTTTTCACCATGGATGCCCAATCCCCCCGCCCCCCAGGATGGCCTTAGGGCTCTTTGCTTCTTCCTCGAGCAGAGGCCCAATCAGTCCCCATCCATCACCACCCTCCTCCGCCTGGCTGAACTTATTCTCACATTTAACAACTTCTCCTTTAATTCCACTCACTTTCTCCTGGAAACCCGCATGAGTCCTAGCTATGCCTGATTTTTCGTGGGATATGTGGAACATTCTTTGTTCCAGTCCTACTCGGGTCCCCTCCCTCACACCTTTTTTCCAGTACATTGATGACTGTATCAGTGCAGTTTCCTGCTCTCAGCCCGAACTAGAAAATTTCATTCAATTTGCATCCAATTTCCACCCTTCCCTCACCTTCACATGGTCCATCTCCGGCTCTTCGCTTCCTTTCCTTGACTTCTCTCTCTCCATTTCTGGGGATAGGCTTTTGACCAGTATCCACGATAAGCCCAATGACTCTCACAGCTACCTGCACTACACTTCCTCCCACCCCGCATCCTGTAAGGATTCCATTTAATTCTCCCAGTTTCTCTGTCTCCGTCGCATCTGCTCTGACGACGCCACCTTTCACACGTCTTCCTTTTTCCTCAATCGAGGATTCCCCTCCGCCGTGATTAACATGGCCCTCGACTGTGTCCGTTCTATTTCCCGCACCTCTGCTCTCACCCCTACCCCTCCCTCTCAGAACCACGACAGGGTTCCCCTTGTCCACACCTTTCACCCCACCAGCCTCCATGTTCAACAAATCATACCTCGCCATTTCCGCCACCTCCAGTGTGATCCCACCACCAATCACATTTTCCCTCCACTCCCCTCTCAGCATTCCGAAGGGACCGCTCACTCCCCAATACCCTGGTCCATTCCGCAGTCATCCCCAGCACCTCCCCCCCTTCCCATGGCACCTTCTTGTGCAAGCGCAGGAGATGCCATTTTAACTGCTCTCTTCCCAGAAGTATTTGGGGCCCTGGAGTCATGTTTGTGGAAGGAGGCAGAGGCGGGCTGTGTAGGTTTTGGGAACTATGAGGTTGGTGGCTGTGGAGGGAAGATCTCCAGAGAAGATGAGGGTCAGTGAGAGTCTGGGAAATGATGTTCAGTGGTGGGGTCATGGTCCAGGGGAAGGTAGGAGGAGGTGTCAGAGAGATGGCGATCAGCCTCTGCAAGGTAGAGGTCGGTGGCGCTGTTGTTGTTTGGCGAATCGACCTCACGCGACACCTTGGTCCATTCCGCAGTTACCCCAAGCACCCCCTCCCCTTCCCACGGCACCTTCCCGTGCTAGCGCAGGAGATGCAACAGCTGCCGTTTTATCTCCTCCCTTCCCACAATCCAGGGCCCCAAATACTCCTTCCAGGTGAAACAGCGATTTACTTGTACTTCTTCAATTTAGTATAGGTGCAGCATCCAAAATCCGGAGTTCTGGAATCCGGAATGTTCCGGAACGATTCGTGGCAGGGTCGTCCGGAATCTGTAAAATGTTCTGGAATCCGGACCGGATGACCCTGCCCGACCTCGGGGCCTCCTCGCCGACCCGCGCGAACACCTCCTCGGCGGGGCCAGCCCAATAACAACAACCTTGGTGGAGCCTGCCCAACGACAACAACCTTGGCGGGGCCCCACCCGAACACCATCTCAGCGGGGCTGTCCCGCCCGACAGCCTCCTCAGCGGGGCCCCGCCCGACAACATCCTTGGCGGGGCCAGCGCTACGACAACCTCCTCAGCGGGGTCCCGTCCGACGTAAACACCTTCTCAACAGGTCCCGACAGCCCGCCCGACAACATCCTTGGTGGGGCCGGCCCCACGACGACCTCCTCGGCATGTTACACCCCCCGCCCCCCTTTGACATTCCGAAATCCGGAAATACCCGAACCTGCGCTCAGGTGTTTCTGGATTCGTGACATCAGAAAGACGTTCCAAAATCCGTCAAAACACAAAATTTGGAACAGCCTCGGTCCCGAGGTTTCCGGATTCGGGACGCTACACCTGTATACTGTTTTCGCTGCTCATGATGTGGTCTCCTCTACATTGGGAAGACCGAGCGTAGATTGGGAGACCGCTTTGCGGAACACCTCCGTTCAGTCCGTAAGTGTGACCTGAGCTTCCAGTCGCCAGTCACTTTAATTCTCCACTCCACTCCCACTCTGATATCTCCGTCCTCGGACTCCTGCACTGTTCCAATGAAGTTCAACGCAAGCTCGAGGAACAGCACCTCATCTTTTGTTTAGGCACTTTACAGCCTTCTGGACTCAACATCGAGTTCAACAATTTCAGAGCATAACCTCTGCTCATCCTTGGCTCCCTTCCCCAGCCCCATCTTATGTTTTTTTTCCCTTTGTCTCCAGTGGCAGCTGGTCATTATTCTGCCATCATACCCTATCTAGATTAACCTTTATCTAACTCCTGTCATTACCATTTCAATTCGGCCCATCTTCCCCTTTGTCTCTCTAATCTCTCCTGCCTGCTGCCCTAACACAGACCTTCCCTTTTGTTCATTCTTCCCCTCCCCTTTTCAGTGCTTCTTAAGAATGTGTTCTTTTCGAACATTCGCCAGTTCTGATGAAGGGTCGTCGACCCGAAACGTTAACTCTGTTTTTCTCTCCACAGTTGCTGCTTTACCCGCTGAGATTTCCAGCATTTTGTGTTTTTATTTCAGATTCCAGCATCCGCAGTTTTGCAAAATTGTGTTTGGTACTGAACAGTGAATATGTGTGTATATATTCTCATACTTGGCTTCGGGTAATGGCTTCCAACAATTGCTGTCGAAAGCTTCAGTTTCCTCATCAGCAATGCAATGGTTTTCTGCCTTCAGTACAGTGTACATAGTACGACTTGTGACATATCTGCCAAGTCAGTGCTACACAACACGCTTACTCTTATAAACTGCTTAATCAAGTTCCATATGTGATGGGCTTCGACAAAGATGTGCCCGCTGTGAGCTTTACTCTCCCTGCAGCGTACTCAGTGACAGGTTGGTGTAGGCCAGAGCTCTCCCTTCCTGCAACTATTTGGCTCTCTAGCTGAAACAACTCATATCTAACCATTCACAAAACATTCTGAACAGTAAATCTGCGAATATCTACCTGACTAATATCTTCTAGTGTGCCTTGGAGAAGTTCAATCTGTATATCTTGGACTTTGCAGGCTATTAGAAGATTGTGTCTCTCCAACCTTTTTTGTTCTATAGAAGTTTCTACAGATACATATTCCTTCTGAAGCTTTGCTAGCTCCCTAGAGACAAACAGCATAATGTCATTTTTTTTGTTTTCTTTTTGGCTTGCAGTGTTGATTTGGCAACTGTGCCAAAATATACAAGGGATATTCACTACTCGTGCTGTTGGTCAAATGAAGGAGTTCACGCTTATCTTATTGGAAACTTATTGGAGTTTCCACTCTGTTGCACTTTTTTTCCGGCACAACTTGCGAAAAAGATCAGGGAATTTTAAGTGTAAATTAAGTTCAGCTGAACTTGAATTTCCGTGATCTTTTGCGCTAGCATAAAAAACATTGCGCTAGAAGCCGGCCCCACCCACAAAACTGGCCACGCCCCCAGATTAATTAATCACCATCGGGAGTTTCCGCTAATTGCGAATTTGCAGGCCTTTGAGGGGCTCTAAAAACTAAACTAGTTCTTTTGGGGCACAAGGACACTAATAGGAACGTTTTATAAGCTTTTGAATAGAAGTTTTTATTTTTATTTACTAAAACTGACTACTATATCCCAATGTAACTCGGAAATGGTTCTGTATATTTTTCAAAAGTCCTTTTCAGTCATGTAAAATCGAGGTACTCACAGTTGGTGGATTGACACTGATTATAAATGCTTTTAAGTGATAAACCAAATTTCAGCAGTATTAATTAAACTGACCTAGTAGAACTTAGGTATATCAAGAAATATTTTAAGCAAATATATTTATTTTTAAAATTACGTTTTGAAATGCTGTACGAAACGCTGGTTCATGGCAATTTTCCGTTTGACACTATTCAAATGAGTTTGAGTGGAAGCTCAAGAAAATGAAACTCTCCTCAAAACCGCTGTTGTCTAAAGCGAAAACTCTACCCCGACATGTTTAAACTAATTTGGCAGGGGGAGAGGCAACAGGATGAAGCATTGGTGAGGCGATCACAGAGGATTGTCATAACCAAACAGCATGAGAATAAATAGTAGTTGAGAAATAGGAGGGATCTGAACAGGGGGGAAATGCGACTAAGATGGGTTTAGAGTGCAAGTACGTTAATGTAGGAGTGTAGTAAATAAGGTTGATGAGCTGTAGGCACAAGTAGCAATAACAGAGACCTAATTCAAAAAGGGGACGAATAGGCACTTAATATTCCCAGCTACAATGTATTCAGGAAAGATAGTGATGGGAACAAAAAAAGAGGGGGGGGGGGGGGGGGTGGCAGTATTGATCAAAAATATAGTTGCGGCTCTGAAAAGGGATAATGTATTTCAGGGTTCAAAGACAGAATCTATTTGCTTAGAATTTAGGAACAATAGAGTAACTATTGCTGGATATATACTGTAGGCCACCTGGAAGAGTCATCGCTAGAGTCCTCCGCAACCGTCTTCTTCCTGTGGATGAGGAGCTCCTCCCGGAATCACAGTGCGGATTTCGTCCCCTATAGGGTACAACGGACATGATTTTTACAGTGTGACAGCTGCATGAAAAATGCAGGGGACAGCACCAACACTTGTACATGGCCTTCTTTGACCTTACAAAGGCCTTTGACACTGTCAACCGCGAGGGTCTATGGAGCGTCCTCCTCCGTTTCGGCTGCCCCCAAAAGTCCGTCACCATCCTCCGCTTGCTCCATGGCGACATGCAAGCCGTGATCCTTTCCAACGGATCCATTACAGACCCAATCCACGTCCGGACTGGGGTCAAACAGGGCTGCGTCATCGCACCAACCCTCTTCTCAATCTTCCTCGCTGCCATGCTGCACCTCACACTCAACAAGCTCCCGTTGGAGTGAAACTAAACTACAGAACCAGTAGGAACCTGTTCGTCATCCCCAGGCCAGAGCCAAGATCAGCCCAACCTCTGTCGTTGAGCGACAGTACGCGGACGACGCCTGCGTCTGCACACAGAGAAGCTGAACTCCAAGTCATAATCAACATATTCACTGAGGCATACGAAAGCATGGGCCAGAGATTAAACATCCGTAAGACAAAGGTGATTCACGGCGCAGCCCTGGACAATGTGGACCATTTCCCATACCTCGGAAGCATCTTATCAACAAGAGCAGAAATTGACGACGAGGTTCAACACCGCCTCCAGTGCGCCAGTGCAGACCAGGTCCTCAAATCTGTCACCAAGCTCATGGTCTATAGGACTGTAGTAATACCCGCCCTCCTGTATGGCTCAGAGATATGGACCATGTACAGTAGACACCTCAAGTTGCTGGAGAAATACCACCAACGATGTCTCCGCAAAATCCTGCAAATCCCTAGGAGGATAGACACACCAACGTTAGCGTCCTCGACCAGGCCAACATCCCCAGCATTGAAACACTGACCATACTCCAACAGCTCCGCTGGGCTGGCCACATTGTTCGCATGCCTGACACGAGATTCCCAAAGCAAGCACTTTATTCGGAACTCCTTCACGGCAAACGAGCCAAAGGTGGGCAGAGGAAACGTTTCAAGGACACTCTCAAAGCCTCCTTGGTAAAGTGCAACATCCCCACCGACACCTGGCCAAAGACCGCCCTAAGTGGAGGAAGTGCTTCCGGGAGGGCGCTGAGCACCTCGAGTCTCATTGCCGAGAGCATGCAGAAATCAAGCGCAGGCAGCGGAAAGAGCGTGCAGCAAACCAGTCCCACCCACCCTTTCCTTCAACGACTGTCTGTCCCACCTGTGACAGGGACTGTGCTTCTCGTATTGGACTGTTCAGTCACCTAACAACTCATTTTTACAATGGAAGCAAGTCTTCCTCGATTCCGAGGGACTGCCTATGACGATGATCCTTATTAGTCAGGAAATTGTGTTGGGGAAATTGATGGGATTGAAGGCCGATAAATCTCTAGGGCCTGATAGTCTGCATCCCAGAGTACTTAAGGAAGTGGCCTTAGAAATAGTGGATGCATTGGTGGTCATTTTCCAACATTCTTTAGACTCTGGATCATTTCCTATGGATTGGAGGGTAGCTAATGTAACCACACTTTTTAAAAAAGGAGGGAGAGAAAAACGGTTAGCCTGATACCGGTAGTGGGGAATATGTTGGAATCAATTATTAAAGATGTCATAGCAGCGGACTTGGAAAGCAGTGACAGGATCGGTCCAAGTCAGCATGCATTTATGAAAGGGAAATCATGCTTGACAAATCTTCTAGAATTTTTTGAGGATGTAACTAGTAGAGTGGACAAGGGAGAACCAGTGGATGTGGTGTATTTGGATTTTCAAAAGGATTTTGACAAGGTCCCACACAAGAGATTAGTGTGCAAAATTAAAGCACATGGTATTGGGGGTAATGTATTGACATGGATAGAGAACTGGTTGGCAGACAGGAAGCAAAGAGTAGGAATAAACCTTTTCAGTATGGCAGGCAGTGACTAGTGGGGTACCGCAAGGTTCAGTGCTGGGCCCCCAGCTATTTACAATATACATTAATGATTTGGACGAAGGAATTGAATGTAGTATCTCCAAGTTTGCAGATGACACTAAGCTGGGTGGCAGTGTGAGCTGTGAGGAGGATGCTAAGAGGCTGCAGGGTGACTTGGACAGGTTAGGTGATAGGCAAATGCATGACAGATGCAGTATAATGTAGATAAATGTGAGGTTATCCACTTTGGTGACAAAAATAGGAAGGCAGATTATTATCTGAATGGTGACAGATTAGGAAAAGGGGAGGTGCAACGAGACCTGGGTGTCATGGTACATCAGTCATTGAAAGTTGGCATGCAGGTACAGCAGGTGGTGAAGAAGGCAAATGGCATGTTGGCCTTCATAGCGAGAGGATTTGAGTATTGGAGCAGGGAGGTCTTACTGCAGTTGTACAGGGCCTTGGTGAGGCCACACCTTGAATATTGTGTACAGTTTTGGTCTCCTAATCTGAGGAAGGACATTCTTGCTATTGAGGGAGTGCAGTGAAGGTTCACCAGACTGATTCCCGGGATGGCGATGTTATGTATGCAAAACCTTGTAACCAGCAAACTACCGCCACCAGAGGGCGCATCTTTTGGAGTCCCAAGGGATCCCAGCATCCCTTGGGAGCACTGCATATAAGCAGGCCTCCCATGCTGTACCAGCACTCTGCAGTCAGAATAAAGAGACAAAGGTCACACTTACTCAAGTCTACAGTACTCAGTTACAGTGCTTTATTTGAGACATAACAACTGGCGACGAGTAATAGATAACGAACCATCATGCAAAAACGTAGAGAACTGTTGGTATCCTGGAGAAATTCTCAGAAGTGACAATTGGGAAGCTTTCGTGACGCAACTCGACCAATACTTTGTGACCAATGAGCTGGAAGGGAATGAAAACGCTGCCAAACAAAGAGTGATCCTCCTCACCGTCTGCGGGGCAACAACCTATGGCCTCATGAAGAATTTTCTTGCTGCAGTGAAACCAACAACCAAATCGTATGAAGAACTGTGTACACTGGTCCGGGAGCACCTAAATCCAAAGGAGAGCATTCTGATGGCAAGGTATCGATTTTATACATGTCAACGGTCTGAAGGCCAGTAAGTGGCGAGCTACGTCGCCGAACTAAGGCGCCTTGCAGGACATTGCGAATTCGGTGGATTCTTGGAACAAATGCGGAGACTTTTTGTGCTTGGCATTGGCCATGAGGTTATCCTTCGCAAACTATTGACTGTTGAAACACCGAACCTGAGCAAAGCCATAACGATAGCCCAGGCATTTATGTCCACTAGCAACAACACAAAACAAATTTTGCAGCATAAAGATGCATTGGCAAGTACTGTACACAAAGTAACATCGTTTTCAGGCAGGAATGCATATGGCAGAACGTACACGCCTGCAGCTGCACGACCTCAGATGACTCAAATCCGCCATCAAGTGTGACTGCGAGGCAATTAACAATTTGTTGGCGCTGCGGAGGTGATCATCGAGCCTATCAAGGCTGCTTCAAACACTATGCGTGCAAAGGCTGTGGAACAATGGGACACCTCCAGCGAATGTGCAGACGAGCTGCAAACCCTGCAAACCACCACGTTGCAGAGGAAGATCGATCCGTGGCGGATCAAACTAAACTAGAGACTCGAACCGAGGAGGCAGAAGTGTACGGGGTACACACCTTCACCACGACATATCCACCGATCATGTTAAAAGTTGAACTGAGCGGAATTCCAGTATCCATGGAATTGGACACGGGTGCAAGTCAGTCTATCATGAGCAAAAAAGCTTTTGAGAGGCTGTGGTGCAACAAGGTACAAAGGTCCAAGCTGAGCCCTATTTTTACCAAGCTGAGAACTTACAGTAAAGAGCTGATCCCTGTAATTGGCTGTGCAGCAGTAAAAGTCTCCTATGATGGAGCCGTGCACGAACTACCACTATGGATTGTACCAGGAGATGGCCCCACACTGTTCGGCAGAAGCTGGCTGGGAAAAATCCGCTGGAATTGGGACGACATCCGAGCGCTTCCGTCTGTCGACGATGCCTCGTGTGCCCAGGTTTTGAGTAAGTTCCCGTTATTGTTTGAGCCAGGCATCGGAAATTTCTCTGGGGCGAAGGTGCAGATCCACTTGGTTCCCGGTACACGACCCATCCACCACAAGGCACGTGCGCTGCCATACATGATGTGAAAGTGGAGATCGAGCTGGACAGGTTGCAACGAGAGGGCATCAAGGGCGATGGCACGGTCAGAATTTGTGGGGACTATAAAGTAACAATTGACCATTTTTCGCTGCAGGACCAGTACCCGCTACCCAAGGCAGGCGACCTATTTGTGACGCTGGCAGGAGGGAAGATGTTCACCAAGTTGGACCTGACCTCGGCCTACATGACGCAGGAGCTGGCGGAATCTTTGAACGGCCTCACCTGCATCAACACGCACAAAGGTCTGTTTGTCTACAATAGATGCCCATTTGGGATTCAATCGGCCATGGCTATTTTTCAAAGGGACATGGAAAGTCTGCTAAAGTTGGTTCCGCGCACCGTGGTTTTCCAGGACGACATATCGATCAAAGGTCGGGACACTATCGAACACTTGCAGAACCTGGAAGAGGTTCTCCGTCAGCTAGATTGTGTGGGGCTCAGGTTGAAACGCTCGAAGTGTGTTTTCCTGATGCTAGAGGTCGAGTTCTTAGGGAGAAGAATCGCGGCAAACGGCATCAGACCCACCGACGCCAAGATGGAGGCCATCAAGAATGCGCCGAGACCACAAAACGTGACAGAGCTGCGGTCGTTCCTGGGACTCAATTATTTTGGTAATTTCTTACGCGGGTTAAGCACCTTGCTCGAACCTCTACGTGTTGCTACGCAAGGGAGATGACTGGGTATGGGGGAAACTCACAAGAGACTGCTTTTGAGAAAGCCAGAAATCTGTTATGTTCCAACAAATTGCTTGTTCTGTATGACCCATGTAAACGTTTAGTGTTAGCTTGCGATGCATCTTCGTATGGGGTAGGGTACGTGTTGCAAGCAAATGAATCAGGAACATTGCAACCGGTCGCTTATGCGTCCAGGAGTTTGTCCAAGGCCGAAAGGGCCTACAGCATGATCGTAAACGCATGCCAGAGCTTTTTCAGAGTGAAAAAAATGCACCAGTATCTGATGGGCTCAAGTTCGAGTTAGTAACTGACCATAAGCCGCTCATATCGCTATTCTCAGAGAGCAAAGGTATTAATACCAATGCCTCTGCTCGCATCCAAAGATGGGCGCTCACGCTGTCTGCATATAACTATGTAATTCACCACAGGCCAGGCACAGAGAACTGCGCTGATGCTCTCAGTTGGCTACCATTGCCCAACACTGGGGTGGAAATGGCACATCCTGCAGACTTTCTCTTGGTGATGGATGCATTTGAAAACGAAAAGTCACCCGTTACGGCCCACCAGATCAGGACCTGGACCAGCCAGGATCCTTTACTGTCTCTTGTAAAAAACTGTGTCCTCCATGGGAGCTGGTCCAGCGTCCCAGCAGAGATGCATGAAGAGATCAAGCCGTTCCAGCGGCGCAAAGACGAAATGTCCATACAGACGGACTGTTTTTTGTGGGATAATCGCGTGGTTTTGCCTAAGAAAGGCAGGGAAACATTCATACGCGACCTACACAGGACCCATCCAGGCATAGTAATGATGAAAGCTATAGCCAGATCCCATGTGTGATGGCCCGGCATCGACTCAGATTTGGAGTCTTGCGTGTGCCAATGCAATACTTGTTCTCAACTGAGCAATGCACCCAGGGAAGCATCGCTAAGTTTGTGGTCATGGCCCTCCAAACCGTGGTCTAGGATCCACGTTGACTTCGCTGGCCCGTTTCCAGGCAAAATGTTTTTGGTTGTTGTGGATGCTCATTCAAAATGGAGTGAGTGTGTAATAATGTCTGTAAGCCGTCCACTGCCACCATCGAAAGCCTACGAGCCATGTTTGCCACGCATGGCCTAACTGATGTCCTTGTCAGCGACAACGGGCCGTGCTTCACCAGCGCCGAATTCAAGGAATTCATGACCCGCAATTGGATCAAGCACGTCACATCTGCCCCGTTTAAGCCTGCATCTAATGGCCAGGCAGAACGGGCAGTCCAAACCATCAAGCAAAGCTTAAAATCCGTGTCGGAAGGCTCCCTGCAGACCCGCCTGTCCTGAGTCCTGCTCAGCTACTGCACAAGACCCCACTCGCTTCCCGGGGCTCCCCCTGCCGAACTGCTCATGAAAAGGGCACTCAAAACAAGGCTCTCTCTAGTCCACCCTGATCTCCATGATCATGTCAAGGGTAGGCAGCATCAACAAAGCATGTACCATGATCGCGCAAATTTGTCACGCGATATTGAAGTCAATGACCCTGTATTTGTACTCAACTATGGACATGGTCCCAAATAGCTTGCTGGCACTGTCGCAGCCAAAGAAGGGAGTAGGGTGTTTGAGGTCAAACTTGCAAATGGACTAACTTGCAGAAAGCATTTGGACCAAACCAAACTGCGATTCACAGACAGCCACGAGCAACCTGAAGAAGACGCACCAACTTCAACCCGCTGATATACACACAAGTGGCAACCGACATCACGGTTGACCACGAAGCTTAACTCATCACCCCCACAGCCCAGCTGCGCAGCAGCCCAGCGAAGACCCAACCAACTCACCTGCACCTGTGTTTGTACCGAGACGATCGACTAGGGAGCGGAAAGCCCCAGATCGTCTCACCCTGTAAATACGTGTACTATTGACTTTAGGGGAGGCAAGTGATGTTATGTATGCAACACCTTGTAACTAGCATTCTACCGCCACCAGACGGTGAATCTGTTGGAGCCCCAAGGGCTCCCAGCATCCCTTGGGAGCACTGCATATAAGCAGGCCTTCCATGCTGTGCCAGCACTCTGGAGTCAGAATAAAGAAACTAAGGTCACACTTATTCAAGTCTAGAGTACTCAGTCACATTGCTTTATTTGAGACATACCAGGCAGGACTGACAGGTGAAGAAAGACTGGATCGACTAGGCTTGTATTCACCGGAATTTAGAAGAATGAGAGGGGATCTCATAGAAACATATAAAATTGTGACGGGACTGGACAGGTTAGATGCAGGATGAATGTTCCCGATGTTGGGGAAGTCCAGAACCAGGGGTCACAATCTAAGGATAAGGGGTAAGCCATTTAGGACCATGATGAGGAGAAACTTCTTCATTCAGAGAATTGTGAACCTGTGGAATTCTCTACCACAGAAAGTTGTTGAGGCCAGTTCGTTAGATATATTCAAAAGGGAGTTAGATGTGGCCCTTACGGCTAAAGGGATCAAGGGGTATGGAGAGAACGCAGGAATGGGGTACTGAAGTTGCATGATCAGCCATGATCATATTGAATGGTGGTGCAGGCTCAAAGGGCCGAATGGCCTACTCCTGCACCTATTTTCTATGTTTCTATGATAGGCCACCAAATAGTGGGAAGGATAGAGGTGCAAATTTGCAGACAAGTTGCAGAAAGATGCAAGAACTACAGAGTAGTGAAAATGGGGGACTTCAATTATCTTAATTTGGACTGAGAAAATAACCATGTAAAGTGCAAGAAGCAAATGAATTCCTGAAATGTGTATGAAAACGTTCTTGATCAGTGTGTTTCCAGCCCAACAAGGAAGGACGCAGTGCTAGATCTAGTTCTGGGGAATGAAGTGGGGCAAGTGGAGCATGTTTCAGTGGGAGAGCATTTGGAAAACAGTGATCACAATATCATTAGGTTAGAGTAGTTATGGAAAAAGACATGGCAAAATCAAATGTGAAAATGCTCAACTGGAGAAGGGCTAATTTCAGTAAATTGTAAAAGAATTTGGTCTAGGTGGATTGTAATCAAAGATTGGCAGGTTAAACAGTAAATGAGCAATGGGAGACCTTCAAAGAGGAGATAGTTTGGGTACAGACCAGACACATTCCCACGATGAGGAAAGGAAGGGCATCCAAATCTGGAACTCCCTGGATGACAAAAGACAGAGATTAAATTGAAACAGAAAAAGGCAGATTATATTAAATACTAAAGCAAAATACTGCGGATGCTGGAAATCTGAAAACAGAAAATGCTGGAAATACACTGGTCAGGCAGCACCCGTGGGGGGAGAAACAAAGTTCACGCTTCAGATCGATGATCTTTCTTCAGAAAAAGTTAGAGTAACAGATTTTAATCAAGTACAGAGGCAGGGAAAGGGGGAATGGAGAAAAAAACAAAAGGGAAGGTCTGTGATAGGGTGGAAGACAGGAGAGATTAAATGGCAATAGGGATGATGGTACAAGACAAATGTAATGGTAATGGAACAAGTAAAGAAACAAAAGATGGGTCTAGAGGAGCAGTAAATGGGAATAGCAGAATCATTACCAACAGCTGAGTTATGATCTGAAATTTTGAACTCAATGTTGAGTCCAGAAGGCTGTAAAATGCCTAATTGAAAGATGAAATGCTGTTCCTTGAGCTTACATTGAGCTTCTTTGGAATGGTGTAGGAGGCCGAGGACAGAGAGGTCAGAGTGGGAGTGGGGCAGAGAATTAAATGACAAGCAACCAGAAGCTCGTGGTCATGCTTGCAGACTGAATCTGCATTTGGTCTCCCCAATGTAGAGGAGACTGCATTTGTGAGCAGCGAATACAGTATACTAAATCGCTGTTTCAACTGGAAGGAGTGTTTGGGGCCCTGGACAATGCCAACAGAAAGGGGCAGGTATTGCATCTCCTGCGCTTGCATGGGACAGTGCTGTGGGAAGAGAAGGGGTGATTGACTTAGCTTATGATTAATGTCGGATAAATGTAGAAAACCAAGCTGAATACAAAATGTACAGGGGCAAATTGAAAAAGGAAATGAGGGGCAAAAAGAGTGTAGGTTAATAGATTAGGAGGTAAAATAATAGGGAATACAAGTCTTTTATGAAAATATTAATAGTAAAAGGTTGGTCAAAGGAAGGGTGGAGCCGATAAGGGACCAAAAAGATAATCTTATGAAGGCAGAGTGCATGGCTGAGGTACTAAATGAGTACATTTCACTCTCTTTGATAAAGAAGGGATGCTAGCAATGTGAAGTAAAGAGGAAGGTAGTAGAATAATTGAATAGGATAAAAATAGATAAAGTGGAGGTACTAAAGAGTTTGGCAACGTTCAAAGTAGGCATACGAAAGCAAAATACAGTGGATGTTGGATTCTGAAATAAAAACAGAAAATGCTGGAAATACTCAACAGGTTGGGCAGCATCTATGGAGAGAAACAGAGTTAACGTTTAGTCGATGACCCTTTGTCAGAACGTATGCCTCAAAGTATGCATCCTAGGTTGCTGAGGGAAGTAAAGGTGGAAATTGCAGAGGCTCTGGCTATAATCTTCCAATTGTTCTAAGATAGGGGAGTGGTGCCAAAGGACTGCAGTATTTCAAATGTTGCATCCTTGTTCTAAAAAAGGACGGAGGAATATAAACCAGCCAACAACGGGCCAGTCAGCCTAACGTTAATGGTGGAGAAAATTTTAGAGACATTAATCTGGGATACAATTAATTGACACTTGGAAAAATATGGGCTAATAAATGAAATCCAGCACAAATTTGTTAAAGGCAAATTGTGTTTGACTAACTAGATTGAGCTCTTTGATGAAGTAATGAAGAGGGTGGATGAGGGAAGTGCGGTTGAGGATGTGTATATGGACTTTCAAAAGATAGAAACTGTTCCCATTGGCAGAAGGGTCGTGAACCAAAGGACACAGATTTATGATGATTTGTAGAAGAACCAATGAGGGAAAACTTTTTTACGCAAGTGGTTAGGATCTGGAATGCACTGCCTGAAAGCATGGTGGAGGCAGATTCAACCATGACTTTCAAAAGGGAATTGGATAAGTACCTGAAGGAAAATATTTGCAGGGTTCTGGGGAAAGGCGGGGAAGTGGGACCAGCTGAAGTGCACTTCCAGAGAGCTGGTACGGGCTCGATGGGCAGAATGGCCTCCTGTGCTCTAACCATTCTATGATTCGAAGTACAGATTGTAAAGTCCTGACCCTGCAGTACAGACTTACACGAGGCACATGCTGAAGTCAAGGTCATGAGTGCCCACCGCTGAATGCGCGCCGAGGCGTTGGCGTTTATTGCCTTGCACTCGGATAGCACGGACGTGAGGGGTTTGTGGTCGGTTTCTAACGCGAACTTGGCCCCGAAAAGGTATTGGTGCATCTTTTGACAGCGTACACGCACGCGAGCGCCTCCTTCTCAACCATACCGTACCTGCGTCCGCCCGCGAAAGTGACCTGGAGGCATAAGCAATGGGTTGTAATTGACCTGCATCATTGACATGCTGTGAAACGCACCCGACCCTGTACGCTGACGCATCACATGTAAGAACTAGCTTTTTTACCTGGGTCAAAAAAGGCTAAAACACTGTTGGAACATAGAAGGTTGCGTGCCTTATTGAAGGCGCGTTCTTGGCCGTCCCCCCAAAACCAATCGCATCCCTTTCTGAGTAGCACGTGGAGAGGCTCCAGCAGTGTGCTCAAGTTCTGCATAAAGTTCCCAAAGTAATTGAGTAGCCCGAGAAAGGCACGCAGTTCCGAGACATTCCGGGGCCTGGGTGCCAGACGAATTGCTTCGGTTTTGGATTCTGTTGGGCGGATTCCATCAGTGGCAATCCTTCTGCCAAAAAATGCAACCTAGGGCGCGAGAAACAGACACTTGGATTTCTTAACTCTTAGGCCTACCCGATCCAATCGACTTAGTACTTCCACCAAATTGCGGAGATGGGAGTCGGTGTCCCTGCCCGTGATGAGTATGTCATCTTGAAACACAACCGTCCCCGGGATGGACTTGAGCAGACTCTCCACGTTGCGCTGGAATATAGCAGCTGCCGACCTGATGCCGAATGGGCATCAATTGTACATAAAAAGGCCTCGATGTGTGTTGATGGTGGTGAGTAGCTTAGACTCTTCGGTCAGTTCTTGCTTCATATACGCAGATGTGAGATCTAGTTTCGAGAAAAGTTTTCCTCCAGCCAATGTGGCAAATAGGTCCTCCGCTCTGGACAGCGGGTATTGGTCCTGTAGGGAGACTCTATTTATGGTAGACTTGTACATAAGAACATAAGAATTAGGAACAGGAGTAGGCCATCTAGCCCCTTGAGCCTGCTCCGCCATTCAACAAGATCATGGCTGATCTGGCTGTGGACTCAGCTCCACTTACCCGCCCGCTCCCCGTAACCCTTAATTCCCTTATTGGTTAAAAATCTATCTGTAACTTAAATACATTCAATGAGCCTCAACTGCTTCCTTGGGCAGAGAATTCCACAGATTCACAACCCTCTGGGAGAAGAAATTCCTTCTCAACTCGGTTTTAAATGGGCTCCCCCGTATTTTGAGGCTGTGCCCCCTAGTACTAGTCTTCCCGACCAGTGGAAACAATCTCTCTGCCTCTATCTTGTCTATCCCTTTCATTATTTTAAATGTTTCTATAAGATCACCCCTCATCCTTCTGAACTCCAACGAATAAAGACCCAGTCTATTCAATCTATCATCATAAGGTAACCCCCTCATCTCCGGAATCAGCCTCGTGAATCGTCTCTGTACCCCCTCCAAAGCTGGTATATCCTTCCTTAAGTAAGGTGACCAAAACTGCACGCAGTACTCCCGGTGCGGCCTCACCAATACCCTATACAGTTGCAGAAGGACCTCCCTGTTTTTGTACTCCATCCCTCTCGCAATGAAGGCCAACATTCCATTCGCCTTCCTGATTACCTGCTGCACCTGCAAACTTCATGCACAAGGACCCCCAGGTCCCTCTACACCGCAGCATGTTGTAATTTCTCCCCATTCAAATAATATTCCCCTTTACTGTTTTTTTTCCCAAGGTGGATGACCTCACACTTTCCGACATCGTATTCCATCTGAGCCCATTCGCTTAACCTATCTAAATCTCTTTGCAGCCTTTCTGTGTCCTCACAGATTCGTACGGATCCATCAGGCTTCATGATGGGGACGATGGGACTTGCCCAGTTGCTAAATTCCACGGGTGAGATAATGCCTTCCTGCAGAAGCCGGTCCAGTTCGTGTTAAATCTTTTCCCTCATCACGTAAGGCACAGCTCTGGCCTTGTGATGGACCAGTCTGGCATCCTGTGTGATGTAGATTTTAACTTTAGCCCCTTTGAAAGTGCCCACACCTGGCTGAAAGAGATGTTCAAAACGACTTAGAACTGTTGAACAGGAGGTCCGTTCCTCTGACGACATGGCGTGAACATCATCCCATTTCCAATTTAGTTTTGCCAGCCAGCTTCTCCCCAACAGTGCTGGGAGATCTCCGGGGACAATCCACTGGGGAAGTCGGTTCACCGTCCCTTTGTGTGTGACTGAGAGCATGGCGCTGCCAAGGACTGGGACAATTTCTTTGGTATAGGTCCTTAGTTTGGTGTCGATCCTTGTGAGTTTTGGTGTTGCTTTTGTGCGGCCACAGCTGTTCAAATTTTGGACGCTAATGAGAGATTGACTGGCTCCCGTGTCCAATTCCATGTGGAGGCATCTTGTTGTAAGAACAGTGGACATTGATCGTGTTGACCCGCTGTACCCGGCGTCGCGGGCACTGTCCCCACCGTCTTCTGGTCCGCTTTCCGACCCTTCCAATTCATATACCAGTCGAGCTGCTGTTTTTCTGCACATGCGAGCCAGATGCCCTGTATAGTTGCAGTTTCTGCAAACAGCATGCTGAAATCGACACCCCCTTGTTGAGTGCCTTCCCCCACATCTCCAGCACAGACCGCTTCCATTGTTTCCGAAGGATGAGCTGTGTCTGGCTGATCTCTCTTCAGCTTCTCTCAGTCTGTAGTTGATTGCTCGCATTGTGGGTTGATGAGGTGTGAACGGCCATTCCTGTGGCCCTTGATGGCTTCTGGCACCACTGCCTGCTGTTGAACGCCTGCTCTCCTGCCTTTGCCTGTGTGTGGGGGTAGCGGCTCGTTTCACGCTGTGAACCCCTTGTTTTGATGTTTCGTTAGTTGTCGTACCCGCAGTATAGATCAACCTTGTTTCTTCTTCTCCTGCCAAGAATGTCTGTGCGACCAGTGCTGCTGCCTCTAGGGTCAAGTTCTTGGTCTCTATAAGCTTTCGGAATATGCCTGCGTGACCTATTCCCTCAATAAAAAAGTCTCTCAGTACTTTTCTCCTTAGTTCATCGGAGAACTCACATAAACCAGCCAGCCTCCGAAGTTCCGCCACAAAGTCGGGTATGCTATGGCCCACACAGCGTCTGTAGTTGTAGAACTCGTGTCTGGCCATGTGTAGGTTGCTCGCTGGCTTCAGGTGGTCTCTCACCAGTGTGCTCAACTCCTCAAGCGACTTGCTTGCTGGTTTCTTGGGTGCCAGCAGGTCCTTCATTAAGGTATATGTTTTCGAGCCACAGCCGGTCAAGAGATGGGCTCTTCTCTTGTCTGCCTTATCGTCGCCCAACCAGTCTTTGGTTACAAAGCTTTGCTGGAGCTTTTCTATAAAGTCCTCCCAATTGTCTCCAGCATTGTATTTCTCATCTGAGCCGTTGGTAGACATTCTGTGGATTCTGTGATCCCGTAACTCGTCGCCACTGTAAAGTCCTGACCCTGCAGTACAGACTTACACGAGGCACATGCTGAAGTCAAGGTCACTCTGGACCTGCACCTTTATTTCACAGCTCTCGAGTGCCACACTTGCCTGAGACCTGCCTTTATATACCTGTGTGGAACATGTATGCAGTGTCTCCTGCAAGTGCACCCATGGTGGTAAAGTATGCTTGTGGTTACAGGTCATATCTAGTTACAGTCATGTATAGCATGGTAAGATACAGTTATATACAGTAGTGTGAGATACATGACAAGATTGAACCTCTCAAATCCGGCACTCTCTGGTCCGGCAGCCTCCCTGGTCCGGCAGTATTTGCAGCGAGGGGTCGCGACCCGCACTGTGTCCTGTGAGCGGGTGGGCAGCCCTCGGGCCCAGTGACATTGTTGCTGCCCCTCCCAACAACACCCGCCCCGAGCTGTCACTTAACTTTTTGATGTTGGACTTGGAGGCCGGATAGAAATCCTATTTATACATGAAATTGATGGACGATTTCCCCATGTCCACGGGAACCAACCATCACGCCTAAAACTGGGGCTGGGATCAGGAGGAGCCGCGGGTTCCCATAGGGACAGAACGAGGCACTACAGAGCGGGCAGGAGCACTGCCGGCTCAGTGAGGAGGTGAGGGTTCGACCGGGTGTCAGGTTTAGGGGAACTTAGTGTTTATTTAAACCGGGTACTGCTGACAACGACCCGGGTCGTTGTGAGCAGTGTTGTCAGACCTCTGTGATGGAATCAGCCACCTCCACTACCAAAACTAAGAAAACAAACGCTGGCATACAGCACCCGGAGAAGCCGCCGTATTCCTACATAGCCCTGATTATGGTGGCTATCCAGAGCTCTCCCACTAAGCGAGATCTACAAGTTCCTCCGAGCTGCTTCCCTTTTTCCGAGGCTCCTACCAAGGCTGGAGGACATTTGCCAATCAACGTTGACTGGATGGGTTTACCGGGACATTCTGCCTCTCGACCAACAATGGTCACTATATGGGAAGCTGTACAGGATCTTCAGTCAGAGACTACACCAACCACGCCCGCGTCTCCCTTGCTCACCGGCGGTGGGGTGATGGAGCCGCACTCCACATATACTACCTCGGCTTCAGCATGGGCTCCTTCAGCCTCCGTGCTGAACAACGGGGCTCCTTGTATCAAACAGCAGCCCCTCTCGCCGTGCAACCCGTCGGCGAATCTCACTTCCAACCTGCAAGCACACTCCCTAAATCAGGCCTATTTATATCAAAATAGCCACAACGCGGCCGATATATAAGGTACGGAGCCCATGGTACTACAGTTATAGATTAGCAAAAATAGCTTTTGTAGGAAGCAATTCTAAAACTTTGCTGACAGTGTGATTTTTAAAGCTGGGGTCTGGGGTAGGCGTGACCTCCCATAGTCCGGCAAATTGTCTTGTCCTGCACAGGCCAGGTCCCAAGGGTGCCAGATTAGACAGGTTCAATCTGTACCACATCACAGACTTTAGAAAAATTGAAGCCCATGGGAGTAATGGGGCAGCGGCTGTGTGGATACAAAATTGGCTAAGGGACAGAAAACAGAGTAGTGGTGAATGGTCGGTTTTCAGACTGGAGATAAGTCTGTCCCCATGGTCAGTGTTGGGACCACTGCTCTTTTTCATATATATTAGTGCCCTGGATTTGAGTATACAGGGCATAATTTCAAAGTTTCCAGATGACACAAAACATGGAAATGCAGCAAATAGTAAGAAGGATAATAACAGAACTCAGCAGGACATATACAGACTGGTGAAATGGGTAGACACATGGCAGATGAAATTTAACGCAGAGAATTGTTTTTCTATTCGTTCCAGGATGTGGGCATCGCTGGCAAGGCCAGAATTTATTGTCCATCCCTAATTGCCCTTGAGAAGGTGGTGGTGAGTGGCCTTCTTGAACTGCTGCAGTCCTTGTAGTGAAGGAACTCACACAGTGCTATTGGGGAGGGAGTTTCAGGATTTTGACCCAGCAACAATAAAGGAACAGCGATATATTTCCAAGTCAGGATGATGTGTAACTTGGAGGGGAACTTGCAGGTGATGGTGCTCCGATGCACCTGCTGCCCTTGTCCTTCTAGGTGGTAAAGATCACGGATTTGGGAGGGGTTGCTGAAGAAACCTTGACGAGTTACTGCAGTGCACCTTGTAGACTGTACACACTGCAGCTACAGTGCACCGTTGGTGGAGGGAGTGAGTGTTGAAGGTGGTGGATGGGGTGCCAATCAAGCGGGCTGCTTTGTCCTAGATGGTGTTGAGCTACTTGACTGTTGTTAGGTTGGAGTATTGTGTCCAATTCTGGGAAGGCTGTCAAGGCCTTAGAGAGGATTTACTAGAATGGTACCAGGGATGAAAGCCTTTAGTTACGTGGAGAGACTAGATACATCGGGGTTGTTCCCCTTACAGCATAGAAGGTTAAGGGAAGATTTGATAGAGGTGTTCAAAATCATGAAGAGTGTTGATAGAGTAAATAAAGAGAAACTGTTTCCAGTGGCAGAAGAATCGGTAACCAGAAGACACAGATTTAAAATATTTGGCAGAAGAACCAGAGGCAACATGAGGGAAAAAAAGATTACATAACGAGTTGTTATGATCTGGAATGCACTGCCTCGAAGGGTGGTGGAAGCAAATTCAATAATAACTTTCAAAAGGGAACTGGATAAATAATTGAAGTGGAAAAATTGGCAGGGTTATGGGGAAAGAGCAGGGGAGTGGGACTAAGTGGATAGCTCTTTCAAAGAGCCGGCACAGGCGCGATGGGCCGAATGTCCTCCTTCTGTACTTTATCGTTCTATAATTCTAAGTTAAAATTTATTAGTAAATCTTACTTGAAGACAGATTCTTGTATTAATTAATAGAATTGAAAGAAGTGATTTTACAAGACAATGAATAATCAAACTTATTTAGTATGAGAAAAACACTGTAAATCACAAAATAATAATGTTAACACGTAGACACAATATGCTGTATTTGTAGTTTGTATCAAATGTCCCATCAATAACTTTCAACATTTAAAAAATAATTTTAAAGTATTACCAAAATGAGAAAATTAAGGTGCTGTGCTTTAACTAAATGATTTGCTGGCCGTTTTTGGAGTAGTTTGGTTATTCACAACAAAATGTCTGATGGTGATGTGATAAGATGCACAAAACATACCTGCTAATATTTGATAATTTCTTTCTTCCAACTTCATCAAGTTCCTTTTGTGCATCTTTGGCTTGTGTCTTTTTAAGTAACAGCCTGTTATTGAGATCCCGCTGTACCACCAAGACTTCATCAACAATTCTCATTAACTGCATCTCCTCCTGTGATTTGCAATAGAAAACTGCAGTTTGCACCAGTTGGGAAGAGTTTCCATTCATGTTGTACATTAATGAAAGGGGGAATCAAGACATAAAAACAAGGGGCAATCTAGACTACAAAATACATCATGAAGGTATAGCAAGTTATTTTGCTTTTGTTAATTTTGTTGAGTCCCTGTCCTTGATTCAATATTGAGATTTCTGGCATGCTATCTTTTTCCTCTACTGTAAAGACTGACGCAAAATAATTATTCCATATGTCTATTACCTTATCATTGACAATAATATCATTATCAGTTTTCAAGGGACCAACATTGCTCCTGTCCATCTTTTTCTAATTTAATTGTAAAAATTTGTGTTGATTTTGATATTCCTTGCAAGTTTCTTTTCATACTCCCTTTTTGTAGCTCTTACTGTGTTTTATCACCCTTCGATGTTCTTCGTATTTTTCCCATTTAGAAACATAGAAAATAGATGCAGGAGTAGGCCATTCGGCCCTTCGAGCCTGTACCACCATTCAATAAGATCATGGCTAATCATCACCTCAGTACCCCTTTCCTGCTTTCTCTCCATACCCCTTTATTCGTAAGGGCCATATCTAACTCCCTCTTGAATATATCCAACAAACTGGCATAAACAACTCCCCAGGTTAACAATTCTCTGAGTGAAGAAGTTTCTCCTCATCTCGGTCCTAAATAGCTTACCCCTTATCCTTAGACTGTGTCCCCTGGTTCTGGGCTTCCTCAACATCGGAAACATTCTTCCTGCATCTAACCTGTCCAGTCCCGTCAGAATTTGAAATGTTTCTATGAGATCCCCTCTCATCCTTCTTAACGCCAGTGAATACAGGCCCAGTCGATCTGTGCTAGTTTTTGCAATTTTGCATACTTTTACTTTTAGTTTTATTTTATTCCTTATTGCTTTAATTGTCTTTTTTTTTGGCAAATAGAGTTCTTGCACCTCGGGGGTATAAACTGGTTCTGTATCACATTAAATTGTTTTTTGAACACCTCCCAACTGATCATCTATCGTTTTACCCATTAACAGATTTGCCCAGTTTACTGTGAAAAGTCTCTGTCTCATCGCATTGAAGCCAGCTTTGCCTAAATCTAGAATCTTAATACAGTAGCTATTTCACGTTTCTCCCTTTGAAACACTACGTTGAACTTGATCATGTTATGATGGCTATTAATAAATATTTGCACACCGTTAGGATGTTAACTGAATCTCTCATTACTCATTACTAAATCTAATATGGCATGCCCCTTGTTGGTTCTAGGACGTATTGTTGCAGGGAACTATCCTGGACAGACACAAGAAATTCACTATCTTTATGACATGTGCTAGTCTGCTTATCTCAATCTATATGAAAGTTAAAATCCCCCATTAAAAGCACTCTGGCTTTACTGCACGCTTGTCTAATCTCTGCATTTATACAATCGAGCACTTCACAACTGCTACCAGGGGGGCTATAACACAACTCCCACTACAGTCTTAAATTCTTTCCTATTTCTTAATTCTACCCATAAAGTCTCCACTGCCTGCTTACTTCTCGTACCATTGAAGTGATTTCATCTTTAATCCTCCCCTTCTACCATTTTCCCATCTTTCCTGTAGACCTTATAACCTGGTATATTTAGTTCCCAGTCCTGATCATTTTGTAGCCATGTCTCAGTAATGGCTACCATGAAATACCCTCCAATTTAAATTTGCGCCTGCAGTTCATTCAATTTATTCCTTATACTGTGTGTTTGTATAAAGAATGCTTATTTGGGCCACACACCCTAACCTGTCCTTCAGCTCTAATGTTTTAGTCACATGTTTCCTATTTCTCTCTCTTGGTTTAATCACTTTTCATCTTTTAGGTTTTCCCTTTACCTGTAGTATCTAAAGCACAATTTCTGACTGTTACTCTACTCACTTCCCTTTTGTTTGTTTTTGAACTATTATTTATACAATATTTTCGACCTGAGCCCTCTCCACCCCCCCCCTCCATTTACTAGTTTCATCATAGGCGGTCCCTCGAAACGAGGATGACTTGATTCCAGGCCAAAAAAGGATGAGTTCACAGGTGTTTTAATGAAAGACCGAATATTTCAGGTCCCGAACTACATCCTGAAGGGTGGAAGATGCCTGTGTGTGGATTTTTTTAACGTGTGGTGGCCGTTGCACAGCAGACATCACACGGGCTTGACAGAGCTAAGTCTTGGTCCAGTGGCAAGAGTTATCCAAGATGACTGGAGACCAGTTACTAGTTTAAAGATCTTGTGACCACCCTATTTATCCTTTTTGCTAGGACCCTGGTCCCAGACCGGTTCAAGTGGAGCCCGCCCCAACAGTATCATTCCTTCCTGACCTAATACTGGTGTCCATGCCCCATGAAATGGAACCCCTCTTTCCCACACCGCTCCTTCAGCCACATGTTCATTCCTTAAACTGCTTATCCCTACGCCAATTTGCATGTGGCTCAGGTAATAATAGAGATTATAACCCTTGAGATCCTGTTCTTTAATTTACCTCCTAGTTCCTGGCACTCTCCACGCAGGACCTCTTGCCTACTCTTCCCTATGTTGTTGGTCCCAGCATGGACCACAATGACTGGATCCTCCCCCTCCAATATCCTTTCAAGCTGGTTCAAGATGTCCCTCACCCTGGCACCAGGCAGGCAAGGTACCATGTGGGACTTTCGATCTTGCTTACAAAGGATCTTGCTATCTGTCCCCCTAATTATTGAATCCCTTGCAACTACCACATTAAGTTTTCCCTCCTCCTCCTCCCTTTGGACAGCCTCCTGCTCCAGGGTACCATGGTCCACATCCTGGCTGTCCTTCTGACAGCCTTTATCCTTGTACCTGTTGAATAGGATCAGTTTCTGCGGATCCTCGTTCTCTAGCTCACCTCAGTTCCTCTTACTCTGCACACTATCGGTCACATCTTGTTTTTAAAGAATACACTGCAGTTTTCAGTGCATCAATTTGCCACTCACTTATCCAACTGTTGCTGTACAAAGGAAGGTAGGGACATTTTTTGCAGCATCTTAAAGTTGTACTGCATCTGTCATCCGTGCCTGTTTATCTAATATGCTTGTGTGCTGATGTGCAAGGAGCTTAAGGGTAACCCTCTTTGTTTGCAAATTCTAGAGCAGGAAGAGAATCAAGGGGCTATGTTTGCATTTTAGACACTCCATCAGGACTAGTCATTATGCCAGCATCCACGTGTAACTTTTTTCAAAACAAGGGCTTCTCTGACTGAGCAGAAACAATGTGAAGAAGAATTGACTAATGAAATAGAGATTGCTAAGCTGCATATAGGTAAAGTCAGTGATAAACTGAATGAGTTGCAGAATGTAGAGATTGATCACCGTGAAGGGCACTGGCAGCAGAAGAAAGCTGAGAACCATGAGAGTTTCAAGCATCTCTACCCAGATTCTGTGGTAAGAGTTTGTATATAGACAATATATTATTAGTGGATGAGTTGGTTTTATCTTCCAGAATTCCCAAGATTTTAGAATGGCTCCTGTGGATTAGAAGGTAGCAAACATAACCTCACTATTCAAGAAATGAGGGTGGAAGAAAACATGGAACTTTCGGCTAATTAGCCTAATATCAGTAATAGGGAAAATGCTAGAATTTATTATTAGGGATGTGGTGTCAGGGCATTTAGAAAATCATATGATTGGGCAGAGTCAACACAGATTTATGAAAGGCAAATCGTGAATGACAAATCTGTTAAGAGTCTTTTAAGGTTGTAACTAGCAGGGTAGCTAAGAGGAACCAGTGGATGTAGTGCATTTGGATTTTCAAAAAGCATTCGATAAGGTGACACACAAGATATTATTACACAAAATTAGGGATCACGGCATTCTTTGTAATATATTGGTGTGGATTGAGGATTGATTAACAGACAGAAAACAGAGCGTAAGAATAAATGGGACATTTTCAGGTTGGCAAGCTGAAACTAGTGGGGTACCGCAAGGATCAGTGGTTGGGCCTCAGCTATTTATAATCTATATCAATGACTTAGATGAGGGGACCGAGGTAATGTATCCAAGTTTGCGTTGAGTATATTCAAGACAGAGATCGACAGATTTTTGGATACAAAGGGAATCAAGGGATATGGGGATAGTGGCCCTAGAAACAGTGGACATTTTCTAACATTCTATAGACTCTGGATCAGTTCCTATGGATTGGAGGGTAGCTTATGTAACACCACCTTTTAAAAAAGGATGGAGAGAGAAAACAGGGAATTATAGATCGGTTAGCCTGACATCGGTAGTGGGGAAAATGTTGGAATCAATTATTAAAGACGTAATAGCAGCACATTTGGAAAGCAGTGACAGGATCGGTCCAAGTCAGCATGCATTTATGAAAGGGAAATCATGTTTGACAAATCTTCTAGAATTTTTGAGGATGTAACTAGTAGAATGACAAGGGAGAACCAGTGGATGTGGTGTAATTGGACTTTCAAAGACATTTTGACAAGGTCCCACACAAGAGATTAGTGTGCAAAATTAAAGCACATGGTATTGGGGGTAATGTATTATTAACGTGGATAAAGAACTAGTTGGCAGACAGGAGGCAAAGAGTAGGAATAAACGGGTTCTTTTCAGAATGGCAGGCAGTGACTAGTGGTGTACCGCAAGGTTCAGTGCTGGGCCCCCAGCTATTTACAATATAAATTAATGAGTTGAACGAAGGAATTGAATGTGGTATCTCCAAGTTTGCAGATGACACTAAGCTGGGTGGCAGTGTGAGCTGTGAGGAGGATGCTAAGAGGCTGTAGGGTGACTTGGACAGGTTAGGTGAGTGGGCAAATGCACGACAAATGCAGTATAATGTGGATAAACGTGAGGTTATCCACTTTGGTGGCAAAAACAGGGAGGCAGAATATTATCTGAATGGTGACAGATTAGGAAAAGGGGCAGTGCAACGAGACCTGGGTGTCATGGTACATCAGTCATTGAAAGTTGGCATGCAGGTACAACAGGTGGTGAAGAAGGCAAATGGCATGTTGGCCTTCATAGTAAGAGGATTTAAGTATAGGAGCAGGGAGGTCTTACTGCAGATGTACAGGGCCTTGGTGAAGCCACACCTTGAATATTGTGTACAGTTTTGGTCTCCTCATCTGAGGAAGGACATTCTTGCTATTGAGGGAGTGCAGCAAACGTTCACCAGACTGATTCCCGGGATGGCAGGACTGACATATCAAGAAAGACTGGACTGACTAGGCTTATATTCAATGGAATTTAGAAGAATGAGGGGATCTCATAGAAACATATAAAATTCTGACGGGATTGGACAGGTTAGATGCAGGAAAAATGTTCTCGATGTTGGGGAAGTCGAGAACCAACGGTCACAGTCTAAGGATAAGGGGTAAGCCATTGAGGACCGCGATGAGGAGAAACTTCTTCATTCAGAGAATTGTGAACCTGTGGAATTCTCTACCACAGAAAGTTGTTGAGGCCAGTTCGTTCGATATATTCAAAGGGGAGTTCGATGTGCCCTTACGGCTAAAGGGATCAAGGGGTACGGAGAGAAATCAGGAATGGGGTACTGAAGTTGCATGATCAGCCATGATCATATTGAATGGTAGTGCAGGCTCAAACGGCCGAATGGCCTACTCCTGCACCTATTTTCTATGTTTCTCGTATGGGAAAGTGGAGTTGAGGTAGAAGATCAGCCATGATCTCATTGAATGGTGGAGTCGGCTCGAAGGGTCGGATGGCCTACTGCTTCCTGCTCCTATTTCTTATGTTAATAATAAAATTCAAACATTGATGCATTCATTGAACACATGACTTCGAAAAAGTTAGTCAGAGGACAGAGGAATTCATGAATGTACTTTCATACTAACTTTTAAACAAATTTAACGCTCAGTACCTTCTTCAACTTCACTATTTCTTCTTGATCTTTTTCAATAGTTTCCTTCCACTTCTGGATTTTTTTGATGTCCTCTTTAATTTGGCTATATGAATATTCTAGCTGGATTGTCAGCCGTGTTTTCTGGTTCTCAAACTCTAACCTGCAACGCAGGGAGAAAATACCTTCAACATAGTTAAAAACTAAAAAGTAATCCCAACAAAAATCTGTTTTACACAAAACCATTGGCTTCTGGAAGAAACTAGTGACTGATCACTAGTCCTAAGTAAATGGTAACAGTAATATAATGGGGCAAATTGTTGTGTTCAAAGCCTGGGCAGTAATCTGGTCCAGCGGATTGCTCAGCCGTTCTCGTAACTACCTGGTTTTCATTCCATTAATTCCAGTGCAATGAAAATCTGACAGGTTCTACAATGGGCAGGCAAGCCTTTCCGCCAGAATACTTCCCATGCATGGAGATGAAAGTTTATCGAAATATATCACAGCCAGGAACATAGCAAACATTACTGATTCTTTAATCTAATTCTTCAATTTCGTTGCCCTAAATCAGATTTAATTCTATATGAAAATGGAGTGTGCAATTTGGCAGATGGAAATTAAAAATACTTCACTGGTAGATTGTATACACTGTAAAAATGTTTGTATACTAATTACATTAAATGCATATTGTTCAGTTGTCTCTGCTGTTGCACAGATTTTCCCTTATAAAAACAACATAAGAACATAAGAATTAGGAACAGGAGTAGGCCATCTAGCCCCTCGAGCCTGCTCCGCCACTCAACAAGATCATGGCTGATCTGGCCGTGGACTCAGCTCCACTTACCCGCCCGCTCCCCATAACCCTTAATTCCCTTATTGGTTAAAAATCTATCTATCTGTGATTTGAATACATTCAATGTGCTAGCCTCAATTGCTTCCTTGGGCAGAGAATTCCACAGATTCACAACCCTCTGGGAGAAGAAATTCCTTCTCAACTCGGTTTTAAATTGGCTCCCCAGTATTTTGAGGCTGTGCCCCCTAGTTCTAGTCTCCCCGACCAGTGGAAACAATCTCTCTGCCTCTATCTTGTCTATCCCTTTCATTATTTTAAATGTTTCCATAAGATCACCCCTCATCCTTCTGAACTCCAACGAGTAAAGACCCAGTCTACTCAATCTATCATCATAAGGTAACCCCCTCATCTCCAGAATCAGCCTAGTGAATCGTCTCTGTACCCCCTCCAAGGCTAGTATATCCTTCCTTAAGTAAGGTGACCAAAACTGTTCGCAGTACTCCAGGTGCGGCCTCACCAATACCCTGTACAGTTGCAGCAGGACCTCCCTGCTTTTGTACTCCATCCCTCTCGCAATGAAGGCCAACATTCCATTCGCCTTCCTGATTACCTGCTGCACCTGCAAACTAACTTTTTGGGATTCATGCACAAGGACTCTAAAAGAGTTTCATGCACAAGGACCCCCAGGTCCCTCTGCACCGCAGCATGTTGTAATTTCTTCCCATTCAAATAATATTCTCTTTTACTATTTTTTTTTCGCAAGGTGGATGACCTCACATTTTCCGACATTGTATTCCATCTGCCAAACCTTAGCCCATTCTCTTAACCTATCTAAATCTCTTTGCAGCCTCTCTGTGTCCTCTACGCAACCTGCTTTCCCACTAATCTTTGTGTCATCTGCAAATTTTGTTACACTACACTCTGTCCCCTCTTCCAGGTCATCTATGTATATTGTAAACAGTTGTGGTCCCAGCACCGATCTCTGTGGCACACCACTAACCACCGATTTCCAACCCGAAAAGGACCCATTTATCCCGGCTCTCTGCTTTCTGTTAGCCAGCCAATTCTCTATCCATGCTAATACATTTCCTCTGACTCCGCGTACCTTTATCTTCTGCAGTAACCTTTTGTGTGGCACCTTGCTAGACATGTAAATTATAAATTACCGTTTCTTATCTATTTCTTCTAGCTGCTTCACATGCTCATCCTCATATTCACGAATATTTGCTACACCAATCTTGATGCAGAAATTTTCAAACACTCTATCTTCAACCTGTTGTAAAATAGAAGAATGCTAATTACTTAATCTGGTTACTTTTCTCTTCTAGCATTATTCCTTGGATGTGTAAATATTGTGCACCACTGGAGATAAGACTACCATCCCAAAGACATGAGGTGGGGGGAGGAGAATTTTTCACTTTCTGCGCAGGTGGTGAACGGACAGTTGTAGATCGGCTGCTTGTTATGCCCCCGTCCAATTTCACTTTTCACTGACTTCCATGGAACTGAAAATCAGGTGGGGTGTGTAACACAGAGCCAATCCATGTCCGTCAGTTTACCATCCACGCCAAAAGTGAAAATCGGCTCCAGGATGTCTTCATTATTAAGACAATCGAGACTTGAACCTGGATATGGGACTATCCCTTAACAGGTGAAGCGCTATTGACAGTTATTTTTTTCCTTTCCAATTTTCTCTCTTACTCCCATGAATCTTGCCTCTAGGATCTCTCGTGTCCATTCTTCAAGCATGAGCTTAAGACAGTAAATCACGGCAGGATATTCGGTTGTATAGCGTACCACAACCGAGCCTGATTGTGTCCTCACCAACAACCACGCACACCATTTTCCAATCAAGTCCAGAAGACATCAATTAAGAATGGGAACACTGGACTGTTTTCCTCTCCTATCCCAAGTCCAGGCCAAAAAGCAGAAAACTGCAGATGCTGGAAATGTTAAACAAAAACAGAAAATATAGAAATATGCAGCAGGTCAAGCAGCAATTGTAGAAAGGACAGAAGAAATGGCATTTTAAATGTGGACACCAGCAGCTAGGTCGTGGCCCAGGAGTGGCGCAGCACGGACCAACAGCGAATTCGTGAGACCGCCATTGTGTCCTACAAAACCCAGGGATTGAGGCCCTGCAGCAAGGAGGACAGTAGGAGTATCGTGTGTGAACTAGACCCATACAGCCTGGTCTCCAGTCGTCTTGAATCCCCTTGCAATTGGACCAAGACTTTGCTCTATCAAGCCCATGTGGTAGCTGCTGTGCAATAGCCACCCCACGTTAAAGTAATTCACACACGGGCATCTTGCGCACTTTAAGATGAAGTTTGGGACCTGGAACGTCAGGACCCTCATGGACAACCCTAACAGCAACAGACCAGAACGCCGCACCGCTATCGTTGCCCGGCACCTCGGGCGCTTCGACATTGACATCACCGCCGTAAGTGAGACCCGGCGGGCAGGGCAGGCCAGCTCAAAGAACATGGTGCTGGCTACACCTTCTTCTGGAAAGGCAAATCAGAAGCAGAACGGCGCCTCCATGGGGTTGGCTTCTCCGTAAAAAGCGAATTAGTGGGCTGTCTCAGAGACTCCCCCCTCATGAACGCCTCATAACTCTTCAGCTCACCCAAGCCCGGAACCAGTGCACTCCGGTCTTCAGCGCATACGCCCCAACACTGGAAACTACAGACGAGGCCAAAGAGGAATTCTACTCCAGCCTTGAACAATCCCTGTCCCGAGTCCCACCGAGCGATAAGCTGATCCTCCTTGGCCACTTTAACGCCAGAGTCGGAAAGGGCACTGACCTCTGGGGAGTTGTGATCGGCAGAGGGGGTAGGGAAAGCCAACTCCAATGGCACCCTCCTCCTGACAAAATGCTTAGAACATGACCTTGTCATAACCAATACCCTGTTTTACCAGAAGGAAAATATAAAGCTTCATGGCAACACCCTCGCTCCAAGCACTGGCATCTGCTAGACTACGTCATTGTCCGAGCGAGGAACCGCAAAGACGTGCGCATCACCCACACCATGGCAGGAGCTGACGACTGCTGGATGGACCACCGCCTAATTCGCTCTGTCATCACCATCAACACTGCCCCAAGACAGAGACGGCAACAGAAACAATGCCGCAGGAAAATCAACACCGGTGCACTCAAAGATCCTGCTAAGAAAGCCCTATTCAGCCAGCGCCTCGCTACCAACCTGACGACTCCCAGTGACCCAGAGACGCAGAGTGTCCACAATGCCTAGTCAACCCCAAAGGCTTCCATAATCGGCACCTGCGAAGAGACGCTCGGTCACTTGACCAGGAAACACAAAGACCGGTTCGACAAGAACGACCAGGAGATCCAGGAGCTAATATACCGCAAGCGCAAGGTATTCTGGGACTTGAAGCAGTAACACAACTCGAGGGCAAGAAAACAGCACTGCAGGCGTCTGAAGGCCGAGGTCCAGCAGAAAACTCGCGACCTAAAGAACAGATGGTGGGTGGAGAAAGCTCAAGAAATCCAGCAGCTTGCCGACAACCACGACGTGCGAGGATTCTTTAGCGCAATCAAGACGACCTACGGCCCAAGCACCCAAGCCCCTACCCCACTACTGGCCAAGAGCGGAGAGGTGCTCATTAAGGACAGAGAAGCAGTCAGTGCCGGATGGAAGAGCACTTCAGAGGATCTCCTCAAATGAGACTGCCTTCGACGTGAGTGTCCTCGACTCCATCCCACAGCATGCCACCCGCCACTATCTCAGCACAACCCCAGCCCAGCACGAGGTTGAAAAGGCCATCTGACAACTGAAGAACAAGTCATCAGGAGCAGATGGAATTCCCGCCAAAGCACTAAAACATGGCGGAGAAGCACTACTGGCGCGGATCCATGACCTCATCTCTCTTATCTGGAAAGAGGAGATCATACCAGGAGATCTCAGAGACGCTATAATCGTGACCTTCTTCAAGAAATATGACAAGTCTGACTGCGGTAATTACAGAGGAATCTCCCTGCTGTCGACCACCGGAAAAGTCATCGCAAGAATCCTCCTGAATCGCTTTCTTCCTGTGGCTGAAGAACTCCTCCCAGATTTGCAATGCGGATTCCGCCCACTAAGGGGCAGAATGGACATGATCTTCACCGCACGGCAGATTCAAGAGAAATGTAGGGAACAGCACTAACCGTTGTACATGGCCTTCGACTTCACAAAAGGCTTCAAAACTGTCAACCGTGAGGGATTATGGAGCATCCTCCTCAGATTCAGCTGCCCTGAAAAGTTTGTCACCATTCTCCGTCTGCTCCACGATGACATGCAAGCTGTGATCCTCATCAACGGATCCACCACAGATCCATTACACGTTCGGACCGGGGTCAAGCAGGGCTGAGTAATCGCACCAACGTGCTTCTCAATCTTCCTTGCTGCAATGTTCCATCTCACCCTCAGCAAGCTCCCCGCTGGAGTAGAGCTAAATTACAGGACAAACGGGAATCTATTCAATCTCTGCCGCCTCCAGGCCAGATCCAAGGTTGTCCCATCCTCTGTCATCGAACTACAGTACGCATTGGACTCTTCAGTCACTTGAGAACTTATTTCTAGTGTGGAAGCAAGTCATCCTCGACTCCGAGGGACTGCCTATGATGATGATGGACATAGAAGCATATTATAGCTTAAACAGCAAATCCCTGCTCGACCAAATAGCTAATAATCTCTGTGACAAGAGGGTATTCATTTTACTAGATTTCTCTTACAAAAACAGGAAGATGGAAACAGAATGACAGAATTTAACTGTAAGCACTTAAACCTTTATATGTCACCTTTGTAACAATGACTTAGGTCTTCCCAAAACTCCTTGTAAATAATGCTTTTGTTTATATATTGGGAGTATATTTTTTTTATTTTTTGTTTGCATATTGAAGTCCTTTCTATTGGCCTCTCACATGAAATGTATTCTAAAATAAATTGGATAATCTAGTATCGCATTTAATGTACTTACTTCGTTCATTTGATGCTGAATCTCCTGCATTTTCATCTCTCTATCCTCAAGACTCAAACTCATCACAGCCATTTGGGACTGCAAATTGGCCAGTCCACTTTTTAGTTTTGATCTTTCCTTAAAAAAAATTACATATATTAGAATATTTAGGATCATAGTGATGTGTACGTTTTCACCATACTGCATTAAATAAAGAGAATATTTTGGCCCATAAATTTGGCCGCGCAGTGCCTGTTTTCTGGATGCTAAATAGCCTACTATGCCCCCAATATGCTGCACTTTACCCATGCTTGAAACAGGTATTTACAAATAAGGGGCCCAATGCCTGTTTGAGGTTCCAACTTCAAGATTGGCTTGCCCTGAAGCAATTCGCGCCAGTGCTGGCTGCACTCATTAAAAGCAGACCTCGAGGCTGCCTGCCACCTACACGTGAGCCTGGAATATTACTTTAAATTAAATTGTGAGAGTAAATACTAGGGGACACAGGTTCAAACCAGTAAAAGGTAATTTTAGGCCCAATATCAGGAAATTCTTCTTCACACGAAGAATGGTCAATGTGTGGGATAGACAAAGATATAGTGGAGGGAAAAACCCCTGGAATCATTTAAGAAATAACTGGATGCTACCATGGGGGAACTTTAGGATCTTTCTGGTTAGGTGAGTTAGGAAAGGGATGACTAGCCTTCCTCATCCATAATTATTCTGTAATCTTTTAATCTATCCTTACCATGTGGCGATTTGCCAGATGTTTTTTCCTAGTTTGCTCCAGATCACTCAAGGAATATCTCATTCTGGTCTCTGTGCCCTTGACTTGAGCCTGCAACTGCCTCAATTCAGCTTCTTTCCTGTTCACTTTTATTAACTCCTGTAAATTAGGGTTACAATCATTACTACATCAACTCTATACTGCTAACCTATCTCACTTTGACCACAAGAATGCATCAAATATACATAAATTTAAAAGCAACTTCAACAACAACGTGTAGCATTCTGATAACAAATGTCAGTCTAACTCACTCGGAGTTCATTTTTCAGTTGCTCCTTGATTTCTTTCAGGTGACTGATCTCCTTCTCGTCCCAGCACCTGGCCTTGAACTTCAGATCACTGGAACCCCCAGAGATGACACCAGACTTTAAGAAGAGTGTTCCATCTAATGCCACTGTCTATGTTGTAAAAGAATGAAATGACAGTTAAATTCTTTTGTATACAAATTTAGTAAGTTCCTGTAAGAGACGAAGCACTCCACACACTATGGCCAGAATTTTGCCAGTGCTCAGAGGACAGGATGGGTGGCAGGTCAGCTGTTCAATTTAAAATGATTGATAGCGGGTCGTGACACCATTGTCAACCTGCCACCATGCTACTTTCCCAGATGTTGGGGTCTGTCAACGCTGAACAGACCCGACACGCAGCAGCAGGGGAGGCAATTTAGGTGATTAAAACCTTGTTAAGACAATTATGTGCTGAACTTACCATTTTACCAGATTTTCCACAAGGTTCCCGCTGCTCGGAGATCACATCAGGTAAGGACATCGGGAGTTGTGTCACCATAAATTCATTTCTTTACCTGACAGCTGCAAATGTGCTATAAAAGCTCCCATTTCACAGCTGTTCATTTTCCAAGATCAAAAGCTCTTGCTTACTACATTTGGAAGGCACATTGAGCTTTATGCAGGTTGCAAGTCTTTGGAGTAATCTCTCTATCCAGTGTCACCTCATTGGAACAACCTGTCTCACCATTGACAGATCGCTTCTGTCATCTCATGTTCACCTGCCATCTATTACATTAGCATCGATATTCCTGAAACTCACCTTGATCCTCAGAATGCCACCACAATCAACCCCAACATCAGCATCACCAACAATGAAAGGTCAAAATTCACAGGACCCCCCCCCCCCCCACCCCAGTGTTTGGGCTCATTGGAAAGGAAATTTAATTTGGGACTATCTACCGGAAAGTTTGAAATCCTAAAGTGCTATTAATCAAATTTTGGACTTTTACAAGACAAATTCAAGTCTGTGGGCGGGCCTAAGGAACTAAAAGGAGCCAACTTGATTATTGAAACTGTCTGGGTGTTGGGACTATGGTGAATTGTCTGGAGAAATGGATATTCGAAAACCCTTCTCCACAAGAGACATTTACATTACAACAATAACTCAGAGATGGCCAGCCATCAAACTAAACCGAGAAAAGCCATCTTCAACATGAATACGAACAAAGGGACTATTACAGCCTGTATGCAAAAACCAAGCACAAAAGGACATTGCGATTACCAAGCTAATATTTCCATCAGGAAACAGATTTAGAAGAACACCTACCCAAGACATATTGGGCTAGATTTCCACTTGATGGCTAAGGCCGAAAAAAATGGGCCTTGTTCCAGCGATGCGGGACATATCGTCCATGCTGATCTCCGGCTCAAGGCCCATTTTTTGGGGTGATTTTCCACTCGGCCTTATCCCAGCAATGTCAAATGGGCGATGTGATTTCTCGGCGATCTCACCAAAGAAAACAGAAGTGAATGAAAAAAAAACTTCCCGAGCAACGCATTACTGCGCATGTGCAGGTTGATTTTTTTTTTCAAGTTGATGCTCTTTCCCGCGTTTTGAGAGGTCAGGGGTCTTCACACATGCTCAGGAGCTCTGTGTGGGTCTGGGAGAGAGAGGGAGGAGAAAGGAAGCAGGGATTTGACAAAGCACTTACCAGAGAAAAATACTGCCTTTAATTCAATTCAATTTAAACAATGGAGGGATCAGTAGAAAGGCGAAGGGCCAAGCCCTTCAGCGAGAAGGCCAATGAGACCCTTGTTAACATTGTTAGCGCGAGGTGGGAGGATCTGACACGGGGTGGGCATGGGAAACCTCCACCCAGTACACATCGGAGGATTTGGGCAGAGAGACCACGTCGGCATCTAATGAAGCGTGGACACCGGACCAGTGCCGCAAAAACTGGCGGCTGCAAGAGTAAGTTGAAATTTATATTTGAAATCATCCATATTTATTATTTAATGATGTATGGAAATTCTAATTAGAATCTGCAATGTTATCTCGTAATCTTTAAACATAACTAAATTAGGATTAAATTATGATTACATTTATGCACCGCAACATAAATTTGAATGTTACAGTATGAAATATCATATTCCTATGCAATGTAGTGCAAACTTGTAATTGAACTTATAAATTTGTCAGTCTTAAATGTTTATTGCCAAATCCATTTGCTTATGCTGTGCAATGTTACCTTATTTATTACAGAAGATATCTATCAACCAACGCGAGCAACGCAGGACAGGCGGGGGCTGTGCCATGCTGCAGTCTCTCACCACTTACGAAGAGCTTGCAGTGGCCTTGGTGGGGCCAGAAAGTCATTCGGTCACAACCCGTGGTGTGGCCAAAACCACCCTAGAGTCACGTGAGTAATGAGAACTGTGCATTGTGCAATGTGTGAATCAATAGTAAATATTTGTTACGCAGGTAATCCTGTGCAATGATACTTTAATTTGATATATAATTGAGTTATACTATTGAGATGTACTATTGATCTTCAAATGAGGTCATGTTAGGCCTGGTGAGCGCTTGTGCATATGGGCTAACGGCAATGTTTTAAGTTCTTGAAAAATTGAGATGAATTGATTTGAATTGTTAAACGTTGTTTATAAATTCCATTTGTCTTTCAAAGGTCAACAAGTATCAGTGGAGTCAGCGGACACGTCCACTGAACCTTCAGGAACCTCCCAGGAGGAAGAGCCAGAGGAGGAGCCAGTGCAGACTCTTGCTGCTGCTGTGCATGAGCAGGAGGAGGAAGAACAGGAGATTCTTTTTGTGGGAGGGGAACAACCTGCGGCCATCTCTTTTGAGATAGATGAGGCATCGGGACCAAGCGGTGTGCAGGTGGTGACGCCAAGACGCGTGACATTGCAGATGCCGACCCCACGGCGGTCCGGTCAGCGTGAATGCACTCGCCTGCCACGGAGGACCAGACAGAGAGCTTACTAGCCCCTGTGCAGGGAGACAGTCACGATCGGTCACGACATTATCCAGGGGTTCGCGTGTTTCTCAGCCAATTGGAGCCAGTTCTCCACAACCTGGAGCGAGTTCTGCTCGCGCTTCTCCAGCTGGTCTTCTGAGCAGTCACAGACTGCTCGGGAGACGTTGGAGGCGATCAGGGAGCAGACAGCTGCAACAAATGCCCTACGGCATGCGTTGCTGGCTGGATACGGCGCTGCACCCCAAGGTGTCGTGTTCACTCGCAGCGAGACCCCAAGCGAGTACGGAGGACACAGTTCCTCCTGACTCGGAAGTAGAGCCTGAGGCTTCTGCTTCCGCTCCGTTACCTCCACCACGGTAGGAAGTTATGCCATCCCACTCTGCGTGACGTCTTGGTGTCGGTCTGCATAGACCAAAATGGGCGGGGGGGGGGGGGGGGCGCGAACACAGGGTGGGACAGGATCTGAAGGGAAACATGGCCACAGGTAGGGAGGGGGGAGTGCTTTTCAATAGTTCCGTTGTTACATAAATGTTCACTTGTTATTATCACTTTATTATTCACTTGTTATTCTTGCTAAATTGGGCACGTTATCAATACTTAAATGTTCACTTGTTATCATTACTTTACTGTTCACTTGTCATTCTTACTAAAATGGTCACTTGTTATTATTTAAATGGTCACTTGTTATTATTACTTAAATGGCCACTTGTTATTAATACTTAAATGTTCATTAATTTCTTCTAACGTTTTGGGGATTTGAGGGAAGGGTGGGTTGGTACAGGGGGTGGGGGGGTTGGAGGGAGGGTGTTGTTCATTAGTTCTTAAAAAAAAGTTTTTCTTTATAAAAGAAAGTTTTTCTACAACTTTTGTACCTTCTTTCTTAGTTACATTAGTTTTACAACGTAGTTTTTCATGCATATTTGTTTATTCTGTTTCCCCACAGAAATGAAACTTTTGATTAACCGTAACTGTAATTGAATGTTTGAATATCAATAATAGTTCATGCGAAGCGTTCATTAATGAGCTGCTGACGCAAAAGCTTAGCGGCCATGTAACTGCCACTGGCTACTGGTCTTCAGGAAAGGTGTGGTGGTACCGGTGCTAGATCGCCAGGCTGATTGCGCTCCCCTATGTCCTCGCCCGCGTCCTCTCCCACCTGTTCCTCCTCTTCATCCTCGCCGGCTGCCTCTTCTGTCTCATCTCCTTCTGGAGGTGGACCTGCAGCATGATCTGGCATGATTTGTCCTCTCTTTATAGATAGGTTATGCAGCATGCAACACACCACAATAAACTCTGCTACCTGATCAGGGAGATACTGGAGGCTGCCTCCGGAATGATCCAGGCATCTGAAGCGCTGCTTTAGGACTCCAATTGTCTTTTCAACATGTTGCAAGTCGCTATGTGACTTTCATTATTCCGTTTCTGTGCTTCAGTGACAGGATTACGCAGAGGAGTCATGAGCTAACTGGCAAGGCCATATCCTTTATCCCCCAGCATCCAACCATGACCTTCTGGCTGATTGGCAAACAAGTCAGGGATAGCACTTTCACGTAAGATATGCGCATCATGGATGCTGCCAGGAAATGTAGCATTTACTGTCATAATTGTTTGATTGTAGTCGACAACAAGCTGCACATTTAGTGAGTGGAACCCCTTTATGTTATGAAACACCTCCGTGTTCTTTAAGGGTGCTTTCAGGGCAATGTGCGTGCAGTCTGTTGCTCCCTGCACCTTGGGGAAGTCTGCTATTCTCGAAAAACCTTCTCGGTCTGTGCCTCCCTGGTCATTGGGAAGCTTATGAAGTCTATCCTGCGAGCGTAAAGGGCTTCAGTCACCTGTCGAATGCAGCAGTGTGTAGTGCGCTGAGAGATAAGGGCAGATGTCGCCAGCTGAAGCCTGAAAAGATCCCAATGCACAAAAGGCTAGGGCAGCAGTAACCTTCACCTCAATGGACAGTGCGGTTCTGATGATGCTGGAAGGCTGCAGATCATCCTTGACGAGTTGACATATCTCATCGATGACCTCTTCCGGAATCGCAGCCTTCTAAGACAAGCATTTTCAGACAAGTTCAGGTAGGATTGCTTTTCCAAGTACCTTCGTTGTCTGTACGGTCTCCTTCTCTGTCTTCGTCTCCGTCTACGCATTTCTCTGGCACCTCTTCGATTGATCCTTTTAGTAACCAGTGTGTGAGCAGTTGCAATTAAAAGGCAGGGAAAGCATGGGCCCCATCACTATCGATAATTACTTTCACTAATTTTAATAATCTCTCTACTCTATACTCTCTAATCACTGTACTCTGCACTCTCTAAGCTGTATACCAGTCAGTTTGATAGGCCCCAACAATATCATTAAATAACTTCACTATGTAAAAGCTATTTACAAAATAATTCCAATATATGAAAACTATTTAGCATAAATAAGTTGATAATACCTATTTATGTTCCTTGTCCCAAATTTCTGAGTATAATTTTCTTCAATTTTACTCTCTAAATGACTCACAACTAATTCTCCACCCTTCCTCCGAAGTTCAAAATGGCGTCCGTAGTGCCCATTTCCTTCTCTTAGGCCCCGAAAAAGCAACTATTTTTCAGCACTCTTTTTGGCCTTGCATTGGCCCAGCGAAGTGCATGCTAGGTGCCGAAACTTGGGATGGGCCTTGTGTGGGCGATCATCTCGGCGATAAAAGTGGAAACTTAGGCACCTGTCTTTCCAGCGATATTTTGGGCCTACTTTCCACTTTTTGCTCAAAATGGGCGATAGAGGTCCGTTTTGGGCGATAGATAGGCCATAGATGGGCGATGTGAAGTCTAGCCCATTAACTTTTAACGAGTCCGCCAAAATGTTACAAAGAAATGTCAAGCCCGCCAAATTTAAACAAAGAATTCTGTACTGATTTGGCTCGAAGATTAGGACAACTCAAACCGTATAACTGGCCCCCTGTTTTAACAGAGGGTATGCCATACTACGCCTAGTACCATACTACGCTCATGTCATCAAGAAGGGAGAGAAACCAACGCGACAGTTATAAACTAATTTCTCCAACCTCGAAGTCCTGAAGGAAGAACATCACCATCGCGGCAGCAACCGACCATAGCCAATGTGGTACCAACGAAAAATCACAGCGATCGACCCAACGTGAAACAAAACTCCAACAGAAAGAAACCGAAGAATCGAAAGTTTCCACTCTACAATCTAAGTCCTGACTACCAACAGGTGAAAACATTACCTTAAGAGACTTTGAACCTATTTCTAACGAAGGAAACCGGGTACTTGCCCCATAGATCCAAAACGCACCTTACCGCATCAGCGGACTCAACGCAACTGAAGATTGCGCAGTAAGAAGTCTTCTCCGACATTCGGGTACAGCAAGCAGAACCTACAGAATTCAATGAACCCCGAAATCGCGAACTACCGCTAACTGACCAGAAAGGATTAGTAAGCATAGTCCCTGCCTGCCCTGGAGTCTAACCTAGCTAGGATTAGGTATTGGGAGGTGGGAGGTGTAATTTTTACTGTAACCCCCTCTGAATGTGTAACGTATTGTTCTTTATTCGAGTGATTATAAGTTTGACATTGTATTTTCTTGTCTGTAATAAAGTCAAAGTTCTTTTGCATCAAACCAGTTGTCCTTTGCACTTTATCACCCCCCCCACCAAATAAACCCAGAGTCTAGAACCCAAGTGTGTGGGAGCAATCCGAACCGCTCAAGTAGGTCAGAGGTGAACCTGGCCCCCGGGACCACCCCTTACAACAACCATACCAACCTTCTCCGCAATCAACTAATACTACACAGGGCATCAGCACCCGACCACATTGCTGCCGCCAGGAATGGCCTCACCATGGCCAGATTTACTTCACCTGACGCGATACACCCTGGCTACCACATGATGCGCCAGGTTGGCACCACCCCACACCAACATCATAAAGCATCCCTACAATGCCCAAGCCACTCCTTTCACACTCATCACCATTGTGGGGGGGTACCGTTATGTCTCACCATTCACTGCAACTCACTAAGCCACTTCCAAAGGTGCACACACATCTGTCCAAGAAGGCAAAGTGTTGAAAATAAAGATTTCAATGTTTGACAACACATTAACAGAAACTTTACATTAACATTGGTGAAAACACCCAAGTGGCTAACCTTGTGTGTTGTTAGTTGGTGTGATTGGACTAGGATGAGGGTGAGTGTGAGGAGTGGCTAGTGAGATGGGGATGTGATCATGTAGACAGAGGGGTGGATGGAGGTACAAGGTAAGTTGGTGTTAATAAGGATGTGCAGGAGTAGGGAAGGCAGAGTGATGGGGATGTGATGAGTGGCACAGCAGGATGAGGCTGAGTGTGACTTTGCAGTAACATTATGTGATCTACTAAGATCACTGAAAGATTTGCACCACTGCAGTCAGATCCTACTGACAACATCCCTGCTTGTATCCTTCTGTGCAATGTGCAACCAGGCTGCGTTGGTCTCCTGGAGCGGGGGTGGGGGGAGGTCTCTTCCACCCATTGGAAGGGAAGAAAACCTCCCTGTGTGCTGTGACTCCTTCCATAAGCATGTGGAAGGAGTCATGGGAGAGCCTGGGTGCAGCCGTGCCCCTCTGTGCAGTGTCTGTCAGTGTTTGCAGCAGCTCAATGCTGTAGAACACTGATAGCACAACTGTCAAAATAAATTTGCGCATGGTCCCTTTAAGGAAACTGGCTGATGATGCGCCATGAAATGACATCAGACCAGCTTCCTTTTAATTGGCCGGGAACCTCGCTGGGCAGGCTTAACAATCGGGGACCGTCGTGTGGGAGGCCAGGATGAAGACAGGAGTGGGGTTGGACCCCATCACCGACGTCGCCTGTCTCGGGAGGCAAAATCACAGCTTATGAGTTTGTACCCTGGAAGAATTTCTCCACATTTTGTAACCATAGCACTGTACATAAATCCACATTAGACTCTTTTAAAAAAGGTCTTTAAAGTAAACATGAAAACTTTTTAAAGAGTCATTCCTTGCACAGCTGCATAAATAATGTTAATGATGTTGATAGCAGAAGGAAAAGAGGATAATTAACTCAGCACTGCAAAAATAGAAAAATTGTGTAGATGCACCGTAGAAAGTACTGAACAGAACAGCTTTTCTTACAATTTTACTTGACCTCCCACGGGCTATGCAATGTAGCTAATTAAGTTGTGTATAATTGATCCACAGCATATATAATTTAAGAAAAGATAATGTTCTTACTTTAAGCCTCTCAGTTCCTTCAAATGCAATCTGTCTGGCTTCTTTCAGGTTCTCACATACAAGTCCATTACCACAAACAAACTGTACCACTTTCTTCAACTGAGGCGATACACTTTGAACAACATCGATCATCATTTTGGCTCCTTTAATTTCTCGCAACTGTTCATTTATTGGTTTTACCTGTAATTATTTTTTTAAGTTACATTGCATCATACAATTCCTTTACGTTTTTCTACATAGAGATTTATTTCCAACATATCCAATTTTTTCACCAAATTTTTATCTAATATAACCCAGCATGAGCTGTAACACACTGAAGGAGATTTTCATCGTCAGTGTACATTGGACAGGCGGTGGGTGGAGTGATTGCAATGCCCACCTGATGTTGCCAGTGAGAGGCCTGAGCATTTTGATGATCAGGCCCCATGCTCCAAGTGCTGATCGGCAATTTGCCGTTTGGAGGAGGGGGCAAGACATCTAGCAGGCCATCCGCTGACTACAGGCCTGCAACAGGAGATTTAAGGGAAGGGCTAATCTGGGGTGAGGGAGAGAGTACGACAGAGAGCATTATTGAGGATGGAGGATTAGCAGCAAGGCACAAGGAGATAAAATTATGCTCATCCTGCTGCTCAAAAAGTGACATTATTTTTTAGTGGTCCCAGAGCTGCTTCTAGTGATCCCTATAAAGGACACAGGTTCTGGTTGCTTTTCGCTCTGTGTAGTGGGTGGCTTCAGCACTTAACTGTACCAAGATGGCATTAGGGTCCTAAAAACATCATAGGAGCCTGATCAGAATTAAATAATGAGGCTCCCATTTGTTTCCAGTGGGAGTGATGGCTATCTAAATCGAAGCAGCAGCCGGGCCTTGGTTTGGAAGATGACTGCAAGTTTACTTGTGTCATTTTGTTATTACTACTGCTCCATATCTACTGAAAAACAGGGCAATAGAAAGACCAAAATCAGAGTCACTGTGTTATTCTAAAATGAGAAGTTTTTAAACCTACATCAAGGTAATCTAGAGCCAAGAAGGTCTCCGGTTCAGCTCGTTCTTCTTTCAGATATCGTATACAATCCCTGGCTGTTTTCTCAGTCGCAACCACAATGGCATTAATGTATCTGCCAAAGACTTTGGTGACAGCCAGCTGGTACTTCTTGTGGATAGGATGGCAGAGATCTACAAGTCTTCCGTACTGTGGAACAAAGACAGAATCAATTGAAAGTAATTGTCATTTTCCCATGAACAATAGACAAAATATAAGAATCATAGGCACAATTTGATCTATTTTGAGTTTATAAATGTATTAAATTATCACCATTAGATCAACTTTGGCTGATCTTATGCCCACGGTTTGTTGACTTCTCTCCATCAGATTATGCTTTGAAACAAATCTTAGAAGTTCTGTCCTAGTTTTCTGAATCTATTTGTATTTCAGAAACCTTTGATTGGTCCTCTGAAAATTAAGTTGCTGGCCATCTTTGGTTTCATTTCCAAGTGTGCTTAAATGCATCTACTGCTCCAAAGCTTCCCTCAATGAATAGAGCAGAATCCCCAAATGATAACACGCAACATATTTTGCGAATGATATTACAAAGCATGCGATGGGAATAATTGGCAACACATATCTGCTAAGTGGTTAGCCTTATTTCAACGAAACCTCCCACATTAAGCCAATGTCACTTGAGCCATATTAGGTCATGATTCCTGTTCAGTGGACTTATCCAAATTGGTTTGAATCATCAAAAATCAATATGCCTGTAACATTTTCTAATCAGGATTTTACCTTTTGCTGCTGTGGCAGATTTTCCTTTAATGTTATCCTGTTTGTTCTCTTTGCAGATCAGTTGAAATTACAATAGCAGTAAGATAGATGTTAGACAACTCAGGTTTTACAAATTTGTGCTCCTGGTGAAGATCTTCGATAACCAGGAGTGCATTTTAAGATTTTGGACACGGAGGTGAGCAGGATCTTCCATCAGTTAAGGATGACAAAATCTGTGGCGTCCACTGACCTCTGAGCCCAAATTTCTGACATATATTCCTGGCACACAAAGTTGCATGCCATGGTGCAAATTTGTAAAATTTACCCTCTCTTGTTATTTGCAGAAATCTTTCCAACTCTGCTGAAAACACTAGATTGCGAAATAACTTCACAGTAGCAAATATGATGAAAGTGGGGTTAACCTTTTTATTTTCTTCCCATTTGAGTTAGATGCAAGTGTTAAAAGTTAGTTCCAAATTTAAATGAAGGTATTGGAATACCCAATAGGCCCAACATTCCAATGTGGGGCAAGGCGCAATTGGGATGGCTCTTCGGTCAAGAAACTGAAAATGTATCTGGATTCCTGCCCACCCACTTTTTTTTTTAAGCTCCAGGCATTTTCCAGTGGGAGAGCTGTGGGTGGTGCTTCTGCTTTCCCTCATCTACACAGAGCAGGTTATATTTTCTATTTTCAATACACAGGGACCATTCTAACATCTCGGAAAGTCTGGAGATCAAAAGCAATGCATTCACCAATTATATATTGCATATATACAAACTCTTACTTACCACAGAATCTGGGTAGAGGCGCTTGAAACTCTGAAGAATCTCAGCTTTCTTCTGCTGCCGATGTCCTTCACGGTGATCAATCCCTGCATTCTGCAACTCCCCAGCCACCTCATTCAGTTTTTCACTGACTTCACCTATACGTAGCTTAGCACTGTCTATTTCATTGGCCAATAATTCTTCTTGTTGTTTCTGCTCAATCAGAGAAGCCCTAGTTTTGAAAATAATTACATGTAGATGCTGGCATAATGACAAGTCCCGATGGAGGGTCTAAAACGCAAACATATCCCCTCAAATTCTCTTCCTACTCTAGAATTTGTAAACAGAAAGGGTTACCCCTATCTCGTTGCAAATCAGCACACAAACATGGTTTGTTAAATAAACAGGCACAGATGACAGACGCAGTACAACTTTAAGAATCTGCCAGAAATTTCCCTACCTTCCTTTGTCCAACAACAGTTGGTTAGCAAGTGGCAAATTGATACACTAAAAACTGCAATGTATTCTTTAAAAGGGCCCAAATAAAAGGGACACAGGCTTCTTTGCAGTATACAATTATATTGGGACTTAAATTAGAGTGCTGTTTAGCAGCTCCACTCACAGTTATGGGAACTGTTTCCTCACCTACATGAAAATCAGGGTTTTAATGAGCATAGTGCACAATTGGTGTGAAGAGTCCAAGTGCATGAACTGCTTCCTGGTTGCATTATCCAGCAGAGTGTGTTCCACGCTCCAAGACCTCCGTGGAGAGCTCGTATTTATCCAATTTACAGCTTTGTTATTGTTATATATGTAAACTTGTATTTACTCTGTACAGTCACCAGAGGGCTCATCCCCTGGAGTCCCAAGGGATCCCATAATTCCTTGGGAACACAGGTATTTAAGGAGGCTTCACAGGTTGGAGAGGCACTCTGGAGACCTGCAATAAAAGACGAAGGTCACACTTTAATTTGAGCTCACACTGTTCAGTCTGACTCTTTCTCCATATACATCAACTGGTGACGAGATACAGATAGCGAACCCAAAGATGCAGAGAACAGTGGGCATCCTGGAGAAATTTTCGGAGGGAGATGACTGGGAAACCTTTGTGGAGCGACTCAACCAATACTTCGTGGACAACGAGCAAGATGGGGAAGAGGGCGCTGCCAAACGAAGGGCGATCCTCCTCACCGTCTACGGGGCACCAATGTATGGTCTCATGAAAAATTTGCTCACTCCAGTGAAACCCACGGAGAAATCGTACGACGATTTGTGCACACTGGTCCGAGAACATTTGAACCCGAAGGAAAGCGTTCTGATGGCGAGGTACCGGTTCTACACCTACAAAAGGTCTGAAGGCCAGGAAGTGGTGAGTTATGTCGCTGAACTAAGACGTCTTGCAGGATATTGCGAATTTGAAGGACATTTGGAGCACATGCTCAGAGACTTTTTCGTACTTGGCATTGGCCACGAAACTATACTTCGCAAACAGGTTAGATGCGGGTAGAATGTTCCCGATGTTGGGGAAGTCCAGAAGCAGGGGACACAGTCTTAGGATAAGGGGTAGGCCATTTAGGACTGTGATGAGGAGAAACTTCTTCACTCAGAGAGCTGTTAACCTGTGGAATTCCCTGCCACAGAGAGTTGTTGATGCCAGTTCATTGGATATAGTCAAGAGGGAATTAGATATGGCCCTTACGGTTAAGGGGATCAAGGGGTATGGAGAGAAAGCAGGAAAGGGGTACTGAGGGAATGATCAGCCATGATCTTATTGAATGGTGGTGCAGGCCCGAAGGGCCGAATGGCCTACTCCTGCACCTATTTTCTATGTTTTGACTGTAGAGACCCCAACCTTGAGTAAGGCCATAGCGATAGTCCAGGCGTTCATTGCCACCAGTGACAATACAAAGCAAATCTATCAGCACACAAGTGTTGCTACAAGTACTGTGAACAAAGTGATGTTTTCAAATCGTAACGTACACGGCAGGTCACACATACCTGCAGCTGCACGTTCACAGATGACTCAAGAGTCCACCATCAAGGGTGATGAATGCAAGGCCATTAACACCTTGTTGGCACTGCGGGGGTGATCATCGTTTCCATTCATGCCGATTCAAAGAGTATGTCTGCAAGGGCTGTGAAACAATGGGACACCTCCAACGAGTGTGCAGGCGAGCTGCTAAGTCTGTTAAATCTGCAAACCACCATGTTGCAGAGGAGGACAGATCTACGGAGGATCACGACGAACCACAGCCTCAGATCAAGGAGGCAGAGGTGCATGGGGTGCACACATTCACCACGAATTGTCCCCCAATAAATGCTGAATGTTGAACTAAATGGACTCCCGGTGACAATGGAGCTGGACACGGACACGAGCCAGTCCATCATGGGCAAAAAGACTTTCAAAAGGTTGTGGTGCAACAAGGCCTCAAGGCCAGTCTTAACTCCAGTTCGCACGAAACTAAGAACTTACACAAAAGAACTGATACCTGTAATCGGCAGTGCTAACGTAAAGGTCTTCTACGATGGAGCGCTGCACAAGCTGCCACTCTGGGTGGTACCGGGCGATGGTCTCACGCTGCTCGGCAGGAGCTAGCTGGGAAAGATACGCTGGAACTGGGACAACGTCCGAGCGCTATCGCCCGCTGACGACACTTCGTGTGCCCAGGTCTTAAACAAATTTCCTTCGCTGTTCGAACCAGGCATCAGGAAATTCCAAGGAGCAAAAGTGCAGATCCACCTAATTCCGGGGGCGCGACCCATCCATCACAAGGCGGCGTACCGTATATGATGAGAGAAAGGGTAGAGATCAAGCTAGACAGGCTGCAAGAGAGGGCTTCATTTCACCGATCGAGTTCAACGAGTGGGCCACTCCTATCGTCCCAGTCCTCAAGGGAGACGGCACCGTCAGAATCTGTGGCAATTACAAAGTAACAATCAATCGTTTCTCCCTGCAGGACCAATACCCACTACCATAGGCTGATGATCTCTTTGCAACGCTGGCGAGAGGAAAGACGTTCACGAAGCTGGATCTGACTTCAGCCTACATGACGCAGGAACTGGAGGAATCATCGAAGGCCCTCACCTGCATCAACACGCACAAAGGTCTTTTTGTTTGTAACAGATGCCCGCTTGGAATCCGATCGGCGGCGGCAATATTTCAGAGAAACATGGAAAGCTTACTGAAGTCGGTCCCGCACACCAACATCTTGATCACAGGTCGGAACACAGTCGAGCATCTGTAGAACCTGGAGGAGGTTCTTAGTCGACTCAACCGCGTGGGGCTCAGTTTAAAACGCTCGAAGTGCGTTTTTCTGGTGTCTGAAGTGGAGTTCCTGGGAAGGAGGATTGCGGCGGATGGCATCAGGCCCACCAACGTGAAGACGGAGGTAATCAAGAACACACCGAGGCCACAGAACGTGACGAAGCTGCGGTCGTTTCTGGGACTCCTGAACTACTTTGGTAACTTCTTACCGGGTCTCAGTACACTGTTAGAACTCATGCATGTCTTACTACGAAAAGGGGATGAATAGGTTTGGGGCAAAAGCCAAGACAATGCCTTTGTAAAAGCAAGAAAATTGTTATGCTCAAACAAATTGCTTGTGTTGTATGATCCATGTAAGCGTTTGGTACTAGCATGTGATGCATCGTCATATGGCGTCGGGTGTGTATTGCAACAAGCTAATGATTTCGGGAAACTGCAAACGGTTGCTTATGCATCCAGGAGTCTGTCGAAGGTTGAGAGAGCCCACAGCATGATTGAGAAAGGAGCGTTAGCGTGTGTTTATGGGGTAAATAAAATGCATCAATACCTGTTTGGGCTAAAATTCGAATTGGAAACTGACCATTAGCCACTTATATCCCTGTTCTCCAAGAATAAAGGGATAAATACCAACGCATCGGCACGCATCCAGGGATGGGTGCTCACTTTGTCCACATACAACTACGCCATCCGCCACAGGCCAGGCACAGAAAACTGCTCTCAGTAGGCTGCCATTGCCCACCACGGGGGTAGAAATGGCGCAGCCCGCAGATCTAGCCATGGTTACGGAAGCATTTGAGAGTGAGCAATCACCCGTCAATGCCCGGCAGATCAAAACCTGGACAAGCCAGGACCCCTTATTATCTCTAGTCAAAAGTTGTGTGCTTCACGGGAGTTGGTCCAGTGTCCCAGTGGAAATGCAGGACAAGATAAAACCGTTCCAGCTGCGCAAAGATGAAATGTCTATACAGGCAGACTGCCTTCTGTGGGGCAATCGAGTAGTGGTCCCCAAGAAGGGCAGAGACACCTTCATCAATGACCTCCACAGTACCCACCCAGGCATCGTAATGATGAAAGTGATAGCCAGATCCCACGTGTGGCGGCCCGGTATCGATGCGGACGTAGAGTCCTGCGTTCACATATGTAATACATGCTCACAGTTAAGCAATGTACCCAGGGAGGCGCCGCTAAGTTTATGGTCTTGGCCCTCCAAACCGTGCTCTAGAGTGTACGACGACTATGCAGGCCCGTTCTTGGGTAAAATGTTCCTTGTGGTTGTAGACGCGTACTCCAAGTGGATTGAATGTGAGATAATGTCGGCTAGCACGTCCGCTGCCACTACTGAAAGCCTGCAGGGGCCATATTTACCACACACGGCCTACCCGATGTCCTGGTGAGCGACAACGGGCCATGTTTTACCTGTGCTGAGTTCAAAGAATTCATGACCCGTAACGGGATCAAACATGTCACATCTGCCCCGTTTAAACCAGCGTCCAATGGTCAGGCAGAGAGAGCAGTGCAAACCATCAAGCAAGGCTTGAAGAGGGTAACTGAAGGCTCACTGCAGACTCGCCTATCCCGAGTCCTGCTTAGCTACCGCACGAGACCCCACTCGCTCACTGGGATCCCACCTGCTAAACTGCTCATGAAAAGAGCACTTAAGACAAGGCTCTCGTTAGTTCACCCTGATCTACATGAACAGGTAGAGAGCAGGCGGCTTCAACAAAGTGCATACCAAAATCGCGCAAATGTGTCACGCAAGATTGAAATCAATGATCCTGTATTTGTATTAAATTATGGACAACGTCCCAAGTGGCTTCCCAGCACTGTCATGGCCAAAGAGGGGAGCAGGGTGTTTCGGGTCAAACTTTCAAATGGACTCATTCACCGGAAACACTTGGACCAATCAAACTCAGATTCACGGACTATCCTGAGCAACCCACCTTGGACCCTATCTTTTTTGATCCCTCAACATACACACCAGTGGCAACCGGCACTACGGTTGACCACGAAGTAGAACCCATCATCCACAGCAGCCCAGCAGGGCCCAACACACCAGGCAGCCCAGCAAGGCCAGCTGCACAGCAGCCCAGCAAGGGCCCAACAAATGATTCAACAACACCAGCTTTCAGACCGAGACGATCCAGGGCAAGAAGGACCCCAGATCATCGACTCACATTGTAAATAGTTACACTATTGACTTTGGCAGCGGGGGGGGGGTGTTGTTATATATGTAAACTTGTATTTACTCTGTACAGCCACCAGAAGACTCATCCCCTGGAGTCCCAAGGGATCCCATAATCCCTTGGGAGCACAGGTATTTAAGGAAGCTTCACAGGTTGGAAAGGCACTCTGGAGACCTGCAATAAAAGACTACGGTCACACTTTACTTTGAGCTCTCAGTGTTCAGTCTGACTCTTTCTCCATACACAACAGTTATGGTGCTGAAGATCGTATTATTTGGCTCAATAGCTCTATCCTTGGGTGCGCAATAGTGATCACAGTGCTTCATTGAAAAGAGCAGCATTGATAGAGGGCTGATTTGTGTTAGTCAGAGTGGCGTGGTAGACCATTACATTTTAAAATGAGATACAAATAATTATTGAATGGTATTGCAGGGGCAGAATCAATGAAAATAAGTAATCAAGCTTCTTGGAGCCTTGTTTATTTGCACTATTAATTTGATGTGAGCTTCTTTTCTACAATCAGTAAATCCCGCTGGTTCAATTTGGCACCAAGGTCAACACATTGATAAATTGTATTTTTTCCTCACTTAGGTTATGATAGTCATTTTAAGGTATCACTCAAGCTATTACCACTTCCTGCCTTGCTCTCATATTCAGTTTACTCCTTTTAATTCAAATTATCTGATAAATTCAGGTTTTTCTTGGCACCAATTTCCCACTTTGCTGTTACTTACGTCGCTTAATTCAAATGATTGGATACTGCAATTTTTTTGACTGAAAAAGATGTTGAAATATCAGGAGTATGCTGTAATTTACATAACACAAATCAATCAGTCTTCGAATTTCTATGTAACACAAGTCTTTGAGCTAACTTGATAAACCAAAATCTTTTGTACAAGATCTACTGCTCAAGCAAAATTCTTTCCATGTGTAAGAGTTGTATTCCTTATAGATGAAGACTTACTTGCAGGTATTAATATATTCTTCCAGTTTTTCTGTTCTTTTCATATAATCTTCTATTTCCAGCTCTGTGTGCTTAATTCGAATCTGAAAATAAAAAATTACTATACATTAATATTTTCAAAATTGATAGTTGAATTTACTTTAATGGAAGTGTTTAAGTAAAATGAAATTAATCCTGGGGAGTAAATGAAGCTTCAGAGGCCGCATCTTATCGCCTGTCGTAATTCTACTTTTCAGTCTCCAGATTAAAATTTTGGTTCCCCCCCAGCACTAATCTCTAACAGAGCTAACATCATTGCAAATTAATGTTAAAATAGTATTTGCACACTACACATTGTATTTTAGAAGTTGAATTTTCAACTGTTTATTTTTCTGTGAAAATTGTAAATCAGTGGCCTTGATTATTCTTGTACTTATAAATGAATGAATTATTAAAAACTTGCATTTATATCGTGCCGCTCAAGGCTTCAGAACACCTCAAAGTGCTTCACAGCCAATTAAGTACTTTTGAAGCGTCACTGTTGTAATATAGGAAATGTGGCAACCAATTTGCCCGCAGCAAGGTCCAACAAACAACAATGAAATAAATGACTAGATCATCTATTTTAGTTGTTGGTTGATGGATAAATGTTGGTCACAACACTGTGCCAATTCCCCTGATCTTCTTTGAATAGTGCCGTGAGATCTTTTACGCTCACCTGAATGGGAAGATGGAGCCTGGGTTTAACGTCTCATTCGAAAGACTGCACCTCTGACATTGCAGCACTCCCTCGCTTAAGTCTGTGGAGTGGGGCTTAAACCAATAACCTTGACTCAAGAGTACTATCACTGAACCAAGGCTGACACATTCACATAGAACCATGTAGCTTTGGAGAACGGGAGGCCATTCGGCCCATCGTGTCTGTGCCAGCTATTTGTTAGAGCAATTTTCTTTGCTTCAAATATTTATCCAATTTTCCCTTAAAAGATGCAACAGTCTCTGCCTGAACCACTTTCTATGGCAAACCATGCTTCAATGTTAAGAAATTTCTGCTAACTTCTCTCCTGATAATTTTAAATTGATGGCATTGCACATAGGTGTCAAGACCAGTTGTAGTCTTCAGGTATCTTTGCCAACTCTTGTTGGGAGGCATTCCTGGAGGTTTCATCACATGATGTTCTGGCCACATGACAGCTGATCACATGACATCTGCAAATGTTACTTAATTTATCTTATTGAGGTAAGGTCCACGGTAGTTGAGTATCTTTGCTCATGCATTTGTGGCAGCAGTTGTTTTGCAAGACTTTCCAAGAATGGAGAGACCATGAGCAGATAAAGAAATATGAGCAGGTGGGTAGTGATTTGTAGGAGGGAGCCAGAGGCGGGAGGAACTTTGATTCCACTAATAACTGATAGCTATCTGTGACATTTCAGTGAATTACTAATAGTAATACTGGTAACACTCAGATTTTTATCATAAACAACAGTAATACAGTAACTCGCTGATAGCCTATATGTAAGAGGTAGTAATAGATGTAACGCCCCAACATCCTACCCGTAACTAGTATTAATTAGAACCCACCGATACCTTGAAACTAGCCAGAATCCCTCTGCACTGCAAATGTCCGGTAAGGTTCCCTTGTCGATGCCACTTTTAATAAGCTCTCTCTCTCCCTATCTGCTTGGACTTGGCCATCCTAGACTGGATGATGTATAACGAGAAAGGACTAATTAGCAATCTTGTTGTGCGAGACCCCTTGGGGAAGAGTGACCATAATATGGTAGAATTCTTTATGAAGATATAAAGTGACACAGTTAATTCAGAGACGAGGGTCCTGAACTTAAGGAAAGGTAACTTCGATGGTATGAGACGTGAATTGGCTAGAATAGACTAGCGAATGATACTTAAAGGGTTGACGGTGGATAGGCAATGGCAAACATTTAAAGATCACATGGATGAACTTCAACAATTGTACATCCCTGTCTGGAGTAAAAATAAAACTGGGAAAGTGGCTCAACCGTGGCTAACAAGGGAAATTAGGAATAGTGTTAAATCCAAGGAAGAGGCATATAAATTGGCCAGAAAAAGCAGCAAACCTGAGGACTGGGAGAAATTTAGAATTCAGCAGAGGAGGACAAAGGGTTTAATTAGGAGGGAGAAAATAGAGTATGAGAGGAAGCTTGCTGGGAATATAAAAACTGACTGCAAAAGCTTCTATACATATGTGAAGAGAAAAAGATTAGTGAAGACAAACATAGGCCCCTTGCAATCAGAATCAGGTGAATTTATAATGGGGAACAAAGTAATAGCAAACCAATTGAACAAATACTTTGATTCTGTATTCACGAAGGAAGACACAAATAACGTTCCGGAAATACTAGGGGACCGAGGGTCGAGCGAGAAGGAGGAACTGAAGGAAATTCTTATTAGTCAGGAAATTGTGTTAGGGTAATTGATGGGATTGAAGGCCGATAAATCCCCAGGGCCTGATAGTCTGCATCCCAGAGTACTGAAGGAAGTGGCCCTAGAAATAGTGGATGCATTGGTGATCATTTTTCAACAGTCTATCAACTCTGGATCAGTTCCTATGGACTGGAGGGCAGCTAATGTAGGGAGGGAGAGAAAAAACAGGGAGTTAGCCTGAAATCAGTAGTGGGGAAAATGTTGGAATTAATTATTAAAGATGAAATAGCAGCGCATTTGGAAAGCAGTGACAGGATCAGTCCAAGTCAGCAGGATTTATGAAAGGGAAATCATGCTTGACAAATCTTCTAGAATTTTTTGAGGATGTAACTAGTAGAGTGGACAAGGGAGAACCAGTGGATATGGTGTATTTGGACTTTCAAAAGGCTTTTGACAAGGTCCTACACAAGAAATTAGTGTGCAAAATTAAAGCACATGGTATCGGGGGTAATGTATTGACGTGGTTAGAGAACTGGTTGGCAGACAGGAAGCAGAGAGTTGGGATAAACGGGTCTTTTTCAGAATGGCATGCAGTGACTAGTGGGGTGTAGCAGGGCTCAGTGCTGGGACCCCAGCTATTTACAATATACATCAATGATTTAGATGAAGGAATTGAGAGTAATAGCTCCAAGTTTGCAGATGACACTAAGCTGGGTGGCGGTGCGAGCTGTGAGGAGGATGCTAAGAGGTTGCAGGGTGACTTGGATAGGTTAGGTGAGTGGGCAAATGCATGGCAGATGCAGTATAATGTGAATAAATGTGAGGTTATCCACTTTGGTGGCAAAAACATGAAGGCAGATTATTTGAATGGCGGCAGATTAGGAAAAGGGGAGGTGCAACGAGACCTGGGTGTCATGGTACATCAGTCATTGAAGGTTGGCATGCAGGTGCAGCAGGCGGTGAAGAAGGCAAAAGGCATGTTGGCCTTCATAGCTAGGGGATTTGAGTGTAGGAGCAGGGAGGTCTTGCTGCAGCTGTACAGGACCTTGGTGAGGCCTCACCTGGAATATTGTGTTCAGGTTTGGTCTCCTAATCTGAGGAAAGACATTGTTGCTTTTGAGGGAGTGCAGCAAAGGTTCACCAGACTGATTCCTGGGATGGCAGGACTGACATATGAGGAGAGACTGGATCGACTGGGCCTGTATTCACTGGAGTTTAGAAGAATGAGGGGGGATCTCATAGAGACATTTCAAATTCTGACGGGAATGGACAGGTTAGATCCAGGAAGAATGTTCTCGATGTTGGGGGTGTCCAGAACCAGGGGTCACAGTCTAAGGATAAGGGGTAAGCCATTTACGACCGAGATAAGGAGAAACTTCTTCACTCAAGAAAGTTGTTAACCTGTGGAATTCTCTTCCGCAGAGAGTTGTTGATGCCAGTTCGTTAGATATATTCTAGAGGGAGTTGGATATGGCCCTTATAGCTAAAGGGATCAACAGGCATGGAGAGAAAGCAGGAAAGGGGTACTGAAGTGAATGATCAGCCATGATCTTATTGAATGGTGGTGCAGGCTCGAAGGGCCGAATAGCCTACTCCTGCACCTATTTTCTATGGTTCTATGTTTCTATGACTTGAGTTCTGCGTGACGGTGACAACTCTGAACTGGAAGCCCAAATAAGAGTCGATTTATATTGAATGTCATATTTCAACAAAGGCCAGCACAGACTGACCTGATCCAAACTGAGAAATCGCATAAAGGGCAGTGGGCTTGGTGTTTTGCACACTTCTCATAGAACATTGGGCTGGAAATTCGGTTGAAGGTTTTTTTTGAAGACGGGCGGTCGCTATGGTTTGCCACTGCAGCCCAAAAATTCAGTGAGTTGTGCCCTGACAGTGGAGCGGAGCGCTAAGAGATCATCGACCTAAAATGTTAACGGTTTCTCTCTCCACAGATGCTGCCTGACCTGTTGGGTATTTCCAGCATTTTCTGTTTTTATTATAAATGATGGTCTAGTTTGTCTCAATAGCAACATGTGGTGAAGCATCCCATGGTCTGATAGCCCTGAGTTCAAGAACTTTGTATTCCTCTCCCTTCGTTCTTCCAGTAGTATTCCTCGGTCTCCTCCCCTATTTACCCACAGTAAGGTCCCCAGATTTCACTCACACTTTTACTGGCTGCTCCTCTTGGTGTCGCTTCCAATCACCACATTGCTGCTGCTACTCTTGGCTCTATAGAAAATATTGCTTGCCACATCCAACCCATTCCCCAGTCTCCCTCTCACATGAGTACCAATTGCCCAGTCCGCAATCTCCTTCTCGTCCCCCAAACCCCCATTGCGCAGTTTCCTCTTTCTCCTGAGCTCTCTCCCGACTTCTGAGGCCCCCTTCCCCTCAATTCCTGATTCATTAGCTCGCCTCAATAACCTCCCAATTCCTAAGCTACCTCAAGTCCCATGTTCCTCGATTCCCGATTATCCCTGACACACCAGCCACTCCCGGCTCTCTGCGACAGTGATGTCACCGGGCCAGAGGGGGGGGAAATTTAAATCATGAAGATCTCCGGGCTGCGAGCAACAACACTTGAAAGAGCCATACCCCATTCTCGGAGACACCCAGGCTATCTGGGAGGGTTGGCAACCCTATGTTCAAGTGAAACGAGGTCAGGGATTAATATGTAATTCAATCCCCATTTTAAATCATACTTTGTTGTTAGTTTTATACAATATCATGTCTTGATATTATGTATAGCAAAATTAATGTCAGTTTGGGAAGCAGTCAAATTGAGTTGGACAGTGTATAGGAGTTTCCCTGCAGTATAAACTGAGGAGTAGGCTACATCCCCATCACTGGCAGTAAGGTGTAATTAGAACACAAATTTGCATATGCATCGTCCATTATAAATATAGACAGAGAAATTTATAATTGAAAGAGTTGAGTCATCGGTGAAAAGTAGGATCTGACGAGGGCTGAGGCAGGTTTAGGTCGCGAGATAGGTCCAGACCAGGGTGGAGATCAGGAGCAATTTTTTGAATTGGCAAATGAAACTTTTCCAAGTATTTTGCACAATTTGTGGGATAAAGATGATATAGCACCTCCAGGAAGCCAGATCCTGTCACACATAGGGTTTTTCAATTATTAATGTGGGCATAGGAATTTATAGTGCGGGAAAGTTGTCACAAAAGTACTACAAAACAAATTACAACAGCAGTTAATGTTTTTTAAACAGTAAGTCTGCGCAGATCTAAGTATTTTTTAAACAAGAAGTTAGGCAGCAAGAGTGAAACACAATTTAGAATTAATAAAATGACTTACAGGTTTAGTCATTTAATACAGGTTTTTGATAAATTTGCACTGATCCCACTATGAGCGTCAGAACTGTTCTTTGTTTTGTAATTAGTTTGGAACATTCATTACTTTCTGCATTTAAATGCTAAAACTAGATAATGGAAATTTTATGCACAAATTTTATATGATTACTTCCAAATCTTTATAGTTTCTTTGATCCAGTTCCAGCTTGTCCCGATCAGCCTTTTGTTCCCGTCGCAGCTTCTCCAGCATTTGGGCCACTGCGGACACTTGTTTCCTCACCAGTTCCTTCAGTTCTTTATATTGCTGAATCTGTAAAACCAAATAAAATTCAAGTTTAATAGATAAATAGGCATTTTAAAAGAATCTAGGGAAGAGATAGCAGAGGCACTATTACACATATTTAATAATTTGTTAGAAAAAGGTATATTGCCAGAGGACTGGCGACTAGGTAACGTAATACCTATATTTAAGAAAGAAAATAGAACAAGTCCAGGGAACTATAGCTTAACATCAGTGGAAGGAAAAATAATAGAATCCCTATTAAAGGAGAAAATAGAAGAATATCTAGAAACCAAAAATATAAATCCGCATGGATTTCAAGAGGGAAAGTCTTACTTAATCAACCTCACTGATGTTTTTGAAGAGATAACAGAGAGAGTAGACAAGGGTAATGCAGTAGATGTAATTTATATAGATTTTCAAAAGGCCTTCGATAAGTTACCACATAATAGATTAATTAGTAAGATCAGAGAATGCGGAGTCAGGGACAAGTAGCAGAATGGATAGCTAGCTGGCTTCAAGACAGAAAGCGGAGTAGGGGTAAACGGTAGCTACTCACAAGTGGTAGGTGGTGAGAAGCAGTGTTAACACAAGGATCAGGGCTGGGGCCACTGTTGTTCACAATTTATATTAACGATTTAGACTTTGGAATCATGAACACAATTTCAAAATTTGTAGATGACACCAAATTTTTTTTTTTTGGGGGGGGGGAGGATAGTCAATACTGAGGAGGACTGCCAACAAATTACAAGAAGCCATTAATAAACTTGCAGAATGGGCATATAATTGGCAAATAAATTTCAGCACAGATAAATGTGAGGTTCAGGTTGAACCTCTCTGGTCCGGAAACATCCGTGGTTCGGCATTAGTTTGTGGAACTGCTGCTTTGCGTGGGTGGTGAAATACATGAAAAGCCGAAATACATGAGACAAGCCAAGCTGCAACATTGGTTCAAGAAGATAGCCCAGGAAGGCAGTGAGCAGCATTCTACACGTACTGGTAAGCCCAGGCTAGGCGCATACTTACGTAGGGTGTATCGGTCATATACCGACCTCCCGTGATTTGGAAAATTCTCCAGTTCGGCACCAGTCATGTCCTGAGGGTGCCGGACCAGAGGTCCGACTTGTATTACATTTTGATAAGAAAAATAGGAAGATCACATATTACTTGGATGCTAAGAATCTAAATGGGGTAGAAGAGCAAAGGGATCTCAGATCACACAAAGTAGGAACGCAGGTTAATAAGGCCATAAAAAAAAAACAAGCACTAGGGTTTATTTCTAGAGGGAAAGAATGGAAAAGTAGAGAAGTTATGCTCAACTTGTATTCAACATTGGTTAGGCCACACTTGGGAGTGCTGTGCACAATTCTGGTTGACATATTATAAAAAGAATATAGAGGCACTGGAGAGGGTGCAAAAAGGATTTACAAGGATGATACCAGAAATATGAGTATAGATCTATCAGGAAAGGATGACCAGGCTGGGTCTCTTTTCTCTTGAAAAGAGAAGGCTGATGGACAACCTAATAGAGGTCTTTAAAATTCTGAAAGGTTTTGATAGGGTAAACACAGAGCATGTTTCCACTTGTGGGGAAAAGCAAAACTAGAGGCCAATATAAGATAGTCACCAAGAAATCGAATAGAGAATTCAGAAGAAATTTCTTGACCCAGATAGTGGTGAGAATATGGAACTCGCTACCATGGAGTGGTTGAGGCAAATAGTATAGATGCATTTAAGGGAAGGCTAGATAAGCATATGAGGGAGAAGGGAACAGACGGTCATGCTGATAGATTTAGATCAGGAAAGACGGAAGGAGGCTCGAATGGAGCATAAATGCCGGCATGGACTGGTTGTGCTGATTGGCCTATTTCTGTGCTGTATATCCTATGTAAACAAAATTATCATTACAGCAATAGATTACCAAAAATTACTGAGTAATCTGTTTTCTACCACTCAAAAGTATCAGTTCAAGGTTTCTGGGAAGTATTTATCTTTGGTTTTAATATGTTTACAAGATTCCCTTGCACAAAATACAGCAGTGCTACAAGCCAAGAAAATACAAGTACAGGTATAACCCAACAAAGAACTGACTGCCATGACTTAGTTCACTTGTCTGAAAATAGTCATTTTCTAATGATCATTATAAAAAAAAAGATGCACTTATCAACAAGTACTGCACTGGATTTTAAGTTCACGATGTGCTGGGAGTGGAAGTCTGATAGCGCAAGGGAAAGCTGGGTCAGTGCAGCGCAATGGTCAGTGGCCTTTTAAACCAGCCACTACATTACCAGAAGATTCCTAGGCTTCTAGATTATTTAGTGTCAGCAGGTGTGATGACAATCAACATGATACTATTTCAACTCCAATATTGAAAGGGCCACTCCAAACATACAATTTGAAGATATTTGGAGTTAGAAGCCAATAAGAAGGAAGTGCCAGAATGGAATCCAGACAGTTAAAGGCTGCACCTTGGTTCAGTGACGCCTCAAGCATGATTGGCACAAGTGAGCATGAGCAGAAGATGGAGTGTCCACGTTGGAGGGTGCAGGACGCTACCAGCTCAGCTGGACGCAGATGCTGTACCTCGGGGGCCGTCGATGAACAGGATACTTCTGGAGCAGCAGAGAATGTGCAATGTACTGGCAGGCGTTCCAGCCGCACTGTGCACACTTGCAAACAGATTGAAAGAATCCGTCTCAAGCATGAGTGGCATGATGTCTTCGGTCATGGAAAGAGAGGCCACCTACATGGAGCATCAAACGTGGCAATCACAGAAGTGCATGCAGGCCTTCACCAATGGCTTGCACACTATGAATGCCACCTTAAGTAGGATGATTGGGGGAGTAGATTTTAAAGTAATTGGTATAAGGATTAGAGGGAAGTTGAGAATTTTTTTCATCCAGAGGGTGGTGGGGATCTGGAATGCATTGCCTGAAAGGGAGGTCGATCGCATTTAAAATATACTTGGATATGCCATAAATTTCTATGATTCTATGAATGATACCCTATCCTTGGCCGTTCTTCGCCCCACTGATCTGCAGCAAAGCATTCTCCAGATCACTGCTGCAGGGAAGTGCGGCTGAGCCATGAGAGGGATGATGGTGAATGTGGGCATGGAAGTGAGAACTCGCCTCAAAGCACTTCCACTTCTCACCCATTGCCCCGCCCCACCCAGTACCCCACATGCTACCTCGTGTCCCAATGGACAAGTCTGCCCCTGCACAGGTGCAGCTGGAGCAGACTTTGGCAGGGCACTCATGTGTTCCAAAACCCAGAAGACTTCGGCCAAGAGCACCTTAGCAGACAGAGCAGGGATCCGAGCAGCTTGCCTCTACCTTTGCTGAAGCCACCGGGGTTGCACCACATCGAAGTGTTAGGAAAAGTAAGAGTAAAGATTGGCGAGCCACATAAATATTATTCTTTTGCACCATTTTACTGTCTTATCCATTCTTGGTTGCTGGCTGGCAAGCGCCCTTTTGATGATGAATGGGAAGACATAAATTGACGCCGAGCAATGGGGGGGCTGTGAAAGGGACACTTGGTTGTTTGCAGGACTGCTTTGTGTTAGTGGCATTGCAACGGGGAAGAGGGGGGAGGGGCAGAAGGGGTGGGCGGGGCAAAATGGCTTTTACATGTCGTTGTTAGATGGGTGTACTGATGGAATCTAGGTGAACCTCGCAATAATAAGTGCATCGGGGCAGCAAGGTGCACCACTGCCTGCATCACCTTCCACTTCCTCCTCCCCCTCGTCTTCCTCCTATTCCTCAAAATTGTCCGACGAGGCTGTGTCTTTTCCCTCCTGCAGCTCCAAACAAGGTTGTGTAGAGCGCAGCACACAACCATTCTGGACACCCTGGTTGGTGTGTACTGAAGGGCGCCTCCTGATCTGTCCAGGCACCTGAAGCGCATCTTCACGATGCTTATGGCTTGTTCGATGAAACATCTGTGTGATTTATGGGTGCCTTAATTGCCACGTCTGCAGTCAATGACGCCCTGCACCTGTGGTAAGCCAGACAGAGCCGGAAACCCAAGCACCTGCTCATTCTGACTGGCGACATTACAGGAGAAGTTTACATAACTGCTGGCCCTGGCAAAGAAGCAACCTGTCTCATGCATTTGTGTGCCGCCAACTGCAAGATCCTGCAAATGTCTCCGACAGAGCCCTGGTGTTTCGACATGTCGAGGAATCTTATCCTCTGCCATTAGACCTAGTGTGCCGGGTATGGCCTCATGCGAGCTGCAACTCTCTCTCCTGAAGAGCTGCAGATCTCTGAGCAGCAGGCTGTTGCTGGTGTAAGTTCTGCTGCACTTACTGGTGATCATCTTGGTCCTCATCTGAGGTCAAAAGTAACACAGTGTAAGCGACACCCATGCTGATGTGAGAGATCAGAGCTCCAAAGTGCAGATCAGCCTTCCAAACATTCAAGGTATAGAAGTCACCTCTCAGCACAAGTACTGAGATCAAAACCTTTCACACAAGCAGGTAAGCAGCCTTGAGTACTAGGTACTTATTGGCGTATTTCCCTGTCATGGCTTCTGCCCCCTCAATTGCCAGTCTTCTCGTCTTGCTTTCACTGGCGAGTTGCAGGAAGCCTGAGAAACCCGTGCAGTCAAAGGTAAACTGCAAAACCCACATTATCACTCTAATTGAGCAATTAATATACTGAAATTGACAATCCGTCTCTCTCTCGGGTTGCGTGCACGCAGCGTAACGCACTAGAGTGAAATGCGGGTTGGAGCCAATGTTTCCTACAGGGTGCAATCTGTAAGGTCCCACATACTCAAATTCAAAGGACGTGCAGTGAACTGGAGCGGGGGGAGACGCCCAATACCTAACGTCCAAAAGCGAGCGGGAAAAAGTCAGATGAGAGAATGGCTCGGGAATCATCACTCAGAGAATCATTTGTGACCTCACAATGGCGTTTGCTGAGATATGGAGCCCTGGAACCCAGCCAGCGTTGTCTCACGGTTCTGTTGGTACTTTTTCCGCGGAGACGCATGTAGTCGGCTCCAGGGGACTGAGTGGTGGCTGCACTTTGGAGCTGGTTATTGATCGGAGAAGGTTATTGATCGGAGAAAGTTCACACGTTCATTTTATGGGCACAGAATACACCAAATCTGAAAACTCACTACAGAAAATAACAGCATTAACTGGGGTTGCTCCAGTAGACACCATCACCCGAAACCACCAGGAATTCACAGCCAAACACACCTGGACTACTCAGATGGGGGAGGGCATTCTCTGCTTTAGACTGCTACTTTCACATCAAATGCCTTTTCCACAAGCCTTCGGCCCATAAGTAGTCATTCCTGCTTTCCCAACACTCCAAACCAGGAAGGATGATTATGTGCAATATCTTGCTTGCTGGAATATATTTATTTTTAGGTTAACTTTAAAAACAAATTGATCACATACTTAAGGTCCGTATATTTATTTAATGTAAATGTTTATTTTGAAGTAAACAAACATTAACATCCAACGGTGTTTTTAAAAAAATGTCGCTCGGGTTTTAAAGCCTTAAAAATGTCCAACATTTTTGTAGCTTTGCGGAAGGTGGACTATTGACAAGCGGATTGCCCCTCGATGTTTCAGAACTTTTTCCATCTCTAGACAGTCAGTGCCTTGGTGAACCTCTTCAGGCAAACTTTTTTTTCAATGTTTCACATTTCAATTCATGTGGTGTAATGCAGACAAAGGTAAGCTGTGGATGTGTAACAGTATTTTGGACACCCCCAAGACCCACTTGCACAGCTATGGCAGGGCTTATTAAACAGCAATGCTTCACCAAACTCTTCATGATTACAGGAAAAGGAGGCCCACAGTAGGAAGAGTTGTCAATTGGAGCACACCCAACCATCACCTCAAAGCTACCTGGAGACATTTATTCAGGATATAACGAGCCAGCACTTTGTGTGGTCCATTGAAGAGGGGCACACGAGTAGCCATCCTGTGTCTGGAGGTTAGTACCCATTCTTGCAGTTTTTGATTCCCTCCGTGCATTTGGTATTCTATCCGTAGGCAACTTAACCAGGCACCACAGCATCTTGGCACAGCATGTGTTGGCTACCGAAATGTATTATAAGCAATGTTTTACAGCTTGCAATAGATGCTTTTTCCTCATTGTGTTTCCGTAGGGACAGCTAAGCAGTATCAGTTAGCAGGGCTTAAGGGTGTAGGCTTATTTATCTTGCATGATACAGCATCAATCGCAGTATCTGCAGCAACAACCCAGGAATATTCACTCTGGGAGAAGGTGTAGAGCTAATTTAGAGCAGGAAGCAGTGAAGTATACACACAGCATGAATGAGGAGCAAGTGCAGGTATCAGCAAGAGAGCAGGAAGAAGTTGGAAGAAGAGGAACAGCTCGCAGTCAGCTGGGGTATTGCCTCCAGTTGATACAGGAAGTGTCTCTCTGTCTGATGCACATTTATTAGAAAGTCACAGCCTCCAAATCTTTCAGTAGTTTCCTGAGCAATAACTGCTGCCAACATGAATGGTGTTAAACAAATCCCGAACCAGTAAAAGATCGACAGCTCATGAAAGAGTTTAGCAGAATTTTAAAATATATTATCGTCAAGGAAAATAAGCCAAAACAAATTTCATGCTTCAATTGGTGGATTGCAGGCCAGTAACGCATAGATCATTCGGTACAGTGCAAAAGGGCAAACCTCTGCACAATGCGCCTATTTTATAACTACAAATATGTTTTATTCAGCAGGGTAAGGGCGATTTACTGTATAACTGTTCGAGCTTGCTGCTTGTTCAGAATAACTTGCATTTATACAGCACCATTAACGTGGAAAAACACCCCAAGGTACTTCATAGAGGCGTGATCAGGTGCAAATGTCGAGTCAAAGAAGGGGATATTAGGATTGGGTGAGCAAAGGCTCAGTCAAAGAGGTGGGTTTTCAGGAGGTTCTTAAAGGAGAAGAGAGAGGTAGACCTAAGGTGGTCAAGCTTGGCTTCCGTAGGTGTTGGGTCATTATCACATTTCAAGTGGGTCATTATCACATGATGCCCAGAATGTATATTGAAGCAAGATTCCTTCTCATCAAACCTCCAGACCTTGACATAATGGCAATCTTGATCATTTAACTGCTAATCAATTTAACCTGATGTTTCCTGTCTGAATTTGCAAAGGAACAGGAGATGACCTGGACAATCCTAGATAGTTAATGTGACCTTGCTAATAGTTGCTAATGTGTTAGCTTCGGTGCCTGCATTGTTCTGGCCAATCTGCTATTAACAATTCACATCTTCTTAGGCCGTCCCTCAAATCGAGGATCACTTGCTTCCACGCTAAAAAGGAATGAATTCAATGAGTTCACAGGTGTTTCAATGAAGGATCTAATATTCCAGGTCCCAAACTACATATTGAAGATGCTGGTGCGTGGTTTTTTTAAAAACGTGTGGTGGCCATTGCACACCAGTCACCACACGGGCTTGACAGAGCTTGGTCTTGGTCCAGTGGCAAGGGTTAACCAAGACGACTGGAGACCAGCTCTGCTGCACGGACCTAGTGTGCACACATATCACAGTGTGGGCTGGCTCGTGCTGCCCCTGGACCCGCGCCTCTTTTGGACCCCGAACACACATCTCCCCTGGGCCCCGATCATGTTGCTCTGCAATCTCTCGCCGCTCCTTCACCCCAACCTCGCCGCTCCTGCTGTACATGCCCATGCTCCAATCACCAACCTGGATTATGGCGACGTCCAATCCAGTCACCCTCTTCACTGCCATCGCTCTCCTGCACC